>NW_027596187.1:0-672365 GCF_964194155.1 Cetorhinus maximus | reverse complement strand
AGTTTTGGATTGATACAGAGCTGTGCAGAGTGAATGGGGCAGTGTATTAGTTTTGTATTGATATACGGCTGTGTAGAGTGAATAGGGCAGTGTATTAGTTTTGGATTGATACAGAGCTGTGGAGAATGAATAGGGCAATGTATTAGTTTTGGATTGATACACAGCTGTGCAGAGTGAATGGGGCAGTATATTAGTTTTGGATTGATACAGAGCTGTGCAGAGTGAATGGTGCAGTGTATTATATTTGGATTGATACAGAGCTGTGCAGAGTGAATAGAGCAGTGTATTAGTTTTGGCTTGATACACAGCTGTGCAGAGTGAATGGGGCAGTGTATTAGTTTTGGATTGATAAAGAGCTGTGCAGATTGAATCGGGCATTGTATTAGTTTTGGATTGATACAGAGCTGTGCAGAGTGAATGAGGCAGTGTATTAGTTTTGGATTGATACAGAGCTGTGCTGAGTGAATGGGGCAGTGTATTAGTTTTGTATTGATATAGGGCTGTGGAGAGTGAATAGGGCAGTGTTTTAGTTTTGGATTGATACACAGCTGTGCCGAGTGAATGGTGCAGTGTATTAGTTTTGGATTGATGCAGAGCTGTGGAGAGTGAATAGGGCAGTGCATTAGTTTAGGATTGATACAGAGCTGTGCAGACAGAATGGGGCAGTGTATTAGTTTTGGATTGACACAGAGCTGTGCGGAGTGAATGAGGCAGTGTATTAGTTTTGGATTGATACAGATCTGTGCAGAGTGAATGGGGCCGTGTATTAGGTTTATATTTATATAGGGCTGTGGAGAGTGAATAGGGCAGTGTTTTAGTTTTGGATTGATACAGAGCTTTGCAGTGTGAATGGTGCAGTGTATTAGTTTTGGATTGATACAGAGCTGTGGAGAGTGAATAGGGCAGTCTATTAGTTTTGGATTTATATACGGCTTTTCAGAGTGAATGGTGCAGTGTATTAGTTTTGGATTGATACAGAGCTGTGGAGAGTGAATAGGGCAGTGCATTAGTTTAGGATTGATACAGAGCTGTGCAGACGGAATGGGGCAGTGTATTAGTTTTGGATTGACACAGAGCTGTGCGGAGTGAATGAGGCAGTGTATTAGTTTTGGATTGATACAGATCTGTGCAGAGTGAATGGGGCAGTGTTTTAGGTTTATATTGATATAGGGCTGTGGAGAGTGAATAGGGCAGTGTTTTAGTTTTGGATTGATACAGAGCTGTGCAGAATGAATGGTGCAGTGTATTAGTTTTGGATTGATACAGAGCTGTGGAGAGTGAATCGAGAATTGTATTAGTTTTGGATTGATACAGAGCTGTGCAGAGTGAATGAGGCAGTGTATTAGTTTTGGATTGATACAGAGCTGTGCAGAGTGAATGGGGCAGTGTATTAGTTTTGTATTGATATACGGCTGTGTAGAGTGAATAGGGCAGTGTATTAGTTTTGGATTGATACAGAGCTGTGGAGAATGAATAGGGCAATGTATTAGTTTTGGATTGATACACAGCTGTGCAGAGTGAATGGGGCAATATATTAGTTTTGGATTGATACAGAGCTGTGCAGATTGAATGGTGCAGTGTATAAGATTTGGATTCATACAGAGCTGTGCAGAGTGAATAGAGCAGTGTATTAGTTGTGGATTGATACACAGCTGTGCAGAGTGAAAGGGGCAGTATATTAGTTTTGTATTGATATATGGCTGTGGAGAGTGAATAGGGCAGTGTTTTAGTTTTGGATTGATACAGAGCTGTGCCGAGTGAATGGGGTAGTGTATTTGTTTTGGACTGATACAGAGCTGTGCAGAGTGAATGGTGCAGTGTATTAGTTTTGTATTGATACAGAGCTGTGGAGAGTGAATAGGGCAGTCTATTAGTTTTGGATTTATACACAGCTGTTCAGAGTGAATGTTGCAGTGTATTAGCTTTGGATTGATACAGAGCTGTGGAGACTGAATAGGGCAGTGCATTAGTTTAGGATTGATACAGAGCTGTGCAGACGGAATAGGGCAGTGTATTAGTTTTGGATTAATACTGAGCTATGCAGAGTGAATGGGGCAGTATATAAATTTTGGATTGATACACAGATGTGCGGAGTGAATGGGACTTTATATTAATTTTAGATTGATAGCGAGCTGTGCAGAGTGAATGGGGCAGCGGCTTAGTTTTGGTTTGATACAGAGCTGTGCAGAGTGAATGGGGCAGTGTATTAGTTTTGGAATGAATCAGAGCAGTGGAGAGTGAATAGGGCAGTGTATCAGTTTTGGATTGATACACAGCTGTTCAGAGTGAATGTTGCAGTATATTAGATTTGGATTGATACAGAGCTGTGGAGAGTGAATAGGGCAGTCTATTAGTTTTGGATTTATACACAGCTGTTCAGAGTGAATGTTGCAGTGTATTAGTTTTGGATTGATACAGAGCTGTGGAGAGTGAATAGGGAAGTGCATTAGTTTAGGATTGATACAGAGCTGTGCAGACGGAATGGGGCAGCGTATTAGTTTTGGATTGACACAGAGCTGTGCAGAGTGAATGGAGCATTGTATTAGGTTTGGATTGATACAGACCTGTGCAGAGTGAATGAGGCAGTGTATTAGTTTTGGATTGATACAGAGCTGTGCAGAGTGAATGGGGCAGTGTATTAGTTTTGTATTGATATACGGCTGTGTAGAGTGAATAGGGCAGTGTATTAGTTTTGGATTGATACAGAGCTGTGGAGAATGAATAGGGCAATGTATTAGTTTTGGATTGATACACAGCTGTGCAGAGTGAATGGGGCAGTATATTAGTTTTGGATTGATACAGAGCTGTGCAGAGTGAATGGGGCAGTGTATTATATTTGGATTGATACAGAGCTGTGCAGAGTGAATAGAGCAGTGTATTAGTTTTGGATTGATACACAGCTGTGCAGAGTGAATGGGGCAGTATATTAGTTTTGGATTGATACGGAGCTGTGCAGATTGAATGGGGCAGTGTATTAGTTTTGGATTGAAACACAGCTGTGCAGAGTGAATGGGGCAGTGTATTAGTTTTGGATTGGTACAGAGCTCTGCAGAGTGAATGGGGCAAAGTTTTTGTTTCGGATTGATAATGAGCTGTGCAGAGTGAATGGGGCATTGTATCAATTTTGGATTGATACACAGCTGTGCAGAGTGAATGGTGCAGTGTATTCGTTTTGGACTGATACACAGCTGTGCAGAGTGAATGGGGCAGTGTATTAGTTTTGTATTGATATACGGCTGTGTAGAGTGAATAGGGCAGTGTATTAGTTTTGGATTGATACAGAGCTGTGGAGAATGAATAGGGCAATGTATTAGTTTTGGATTGATACACAGCTGTGCAGAGTGAATGGGGCAGTATATTAGTTTTGGATTGATACAGAGCTGTGCAGAGTGAATGGTGCAGTGTATTATATTTGGATTGATACAGAGCTGTGCAGAGTGAATAGAGCAGTGTATTAGTTTTGGATTGATACACAGCTGTGCTGAGTGAATGGGGCAGTATATTAGTTTTGGATTGATACGGAGCTGTGCAGATTGAATGGGGCAGTGTATTAGTTTTGGATTGAAACACAGCTGTGCAGAGTGAATGGGGCAGTGTATTAGTTTTGGATTGGTACAGAGCTCTGCAGAGTGAATGGGGCAAAGTTTTTGTTTCGGATTGATAATGAGCTGTGCAGAGTGAATGGGGCATTGTATCAATTTTGGATTGATACACAGCTGTGCAGAGTGAATGGTGCAGTGTATTCGTTTTGGACTGATACACAGCTGTGCAGAGTGAATGGGGCAGTGTATTCGTTTTGCATTGATACAGAGCTGTGGAGAGTGAATAGGGCAGTGTATTAATTTTGGATTGAAATAGAGCTGTCCAGACGGAATGCGGCAGTGTATTACTTTTGGATTGATACAGAGCTGTGCAGAGAGAATGGGGCAGTGTATTAGTTTTGGATTGATACAGATTTGTGCGGAGTGAATGGGGCAGTGTATCAATTTTTGAAAGATACAGGACTGTGCAGAGTGAATGTGGCAGTGTATTAGTTTTGGATTGATACAGAGCTGTGCAGAGTGAATAGGGCAGTGTATTAGTTTTGGACTGATACAGAGCTGTGCAGTGTGAATGGGGCAGTGTATTAGTTTTGTATTGATACACAGCTGTGCAGAGTGAATGGGGCAGTATATTAGTTTTGGATTGATACAGAGCTGTGCAGAGTGAATAGGGCAGTGTATTAGTTTTGGATTGATACAGAGCTGTGCAGAGTGAATAGGGCAGTGTATTGGTTTTGGATTGATATAGAGCTGTTCAGACGGAATGGGGCAGTGTATTAGTTTTGGATTGATAAAGAGCTGTGCAGAGTGAATCGGGCAGTGTATTAGTTTTGGATTGATACAGAGCTGTGGAGCGTGAATGGGGCAGTGTATTATTTGTGGATTGATACAGAGCTGTGCAGAGTGAATGGGGCAGTATATTAGTTTTGGATTGATATAGGGCTGTGGAGAGTGAATAGGGCAGTGTTTTAGTTTTGGATTGATACACAGCTGTGCCGAGTGCATGGGGTAGTGTATTCGTTTAGGATTGATACAGTCCTGTGCAGAGTGAATGGTGCAGTCTATTAGTTTTGGATTTATACACAGCTGTTCAGAGTGAATGTTGCAGTGTATTAGCTTTGGATTGATACAGAGCTGTGGAGATTGAATAGGGCAGTGCATTAGTTTAGGATTGATACAGAGCTGTGCAGACGGAATGGGGCAGTGTATTAGTTTGGGATTAATAATGAGCTGTGCAGAGTGAATGGGGCAGTTTATAAATTTTGGATTGATACACAGATGTGCGGAATGAATGGGACTTTATATTAATTTTGGATTGAAAGCGAGCTGTGCAGAGTGAATGGGGCAGCGGCTTAGTTTTGGTTTGATACAGAGCTGTGCAGAGTGAATGGGGCAGTGTATTAGTTTTGGAATGAATCAGAGCTGTGGAGAGTGAATAGGGCAGTGAATCAGTTTTGGATTGATACACAGCTGTTCAGAGTGAATGTTGCAGTATATTAGATTTGGATTGATACAGAGATGTGCAGAGTGAATGGGGCAGTTTATTAGTTTTGGATTGTTACAGAGCTGTGCAGAGTGAATGGTGCAGTGTATTTGTTTTGGATTGATACAGAGCTGTGGAGAGTGAATAGGGCAGTGCATTAGTTTTGGATTGATACAGAGCTGTGCAGAGTGAATGGGGCAGTGTATTAGTTTTGGATTGATAAAGAGCTGTGCAGATTGAATCGGGCATTGTATTAGTTTTGGATTGATACAGAGCTGTGCAGAGTGAATGAGGCAGTGTATTAGTTTTGGATTGATACAGAGCTGTGCTGAGTGAATGGGGCAGTGTATTAGTTTTGTATTGATATAGGGCTGTGGAGAGTGAATAGGGCAGTGTTTTAGTTTTGGATTGATACACAGCTGTGCCGAGTGCATGGGGTAGTGTATTCGTTTTGGATTGATACAGTCCTTTGCAGAGTGAATGGTGCAGTCTATTAGTTTTGGATTTATACACAGCTGTTCAGAGTGAATGTTGCAGCGTATTAGCTTTGGATTGATACAGAGCTGTGGAGATTGAATAGGGCAGTGCATTAGTTTAGGATTGATACAGAACTGTGCAGACGGAATGGGGCAGTGTATTAGTTTTGGATTAATAATGAGCTGTGCAGAGTGAATGGGTCAGTTTATAAATTTTGGATTGATACACAGAAGTGCGGAATGAATGGGACTTTATATTAATTTTGGATTGATAGCGAGCTGTGCAGAGTGAATGGGGCAGCGGCTTAGTTTTGGTTTGATACAGAGCTGTGCAGAGTGAATGGGGCAGTGTATTAGTTTTGGAATGAATCAGAGCTGTGGAGAGTGAATAGGGCAGTGAATCAGTTTTGGATTTATACACAGCTGTTCAGAGTGAATGTTGCAGTGTATTAGATTTGGATTGATACAGAGCTGTGCAGAGTGAATGGGGCAGTTTATTAGTTTTGGATTGTTACAGAGCTGTGCAGAGTGAATGGTGCAGTGTATTTGTTTTGGATTGATACAGAGCTGTGGAGAGTGAATAGGGCCGTGCATTAGTTTTGGATTGATACAGAGCTGTGCAGAGTGAATGGGGCAGTGTATTAGTTTTGGATTGATAAAGAGCTGTGCAGATTGAATCGGGCATTGTATTAGTTTTGGATTGATACAGAGCTGTGCAGAGTGAATGAGGCAGTGTATTAGTTTTGGATTGATACAGAGCTGTGCTGAGTGAATGGGGCAGTGTATTAGTTTTGTATTGATATAGGGCTGTGGAGAGTGAATAGGGCAGTGTTTTAGTTTTGGATTGATACACAGCTGTGCCGAGTGAATGGGGTAGTGTATTAGTTTTGGATTGATACAGAGCTGTGCAGAGTGAATGAGGCAGTGTATTAGTTTTGGATTGATACAGAGCTGTGCAGAGTGAATGGGGCAGTGTATTAGTTTTGTATTGATATATGGTTGTGTAGAGTGAATAGGGCAGTGTATTAGTTTTGGATTGATACAGAGCTGTGGTGAATGAATAGGGCAATGTATTAGTTTTGGATTGAAACACAGCTGTGCAGAGTGAATGGGGCAGTATATTAGTTTTGGATTGATACAGAGCTGTGCAGAGTGAATGGTGCAGTGTATTAGATTTGGATTGATACAGAGCTATGCAGAGTGAATAGAGCAGGGTATTACTTTTGGATTGATACACAGCTGTGCAGAGTGAATGGGGCAGTATATTAGTTTTGGATTGATACAGAGCTGTGCAGAGTGAATGGGGCAGTGTATTAGTTTTGGATTGAAACAGAGCTGTGCGGACGGAATGGGGCAGACGATTAGTTTTGGATTGATACAGAGGTGTGCAGAGTGATTCGGGCCGTGTGTTAGTTTTGGATTGATACAGAGCTGTGCAGAGTGAATGAGGCAGTGTATTAGTTTTGGACTGATACAGAGCTGTGCAAAGTGAATGGGGCAATGTATTAGTTTTGGATTGATAATGAGCAGTGCAGAGTGAATGGGGCATTGTATCAATTTTGGATTGATACAGAGCTGTGCAGAGTGAATGGAGCAGTGTATTATTTTTGGATTGATACAGAACTGTGCAGAGTGAATGTTGCAGTGTATTAGTTTTGGATTAATACATAGGTGTGCAGAGTGAATGGGGAGGTGTATTAGTTTTGGATTGATACAAAGCTGTGCAGAGTGAATGGGGCAGGGTATTAGTTTTCTATTGATACAGAGCTCTGCAGATTGAATGGGGCAGTGTGTTAGTCTTGGATTGATACAGATTTGTGCGGAGTGAATGGGGCAGTGTATTAGTTTTGGATTGATACAGAGCTGTGCAGAGTGAATAGAGCAGTGTATTAGTTTTCGACTGATACACTGCTGTGCAGAGTGAATGGGTCAGTGTATTAGTTTTGGATTGATACAGAGCTGTGTAGAGTGAATGGTGCAGTGTATTAGTTTTGGATTGATAGAGAGCTGTGGAGAGTGAATAGGGCAGTGTATTGGTTTTGGATTGATATAGAGCTGTGGAGACGGAATGGGGCAGTGTATTAGTTTTGGATTGATACAGAGCTATGCAGAGTGAATGAGGCAGTGTATTAGTTTTGGATTGATACAGAGCTGTGCAGATTGAATGGGGCAGTGTATTAGTTTTGGATTGAAACACAGCTGTGCAGAGTGAATGGGGCAGTATATTAGTTTTGGATTGATACAGAGCTGTGCAGATTGAATGGGGCAGTGTATTAGTTTTGGATTGAAACACAGCTGTGCAGAGTGAATGGGGCAGTGTATTAGTTTTGGATTGGTACAGAGCTCTGCAGAGTGAATGGGGCAATGTATTAGTTTCGGATTGATAATGAGCTGTGCAGAGTGAAAGGGGAATTGTATCAATTTTGGATTGATACACAGCTGTGCAGAGTGAATGGTGCAGTGTATTCGTTTTGGACTGATACACAGCTGTGCAGAGTGAATGGGGCAGTGTATTCGTTTTGCATTGATACAGAGCTGTGGAGAGTGAATAGGGCAGTGTATTAATTTTGGATTGAAATAGAACTGTGCAGACGGAATGCGGCAGTGTATTACTTTTGGATTGATAAAGAGCAGTGCAGAGTGAATGGGGCAGTGTATTAGTTTTGGATTGATACAGATTTGTGCGGAGTGAATGGGGCAGTGTAACAATTTTGGAAAGATACAGGACTGTGCAGAGTGAATGTGGCAGTGTATTAGTTTTGGATTGATACAGAGCTGTGCAGAGTGAATAGGGCAGTGTATTAGTTTTGGACTGATACACTGCTGTGCAGAGTGAATGGGGCAGTGTATTAGTTTTGGATTGATACAGAGCTGTGCAGTGTGAATGGGGCAGTGTATTAGTTTTGGATTGATACACAGCTGTGCAGAGTGTATGGGGCAGTATATTAGTTTTGGATTGATACAGAGCTGTGCAGAGTGAATAGGGCAGTGTATTAGTTTTGGATTGATACAGAGCTGTGGAGAGTGAATAGGGCAGTGTATTGGTTTTGGATTGATATAGAGCTGTTCAGACGGAATGGGGCAGTGTATTAGTTTTGGATTGATAAAGAGCTGTGCAGAGTGAATCGGGCAGTGTATTAGTTTTGGATTGATACAGAGCTGTGGAGCGTGAATGGGGCAGTGTATTATTTGTGGATTGATACAGAGCTGTGCAGAGTGAATGGGGCAGTATATTAGTTTTGGATTGATATAGGGCTGTGGAGAGTGAATAGGGCAGTGTTTTAGTTTTGGATTGATACACAGCTGTGCCGAGTGCTTGGGGTAGTGTATTCGTTTTGGATTGATACAGACCTGTGCAGAGTGAATGGTGCAGTCTATTAGTTTTGGATTTATACACAGCTGTTCAGAGTGAATGTTGCAGTGTATTAGCTTTGGATTGATACAGAGCTGTGGAGATTGAATAGGGCAGTGCATTAGTTTAGGATTGATATAGAGCTGTGCAGACGGAATGGGGCAGTTTATTAGTTTGGGATTAATAATGAGCTGTGCAGAGTGAATGGGGCAGTTTATAAATTTTGGATTGATACACAGATGTGCGGAATGAATGGGACTTTATATTAATTTTGGATTGATAGCGAGCTGTGCAGAGTGAATGGGGCAGCGGCTTAGTTTTGGTTTGATACAGAGCTGTGCAGAGTGAATAGGGTAGTGTATTAGTTTTGGATTGATACACAGCTGTGCAGAGTGAATGGGGCTGTATCTTAGTTTTGGATTGATGCAGAGCTGTGCAGAGTGAATAGGGCAATGTATTAGTTTTGGATTGATACACAGCTGTGCAGAGTGAATGGGGCAGTATATTAGTTTAGGATTGATACACAGCTGTGCATAGTGAATGGTGCAGTCTAGCAGTTTTGGATTGATACAGAGCTGTGCAGAGTGAATAGGGCAGTGTATTAGTTTTGGATTGATACACAGCTGTGCAGAGTGAATGGGGCTGTATCTTAGTTTTGGATTGATACAGAGCTGTGCAGAGTGAATAGGGCAATGTATTAGTTTTGGATTGATACACAGCTGTGCAGACTGAATGGGGCTGTATATTAGTTTTGGATTGATACAGAGCTGTGCAGAGTGAATGGTGCAGTGTATTAGATTTGGATTGATACAGAGCTGTGCAGAGTGATTAGAGCAGGGTATTAGTTTTGGATTGATACACAGCTGTGCATAGTGAATGGGGCAGTATATTAGTTTTGGATTGATACAGAGCTGTGCACAGTGAATGGGGCAGTGTATTAGTTTTGGATTGAAACAGTGCAGTGTATTAGTTTTGGATTGATACAGAGCTCTGTAGAGTGAATAGGGCAGTGTACTGGTTTTGGATTGATACACAGCTGTTCAGAGTGAATGTGGCAGTATATTAATTACGGATTGATAGGGAGCTGTGCAGAGTTAATTTGGCAGTTTATTAGTTTTGGATTGATAAAGAGCTATGCAGAGTGAATGAGGCAGTGTATTAGTTTTGGATTGATACAGAGCTGTGCAGACGGAATGGGTCAGTTTATTAGTTTTGGATTGATACAGAGCTGTGCAGAGTGAATCGGGCAGTGTATTAGTTTTGGAATGATTAAGAGCTATGCAGAGTGAATGAGGCAGTGTATTAGTTTTGGATTGATACAGAGCTGTGCAGAGTGAATGGGGCAGTGTATTAGTTTTAGATTGATACTGAGCTGTGCAGAGTGAATGGGGCAGTGTATCAATTTTGGATTGATACAGAGCTGTGCATAGTGAATGGGGCTTTGTATTGGTTTTGGATTGATACAGACCTGTGCAGAGTGAATGGGGCAGTGTATTAGTTTTGGATTGATACAGAGGTTTGCAGAGTGAATGGAGCAGTGCATTAGTTTTTGATTAATACAGAGCTGTGCAGAGTGAATGGGGCATTGTATTAGTTTTAGATTGATACACAGCTGTGCAGAGTTAGTATTGCAGTGTATTAGTTTTGAATTGATACAGAGCTGTGCAGAGTGAATGGGGCACTGTATTAGTTTTCTATTGATACAGAGCTGTGCAGAGTGAATGGGGCAGTGTATTAGTTTTGGATTTATACAGAGCTGTGCAGAGTGAATGGGGCATTGTATTAGTTTTGGATTGATACGGAGCTGTGCAGAGTGAATGTTGCAGTGTATTAGTTTTGGATTGATACAGAGCTGTGCAGAGTGAATGGGGCAGGGTATTAGTTTTCAATTGATACAGAGCTCTGCAGATTGAATGGGGCAGTGTATTAGTTTTGGATTGATACAGATTTGTGCGTAGTGAATGGGGCAGCGTATCAATTTTGAAATGTTACAGGACTGTGCAGAGTGAATGTGGCTTTGTATTGGTTTTGGATTGATACAGTGCTGTGCCGAGTGAATAGGACAGTATATTAGTTTTGGATTGATGCAAAGCTGTGCAGAGTGAATGGATCAGTGTATTAGTTTTGGATTGAGACACAGCTGTGCAGAGTGAATGGTGCAGTGTATTCGTTTTGGACTGATACACAGCTGTGCAGAGTGAATGGGGCAGTGTATTCGTTTTGCATTGATACAGAGCTGTGGAGAGTGAATAGGGCAGTGTATTAATTTTGGTTTGATATAGAGCTGTGCAGACGGAATGGGGCAGTGTATTACTTTTGGATTGATAATGAGCTGTGCAGAGTGAATGGGGCAGTGTATTAGTTTTGGATTGATACAGAGCTGTGCAGAGTGAATGAGGCAGTGTATTAGTTTTGGATTGATACAGAGCTGTGCAGAGTGAATGGGGCAGTGTATTAGTTTTGGATTGATACAGAGCTGTGCAGAGTTAGTATTGCAGTGTATTAGTTTTGGATTGTATCAGAGCTGTGCAGAGTGAATGGGGCACTGTATTAGTTTTGTATTGATACAGAGCTGTGCAGAGTGAATGGGGCAGTGTATTAGTTTTGGATTTATACGGAGCTGTGCAGAGTGAATGGGGCACTGTATTAGTTTTGTATTGATACAGAGCTGTGCAGAGTGAATGGGGCAGTGTATTAATTTTGTATTGATATACGGCTGTGGAGAGTGAATAGGGCAGTGTATTAGTTTTGGATTGATACAGAGCTGTGCAGAGTTAATGGGGCAGTATATTAGTTTTGGATTTTAACAGAGCTGTGCAGAGTGAATGGTGCAGTGTATTAGTTTTGGATTGATACAGAGCTGTGCAGAGTGAATAGGGCAGTGTATTAGTTTTGGTTTGATACACAGCTGTGCAGAGTGAATGGGGCAGTGTATTAGTTTTGGATTGATACAGAGCTGTGCAGAGTGAATGGTGCAGTGTATTAGTTTTGGATTGATACAGAGGTGTGGAGATTGAATAGGGCAGTGTATTTGTTTTGGATTGATACACAGCTGTTCAGAGTGATTGCGGCAGTATATTAGTTTTGGATTGATACAGAGCTGTGCAGAGTGAATGGTTCAGTTTTTTAATTTTGGATTGATACAGAGCTGTGGAGAGTGAATAGGGCAGTGTATTAGTTCTGGATTGATACAGAGCTGTGCAGACGGAATGGGGCAGTGTATTAGTTTTGGATTGATACAGTTTGTGCAGAGTGAATGGGGCAGTGTATCACTTTTGGATTGATACAGGACTGTGCATAGTGAATGGGGCTTTTTATTGGTTTTGAATTGATACAGAGCTCTGCAGAGTGAATAGGGCAGTATATTAGTTTTGGATTGATACAGAGCTGTGGAGAGTGAATAGGGCAGTGTATTAATTTTGGATTGATACAGAGCTGTGCAGACGGAATGGGGCAATGTATTAGTTTTGGATTGATACAGAGCTGTGCAGAGTGAATGAGGCAGTATATTAGTTTTGGATTGATACAGAGCTGTGCAGAGTGAATGGGGCAGTGTATTAGTTTTGTATTGATATAGGGCTGTGCAGAGTGAATGGGGCACTGTATTAGTTTTGGATTGATACAGAGCTGTGCAGAATGAATGGGGCAGTGTATTAGTTTTGGATTGATACAGAGCTGTGCAGAGTGAATGGGGCAGTGTATTAGTTTTGGATTGATACAGAGCTGTGCAGAGTGATTGGGGCAGTTTATTAGTTTTGGATTGAGACAGCTGTGCATAGTGAATGGGGCAGTGTATTAGTTTTGGATTGAGACAGAGCTGTACAGAGTGAATGGAGCAGTGTATTCGTTTTGGATTGAGACAGAGCTGTGCAGAGTGAATGAGGCATTGTATTAGTTTTCGATTGATACAGAGCTGTGCAGAGAGATATGTGGCAGACTATTAGTTTAGGATTGATGCGGACCTGTGCGGAGTGAATGGTGCAATTTATTAGTTTTGGATTGATACAGAGCTGTGCAGAGTGAATGGAGCAGTTTATTAATTTTGTATTGATGCAGAGCTCTGCAGAGTGAATGGAACAGTGTATTAGTTTTGTATTGATGCAGAGTTGTGCAGAGTGAATGGGGCAGTGTATTAGGTTTGGATTGATACAGAGCTGTGCGGAGTGAATTGGGCCGTGTACTAGTTTTGGATTGATACAGAGCTGTGCGGAATGAATTGGGCCGTGTATTAGTTTTGGATTGATACAGAGCTGTGCAGAGTGACTGGGGCAGTGTAATAGTTTTCGATTGATACTGAGCTGTGCAGAGTGAATAGGGCAGTGTACTAGTTTTGGATTAATACAGAGCTGTACAGAGTGAATGGGGCAGTGTATTAGCTTTAGATTGATACTCAGCTGTGCAGACTGAATGGGGCAGTGTATTAGTATTGGATTGATCCAAGGCTGTGCAGAGAGAATGGGGCAGTGTATTAGCTTTGGAATTATACTCAGCTGTGTAGAGTGAATGGGGCAGTGTATTAGCTTTGGAATTATACTTATCTGTGCAGAGTGAATGGGGCAGTGCCTTAGATTTGGATCTATACAGAGCTGTGTAGAGTGAATGGGGTAGTATGTTAGCTTTGGATAATTCAATTATGGTCAAAAGAAAAATCCATCCAAGTGTTAATACGCACTCTCCAATCTATCCATCTATTTATATTCACCAATGTAATATTAGATAACCGGCTGTTGGATTACATTGGTAGGCACATGATTGAATGTGATGTTTGTCCACTCACAGGAGAGAACACTACATCAGTGAGAATGTCTACTTCAGACCTGAAAGTCACAGCAAGGGTGAAATCTCTAAAGCTATATGTGATCTCCTTGAATTGTTACTGTTACTGTTCTGGAGGCTAGGATGTGCAGTCATTGTCCAATTTGTGAACTCTGGAATGCACCATGTGTCTGAGATAGACATGACTGCAGGTCACAACTTGCAATCGAATTCACGGTGTCTGAGAGTGCAGGACAGCAAAGGGACACTGTCACATATGGGAGGCTGAGGGACTATCTTTGCCTGAATCTTCCTCTGTAAAGCTCTTTCCAATAGTTGTATATGTTCAAGAAAAAAAAGATTTGTATTTGTACTACAATATAAAAGTATTTTAATGAATAAAAGGAGCAAAAAGAAGTATGTGTTGATGGGGTGAAACAGATTGTGTGGGAGCAGATGAGAAAAAGAGTGCAGTCTGAAAATATTTAGTAGGTCAGGCAGCATCTTGAGAGAGGAAAACCAAGTTAATGTTTCAGGTCGATGGCCCTTCATCAGAACTGGGAAATTCTAGAGACATAACCAGTTTTGAGCAAATGAAAAGGGGAAGGCTGGGAAAAAGTACAGAAGGGAGGTCTTTGATAGAGTGGAGGCCAGGAGAGCTTAACTGACCAAAGTTTAGTTGGTGCAATGAGATGATTAAAAAATAAAACGTGTCTAGAGATGGTGTAAATGGCAGAATGATGAATAGCTGCTGTGTGAAAGCCAAAAAAAAGAGGAAAATGAGTTAACCAAGACAGGCTAAGAAAAAGGAAACAAAATGCAAGCAGAAATTAACGTCTGAAATTGTTGACCTCAATGTTCTGTCCAGAAGGTTTCATTGCAACAGTGCGGGAGGCTGAGGACAGAGAGGTCAATGTGACAGCAAAGTGAATTAAAATATAAAGTCACCGGAAGTTTAAGGTCATACTTTCAGACTGAATGGGGGTACTGTACAAAGTGATCATCGAGTCAGCCTTTGGTCTGACCCAGTGTGGAACAAACTACACTGTGAGCAGAAAGTGCAATATACTAAATTGAAAGAAGCACATGTAAATCACTGGAAGGAGTGTTTGGGGCTCTGGACAGTGAGGAGGAGACTTATATGGAGCATAAACACTGACATAGATCAGTTTGAGTGAATGGCCTGTTTCGCTACTGTGTATTTGACAAAAAATGCTCATTTCCTGTCTGTTCTAACAGTGAATTTGGTAGCGATCACAATCCTGTGTCGAGGAAAGTGCGGCCTCTCCCGATGTGTTAGCCACTATTTGGTGGCCATGGCCGTGACGGACTTGCTCTTGGTCATCACCGCAGTGATAATGAACCGCATCAAGGCCATCTATTTCCCCTTCAGCCTCCTCTCCAGCACGCCAGCCTGCAGCCTCAGCACCGTGCTCATTTACACGACCAGAGACAGCTCCGTCTGGCTGACGGTGGCTTTTACTTTCGATCGGTTTACCGCCATTTGTTGCCAGAAGCTGCAAGTCAAATACTGCACCGAGAGAACGGCAGCAGTGGTTACCGGGACGGTGTGCACAATGTGCTGTTTGAAAAACATTCCCTATTACTTCACGTATGAGCCCCTGTACATGG
Organism: Cetorhinus maximus; assembly: GCF_964194155.1. Taxonomy (NCBI): domain Eukaryota; kingdom Metazoa; phylum Chordata; class Chondrichthyes; order Lamniformes; family Cetorhinidae; genus Cetorhinus; species Cetorhinus maximus. Next base: position 657,125 of record NW_027596187.1, on the reverse strand, counting down.
TCAATGAGACACCGGTGTTTTGCAGTATCAAACCCATATTCTATTCTTCGCCTGCCTGGAAAGCATTCGATTGGGTTGATCGTGTCTTCACCCCGTGTGCCCCATTCGTTCTCATCCTCCTGCTCAACGCTTTGACCATCAGGCACATCTTAGCAGCGAACAGAGCCCGTGGGAGACTCCGAGCGCCCAGCGCCAGAGAGGGACAGACTGATCCAAAGATGGAGAATAGGAAGAAGTCCATTGTCCTGCTCTTCACCATCTCAGGCACCTTCATCCTGCTCTGGATGACCTACATCGTCAATTTCTTCTACGTCCAAACCCAGAAGGGCTCCTATTTCTCCGGTTTCAACTTCAGTGACCCGAGGTTTATTCTCCAGGAGAGTGCAAACATGCTACAGCTTCTCAGCTGCTGCTCGAATACCTGTGTTTACACGGTAACTCAGACAAAGTTCCGGCAGGAGCTGAAAGAAGGGCTGAGATATCCTCTGAATGTCCTTATTAAAGCACTTCAACAGTGACCGGCTCTGCTCCTTCCATATTCGATCCTATCTCACCTCTTCCTGTCTACGCTCTGAACCAAACCCCCCAGCACAAAAAACCTGACATTTTTTTGCCATAAGCCTCGTGATCCGTTTCATTTTGATCTCTGTCATCCAGCGGGATCTACTTTCGGGTATCCTCCCTTTTAGCTCCTTGGGAATGTGTCCTCCTCGTACGTGAACCATCTCCACATTGAAATCCTTGCAGCATTCGTCCTGCCTCCCTTCAACTCCAGTCCACCTGGGGCAGATCCCGCCTTCACCCACCAGAGGGAGCCTTTCTCCAGCAACTCAACCACTCCTTGTCCTTTTCCATCACCACCGCACTGAATATTGTGATCATTTTACCCCGAACACTGCACCGACTGAAACATCCTCCACTCGCCCAGCTTTATTCACTACAACCTGGGCTGCTTCTTTCATCTCTCAGCAGCCTCTTGTATACAATTCAGGAATTCCTCCCACTCCTTTTCCCATTACACACTCTTTTCCACAGGCGATAGAACAGGTGAAGTCCCCCAGTTATGAGTTAAGAAGAGAGGTTGAATAGAGTTGGGTTGTTTTCGTTGGAGCAGAGAAGACTGAGGGGGGGGACCTGATCGAGGTGTACAAGATTATGAGGGGCATGGACAGGGTGGATAGGGAGCAGCTGTTCCCCTTAGTTGAAGGGTCAGTCAGAAGGGGGCATAAGTTCAAGGTGAGGGGCAGGAGGTTTAGGGGGAATGTGAGGAAAAACTTTTTTATCCAGAGGGTGGTAACGGTCTGGAATGCGCTGCCTGGGAGGGTGGTGGAGGCGGGTTGCCTCACATCCTTTAAAAAGTACCTGGATGAGCACTTGGCACGTCATAACATTCAAGGTTATGGGCCAAGTGCTGGTCAATGGGATTAGGTAGGTAGGTCAGGTGTTTCTCACGTGTTGGTGCAGACTCGATGGGCCGAAGGGCCTCTTCTGCACTGTGTGAATCTGTGACTCTGTGATTATCATGAGTCCGTAGCGCTTGCATCTAACGGTCGTTATTTCATTCAAGTGTATAAAATTCCCACAGGGCTCAACAGGGTAGACGCAGGATGTTTCCCTTGGTTCATGGGGGGGCTGGGGGGGTGAAGAGGAGGAGGCCTTTCTTCAGTCAGAGAGTGGTGAATCTTTGGAATTCCCTCCCCCAGAGGGCAGTAGAGGTTCAGTCATTGAGTATGTTCAAAGCAGAGGCTGATAGATTTCTTGATACCAATGACATTAAGGGATATAGGGATAGTGCGTGAGTGTAGAGGTAGAAAATCACCATGATCCAGTTAAATGGCGGAGCAGGCTCAGGGGGTCAAATTGCCTACTCCTGATCCGATATTCCTCTGTTTGCTCTCTATTTCCTTCCTGCTATTTGTTTATCTATACCACACAGCCAGCGGTATAATAGCTCCACCTCCGCTTCAACCAAATTGATTGTGAATTTGAATTCTCAAGTACATCACCGTCTTTCCAGGTGCAATCTATTATCAATGATGCAATTTGGTCTTTCACCATTGTGATCTAAACAATTGCAGCCAGGGATGTTAAGCGGCCGTACCCAGTCTTTGTAATTGCCACTCCAAAACCTATTTTAGTCCAGCTTGCATTTCTCCCCTGTCTGTCTGATTGCACCTATCACAGAATCACACAGTGCAGAAGAGGCCCTTCGGCCCATCGAGTCTGCACTGACATGTGAGAAACACTTGACCGACCTACCTACCTAATCCCACTGACCAGCACTTGGCCCATAGCCTTGAATGTTATGACGTGCCAAGTGCTCATCCAGGTACTTTTTAAAGGATGTGAGGCAACCCGCCTCCACCACCCTCCCAGGCAGCGCATTCCAGTCCGTCACCACCCTCTGGCTAAAAAAGTTTTTCCTCACATCCCCCCTAAACCTCCTGCCCCTCACCTTGAACTTGTGTCCCCTCCTGACTGACCCTTCAACTAAGGGGAACAGCTGCTCCCTATGCACCCTGTCCATGCCCCTCATAATCTTGTACACCTCGATCAGGTCGCCCCTCAGTCTTCTCTGCTCCAACGAAAACAACTCAAGTCTATCCAACCTCTCTTCATAACTTAAATGTTTCATCCCAGGCAACATCTTGGTGAATCTCCTCTGCACCCCCTCCAGTGCAATCACATCCTTCCTATAATGTGGCGACCAGAACTGCACACAGTACTCCAGCTGTGGCCTCACCAAGGTTCTTATATAGAACCTTGGCTAGGCCACACTTGGAATATCGTGTGCAATTCTGGTCGCCACATTACCAGAAGGATATGGAGGCGTTGGAGAGGGTGCAGAGGTTTACCAGGATGCTGCCTGGCCTGGAGGTTATCAGCTATGAGGAGAGGTTGGAGAAACTCGGATTGTTCTCACTAGAGCGACGGAGATTGAGGGGCGACTTGATAGAAGTTTACAAAATTATGAGTGGCATGGACAGAGTAGATAGTCAGAAGCTTTTTCCCAGGGTGGAAGAGACAATTACTAGGGGACATAGATTTAAGGTGAGAGGAGAAAACTATAGAGGAGATGTGCGGGGCAAGTTTTTTTACGCAGAGGGTAGTGAGTGTCTGGAATTCGCTGCCAGAGGAGGTGGTGGAAGCAGGTACGATAGTGGTGTTTAAGAGGCAGCTTGATAAATACATGAATAGGATGGGAATAGAGGGATACGGACCCCGGAAGTGCAAAATGTTTTAGTTGACGGGCAATATGATCGGCGCAGGCTTGGAGGGCCGAAGGGCCTGTTCCTGTGCTGTACTTTTCTTTGTTCTTTGTTCTATACAACTCCAACATGACCTCCCTACTTTTGTAATCTATGCCTCGATTGATAAAGGCAAGTGTCCCATATGACTTTTTCACCACCCCACTAACATGCCCTCTGCCTTCAGAGATCTATGGACACACACGCCAAGGTCCCTTTGTTCCTCAGAACATCCTAGTGCCATGTTGTTCATTGAATATTTCCTTGTCAAATTACTCCTTCCAAAGTGTATCACCTCACACTTTTCAGGGTTAAATTCCATCTGCCACTTATCTGCCCATTTGACCATCCCGCCTATATCTTCCTGTATCCCAAAACACTCAATCTCACTGTTAACCACCCGACCAATATTTGTGTCATCCGCAAACTTACTAATCCTACCCCCCACATAGTCATCTATGTAGTTTATATAAATGATGAATAACAGGGGACCCAGCACAGATCCCTGAGGTACGCCACTGGACACTGGCTTCCAGTCACTAAAGCATCCTTCTGTCATCAAGCTCTGTCTCCTACAACTAAGCCAATTTTGAATCCACCTTATCAAATTACCCTGTATCCCATGTGCCTTTGCCTTCTTTATAAGTCTCCCATGTGGGACCTTGTCAAAGGCTTTGCTGAAATCTATACAAACGACACCAACTGCACTACCCTCATCTACACACCTGATCACCTCCTCAAAAAATTCAATCAAATTTGTTAGGCATGACCTCCCTCTGACAAAGCCATGCTGACTATCCCTGATCAAACCTTGCCTCTCCAAGTGGAGATAGATTCTCTCCTTCAGAATTTTCTCAGTTTCCCTACCTCCGACGTGAGACTCACTGGCCTGTAGTTCCCTGGCTTATCTCTACAACCCTTCTTAAGTAGCGGAACCACATTAGCTGTTCTCCAGTCCTCTGGCACCTCCCCCATGGCCAGAGAGGAATTAAAAATTTGGGTCAGAGCCCCTGCGATCTCCTCCCTTGCCTCCCTCAGCAGTCTGGGACACAAATCATCCGGACCTGGAGATTTGTCCACTTTTAAGCCTGCCAACACCTCCAATACCTTGTCACTCCCTGTATCAATTTGCTCAAGAACCTTGCAGTCTCTCTCCCCGAGTTCGATACCTTCATCCTCATTCTCTTGGGTGAAGATGGATATGAAGAATTCATTCAACACTCTATCAATGTCCTCTGGCTCCACCCATAGATTTCCCCCTTGGTCCCTAATGGGCCCTACTCTTTCCCTGGTTATCCTCTTCCCATTGATATTCTTATAAAATATCTTGGAATTTTCCTTACTTTTACCAGCCAGAGCTTCCTCATATCCCCTCTTTGCTCTCCTAATTGCTTTCTTAAGCTCCACTCTGCACTTTCTGTACTCCACAAATGCCTCTGCTGATTTGCTTCCCTTGTACCTGCTAAAAGCCTCTCTTTTCCATCTCATCGTAACCTGAATATCTCTGGTCATCCATGGTTCTCTGGGCTTGTTACTCCTTCCTATCACCCTAGAGGGAACATGTTGAGCCTGTACCGTCCCCATTTCCTTTTTGAACACCCCCCACTGTTCCTCTGTAGATTTCCCCACAAGTAACTCTTCCCAGTCTACCTTGGCCAGATCCTGCCCTATTTTACTAAAATTCACTCTCCCCCAATCCAAAACAATTTTTTTGCAACTTGTCTATTTCTTTGTCCATAACAAACTTAAACTGTACCATGTTGTGGTCGCTAAAATACTCGCCCACCACCACCTCAGCCACCTGTCCGGCTTCATTCCCCAGAATTAGGTCCAGCAATGCGCCATCCCTTGTTGGACCCTCTACATATTGACCTAAAATGTTCTCCTGTACACATTTCAAGAAATCCACTCCATCCAATCCCTTAACACTATGTCTATCCCAATTAATGTTGGGAAAGTTGAAATCACCTAATATAATTACCCTATTGTTATTGTTTTTACACACCTCCACAAATTGTGCACATATTTGCTCCTCAATTTCCCGCTGACTATCTGGGGTTCTATAATAAACACCTAACAATGTGGCTGTCCCTTTTTTATTCCGAAGCTCTACCCACAAAACTTCATTCGATGCCCCCTCCAAGATATCATCTCCTTACTGCAGTAACTGACTCCTTAACTAATAACGCAACACCTCCTCCTCTTTTACCCCCTCCCCTGTCTCGCCTGAAGATTCTATGTCCCGGAATGTTGAGCTGCCAATCCTGCCCCTCTCTCAACCATGTCTCTGTGATGGCTCCTATATGACAATTATGTCGCGGGACTACTTATTACCCTCGTGTTGTTTTGTCTTGTCCCCCCCCTCCCCGCCCCCCCCAAGACTCTGGTTCAGCAACATTTCATCCCGGTACCCATTTCACAGAAGGGACAACACGAGAGTCAGTCAGTCTGTTTGTACCTGTTGTGACACGCTTAATCCCGAAGCTTCCGGCCGCATGGTCCTGAATCACGAAAACCACCAACTTCCACCTCTGTCAGATCACCCAACTGGATACCTGTCTAAGCTCACTTCCAGCTGAAACCCTTAGTCACCTCTCAATGTGGCTGCTCCCGTACACTCCTGGCTGGTCTCTCACATTCTACCCTCTGTAAATTCGCAAACCTCAGATGCCCGTCTCTTAACTTCCACAAAGTCCCGTTCCCTGAGCGCGCAGTTCTCGCAAACCTACACTGGTTCCTGATCAAGCAATCCCTTGATTTTAAATTTATAGTCCTTGTTTTCAAATCCCTCCGTAGCCTCATTCCTCCCTATCTCTGGAATCTCCTCCGGCCCCGGGATACCCTCCAAGGAGTTTGGGCTCATCGAATTTTGGCCTCTTGCGAATCCCTGTTTTTAACAGCTCCACCAGCAGTGGCCGGGCCTTCAGCTCTGCACAACACTCACGACAGGGAGAGAGGATCAAAATGCAGTTTGACTGGGCTGCTACGCTCAAGAGAACCTCATGTACCTGGGGGTGTGACCCTTCTCTCCTGGTGACAGCACAATTAAAACTCAGATTGGTGGTCTCCAATTCCCAGGAAAGGGGCACCCATCATTTCATCAGGACCAGTCTCCAAAGGCATGGGCATTCCTGCTACATCTCTGGTTGTCACCGGAGGCACAGCACGATCACAGCAAGGAGAATCTGCTCAGAGAACAACTCCAAACTGTGCTGTACCTGTCCTGGGAGCGTTTGATAGGGACAGTGTAGAGGGAGCTTTACTCTGTATCTAACCCCATGCTGTACCTGTCCTGGGAGTGTTTGATGGGGACGGTGTAGAGGGAGCTTTACTCTGTATCTAACCCCGTGCTGTACCTGTCCTGGGAGTGTATGATGGGGACGGTGTAGAGGGAGCTTTACTCTGTATCTAACCCCATGCTGTACCTGTCCTGGGAGTGTTTGATGGGGACAGTGTAGAGGGAGCTTTACTCTGTATCTAACCCCATGCTGCACCTGTCCTGGGAGTGTTTGATGGGGACAGTGTAGAGGGAGCTTTACTCTGTATCTAACCCCATGCTGTACCTGTCCTGGGAGTGTTTGATGGGGACAGTGTGGAGGGAGCTTTACTCTGTATCTAACCCCGTGCTGTACCTGTCCTGGGAGTGTTTGATGGGGACGGTGTAGAGGGAGCTTCACTCTGTATCTAACCCTGTGCTGTACCTGTCCTGGGAGTGTTTGATGGGGACAGTGTAGAGGGAGCTTTACTCTGTATCTAACCCTGTGCAGTACCTGTCCTGGGAGTGTTTGATGGGGACAGTGTAGAGGGAGCTTTACTCTGTATCTAACCCTGTGCAGTACCTGTCCTGGGAGTGTTTGATGGGGACAGTGTAGAGGGAGCTTTACTCTGTATCTAACCCCGTGCTGTACCTGTCCTGGGAGTGTTTGAAGGGGACAGTGTAGAGGGAGCTTTACTCTGTATCTAACCCCGTGCTGTACCTGTCCTGGGAGTGTTTGATGGCGACAGTTCTTTACTCTGTTCCTAAGCAGCCTCATTTTTAAGTAGGGAGGGGGGGGAACGGTTTGCTGATGTTAATAGTATGTTAATGATACTGTTCAAGTACACAGGTGAAGGGCTTTGTTTTATTAAGTACTTTGAGCACATATAAATAGGGAACACTCCGTGCGCTGTGGGAGCTGGGCTCCTTTACTGACCCCCTTGATCATGTTTTGATTTGAATATTTTAAGTTTCCTTTAAGATTTTGTCTTTCTGTTTTTTACAGTATCCTTTAAGAGGCTGTCTTTGAATTTGTCCTTGGTTTGTTAATTTGGTTTAATGGGCTCACTCAAAAGAGTAGAAACAGGGAACAGCTCCGACACTGGGTGTGGAGATTGAACGAAGCGAATAAACTCTCTCGGTAAAGAGAAGGTGTGTGTCTTGGCTTTGAGTTCTGTTCACAGTCAGCCTGGGGCCTCTGAAACCTCACATCCTGAAAAAGAATCGTTCAAACTGTAAAGGAAATATTCTGCACACTTTTATTACACATCATTTCTGTTAAATTCTCTGTTCCCCATTCCCCCTGCTGCCTGTCCCTCACCACCTTTATACCCTAAATGCCCCCATTGGCTGACTGAAGTTGGCCTGGGGCAGGAGTTGTTGTGGGGAGTGGGGGGAGTGGGGGTGGGGAGGATCACAGATCTTCCGTTTAGTCTCTCTGCCTCCACTCCCACCACCCCACCCTCCGCTGCAGGTGTTCCCCAAGTCCTCTGCTGAAGTCCCAGTGATGGTGGAGACCAGTTGCCTTGCCCAGGGGGTAGGAGCGGAGGCACTGCTGAGACCCGGCACGTTCCAACCGCCGAGGAGCAGCACACAAAGCCTCTCCGTCTCCGTGCGCGCCAGGCCACAGAGAGAGCCCGGCTACTGGGGAGAGGAAACCCCGCTCCCCGCTTCAGGGGGAGGGGCAGAGGGAACGGGGAAGAGGAAGGGGCAGCGATCGGAGGAAGAGCCCGTCAATGTTTGGAATGGTTCACACAGAGCACAAGGAGCTGAGGGGGTGTCCAGCAGGAAGTGGCAGGTGATGATGCTGCACGTCCTCCACAGTCGCCTCACCGCAGACTCTCCCGGAGTCCCCACTCTCCTCCTAGCTCTTGTCCTGTCCTTCTTTGTGTTGGATGAATCCTTTAGTGATCAGCTCTGGGATCTCCACGGCGAGCCAGGGTCCTAACTGGGAGGGAAACAGACAAGCAATTGTCAGTCTAACCCTGCCACCCTATACACCCAGCCCACCCTGTACACCCAGCCCACCCTATACGCCCATCACACCCTGTACACCCAGCCCACCCTGTACACCCAGCGCACCCTGTACACCCAGCCCACCCTGTACACCCAGCCCACCCTGTACACCCAGCCCACCCTATACGCCCATCACACCCTGTACACCCAGCCCACCCTGTACACCCAGCGCACCCTGTACACCCAGCCCACCCTGTACACCCAGCGCACCCTGTACACCCAGCACATCCACACCAGCCCACCCTGTACACCCAGCGCACCCTGTACACCCAGCCCAACCTGTACACCCAGCCCACCCTGTACACCCAGCCCACCCTGTACACCCAGCCCACCCTGTACACCCAGCCCACCCTGTACACCCAGCCCAACCTGTACACCCAGCCCACCCTGTACACCCAGCCCACCCTGTACACCCAGCGCACCCTGTACACCCAGCGCACCCTGTACACCCAGCGCACCCTGTACACCCAGCCCAACCTGTACATCCAGCCCAACCTGTACATCCAGCCCAACCTGTACACCCAGCCCACCCTGTACATCCAGTCCACCCTGTACACCCAGCCCACCCTGTACACCCAGCCCACCCTGTACACCCAGCGCACCCTGTACACCCAGCCCAACCTGTACACCCAGTCCACCCTGTACACCCAGCGCACCCTGTACACCCAGCGCACCCTGTACACCCAGCACATCCACACCAGCCCACCCTGTACACCCGGCCCACCCTGTACACCCGGCCCACCCTGTACACCCGGCCCACCCTGTACACCCGGCCCACCCTGTACACCCAGCCCACCCTGTACACCCAGCCCAACCTGTACACCCGGCTCACCCTGTACACGCACCCTGTACACCCAGCCCACCCTGTACACCCAGCCCATCCTGTACACCCAGCCCACCCTGTACACGCACCCTGTACACCCAGCCCATCCTGTACACCCAGTCCACCCTGTACACCCAGCGCACCCTGGACACCCAGCCCACCCTGGACACCCAGCCCACCCTGGACACCCAGCCCAACCTGGACACCCAGCCCAACCTGGACACCCAGCCCAACCTGGACACCCAGCACATCCACACCAGCGCACCCTGTACACCCAGCCCACCCTGTACACCCAGCCCACCCTGTACACCCAGCACATCCACACCAGCCCACCCTGTACACCCAGCGCACCCTGTACACCCAGCGCACCCAGCCCACCCTGTACACCCAGCCCAACCTGTACGCCCAGCCCACCCTGTACGCCCAGCCCACCCTGTACGCCCAGTCCACCCTGTACACCCAGCCCACCCTGTACACCCAGCCCACCCTGTACACCCAGCCCACCCTGTACACCCAGTCCACCCTGTACACCCGGCCCACCCTGTACACCCGGCCCACCCTGTACACCCGGCCCAACCTGTACACCCGGCCCACCCTGTACACCCGGCCCACCCTGTACACCCGGCCCACCCTGTACACCCGGCCCACCCTGTACACCCGGCCCACCCTGGACACCCGGCCCACCCTGGACACCCGGCCCACCCTGGACACCCGGCCCACCCAGTACGCCCAGACCACCCAGTACGCCCAGACCACCCAGTACGCCCAGACCACCCAGTACGCCCAGACCACCCTGTACACCCGGCCCACCCTGTACGCCCAGACCACCCTGTACGCCAACCCACACACACCTGCCCTCCAGCAAGACCCCAAACAAGCCCGCCGTGATCGCAATGGTGTACAGGTGAAAATCTTGTTCCCAGTACAGCTCTCCCACAGACAGGCCCGCCAGGTACTGAGGAGGGAATCTGGATCTGAATTCAGAACACGTGGATAGTCTTTCAGTTTCATTCCAAGTCACACAACCATTTTGTCAGAGACGAGTGGGTGCAAATGGAGCCAAGGGGTACCTCCCATTTTATCAGGCGATTGGCGGGGGGGGAACTCACACTGCCAGAGGTCTCACCTGCTGCACAGGGCTAGACACTGGGATAAACACCCTCTACATTCTCCCCATCACTGAAAACAAGCATACAGGTGCAGCAAGCAGTTAGGGCAAATGGCCTTCATTGCGAGAGGACTTGAGTACAGGAGCAAGGATGTCTTACTGGAGCTGCACAGGGTCTTGGTGAGACCACACCTGGAGTGTGCAATTTTGGTCTCCTTACCTAAGAAAGGATGTACTTGGTATAGAGGGAGTGCAGCGAAGGCTCACCAGACTGAATCCTGGGATGGCAGGATTGTCGTATGAGGAGAGATTGGACTGACTAGGCCCTGTATTCACTGCAGTTTAGAAGAATGAGAGGGGATCTGGTTGAAACGTATAAAATTCTGACAGGGCTCGACAGACTGGATACAGGGATGCAAGCGCCCTCTACACTGTCCCCATCAAACACTCCCAGGACCGGTACAGCACGGGGTTAGATACAGAGTAAAGCTCCCTCTACACTGTCCCCATCAAACACTCCCAGGACAGGTACAGCACGGGGTTAGATACATAGTAAAGCTCCCTCTACACTGTCCCCATCAAACACTCCCAGGGCAGGTACAGCACGGGGTTAGATACAGAGTAAAGCTCCCTCTACACTGTCCCCATCAAACACTCCCAGGACCGGTACAGCACGGGGTTAGATACAGAGTAAAGCTCCCTCTACACTGTCCCCATCAAACACTCCCAGGACAGGTACAGCACGGGGTTAGATACATAGTAAAGCTCCCTCTACACTGTCCCCATCAAACACTCCCAGGGCAGGTACAGCACGGGGTTAGATACATAGTAAAGCTCCCTCTACACTGTCCCCATCAAACACTCCCAGGGCAGGTACAGCACGGGGTTAGATACAGAGTAAAGCTCCCTCTACACTGTCCCCATCAAACACTCCCAGGACAGGTACAGCACGGGGTTAGATACAGAGTAAAGCTCCCTCTACACCGTCCGCATCAAACACTCCCAGGGTAGGTACAGCATGGGGTTAGATACAGAGTAAAGCTGCCTCTACACTGTCCCCATCAAACACTCCCAGGACAGGTACAGCACGGGGTTAGATACAGAGTAAAGCTCCCTCTGCATCGTCCCCATCAAACACTCCCAGGACAGGTACAGCACGGGGTTAGATACAGAGTAAAACTCCCTCTACACTGTCCGCATCAAACACTCCCAGGACAGGTACAGCACGGGGTTAGATACAGAGTAAAACTCCCTCTACACTGTCTCCATCAAACACTCCCAGGACAGGTACAGCACGGGGTTAGATAGAGAGTAAAGCTCCCTCTACACTGTCCCCATCAAACACTCCCAGGACAGGTACAGCACGGGGTTAGATACAGAGTAAAGCTCCCTCTACACTGTCCCCATCAAACACTCCCAGGGCAGGTACAGCACGGGGTTAGAAACAGAGTAAAGCTCCCTCTACACTGTCCCCATCAAACACTCCCAGGACATGTACAGCCCGGGGTTAGATACAGAGTAAAGCTCCCTCTACACTGTCAGGACCTTTCTGATCTTGAATTGATGCATCATCATTATTCGTGTTGATCCCTCGCCTCCAGGAGGGTGGGGACTCGCTGAACTCCGCACTGTCACTCACTGACGTTCAGGCCTGAGTGTAATCCCCATTTGACAGTTTCCAAGATGGCCCTGCACTGTGTTACTCACTAATGCCAGGGATTCGAATGTTTGAAGAATGATTCAGGAACTTACCCCCAGGGCCATCAGGTGCCCCAAGCCGAACTTGGGGACATTGCGTGCCCACAGTGGCTTGAAGTGGTCTGTCAGACAAATCTTTCCACCTCTGCATGAAGAGAAGAGAGATGTTGTGAACATGCAGTAGCAGTGGGCAGGCAGTCACTCCGTGCTCAGCTAGGCTGGGGCTTGTGGACTGAACTGCCAGAGGTTGCATGAGTATTTCAGAACATCGATTAAATTCTCACTCGCACTCTCTGTATCTCCATGTCCCTCCCTGTCTTTATCTCTCTCTCTCTTCCTGCCTCTTACCCTTCTCTCTCTCTCCCCATCTTTCACTCACCCTCATCACACTCTCTCACCTCTCCGTGTCTCTCGCTCCCACTCTCCCCATCACTCAGTCCTTCACTCCCACTGTCATTCTCTCTCCCCATCTCATCCTCTCTCTCCGCGTCTCTCTCTCCCTGTCACACTCTCGCTCTCTCCGCATCTCTCTCTCTCTCTCCCACTGTGACTCTCTCCCCGTTTCTCTCTCCCTCTCTCCGCATCTCTCTCTCTCTCTCTCCACATTCTCTCTCGCCCGTCACTCTCTCTCTCTTGGCCATCACTCTCTATCTCTCCCTCCACTCCCTCTCTTCCCCCGTCACTCGCTCTCTTCCCCCGTCACTCGTTCTCTTCCCCCGTCACTCACTCTTTCCCCCGTCACCTTCTCTCTCTCCCCGTCATTCACTCTCTCTCCTCGTCTTCTCTCTCCCAGTGTGTAAATCAGTGATTCTCTCTCTCTCTCCATCCTGGGACTCTCGCCCTCTCTCTCTGTCTCCCCCAGTGTGTAAATCAGTGTTTCTCTCTCTCTCTCTCCATCCTGTGACTCTCGCCCTCTCTCTCCCCCAGTGTGTAAATCAGTGTTTCTCTGTCTCTCTCTCCATCCTGTGAATCTCGCCCTCTCTCTCTCCCAGTGTGTAAATCAGTGTTTCTGTCTCTCTCTCCATCCTGTGACTCTCGCCCTCTCTCTCTCCTAGTGTGTAAATCAGTGTTTCTCTCTCTCTCTCCATCCTGTGACTCTCGCCCTCTCTCTCTCCCAGTGTGTAAATCAGTGTTTCTCTGTCTCTCTCTCCATCCTGTGACTCTCGCCCTCTCTCTCTCCCCCAGTGTGTAAATCAGTGTTTCTCTCTCTCTCTCTCCATCCTGTGACTCTCGCCCTCTCTCTCTCTCCCAGTGTGTAAATCAGTGTTTCTCTGTCTCTCTCTCCATCCTGTGACTCTCGCCCTCCCTCTCTCTCCCCCAGTGTGTAAATCAGTGTTTCTGTCTCTCTCTCCATCCTGTGACTCTCGCCCTCTCTCTCTCCACCAGTGTGTAAATCAGTGTTTCTCTCTCTCTCTCCATCCTGTGACTCTCGCCCTCTCTCTCTCCACCAGTGTGTAAATCAGTGTTTCTCTGTCACTCTCTCCATCCTGTGACTCTCGCCCTCTCTCTCTCCCCCAGTGTGTAAATCAGTGTTTCTCTGTCTCTCTCTCCATCCTGTGATTCTCGCTTTCCCTCTCTCTCCCAGTGTGTAAATCAGTGTTTCTCTCTCTCTCTCCATCCTGTGACTCTCGCCCTCTCTCTCTCCCAGTGTGTAAATCAGTGTTTCTCTCTCTCTCTCCATCCTGTGACTCTCGCCCTCTCTCTCCCCCAGTGTCTAAATCAGTGTTTCTCTCTCTCTCTCTCCATCCTGTGACTCTCGCCCTCTCTCTCTCCCCCAGTGTGTAAATCAGCGTTTCTCTGTCTCTCTCTCCATCCTGTGACTCTCGCCCTCTCTCTCTCCCCCAGTGTGTAAATCAGTGTTTCTCTCTCTCTCTCTCCATCCTGTGACTCTCGCCCTCTCTCTCTCCCCCAGTGTGTAAATCAGTGTTTCTCTCTCTCTCTCTCCATCCAGTGACTCTCGCCCTCTCTCTCTCCCCCAGTGTGTAAATCAGTGTTTCCCTGTCTCTCTCTCCATCCTGTGACTCTCGCCCTCTCTCTCTCCCCCAGTGTGTAAATCAGTGTTTCTCTCTCTCTCTCTCCATCCTGTGACTCTCGCCCTCTCTCTCTCCCAGTGTGTAAATCAGTGTTTCTCTCTCTCCATCCTGTGACTCTCGCCCTCTCTCTCTCCCAGTGTGTAAATCAGTGTTCCTCTGTCACTCTCTCCATCCTGTGACTCTCGCCCTCTCTCTCTCTCCCCCCCAGTGTGTAAATCAGTGTTTCTCTCTCTCTCTCCATCCTGTGACTCTCGCCCTCTCTCTCCCCCAGTGTGTAAATCAGTGTTTCTCTGTCTCTCTCTCCATCCTGTGACTCTTGCCCTCTCTCTCTCCCCCAGTGTGTAAATCAGTGTTTCTCTCTCTCTCTCCATCCTGTGACTCTCGCCCTCTCTCTCTCCCCCAGTGTGTAAATCAGTGTTTCTCTGTCTCTCTCTCCATCCAGTGACTCTCGCCCTCTCTCTCCCCCAGTGTGTAAATCAGTGTTTCTCTGTCTCTCTCTCCATCCTGTGACTCTCGCCCTCTCTCTCTCTCTCCCCCAGTGTGTAAATCAGTGTTTCTGTCTCTCTCTCCATCCTGTGACTCCCGCCCTCTCTCTCTCACCCAGGGTGTAAATCAGTGTTTCTCTCTCTCTCTCTCCATCCTGTGACTCTCGCCCTCTCTCTCCCCCAGTGTGTAAATCAGTGTTTCTCTGTCTCTCTCTCCATCCTGTGACTCTCGCCCTCTCTCTCTCCCCCAGTGTGTAAATCAGTGTTTCTCTCTCTCTCTCTCCATCCTGTGACTCTCGCCCTCTCTCTCCCAGTGTGTAAATCAGTGTTTCTCTCTCTCTCTCTCCATCCTGTGACTCTCGCCCTCTCTCTCTCCCAGTGTGTAAATCAGTGTTTCTCTCTCTCTCTCCATCCTGTGACTCTCGCCCTCTCTCTCTCCCCCAGTGTGTAAATCAGTGTTTCTGTCTCTCTCTCCATCCTGTGACTCTCTCTCTCTCTCTCTCTCTCAGTGTGTAAATCAGTGTTTTTCTCTCTCTCTCTCTCCATCCTGTGACTCTCGCCCTCTCTCTCTCCCAGTGTGTAAATCAGTGTTTCTCTCTCTCTCTCCATCCTGTGACTCTCGCCCTCTCTCTCTCCCAGTGTGTAAATCAGTGTTTCTCTCTCTCTCTCTCCATCCTGTGACTCTCGCTCTCTCTCTCTCCCCCAGTGTGTAAATCAGTGTTTCTCTGTCTCTCTCTCCATCCTGTGACTCTCACCCTCTCTCTCCCAGTGTGTAAATCAGTGTTTCTCTCTCTCTCTCCATCCTGTGACTCTCGCCCTCTCTCTCTCCCAGTGTGTAAATCAGTGTTTCTCTCTCTCTCTCCATCCTGTGACTCTCGCCCTCTCTCTCTCCCCCAGTGTGTAAATCAGTGTTTCTCTGTCTCTCTCTCCATTCTGTGACTCTCGCCCTCTCTCTCTCTCCCAGTGTTTAAATCAGTGTTTCTCACTCTCTCTCTCTCCATCCTGTGACTCTCGCCCTCTCTCTCTCCGCGTGTGTAAATCAGTGTTTCTCTCTCTCTCTCTCCATCCTGTGACTCTCGCCCTCTCTCTCTCCCAGTGTGTAAATCAGTGTTTCTCTCTCTCTCTCCATCCTGTGACTCTCGCTCTCTCTCTCTCTCCCAGTGTGTAAATCAGTGTTTCTCTCTCTCTCTCCATCCTGTGACTCTCGCCCTCTCTCTCTCCCAGTGTGTAAATCAGTGTTTCTCTGTCTCTCTCTCCATCCTGTGACTCTCGCCCTCTCTCTCCCCCAGTGTGTAAATCAGTGTTTCTCTCTCTCTCTCTCCATCCTGTGACTCTCGCCCTCTCTCTCTCTCCCAGTGTGTAAATCAGTGTTTCTCTCTCTCTCTCTCCATCCTGTGACTCTCGCCCTCTCTCTCTCCCCCAGTGTGTAAATCAGTGTTTCTCTCTCTCTCTCTCCATCCTGTGACTCTCACCCTCTCTCTCTCCCAGTGTGTAAATCAGTGTTTCTCTCTCTCTCTCTCCATCCTGTGACTCTCACCCTCTCTCTCCCCCAGTGTGTAAATCAGTGTTTCTCTCTCTCTCTCTCTCCATCCTGTGACTCTGACCCTCTCTCTCTCCCCCAGTGTGTAAATCAGTTTTTCTCTCTCTCTCTCTCTCCATCCTGTGACTCTCTCCCTCTCTCTCTCCCAGCGTGTACATCAGTGTTTCTCTCTCTCTCTCTCCATCCTGTGACTCTCGCCCTCTCTCTCTCTCCCAGTGTGTAAATCAGTGTTTCTCTCTCTCTCTCTCCATCCTGTGACTCTCGCCCTCTCTCTCTCCCAGTGTGTAAATCAGTGTTTCTCTCTCTCTCTCTCCATCCTGTGATTCTCGCCCTCTCTCTCTCCCAGTGTGTAAATCAGTGTCTCTCTCTGTCTCTCTCTCCATCCTGTGACTCTCGCCCTCTCTCTCTCCCCCAGTGTGTAAATCAGTGTTTCTCTGTCTCTCTCTCCATCCTGTGACTCTCGCCCTCTCTCTCTCCCAGTGTGTAAATCAGTGTCTCTCTCTGTCTCTCTCTCCATCCTGTGACTCTCGCCCTCTCTCTCCCCCAGTGTGTAAATCAGTGTTTCTCTGTCTCTCTCTCTCCATCCTGTGACTCTCGCCCTCTCTCTCTCCCAGTGTGTAAATCAGTGTTTCTCTCTCTCTCTCTCCATCCTGTGACTCTCGCCCTCTCTCTCTCTTCCAGTGTGTAAATCAGTGTTTCTCTGTCTCTCTCTCTCCATCCTGTGACTCTCGCCCTCTCTCTCTCTCCCCCAGTGTGTAAATCAGTGTTTCTCTCTCTCTCTCTCCATCCTGTGACTCTCGCCCTCTCTCTCTCCTCCAGTGTGTAAATCAGTGTTTCTCTCTCTCTCTCCATCCTGTGACTCTCGCCCTCTCTCTCCCCCAGTGTGTAAATCAGTGTTTCTCTCTCTCTCTCTCTCCATCCTGTGACTCTGACCCTCTCTCTCTCCCCCAGTGTGTAAATCAGTTTTTCTCTCTCTCTCTCTCTCTCCATCCTGTGACTCTCTCCCTCTCTCTCTCCCAGTGTGTAAATCAGTGTTTCTCTGTCTCTCTCTCCATCCTGTGACTCTCGCCCTCTCTCTCTCTCCGAGTGTGTAAATCAGTGTTTCTATCTCTCTCTCTCCATCCTGTGACTCTCACGCTCTCTCTCTCCCAGTGTGTAAATCAGTCTTTCTCTGTCTCTCTCTCTCCATCCTGTGACTCTCGCCCTCTCTCTCTCTCTCCCAGTGTGTAAATCAGTGTCTCTCTCTGTCTCTCTCTCCATCCTGTGACTCTCGCCCTCTCTCTCTCCCCCAGTGTGTAAATCAGTGTTTCTCTGTCTCTCTCTCTCCATCCTGTGACTCTCGCCCTCTTTCTCTCTCCCAGTGTGTAAATCAGTGTTTCTCTGTCACTTTCTCCATCCTGTGACTCTCGCCCTCTCTCTCTCCCCCAGTGTGTAAATCAGTGTTTCTCTGTCTCTCTCTCCATCCTGTGACTCTCGCCCTCTCTCTCTCCCAGTGTGTAAATCAGTGTTTCTCTCTCTCTCTCTCCATCCTGTGACTCTCGCCCTCTCTCTCCCCCAGTGTGTAAATCAGTGTTTCTCTGTCTCTCTCTTTCCATCCTGTGACTCTCGCCCTCTCTCTCTCCCAGTGTGTAAATCAGTGTTTCTCTCTCTCTCTCTCCATCCTGTGACTCTCGCCCTCTCTCTCTCTCCCAGTGTGTAAATCAGTGTTTCTCTGTCTCTCTCTCTCCATCCTGTGACTTTCGCCCTCTCTCTCTCTCCCCCAGTGTGTAAATCAATGTTTCTCTCTCTCTCTCTCCATCCTGTGACTCTCGCCCTCTCTCTCTCCTCCAGTGTGTAAATCAGTGTTTCTCTCTCTCTCTCTCCATCCTGTGACTCTCGCCCTCTCTCTCTCCTCCAGTGTGTAAATCAGTGTTTCTCTCTCTCTCTCTCCATCCTGTGACTCTCGCCCTCTCTCTCTCCCAGTGTGTAAATCAGTGTTTCTCTCTCTCTCTCTCCATCCTGTGACTCTCGCCCTCTCTCTCTCTCCGAGTGTGTAAATCAGTGTTTCTCTCTCTCTCTCTCCATCCTGTGACTCTCACGCTCTCTCTCTCCCAGTGTGTAAATCAGTCTTTCTCTGTCTCTCTCTCTCCATCCTGTGACTCTCGCCCTCTCTCTCTCTCTCCCAGTGTGTAAATCAGTGTCTCTCTCTGTCTCTCTCTCCATCCTGTGACTCTCGCCCTCTCTCTCTCCCCCAGTGTGTAAATCAGTCTTTCTCTGTCTCTCTCTCTCCATCCTGTGACTCTCGCCCTCTCTCTCTCTCTCCCAGTGTGTAAATCAGTGTCTCTCTCTGTCTCTCTCTCCATCCTGTGACTCTCGCCCTCTCTCTCTCCCCCAGTGTGTAAATCAGTGTTTCTCTCTCTCTCTCCATCCTGTGACTCTCGCCCTCTTTCTCTCTCCCAGTGTGTAAATCAGTGTTTCTCTGTCACTTTCTCCATCCTGTGACTCTCGCCCTCTCTCTCTCCCCCAGTGTGTAAATCAGTGTTTCTCTGTCTCTCTCTCCATCCTGTGACTCTCGCCCTCTCTCTCTCCCAGTGTGTAAATCAGTGTTTCTCTCTCTCTCTCTCCATCCTGTGACTCTCGCCCTCTCTCTCCCCCAGTGTGTAAATCAGTGTTTCTCTGTCTCTCTCTCTCCATCCTGTGACTCTCGCCCTCTCTCTCTCCCAGTGTGTAAATCAGTGTTTCTCTCTCTCTCTCTCCATCCTGTGACTCTCGCCCTCTCTCTCTCTCCCAGTGTGTAAATCAGTGTTTCTCTGTCTCTCTCTCTCCATCCTGTGACTCTCGCCCTCTCTCTCTCTCCCCCAGTGTGTAAATCAGTGTTTCTCTCTCTCTCTCTCCATCCTGTGACTCTCGCCCTCTCTCTCTCCTCCAGTGTGTAAATCAGTGTTTCTCTCTCTCTCTCCATCCTGTGACTCTCGCCCTCTCTCTCCCAGTGTGTAAATCAGTGTTTCTCTGTCTCTCTCTCTCCATCCTGTGACTCTCACCCTCTCTCTCTCCCCCAGTGTGTAAATCAGTGTTTCTCTCTCTCTCTCCATCCTGTGACTCTCACCCTCTCTCTCCCCCAGTGTGTAAATAGTGCACAGAGATGGTTTGATGAAACATGATGCTGAGCATTCAGTTTTAGCGATGAGGACCCCAGTGGGGAGTCCCCATCCCTCCTGTCAGTCCCAGGAGTGAGCTCACACCCCTCCCATCTCCCTCTCTCCAGCAGCCTCTCCCACACCCATCCGGTCTCCCCACCCTCCCATCTCCCTCTCTCCAGCAGCCTCTCCCACACCCATCCCGTCTCCCCACCCACCCATCTCCCTCTCTCCAGCAGCCTCTCCCACACCCATCCCGTCTCCCCACCCTCCCATCTCCCTTTCTCCAGCAGCCTCTCCCACACCCATCCCGTCTCCCTCTCTCCCACACCCATCCCGTCTCCCCACCCTCCGATCTCCCTCTCTCCAGCAGCCTCTCCCACAACCATCCCGTCTCCCCACCCTCCCATCTCCCTCTCTCCAGCAGCCTCTCCCACACCCATCCCGTCTTCCCACCCGCCCGTCTCCCCACCTTCCCATCTCCCTCTCTCCCACACCCATCCCGTCTCCCCACCCTCCCATCTCCCTTTCTCCAGCAGCCTCTCCCACGCCCATCCTGTCTCCCCACCCTCCCATCTCCCTCTCTCCCACACCCATCCCGTCTCCCCACCTTCCCATCTCCCTCTCTCCCACACCCATCCCGTCTCCCCACCCTCCCATCTCCCTTCCTCCAGCAGCCTCTCCCACACCCATCCCGTCTCCCCACCCGCCCGTCTCCCCACCCTCCCATCTCCCTTTCTCCAGCAGCCTCTCCCACACCCATCCCGTCTCCCCACCCTCCCGTCTCCCTCTCTCCAGCAGCCTCTCCCACACCCATCCCGTCTCCCCACCCTCCCATCTCCCTTTCTCCAGCAGCCTCTCCCACACCCATCCCGTCTCCCCACCCTCCCATCTCCCTTTCTCCAGCAACCTCTCCCACACCCATCCCGTCTCCCCACCCTCCCGTCTCCCTCTCTCCAGCAGCCTCTCCCACACCCATCCCGTCTCCCCACCCTCCCATCTCCCTTTCTCCAGCAGCGTCTCCCACACCCATCCCGTCTCCCCACCCTCCCATCTCCCTTTCTCCAGCAGCCTCTCCCACACCCATCCCGTCTCCCCACCCTCCCATCTCCCTTTCTCCAGCAGCCTCTCCCACACCCATCCCGTCTCCCCACCTTCCCATCTCCCTCTCTCCCACACCCATCCCGTCGTTCCCACCCTCCCATCTCCCTTTCTCCAGCAGCCTCTCCCACACCCATCCCGTCGTTCCCACCCTCCCATCTCCCTTTCTCCAGCAGCCTCTCCCACACACATCCCGTCTCCCCACCATCCCATCTCCCTCTCTCCAGCAGCCTCCCACACCCATCCCATCGTTCCCACCCTCCCATCTCCCTTTCTCCAGCAGCCTCTCCCACACACATCCCGTCTCCCCACCCTCCCATCTCCCTCTCTCCAGCAGCCTCTCCCACACCCATCCCGTCTCCCCACCCTCCCATCTCCCTCTCTCCAGCAGCCTCCCACACCCATCCCGTCTTTCCTACCTGTACATTTTGGCTGTCTTCCCATCCAGTTCTGGGATGGCGATCTCCGGCGCCGTCGTGGGGTATGTGACGGGAATCTGCGGAAGGCGAGATCTCAGTCAGTCCCGGAAGTGTACACGACAGGCTGTACCAACCCCATCGCTGGTGAGCACGTCCCATCACCACTGATCCTCTGGGACCTCACACAAGGGGGACACTCTTCGCGTGAGCACCCAGAGGGGCAACTCCAAAACAAGGGACAGAACAAGCCTGATTGCCTCCTCGCCATTCCCAGCCTGGGCTGCAGGAGAGATTGACTGGGAGAATCCCAGGGATCAGAGGCTGGAGTTCAGAGGAGAGGTGAGAGAAACAGAGGCTTTTCTCATTGCGACAGAGAAGGTGAAAAGAGATTGGGAACCGCAGTATTGTGCAGTCTCCCTCCGCTTAAAAAATATACCGCTTTCCTAGTGTACACCTCACATATTCCCACGTTAAACCCCATCTGCCAATATTGTGCCCTCTCACTTAACCCGTCTATACCCTTTTACAGACACTTTGTATCCTCCACACAACTTCCTTCCTGATCTATCTTTGTACTATCAGCAAACTTGGGCTCAATACAGTCAGACCCTTCATCCAAGTCATCAATTTAGACAGTAAAGAGTTGAGGCCCCAGCACTGATCCCAATGGCGCTCCACTAGTTACAGTTTGCCAACCTAAAAATGACCCATTTATCCCGGCTCTCTAGTTCCTGTTAGTTAGCCAATCCTCTATCCATGCTACTATATCATCCCCAACACCAGGAGCTCTGATTTTGTGTAGTAACCTTTTATGTGGCACATTACCCTTTTTGAAATCCAAGTACACCACATCTACAGGTTCCCCTTTATCTACCTTGCTTGTCACATCCTCAAACAACTCTACAACCGGATATAGATCGGTTGGAGACTTGGGCGGAGAAATGGCAGATGGAGTTTAATCCGGACAAATGCGAGGTAATGCATTTTGGAAGGTCTAATACAGGCAGGAATTATACAGTAAATGGCAGAACCCTTAAGTGCATGGACGGGCGGAGGGATCTGGGTGTACAGGTCCACAGGTCTCTGAAAGTGGCGACGCAGGTGGATAAGGTAGTCAGGAAGGCATATGGCATGCTTGCCTTCATTGGCAGGGGTATTGAGTATAAAAGCTGGGAAGTCATGCTGCAGCTGTATAGAACCTTGGTTAGGCCACACTTGGAATATTGCGTGCAATTCTGGTCACCACATTACCAGAAGGATATGGAGGCATTGGAGAGGGTGCAGAGGAGGTTTACCAGGATGCTGCCTGGTCTGGAGGTTATTAGCTATGAGGAGAGGTTGGAGAAACTCGGATTGTTCTCACTAGAGTGACGGAGATTGAGGGGCGACCTGATAGAAGTTTACCAAATTATGAGTGGCATGGACAGAGATAGTCAGAAGCTTTTTCCCAGGGTGGAAGAGACAATTACTAGAGGACATAGATTTAAGGTGAGAGGAGAAAACTATAGAGGAGATGTGCAGGCCAAGTTTTTTACGCAGAGGGTAGTGAGTGTATGGAATTCGCTGCCAGAGGAGGTGGTGGAAGCAGGTACGATAGTGGTGTTTAAGAGGCAGCTTGACAAATACATGAATAGGATGGGATTAGAGGGATACGGACACCGGAAGTGCAAAATGTTTTAGTTGACGGGCAATATGATCGGCGCAGGCTTGGAGGGCCAAAGGGCCTGTTCCTGTGCTGTACTTTTCTTTGTTCTTCTAATGAATTCATCCAACTTGATTTTCCTTTCACAAAACCATGTTGACTCTGCCTGATTGTATTATATAACAACATGGATAAGAAATTTGCTGAGTGACAGGAAACAGGGAGTAGTGGTTAATGGACAGTATTTGGGCTGGAGGAAGGTGTGTAGAGGAGTTCCCCAGATGTCAGTGTTGGGACCCTTGCTCTTCCTGATTTATATTGATGACCTGGACTGTGGTGTACAGGGCACAATTTCAAAATGTGCGGATGATACGAAACTTGGAAATAGAGAGGTAGAGAGAGAGAGCGTGTGTGAGCGTGTGTGTGGAAGAGAGAAAAAGAGAGTGCGAGTGTGTGTGTTTATGTGAGAGTGGAAGTGTGAGAGATTGAGAGAGAAGAAGAGAGTGTGTGTGTTTGAGAGAGAGAGAGCGAAAAAAGAGTCTGAGTGCGTGTTTGTGTCAGTGTGTGTGTGGGAGTGAAAGAGTGTGAGTGTGTGAGAGTGAGAAAAAGAGAGAGTGTGTGAGAGAGAGAGTGTGTGTGTATATGTGTTTGTGTGAGTGTGTAATGTATATGTGAGAGAGAGAGAGAAGAGGAATGAGAGAAGAGAGAAAAAGACAGTGAGAGTGTGTGTGTGTGTGTGTGTGTGTGACAGAGAAAAAAGTGTGAGTGTGTGTAACAGAGAGGGGGTGAGTGTATGAGAGATAGGGAGAGAACAACAGTGAGAGTGTGTGTGCATGTGTGTGAGAGAGAGAGTGTGTGTATATGTGTGTGTCTGTGTGTGAGAGAGAGAGTGTGTGTATATGTGTGTGTCTGTGTGTGTGAGAGAGAGAGTGTGTGTATATGTGTGTGTCTGTGTGTGAGAGAGAGAGTGTGTGTGCATGTGTGTGTCTGAGTGAGAGAGAGTGTGTGTGTATGTGTGTGAGAGAGAGAGTGTGTGTATATGTGTGTGTCTGTGTGTGAGAGAGAGAGAGTGTGTGTGCATGTGTGTGTCTGTGTGAGAGAGAGTGTGTGTGTATGTGTGTGAGAGAGAGAGAGAGTGTGTGTATATGTGTGTGTCTGTGTGAGAGAGAGAGTGTGTGTGCGTGTGTGTGTCTGTGTGAGAGAGAGTGTGTGTATGTGTGTGAGAGAGAGAGTGTGTGTATATGTGTGTGTCTGTGAGAGTGTGTGTGTATGTGAGAGAGAGAAGAGAGCATGTGTATGAGAGAGAGAAAAAGACAGTGAGTGTGTGAGAGAGAGAGAGAGAAAGATAGTGTGAGTGTGTTTGTATCAGTGTGTATGAGAAAGAGAAAAGTGACAGAGAGCGAGAGGGTGAGTGTATGAGAAACAGAAAGAGAAAAATACAGTGTGTGTGTGTAAGTGGGAGTGTGATTGTGTGTGCGAGAGAGAGAGAAAGACAGTGTGAGTGAGTGTGCGTAAGTGGGAGTGTGATTGTGTGTGTGAGAGAGAGAGAAAGACAGTGTGTGTGTGTGTGTGTAAGTGGGAGTGTGATTGTGTGTGTGAGAGAGAAAGACAGTGTGAGTGTGTGTGTGTGTGTAAGTGGGAGTGTGATTGTGTGTGAGAGAGAGAAGACAGTGTGTGTGTGTGTGTGTGTGTGTGTGTGTAAGTGGGAGTGTGATTGTGTGTGAGAGAGAGAAGACGACAGTGTGTGTGTGTGTGTAAGTGGGAGTGTGATTGTGTGTGCGAGAGAGAGAGAAAGACACTGTGAGTGAGTGTGTGTAAGTGGGAGTGTGATTGTGTGTGTGAGAGAGAGAGAAAGACAGTGTGAGTGAGTGTGTGTGTAAGTGGGAGTGTGATTGTGTGTGTGAGAGAGAAAGAGTGTGTGTGTGTGTGTGTAAGTGGGAGTGTGATTGTGTGAGAGAGAAAGACAGTGTGAGTGTGTGTGTGTGTGTGTAAGTGGGAGTGTGATTGTGTGTGAGAGAGAGAAGACTGTGTGTGTGTGTGTGTGTGTGTGTGTGTGTAAGTGGGAGTGTGATTGTGTGTGTGAGAGAGAAAGACAGTGTGAGTGTGTGTGTGTGTGTAAGTGGGAGTGTGATTGTGTGTGAGAGAGAGAAGACAGTGTGTGTGTGTGTGTGTGTGTGTAAGTGGGAGTGTGATTGTGTGTGAGAGAGAGAGAAGACGACAGTGTGTGTGTGTGCGTGTGTAAGTGGGAGTGTGATTGTGTGCGTGAGAGAGAGAAGACGACAGTGTGAGTGTGTGTTTGTGTGTAAGTGGGAGTGTGATTGTGTGTGTGAGAGAGAAGACGACAGTGTAAGTGAGTGTTTGTGTGAGTGTGTGTGTGTGAGTGTGTTTGGTGTCTATCTATTGGATATGTTTGTCTGTGTGATGTATTGATGTATAAGTGAGAAGTGGAAAAGATTTAAATGAGTTGCGCAGTGAAAGGAAAGTTATTACTCACATCAAACTCAATGTCAAATTCATATTTCAAAAGCTCGTGTATAAACCAGCACTTTCCAAACCACCTGAGAGAGAGAGAGAGACATGTTGAAAACTCCTCCACATCTGATCAAAGCAACTTCCCCAGCGCTCCCTCCCTCCGCCAGCGCTCCCTCCCTCCGCCAGCACTCCCTCCCTCCGCCAGCGCTCCCTCCCTCCGCCAGCACTCCCTCCCTCCCTCCGCCAGCGCTCCCTCCCTCCGCCAGCGCTCCCTCCCTCCGCCAGCGCTCCCTCCCTCCCTCCGCCAGCGCTCCCTCCCTCCGCCAGCACTCCCTCCCTCCCTCCGCCAGCGCTCCCTCCCTCCGCCAGCGCTCCCTCCCTCCCTCCGCCAGCGCTCCCTCCCTCCGCCAGCGCTCCCTCCCTCCGCCAGCGCTCCCTCCCTCCCTCCGCCAGCGCTCCCTCCCTCCCTCCGCCAGCGCTCCCTCCCTCCGCCGGCCTCCCTCCTCCCTCCCTCCGCCAGCCTCCCTCCCTCGCTCCGCCGCCCTCCCTCCGCCGCCCTCCCTCCCTCCGCCAGCCTCCCTCCCTCCGCCAGCCTCCCTCCCTCCGCCAGCCTCCCTCCCTCCCTCCCTCCGCCGCCCTCCCTCCGCCAGCCTCCCTCCCTCCGCCGCCCTCCCTCCCTCCGCCGCCCTCCCTCCCTCCCTCCGCCAGCCTCCTTCCCTCCCTCCGCCGCCCTCCCTCCCTCCGCCAGCCTCCCTCCCTCCCTCCGCCGCCCTCCCTCCCTCCCTCCGCCAGCCTCCCTCACTCCCTCCCTCCGCCCTCCCTCCCTCCACCCTCCCTCCCTCCGCCAGCCTCCCTCCGCTGGCCTCCCTCCCTCCCTCCCTCGGCCAGCCTCCCTCCCTCCCTCCGCCGGCCTCCCTCCCTCCCTCACTCCGCTGCCCTCCCTCCCTCCGCCGGCCCTCCCTCCCTCCGCCGGCCCTCCCTCCCTCCCTCCGCCGCCCTCCCTCCCTCCGCTGGCCTCCCTCCCTCCGCCGCCCTCCCTCCCTCCCTCCGCCGCCCTCCCTCCCTCCCTCCGCCGCCCTCCCTCCGCCGCCCTCCCTCCCTCCCTCCGCCAGCCTCCCTCCAAGGATTGATTATTGGTTCCCTCCTTTTCCTCATCTACAGGCTGCCCCTCGGTGACATCGTCCCAAATCCCAGCGCCTGTTGTCACATGGACGCTGACACCACCCAGCTCAACCTCACCAGCACCTCTGTGACCCCCCCCTCCCCCACCACCCCCACCCGCCTCCCCCACCTCCACCCCCCACCCCCACCCTCCTCCCCCACCTCCACCCCCCACCCCCACCCCCCTCCCCCTCCACCACCACCCCCCCCACCACCACCCTCCTCCCCCTCCCCCACCACCACCCTCCTCCCCCTCCCCCACCACCACCACCCCCCCACCACCACCACCCCCCCTCCCCCTCCCCCACCACCCCCTCCTCCTCCCCCACCACCCCCACCACCCCCCCCACCACCACCACCACCCCCCTCCCCCTCCCCCACCACCCCCACCCCCTCCCCCACCACCATCACCACCCCCACCCCCACCACCCCCCTCCCCCACCCCCCCACCCCCCCCTCCCCCACCACCCCCCTCCCCCACCACCACCACCCCCACCACCCCCACCCCCTCCCCCACCACCACCACCACCCCCCTCCCCCACCACCACCACCACCACCCCCACCCCCACCCCCTCCCCCACCACCCCCCACTGTCTAGAAATTGTCCGACTGCTCCTCCGGTATCCGGTCCTGGAAGGGCAGAAACTTCCTCCAATTAAATATTGGGACGACTCCGGCCATCGTTCCCAGTGCCTGCTCCAAACTCCAACCCCCTAGCTCCTGACCCCGTCCCTCTCTCCAGTCTGCGACCAAGCCTTGATTTGTAACCTTACTGTTCTGCCGCTGCAAAACTGCCTCTGTAACATCACCTAACCTCACCTGGCTCAGCTCATCGGCTGCTGTAACCCTCATCCATGGCCTCCGGACACCATCTATCCCCACGCACTCCTGGCGCAGCTCCCCCATCCCAGTGCCTTAACCCGAGTCCCACTCCCCTGAACCCCTGTGCCCTCTGATCTCTCTTGGCCTGCACTCAAGCAACCTCTGGATTTTAAAATTCTCATCCTTGTTTTCAAATCCCTCGATGGCCCCACAAACCCCCCCCTGTCCTCCGAGATCTCCGGGCTCCTCTAATTCCGGCCTTTACAGCATCCCAAAATTTTAACCGCTCCACAACTTGGTGGCCGTGCCTTAACCCCAAAGCCTGGAATAGCCTCGCTGCACCTCTCCGCTATTCTCTCCTCCTTCGGAAAGCCTGCGGAATGACCAAGCCTTTTCTTCAGCGAACCCTCTAACTCACTGTTACTCGGTGACATGTTCTGTTTTCTAACACTCCACCCAGACAGGTCTTCTTATGTTAAAGGTGCCAAATAAATATAAATGATTGTTTACATTGCATTCCACAGGCAAAGGAAGAGGTCATTTGGCCCAACACTCCATGCTGGTGTTAATGCTTCACTCCAACCCCCTCCCATTTTCTCTCACCTGTATCTATTATCGTAACCCTCTATTCCCTTGTCCCTCATCTACTCATCTTGCTTCCCCCTAAATGCATCTGTATTATTCGCTTCACCCACTCCCCGTGACACATTCTCACCAGTCTCTGGGTGAAAGGGCTTCTTCTGAATGCTTAGTGACCATCCTACACGGACAACCCTCCCGTTCCGCTTTTCCCCACGAGACAAAGCATTCTCTCCGTCTTCACTCAGCCAAACCCTTTTGTCGTTTTAAATTAGCTCACCCCTGTCAGCCTTCTTCCCTCAAGAGAGAAGGGCCGCAGCCTGTCAATCCTTTCCTGAGGTGTTATACCCACTCATTTCCGGTTTCATCCTGTAAATCTTCTCCGGGCCCTCTCCAGTGCCTCGATAATCCTTTTTAATAACGTGGCGACCAGGACTGCACACAGGGATCTAACCGAGGTTCAATACAGGTCCAGCATACCCTTCTCTACTCTCCAATTCTCTCCCCATAGAACCCTAGAACCACAGAACACTACAGCACAGAAAACAGGCCATTCGGCCCTTCTAGTCTGTGCCGAAATATTATTCCACTAGTCCCATTGACCTGCACCTAGTCCATAATCCTCCAGACCTCTCCCATCCATGTATCTATTCAATTTATTCTTAAAGCTTAAGAGTGAGCCCGCATTTACCACGTCAGATGGTAGCTCGTTCCACACTCTCACCACTCTCTGACTGAAGAAGTTCCCCCTAATGTTCCCCCTAAACCTTTCCCCTTTCACCCTAAAGCCATGTCCTCTCGTGTTTATCTCTCCTAATCTAAGTGGAAAGAGCCTACTCGCATTTACTCTGTCTATACCCCTCACAATTTTGTAAACTTCTATCAAATCTCCCCTCATTCTTCTACGCTCCAAGGAATAATGTCCTAACCTGTTTAATCTTTCCCTGTAACTCAACTCCTTAAGACCCGGCAACATCCTAGTAAATCTTCTCTCCACTCTCTCAATCTTACTGAAATCCTTCCTGTAGTTAGGTGACCAGAACTGCACACAATACTCCAAAGTTGGCCTCACCAATGTCTTATACAACCTCACCATAACATCCCAACTCCTATTCTCAATACTTTGATTTATGAAGGCCAGTATGCCAAAAGCTTGCTTTACAACCTTGTCTACCTGTGACGACACTTTCAGGGAATTATGTATCTGAACTCCCACATCGCTTTGTTCCTCCCCCTACAAATCAAATGCTTAGTTTGACCTTGCTAAGCTGTGGTGCATCTTTTCCTCTACCCCCAACTAGGTTCACACTTTCCAAATGATAAGTGACCTCCCCATTCTCCTTATCAAAATATCTGACCTCATATTTTTCCCTGTTGAACTTCACTGGCCAACTCTTTACCCATTCTGCAAGTTTATTTGTGTCCTTCTGTAACCTGTTGCCGTGCTCCTCGGTATTAACTATTCCCCTCAATTTGGTCTCAACTGCTAATTTAGAATTTGCACTTTTGATTCCAGGTTTTGAAGTTCATGTAAATTGTGAGTGGCAGCGGTCCCAGCACTGACCCTTGTGGAACATCTTCTGTCACTCTGCAGAACTACCCTTTGCTCCCAATAATGGGGAGATGGTGGTGGTCATGGTGAAGTCACTAGACTCATAATCCACAGGCTGATGCTCTGGAGGCACCAGTTCAAATCCCACCACAGCAGCTGGTGGAATCTCAATTCAATCTGGAATGTAAAGTGAGTCTCGGTAATGGTGACCCTGAAACTACCATCGATTGTTGTAAAAACCCATCTGGTTCCCCTTTAGGAAAGGAAATCTGCCGTCCTTACCCGGTCTGGCCTACATGGGACTCCAGACCCCACAGCCACGTGGTTGGCTCTTAACTGCCCCTCTGAACCCAGTTCAAGGATAAATAGGGATGGGCAACAAATGCTGGCCTTGCCAGCGACGCCCACACCCCGTGAAAGAGTAAAGGAATCTCTGCTTTCTGTCATGAAGCTAACTGGCAATCTATTCTGCCACTTGTCCCCTGGCTCCACATTCTCTGACCATATTCGTTATTCTAACAATGCAGCACCTTATCGGAAAATCCAGATAAATGACATTTACTGCATTACCATGGTCTACCTTCTTGTTGGTGATGTTGTACAAGAGGGTCAGGTTATTTGAAACGGCCGAAGGACCAGCCTAGCCCTTTTGGCTGTCTGAAGTATGTCACACGGATCCCTGGCTGCGAGACCTTTAGACTACAGGCAGGTTCCTAGGGAAGTCCTGTCTGACATCGATAGTCACTCACCGTGTTCCGTCTTTGTTTGACTCCAGTCTGAACCAGTCATTGTCTGCCCGCTTGTTATTCTCCACATACTGAAACAGAGAACAAATATTTCAGAATGAACAGGAGTTGTATCATCGACCAACACATGTCCCGCTTTCACTTCTGGCTCTACCTCCCACCACCCCCCAACCCCGCTGCCTCCTGCAGAGCCAGACTCTGAATCACAAACTGCGAGAAACAATAATAGACATGGGTTATTCTCCGGAATACCGAGCGGAATCCTGGGCAACACGCTTCAGGCAGGAGGTCAGCCCCTTGGAGTGGTGCAGAGATATTCACCAGATGCTATCAGGGATGAGGGACTTTGGTTTTAGGGAGAGGAAATATGAAGGGTACAATTCTAAAGGAGGTACAGGAGCACATGGGCCAGTGGCTATATCTGCACAGATCATTGGAAGTGTCAGAGCTGGTTGAGAAAGCGGCTAAGGGCGATGGCGCGGTGGTATTGTTGCTGGACTAGAGACCCAGGGTATTGCTCTGGGGACCCGGGTTCAAATCCCACCACGGCAGGTGAGTCCAATAACAATCTGGAATTAAAAGTCTCATAATGGCCATTAAACCATTGCCGATTATTGGAAGAACTCACTGGGGGAAGGAAATCTGTCATCCTTACCCGGTCTGGCCTACATGTGACTCCAGACCCACAGCAATGTGGTTGACTCTTAAATCCCTCTGAAAAAGGGTAATTAGGGATGGGCAAGGCCTGGCCAGTGATGCCCACATCCTGTGAATGATTAAGAAAAAACCAGAATGGTCACAGTGGATGTGTGAGGATGGTACAAGTGTGACATAGCACAATGGCAGATCACCTGGTCAGAGTAGCTCCAAGTAAAGGAGAAGAGTCAAGTGGTCCCTGGATGAAATGCATTCTCGGTTACACAATAAATGGGAATATACTAAGAGGGATAGATGAAGTGAGAGATCTTGGCGTACAGGTCCCTGAAGGCAGCAGTTCAAGTGGACAAGGTTGTAAAGAAGGCATATGGAATGCTCTCCTTCATTGGCAGAGGTATAGAATATAAAAGTAAGGATATAATGTTGGAATTGTATAAAACACTGGTGAGGCCACAACTGGATTATTGTGTGCAGTTCTGGTCACCACATTACAGGAAGGACGTAATAGCTCTGGAGAGAGTGCAGAGGAGGTTTACAAGAATGTTGCCAGGGTTAGAAAAGTGTAGCTACGAGGAGAGATTGGATAGGTTGGGGTTATTTTCCCTGGAACAAAGAAGGCTGAGAGGTGACTTGATTGAGGTGTACAAAATTATGAAGGGAATAGAGTGGACAGGATAATATTGTTTCCCTTGGTGGAGAATTCTAGAACCAGGGGACATAGATTCAAGATAAGTGGCAGAAGGTGTAGGGGGGACATGAGGGAGAACTTTTTTACGCAGAGGGTAGTGGGTGCCTGGAATTTGCTGCCCAAGTTGGTGGTAGAGACAGAAACTTTAAACTCTTTTTAAAAAGTACCTGGATCTGCACCTTAAGTGCTGTAAGCTGCAGGGCTATGGGCCGGGTGCAGGAAGGTGGGATTAGAAAGGGCACCTGGGTGTCCTTGGGCTGGCATGGACAAGATGGCTGAATGGCCTCTTTCTGTGCTGTCACTTTTCTCTGGTTCTACGGGGAGGGTGAGGTAGTTACTGCACTGGTCACCAACCCTCCTCTGATACAGGGCTGGTGCCGAACACAAGTGTCACAACCTTTTTTAAAAATAAGAACAAAGAGATAAAGCCAGCAACGACAGGACAGCCAGTCCCGCACAGCTGGTGGAGGAACTGTTCCTGGACAAAACGAATTGGTATTTGGAAAATTACCAGTTAATAAATGAAAGTTATCTGGGGTTTGATGGAGGCAGTTGCTGTTCCAGCTGTTTGATTGAGTTATTTGACAGAGTAACAGGCAGAACAGACGAGGTTAGTGTGATTCGTGTCGTGTATTTGGACTTTCAAAAGGGATCTGATAAAGTGTCACCTAAAGGGAGTGTGAGCAAAATTCGAATGCATGGGAATAAAGAAACAAGCGGTAACTGGAATGTAAATCTGGCTAAGGGGCTGGCAACAGGGCGGTATAAGTGAATGTTTGTCAGCCAGTCTGGAGGGCAGTGTACAACAGCGACAACAGAAAATGATGGAGATGCTTAGCAAGTCTAGCAGCATTGCTCTGGAGGGCAAGGTCAACAAGCCTTTGCCAGAATTGAAATGTTAACTCTCTCTCTCTCTGCACACCTGCTGCCAGACCTGCTGAGTATTCCCAGCGTTTCCTGCTTTCATTTCGGATTGCCAGCAATGTTTAGAACCTTGCTCTTGCGCAGCAGGCAGTGCGGATGCCCAGGGGTCAGTATTAGGACCACTGCTCTCCCAAAAAAAAAAGGAATTTAATGCGGAAAAGTGTGAGGTGTTGCATTTTGGAAGGACAAACCAAGGTAGGACATACACAGTAAATGGCAGGGCACTGAGGAGTGCGGAGGAACAAAGGGATCTGGGAGTTCAGATACATAATTCTCTGAAAGTGGCGTCACAGGTAGACAGGGTTGTAAAGAAAGCTTTTGGCATACTGGCCTTCATAAATCAAAGTATTGAGTATAGGACTTTGGACGTTATGGTGAGGTATAAGACATTGGTGAGGCCAACTTTGGAGTATTGTGTGCAGTTCTGGTCACCTAACTACAGGAAGGATATCAGTAAGATTGAGAGAGTGCAGAGAAGATTTACTAGGATGTTGCCGGGTCTTAAGGAGTTGAGTTACAGGGAAAGATTAAACAGGTTAGGACTTTATTCCTTGGAGCGTAGAAGGATAGGGGACATTTGATAGAAGTTTACAAAATTGTGAGGGGTATAGACAGAGTAAATGCGAAAAGGCTCTTTCCACTTAGATTAGGAGAGATAAAGACGAGAGGACATGGCTTTAGGGTGAAAGGGGAAAGGTTTAGGGGGAACATTAGGGGGAACTTCCTCACTCAGAGAGTGGTGAGAGTGTGGAACGAGCTACCATCTGATGTGGTAAATGTGGGCTCACTCTTAAGTTTTAAGAATAAATTAGATAGATACATGGATGGGAGAGGTCTGGAGGGTTATGGACTAGGTGCAGGTCAATGGGACTAGCGGAATAATATTTTGGCACAGACTAGAAGGGCCGAATGGCCTGTTTTCTGTGCTGTAGTGTTCTATGGTACAATCTTACAGGGGGGTTGCAGAAACAGAGACATCAGGGGGGAGGGTAACGAAATGGTACAATCTTACAGGGGGCTACAGAAACAGAGACATCAGGGGGGAGGGTAACGAAATGGTACAATCTTACAGGGGGCTACAGAAACAGAGACATCAGGGGGGAGGGTAACGAAATGGTACAATCTTACAGGGGGTTACAGAAACACAGACATCCGGGGGGAGGGTAAGTACAGAAATCTTTGAAGGTAGCAAGACGAATTGAGAGGGCAGTTTGGAAAGCATGTGCAGGTCTAGGCTTTATAAAGAGAGGGAACAGTGAAACATTTATAAAACAATGGTTATGCCTTTGCTGGAGTTCTGTGTTGAATTCTGTGCAGCACACTTTAGGAAGGCAGAGTGGTACCTGGGATGAGACTGGGCAAGCCGGAGTTCTTCTCCTTAGGGCAAGGGGGGTTAGTGGGAAGTTAATAGAGATGTTCAACATCATGACTGATTTTGATAGACTTGAGAGAAACTTTCCAATGACAGGATAAGGTAATTGGTAAAAAAAAAACAGAGAGGGGAAATGAGACATTCTTTTAAAGGACTCAGGTCGGGAAGGCGCTGGCTCCAAGGATGGTGGAAGCAACTTCAAAAGAAGCTTACCAAAAAAAATTGGAGAAATAATCGAGGGGAAAGTTACAGGCCGGTAGAGATAGAGCAGGGGAGTGTGGTTAAATAGAAGCTGCACCACAGGGAAGATGGGCTGAATGGCCTCCTTCTCTGCTGTGTCATTCCATGCACAACGAGGCAGTGAGCATCTTAAATGCCCTACCCAAAATCAACTCTGAAAGTGCTGAAACCACTCGACAGCATCTGTGGAGGCAGAGACAGAGTCCACGTTTCCAGTTGAATATAGCCCTTCTCCAGGACTCTCCAGCACCTTTTATTTCAGGTTTCCGGCACCCGCAGTGTTTCGATGTTCTTCTCCTGCCAGCCCTGGGGGAGGCGGAGATTCATACGGACTCGAAACGGTAACTCTGCTTCTCTCTCCACAGACGCTGCCTGGCCTGCTGAGTTTTTCCAACACTTTGCGTTTATTATCCACACACTCAGCACTGGCTGCAGGAATCGCTGGCTGACTATCCTCACCCCTAATTCAAGGGTGATGTGGCTATTTGCGTTGACAGGGTTTCCAACTGTGATTAACGTACTCCTGGAGGTTTCACCACATGACGCGCCCTCACGCTCCAGCCATGAGTTGGCCAACACATCAAACCTTGTGATGTACTGAAACAGAAGCAGAAAGTGCTGGAAAAGCTCAGCAGGTCTGGCAGCGTCTGTGGAGAGAGAAACAGAGATAACGTTTCGAGTCTGTAAGACTCTTCTTCGGAGCTGTTAAGCAGTATAACATCCATCACATTTCTGCCTCTCTGAAGAAGAGTCACACCAGCTCGAAACGTTAACTGTTTCTCTCTCCACAGAGGCTGCCAGAGCTGCTGAGCTTTTCCAGCATTTTCTGATTTTATTTCAGATTCCCAGCGTCCACAGTGTTTAGCTTTCACCTTGTGATGTGCCGCGCTCCTACAACAATTGGAAAGCAAGAAGACTCATTCCCTAATTGGACTGTCAGCCGAACAAGCCTTTTCCCCCCATGTTCAACATTTTTATATCTGGGAAAAAGTGAAGAAAATTTCGAAGATAACGACAATAAAAACCCCCCCAATCTTCTTTAACGTCCCAGCCATTTTACTCCAGGGTTGTGCACAGCAGTGTCTTTGGAGATTGGTCTTCAATTCCTGGAGGCTCCTGGAGAGTTGGAAAATCTATATTGGCCTGTTTTTTTAAAAATTCACCAGCTAGGCCAGCATTTATTGCCTAATTGCATTTAAGAGTCAACCACACTGCTGTGCATCTGATGTGGAGACACAGACTCCAGACCAGACCAGGTAAGGACGGCAGATTTCCCTCCTTAAATGACATTTGTGAACCAGATGGGTTTTTATGACAATCAGGGAGAGCTTCATTACTGAGACTTGCTTTACATTCACAGATTCACACAGTGCAGAAGAGGCCCTTCGGCCCATCGAGTCTGCACCGACACGTGAGAAACACCTGACCTACCTACCTAATCCCATTTACCAGCACTTGGCCCATAGCCTTGAATGTTATGACGTGCCAAGTGCTCATCCAGGTACTTTTTAAAGGATGTGAGGCAACCCGCCTCCACCACCCTCCCAGGCAACGCATTCCAGACCGTCACCACCCTCTGGGTAAAAAAGGTTTTCCTCACATTCCCCCCTAAACCTCTTGCCCCTCACCTTGAACTTATGCCCCCTCATGACTGACCCTTCAACTAAGGGGAACAGCTGCTCCCTATCCACCCTATCCATGCCCCTCATAATCTTGTACACCTCGATCAGGTCGCCCCTCAGTCTTCTCTGCTCCAGTGAAAACAACCCAAGTCTATCCAACCTCTCTTCATAACTTAAATGTTTCATCCCAGGCAACATCCTGGTGAATCTCCTCTGCACCCCCTCCAGTGCAATCATATCCTTCCTATAATGTGGCGACCAGAACTGCACACAGTACTCCAGCTGTGGCCTCACCAAGGTTCTATACAACTCCAACATGACCTCCCTACTGTTGTAATCTATGCCTTGATTGACAAAAGCAAGTGTCCCATATGCCTTTTTCACCACCCCACTAACATGCCCCTCTGCCTTCAGAGATCTATGGACACACACGCCAAGATCCCTCTGTTCCTCAGAACTTCCTAGTGTCATGCCGTTCATTGAATACTTCCTTGTCAAATTACTCCTTCCAAAGTGTATCACCTCATGCTTTTCAGGGTTAAATTCCATCTGCCCATTTGACCATCCCATCTATATCTTCCTGCAGCCCAAGACACTCAACCTCACTGTTAACCACCCGGCCAATCTTTGCGTCATCTGCAAATTTACTAATCCTACCCCCCTACATAGTCATCTATGTCGTTTATTTAATGACAAATAATAGGGGACCCAGCACAGATCTCTGTGGTACGCCACTGGACACTGGCATCCAGTCACTAAAGCATCCTTCTGTCATCACCCTCTGTCTCCCACAACTAAGCCAATTTTGAATCCACCTTATCAGATTACCCTGTATCCCATGTGCCTTTGCCTTCTTCATAAGTCTCCCATGTGGGACCTTGTCAAAGGCTTTGCTGAAATCCATATAAACTACATCAACTGCACTACCCTCATCTACACACCTGGTCACCTCCTCAAAAAATTCAATCAAATTTGTTAGGCATGACCTCCCTCTGACAAAGCCATGCTGATTATCCCTGATTAAAATCTTCCCTCTCCAAGTGGAGATAGATTCTCTCCTTCAGAATTTTCTCCAATAGTTTCCCTACCACTGACGTGAGACTCACTGGCCTGTAGTTCCCTGGCTTCTCTCTGCAACCCTTCTTAAATAGCAGAACCACATTAGCTGCTCTCCAGTCCTCTGGCACCTCCCCTGTGGCCAGAGAGGATTAAAAATTTGGGTCAGAGCCCCTGCGATCTCCTCCCTTGCCTCCCTCAGCAGTCTGGGACACAAATCATCCGGACCTGGAGATTTGTCCATTTTTAAGGCTACCAACACCTCCGATACCTCGTCACCCCCCATATCAATTTGCTCAAGAACCTCGCAGTCTCTCTCCCCGAGCTCGATACCTTCATCCTCATTCTCTTGGGTGAAGACGGATGTAAAGTATTTGTTACTTATTGCTGGAGTCACCAGACCAGGAAATGACAGCAGATAACCAGATGGGTTTTTCCAACAATCAGCAATGGTTTCATGTTTATCATCCCTATTAATTCCACATTTTTATTGAATTCAAATTTCACCATCTGCCAGGGTGGGATTCGAACCAGGTTCCCCAGAGCATGACCCTGGGTCCAGGGACAATACTATGGAGCCACCGCCTGCCCCCATAATGCTTTGCTCTAAGACGTGCAACTTCAGCACAGCACGAGGATGGCGGAGCCAATCAGAACGGGGGAAGGTGGCCGAACCCACAAACCGGAAGTGCGCCGCCGGACACTATTTGAGGGTGACACCCAGCCGAATCCACCCTTGCGCTGGCACCGGAAGTGGCCGAACGGAAGTTGTTCCGTCGAACGCCTTTCACAGTGACACCAGGCTCCGAGCTCCCGGGCGGCGGGGCCGGGAGTAAAGGCGGCAGACGTTACCTTGATGAGCGCCTGGTACTCCTCCTTCAGCCGCTCCAGCCAGCGCTCGCCGTCGCGCGGGCCCGCGTTGGCGCGTAGCAGCGGGATTCCGCTCAGGATGCGGCGAGTAGTCTCGTCCGCCATGTTCCCTCCGACAGAGAGAGAGGGAGAGAGCGCGAGACAGTAATGTGCAGACTCAGGCTGCCGCTGGTTGGCAGTGCCGGAGGTGACGTCAGCACGATGACCATCTGACCGGATATCACTTATAAGGGGATTCTGGGAGTTGTAGTCCTTCCTGGAACACTGCCTTCCCTGAGGACTAATTCTGACAGTGAGATGAAACCATTCCCAATGGACAGGTTAATGGGGTGGAGAAGTGCCACCCATTGCATGAGACAGCAGGTTTTATTTCTATTCATTCATAGGATATGGGCATTGCTGGCTGGGCCCAGCATTCATTGCCCATCCCTTATTGCCCCTTGAGAAGGTGGGGGTGAGCTGCCTTCTTGAGCCGCTGCAGTCCATGTGGTGTAGGTACACCCCCAGTGCTGTTAGGGAGGGAGTTCCAGGATTTTGTCCATGTGGTGTAGGTACACCCCCAGTGCTGTTAGGGAGGGAGTTCCAGGATTTTGTCCGTGTGGTGTAGGTACACCCCCAGTGCTGTTAGGGAGGGAGTTCCAGGATTTTGTCCGTGTGGTGTAGGTACACCCCCAGTGCTGTTAGGGAGGGAGTTCCAGGATTTTGTCCCTGTGGTGTAGGTACACCCACAGTGCTGTTAGGGAGGGAGTTCCAGGATTTTGTCCGTGTGGTGTAGGTACACCCCCAGTGCTGTTAGGGAGGGAGTTCCAGGATTTTCACCCGGCGACAGTGAAGGAACAGCCGATATATTTCCAAGTCAGGCTTGGAGGGGAACTTCCAGGTGGTGGTGTTCCCATCTCTCTGCTGCCCTTGTCCTGCTAGATGGTAGCGGCCGTGGGTCTGGGAGGTGGCGGATCAGCCCTGATCTCATTGAATAATGGAGCAGACTCGAGGGGTTAAATTCCTTCCTCCTGCCCCTATGGTGCTGTTGGAGGAGCCATGTTGATACAGCACAGAAGGAGGCTATTCGGCCCATCTGGCTCTTTGCCTGTGCAAATGTTTCACCCTTTTAAGCAAATATTCAATTCCCTTTTGAAATGTATTGCCCTGTTGGACA
This sequence comes from Cetorhinus maximus, assembly GCF_964194155.1. Taxonomy (NCBI): domain Eukaryota; kingdom Metazoa; phylum Chordata; class Chondrichthyes; order Lamniformes; family Cetorhinidae; genus Cetorhinus; species Cetorhinus maximus. Next base: position 618,723 of record NW_027596187.1, on the reverse strand, counting down.
GCCCGTTCCAGATCACAACAACTGGAAAGGAATTCTCATCCCTTCGCTGCTTCTATTGACTATTAACTTAAATCTGTGTCCTCATCACCGGCACTGCTGCAGTGAATCAGTTTCTCTCTATTTAGTCTATCAAAACCCCTGACAATATTAACCAGCCCTCTTAAATCTCCCCTTAATATTTCTGCTTGAAGGAGATCAGTCCCGGCTTCTCTCATCTCTCCATGTAACTGAAGTCCCCCTACCTGTTATGGCAAAAAGGGGTTGAAGCACAAGAGGAAGGAAGCTGTGCTGCAGTTTCATGGGACTTTGATGTAACCACAGTTGAAGTACAGTGTGTAACTTTAGCCTCCAAACATAAATCGAGGTGTATCGGACAAAAGTAAAGAAGTTAAGGAAAGATGGGGATGCCACAAAGGTTCACCAGATTGATTCCTGGGATGGGAGGCTTGTCCTGTGAGGAGAGATTTGACTAGGACCGGCCTGTACTCACTGGAGCCTAGAAGCTCGAGAGGTGTACTCAATGAAAGGTAGAAGATTCCGAGGCTGGAGAGTCTAGAATACTATGAGGCACAGTCTCCAGATAAGGGATTGGCCATTTCGGACTGAGATGGGGAGAAACCGCTGTACTCAGAGGCTCGTCCCCTACCCCAGAGGACTGTGGATGCTCAGTTGTTGGGCACACTCAAGGCTGAAATCAACAGGTTTTTGGACTCGAAGATAATCAAGGGATTTGGGGATCAGGTAGGAAAGTGGAGCTACGATGGAGCAGGCTCTTTGACCTACTCCTGCTCTTACTAGGCGACATAGTTACAGAATAAGGGGACACTCATTTCAAACTGAGTTGCGAGGGAATTTCTTCTCTCTGAGGGTAGTGAATGTCTGGAATTCTCTGCCCCAGAGAGTTGTGGAGGATAGATCACTGGAAGGATTTAAAGAGGAGGTAGGTAGATTTTTGAAGTATCGGGGAGTTGAGGATTATGAGGAGCTGGCATGAAAGAGGAGTTGAGGCCTGGGGCAGCTCAGCCATGATCTTATTGAATGGCGGGGCAGGCTTGAGGGGCCGAATGGCTTACTCCTGCTCATATTTCTTATGTTCTTATTTCTCACAGTCTCACCATTCTAGTAAATCTCTTCTGCACCCCCTCCAATGTCCTGACATCCTTCCTAACATGCCCAGAACTGGACACCATCCTCCAAGCTGAGGCTTGATCAGTGATTTGTAAGGGTTGACTACAACTTCCTTCTTTCTGTACACTACACCTCGATTTATAAAAGCAAGGGGGCTTGTTACATTTTTTTGAAGGAAGCAGCCTGATCAACTTGCCTTGACAGCTTCAAACATTTGTGTAGCTGAATCTCTCTGTTCTCACACCACCATTAAAATTGTTCTGTTTCAGTTAGATTACCCCCTCCTTTGCAGATGCTCAATGGAGTTTAGAAGGATGTGGGGGGATCTGATTGAAACTTACAGAATACTGAAAGGCCTGGATAGAGTGGAGGTGGGGAAGATGTTTCCATTAGTAGGAGAGACTAGGACCCGAGGGCACAGCCTCAGAGTAAAGGGAAGACCTTTTAGAACAGAGATGGGGAGAAACTTCTTTAGCCAGAGAGTGGTGAATCTATGGAATTCATTGCCACAGAAGGCTGTGGAGGCCGGGTCATTGAGTGTATTTAAGACTGAGATAGATAGGTTCTTGATGGGGAAGGGGATCAAAGGTTACAGGGAGAAGGCGGGAGAATGGGGTTGAGAAACTTATCAGCCATGATTGAATGGCGGAGCAGACTCGATGGGCCGAATGGCCTAATTTCTGCTCCTATGTCTTATGGTCTTATGCATCAACCTAACCCAACCTTGCACAATCTTAAATGTCCTGGAATCTGCACTGTTCCAAAGAAAATAAATCCCACTAACTTAAGTCTTTCTTTGATGTTTGTATTTCTTCGTGTTTCTTAAATGTTCCTTCATGGGATGTGGCTGTTGCTGGAGTGGACAGAATTTATTGCCCTAGCTGTTTTCTTGAATACAGCTGAGTGACTTGCTCGGCCATTTCAGAGGGCAGTTCTGATTTAACCACGTTGCTGTGGGTCTGGAGTCACATGTAGACCAGCCTGGATAAGAAAAGGAAATTCGACTTCTCAAGGACATCAGTGAACCAGATGGGGTTTTAACAACAACATGGTCACCGCTACTGATGCTCACTTTTTATTCCAGTTTAATTTGAATTCCCCAGTCACTCTGAAGGGATTTGAACTCATTTGCCTGGATCGTTGGTGCTGGCCCCCTGCATTCCGGGTCCCGTTACAGAATCTCAGAACGGTTACAGCAGCGGGAGGTCCCTCCTGCCTATTCCAGCTCTCCAAAGGAGCAATACCCCTCGAGCGATTCCCTCGCCTTCTCCCTGTAACCCTGCGCATTCTTCCTTTTCAGATAACCCAACTCCCTCTTAGAAAAGTTACAGTGCAGAAAGAGGCCATTCAGCCCATCATGCCTGCGCTGGCCAAAAAGAGAGAAAGGAAATTGGCCATTCATTTTTAATCCCACTTCCCGGCACCTGGTCTGTAGCCTCGCAGGTTCCAGCACTTCAGATGCAGATCCAAGTACCTTTTCAATGAGTTGAGCTTTTGGGCCTCAACCACCAATTTCGGCAGCCAATTCCAGACACCCACCACCCTCTGGGTGAAAAGGTTTTTCCTCATGTCCCCTCTAATCCTTCTACCAATCCCCTTCAATCTATGCCCCCCTGGTAATTGACCCCTCAGCTAGGGGAAACAGGTCTTTACTGTCCACCCTATCTAGACCTCTCATAATTTTGTACACCTCAACTAGGTCGTCCCTCATCCTCCTCTGTTCTAAGGAAAACAACCCCAGCCTATCCAATCTCTCCTCATAGCTGCAATTTTCAAGCCCTGGCAACATTCTTGTAAATCTCCTCTGCGCTCTCTCCAGAGCAATAATGTCTTTCCTGTAACGTGGTGACCAGAGCTGTACTGACCTGGCCTCCACCACACTCAGGCAGTGCAGTCCACTGGCTGCATGAAAAAAAATGTCATCATATCGCCAATCCTCCTCTTGCCGATTATCTTAGATCTGTGCCCTCTGAATCCCGATCCTTCGACCAATGGGAAGAGTTTCTCCCTATCTGCTCTGTTCAGGCCCCTCATGACTTTGAACACCTCAACCAAATCTCCTCTCAACCTTCTCTTCACCGAGGAAAACAGTCCTAACTTCTCCTTCAATCTGTCTATCGTTGAAGTTCCTCCACCCTGGAACCATTCTCGTGAATCTTTTCCGCACCCTCTCCAATGCGCCACATCCTTCCTAAAATTTGGTGCCCACAGCTGGAAGCAACATTCCCTTTGAGGCTGAACCAATGTTTTATACAAACTTCACGTAACTACCTTAAGTATTGCTGAGAAAAGGGACATGCCGTTAAAGCTTTTCGTCTTGCACTCATCAGGACAGTTGTGCAAGATAAACCAATAGTAAAGGGAACAACAATTTACACTGCATGAGAAGAGAGTACCGTTTGGTTGGCAGTTTACTTGCCAACCAATCAGCACTCTCATGCAGTGTAATGTTGATCTATTTGCACAGCAGTCCTGATGAGTGCAAGAAGATTTAACAGCATGTCTCTTTTTTCAGCAATACTAAAGTTCTGTACTAACAAATGACTATAACTCCCTAGGTTTTGTACTCTGCCTCTATTAAAGATGCTGGATGCTTTAGGAACTATGATCTCAACCTGTCCTGCCATCTTCAATGATTTAAGCACATCACTTTTTAAAAATTCATTTAAGGGATGTGGGCTTCGCTGGCTGGGCCAGCATTTATTGCCCATCCCCAATTGCCCTTGAGAAGGTGGTGGTGAGCTGCCTTCTTGAACCGCTGCAGTCCATGTGGTGTAGGTACACCCACGGTGCTGTTAGGGAGGGAGTTCCAGGATTTTGACCCAGCGACAGTGAAGGATATATTCACAAATCAGGATGGTGTGTGGCTTGGAGGGAAACTTCCAGATGGTGGTGTTCCCATCTATCTGCTGCCCTTGTCCTTCTAGATGGTAGTAACTGTGGGTTTGGAAGATGCTGTCTAAGGAGCCTTAGTGAGTTCCTACAGTGCATCTTGTAGATGGTACACACACACTCCTGCCACTGTGTGTCGGTGGTGGAGGGAGTGAATGTTTGTGGATGGGGTGCCAATCAAGTGAGCTGCTTTGTCCTGGACGGTGTTGAGCTTCTTGAGTGTTGTGGGAGCTGCACTCATCCATGCAAGTGGGGAGTATTCCATCACACTCCTGACTTATGCCTTGTAGATGGTGGACAGGCTTTGGGGAGTCAGGAGGTGTGTTATTTGTCGCAGGATTCCTAGCCTCTGACCTGCTCTTGTAGCCACAGTATTTATATGGCTGGTCAGGTTCAGTTTCTTAGCAATTGTAACCCCCCTCAGGATGTTGATATTACCACTGTGCTATCATTTCTTCATGAGGTATCATCCCAATGACTCTGTATTGTACCCTCTTTAAAACCTCAATAACTCCATTAGAGCAACCCAAACTATTATTTAATGCATGCAAATAAATAAAACACACTTCACGTCACAGAGAATCATTTATTTGTTGCAGAAAGAAAGGGCAACCAGTTGTCAGGCAGGACTTAATACTTGTTTCTTCTTTCAAAAGGCTCTAACTACAGATCTGAAAATTGTGCCACATGTATGACAATCAAAACCTTGTGCAGGATGGCACTGAATCATAGCTATGGCAAATTTCACGGGCATTTATGTAGGATTTTCACTACACCTTTAGACTGTGGCATGGTAGGAAGTATCACGTGAAATAACCTAGTACCATGCAGGCTAAAATAACAAATCGCATTTATCTACATTCAACTAGTATACAGAAGCAAAGATTCTCAGATTATACTGGAAATTACTAGGCTGTAATTTATAATAACAGTCTCTTGGAATAACATCACTATCCAATTGGTAAGGTGTTTCAGGTGAATTATATTCGACAAACACAGAAAGAATCCATTACCCTGTTAAACATCCTCCTTTGGAAAATGAATAGAATAAAGGATCTATTCAAAGCACCTTCCATCTCCTTTAGCTCCTTAGCATCAATGTAAACTCAGTTGACATCTTAATTTTGTGACGTATTACCTACACCCTTCAATATGCAGCAACTATTTCACGTACAACATTCATTAGAAATCATACTGCTGACTGACACCAAACTCCAGGTCCCTACATTTGTTCAGGTCTGTCTTTATATACAAGTCCTTGAGTTTGTAATGAAGTCACACCCTTAAGTTCATCGCCATCAATGGGTAACACCGAAATTCTTGTTTTCTCCTGAGGCAGTGCTGTTGTGTTGTTATACTTTTTTCCTCCAGTAGTGGCAGTGTCACTGCCTGATGGCCTGTTACAACAAAGCTAAAATAACCAGGCAGTCTTTCCAGGTAGCAGCAATGCCATGGGGGTGGGTTCCTGTGGGCCCTGCCAGAAGATGTGGGTGAGGTAGGTGTAACTCCTTGGAGAAAGCGAACTTCAAAGACATGAGCCTCCTCGCAGAGATAAACCACGATGAAATGCAGCCCAATGAATATTTACACGATGGTCACCGAGCACTGGGTATTCCAGCTGACTATTCCAGGCCCGACGTCCCCCAGTCCAGAACTAAGCAGGTCTCGCAGCCGGAGAGCCAAGGACTTGCCTCCTCAGTGGAAAGACTCCCACAGGCACCATTCGAAAAGCAGGGGGGTCCACCACATCCCTCCCTCGATCAACACGGGACGGCCCAGTCGTTTATCTTGCCGCCGCGTGCGGGATCTTGCTGTGCACGAGCCGCCCGCCACGTTTCCTACATTGAAAATAAATGGACTGTGCTGGCTGCGAAGCACTTTGGGGTGGTCCCGGGGTGGAATGCAAGGGTGGTCCCGGGGTTGAATGCAAGGGTGGTCCCGGGGTGGAATGCAAGGGTGGTCCGGGGTAGAATGCAAGGCCAGCCTCGCTTCAGGGGACATCAGAATTCGAAGCGTCCACTAACCCTCGGGCCGAGGTCAGATTGGAGTGTGACAGAAGCCCCCCAGTCCCCCTCCCCCCACCCCCACCCCGTCGAGCATCCCTCCGTCCCTCTAGGGGGCATGGGTCCGCTGGTGCACCCGTAGCCCGTTGGAGGTGCAGAACCGCTTGGTGCACCGGGCACACTCGAAGGGCTTCTCCCCCCTGTGGACGCGCAAGTGGGCGTCCAGCAGGCTCGGCCAGCGGAACCACTTGCCGCACTCAGTGCAGCAGAAGCCGCAGCCCTCCCGGGTGGCAGGGCCACCTGCACCTTTGGGCGCTCCCGACTCCGTCGCCGTCTCCTTGCCGCTCTGCCTCTTGGAGTTTCTCGCATCATCTCGATCTACCCAACAAAGAGAGAATACAGAGAGATCAGCCGCCGACAATCCAGCCGGTGTTGAAGATCAGGCTGAAAATTCCCCTCACCCCCTTCACCCCGAGATCGTTCAACTTTCTCCCACTGCAGCTCAAAATATTCCTCATCCCTGTGACCCCGAGTGAGAAAAGATTCAATTTGCTCAACCAGACTGACTGAGCCAAGACTTATGTAGAATCAGAAAATGATGCAAAGCATACAAAGCAAAGGCTATTCAGCCCATCATGTCTCTGCTAGCCCTTTGAAAGAGCGATTCAAATAGACCCTATTCCCCTGCTCTTTCCTCACAGCCTTGCAAACGTTTCTTCTCAAGTATTTCACCCATCCCCTTTTTGAAGCTACTATTGTACACTGAAAGTGGCGTCACAGGTAGACAAGGTTGTAAAGAAAGCTTTTGGCATACTGGCCTTCATAAATCAAAGTATTGAGTATAGGAGTTGGGATGTTATGGTGAGGTTGTATAAGACCAACTTTGGAGTATTGTGTGCAGTTCTGGTCGCCTAACTACAGGAAGGATGTCAGTAAGATTGAGAGAGTGCAGAGAAGATTTACTAGGATGTTGCCGGGTCTTAAGGAGTTGAGTTACAGGGAAAGATTAAACAGGTTAGGACTTTATTCCTTGGAGCGTAGAAGGATGAGGGAAGATTTGATAGAAGTTTACAAAATTGTGAGGGGTATAGACAGAGTAGATGCGAGTAGGCTCTTTCCACTTAGATTAGGAGAGATAAACACGAGAGGACATGGCTTTAGGGTGAAAGGGGAAAGGTTTAGGGGGAACTTCTTTACTCAGAGAGTGGTGAGAGTGTGGAACGAGCTACCATCTGACGTGGTAAATGCGGGCTCACTCTTAAGTTTTAAGAATAAATTGGATAGATACATGGATGGAAGAGGTCTGGAGATTATGGACTGGGTGCAGGTCAATGGGACTAGCGGAATAATATTTCGGCACCGACTGGAAGGGCCGAATGGCCTGTTTTCTGTGCTGTAGTGTTCTATGGTTCTATTGAATCTGTTCCCACCACCCTTGTCAGCGGCACATACACTGCTTCTTTTACCAATCAGGTCAATGTCGTGTCTCCTGGTTACTGACCCTCCTGCCACTGCAAACCACTTCTCTTTACTCACTCGAACCGCTTCTCTGCTCTAAAGTGGAATGATCCCAGCTCCTCTACTGCCTCTCTTCATAAGGCCAAGGATCCTCAGCACTGTTTTCTCCCCCCACCCAGCCCCGCCCCTCACCGAAATAGCTTTCTCAACCTGTCCTGTCTCCTCCAAGGGATGAAGACACGTCACTGCTTTATGAAGAGAAAGAGGCAGGGAGGAGAGGTGGAGTGAGAAAGGTGGAGTCCAGTGGAGCCAGGGAGGGAGGGAGAGAGAGAGAGGGGGGATGAGTCAAGCCACAGAGAGAAAGCGAGACAGAGAGTCAGTTTACATAGGATTGTGTTGGATACACAGCACAGAAACAGGCCATTTGGCCCAACTAGTCCATGCTACACTCCAGCCTCCTCCCATCTCTCCTCATCTAAATCCATCCTCGTTACCCTTCGTTCTTTCTCCCTCACATTCATGTCTAGCTTTTCCGTTATTCGCCTCGACCACTCCCTGCAGGAGTGAGCGCCACGTCCTCCCCACTCTCTGGATAAGGACGTTTCTCCCGAATTCCCCGGAATGGGTGATTTCTTGGGGACCGTCTCACACTGACGGCCTCTAGCTCCACTCTTCCCCACAAGGGGAAACATTCTCTCCGTCTCTCCGCGCGTCATTCTAAAAGCCTCCATTACTCCCTCAGCCGCCGGTTTTTTTTTGGAAGAGAAAGGATTCCCCAGCCTGTTCACCCTTTCCTGAGTTGCGCACCCCCTCGTTTCGGGGATCATCCCCAGAAATCTCTGCACCCTCTCCAATGTCTCGAGATACTTTTTATAGTATGACGGCTGGAACTGCGCACCTAACTGAGGGTTTGATACATGCTCGGCCAAACTTGTCAATTCTATCCTAGAAAAAAAGACTAGAACTCGATTTTCTGTCCTTTCATCACCTTCCTGAGCTGGTGCAACTTTAACGTTTGCTGTATTTGAACTCTGAAATCCCTTTGCTCCTCTACCTAGATAACAGCTTCCAAATAATGTGATCTCTCTATCCCTCCGACCGAAATGTACAACCTCACCGTTATATATGTTGAACTTTGTTTTCCAGTGAGGGAGGGAGAGTGGAAGGGGATGGAGGAGGGTGGGGGGGTGGGGTGGAATCAAAGTGAGCCAGAGATAGAGAGAAGGAGAGAGATCGAGACAGAAGGAGAGTTGAGGAGAGAGTGAAGTGTGCACCGTACATTTCTCACTGTGTCCCTCACTGCGTTGATGGCGGGTCAGGTTGCTGGAGCGGTAGAATCTTTTCTTGCAGATGGGGCACTCGAAGGGCTTCTCTCCGGTGTGGATGCCCTGGTGCTGAATCAGGTTGCTGGAGCGATAGAACCGCTTGGCGCAGACGGAGCACTCGAAGGGCTTCTCGCCGGAGTGGAGCCGCTGGTGCACCACCAGCTCGCTGGGCCGGTTGAACTGCTTGTGGCACTCGCTGCACTCGGGCCGGTTCTGGCCCGTGTGGGTGCGCCGGTGCACGGTCAGGTCGCCCACCCGGTTGAAGCGCTTGGCACAATCGGCGCAGCCGTAGGGCTTCTCGCCGGTGTGGACCCGCCGGTGGACGGCCAGCTCGCCGGGGCTGTAGAAACGCTTGCCGCAGTCGGTGCAGCCGTGAGGCTTCTCGCCGGTGTGGACCCTCTGGTGCCGGCTCAGGTGGCTGGAGGTGAAGAAGCACTTGTGGCACTCGCTGCACTGGAAGGGCTTGATGCCAGTGTGGAAGCGCTGGTGCCGGCTCAGGTGGCTGGAGCGGTAAAACCTCTTGCCGCACAGCGGGCAGGCGAACGGCTTCTCACCCGTGTGCACCCGCTGGTGCACCCGCAGCTCGCCCGACTTGCTGAAGCGCTTGGGGCACAGCGGGCAGGCGAAGGGCTTCTCGCCCGTGTGCACCCGCAGGTGGGCGTCCAGCAGGCAGCGCCAGCGGAAGCCCTTCCCGCACAGCAGGCACCAGAAGCCGCGGCCCTCCTGCACCCCCAGCACCGCCAACTGGCTGGGCCCCGGGACCTCAGGCTGGCCGCTCGGAGATTCCTTCGCCCCCTCCATCGTCTTCCGATCCAAAGCCTCCTCCTGCGCATCAAACCTGAAAAATAAACAGGCATCGGCCGGTAAGTTATCGGATTAGGTCGTTGGTGTGGGCAGAGATCCAGTAAGAGTCACAGGTCATTCAAAGGAGGCCACTCGGCCCATCAGGTCCATGCCAGCTCCCTGTTTACCATTCCAGTCAGTCCCGTTGCCCTGCTCTCTGCCCTCGTTCACAGGGCATTGTTAAGAGTCAACCGCATTGCTGTGGGTCTGGAGTCAGGCCAGACCAGGTAAGGGTGACAGATTTCCTTCACTGTGTGAACCAGATGGGTTTTTACAACAATCAGGAATGGTTTTCATGGTCTTTCTAATTCCAGACTTTTGACTGAATTCAAATTTCACCATCTGCCGTGGTGGGGTTTGAACCTGGGACCCCAGAGCATTACCCTGGGTCCCAGGAATATTAGCCCAGTGACAATATCATTACGCCATCGCCTCCCCTCCCCCACTTCCCTCACCCAATTTCCTGTTGACATCATCCACTGCCTCCACCTCCCTCGCAGGCAGCAGCGAGTTCTGGGTCAATAGAGAGAATTGTTTGCCTCAGCTTGGGGGAGGTGTGGGGGTGGGGGCATGGGGGATGTGGGGAGTTCAGAACAAGGGCCATAACCTTAAAGTGAGAGCCAGGCCGTTCAGGGGTGATGTCAGGAAGCACCGAGGGGAGTGGAAATCTGGAACTCTCCCCTCCGCCCACCCTACCGAGGAGCTGTCGAGGCTGAGGTGGAACTGAACACTCCAAATCGAAGTGTTCTGTTGGCTGAGGGTATGAAGGGTTATTGGACCAATGTGGCTAAAAGGAGTTAAGGTCCAGATCGGCAACGGGTTAACCGAATAACACAGGAGACCCCAGGGGATGAATGATCTGCTTGTTCCCATTTTCCTATCAGACAGAGGGAATGCAAAAACACACAGTGAACAGGCTTCACACAGTTTGGTGTTTTGAGCGTTGTTCTCATATTTACTCCCTCTTCTCTTCGAGCATAAAAGCTTGCATTGGCTTAGCACCTTCACGAGCATGGCAATTAGGGGCAGGAGTAAGGCCACTCGGCCCCTCGAGCCTGCTCCGCCATTTGATAAGCTCCTGGCTGATCTGCCTGCGGCCTTCCTTGGCTAATCCAATAGCCTGTGATTCCCTCGTTGGTCAAGAATCTCTCTGCCTCTGCTTTCAATGACCCTGCCTCCAGCGCTCTCTGGGGGGGAGAGAGCTCCACAGGCTCACGGCAAGAACATCTGGCACTTCTTAGTTCAAACGTTCAGAAAGAACATACAGTCCGGACTTCCAACTGCTTCTTAAATCATCCCAGTGCTGTGGAAAGCCACTCTGCATGCTCAACACTCATTTTGTGAAGATCTACTTCATTGGTCCAGTTTGGCGTTCACTCCCTTCCCTATCCTGTTTCTTTTTACTCATTAACATGATGTCCTCTCATCCTAAAGTCAGAGCTAAGCTTTAACTCGTGATCTGGATTTACATTTTCTGTATCGAGTACTATTTAATATAACTCAACAGGATCACCTTGCCATTTGCCTCTTCTCAAGGCTACAACGTCCAGCTTTGTCCAACCTCTCGTCAAAACCCGGTCCTCTGACACCAAGTTATCAGTCACATGTCTCTCAGCAGTACTGGGATACCTCAAATGTCTTGGTGCATTGCTGGTCAAAGACAGCGAGTGGTTCTCGGTGAAGGTCGATGTCCACTGCGCCTCCTGATGGATGGAATCCGCATTGTGACTCCGGTAGGAGCTCTTCAGCCATGGGGAGAAGGCGATTGAGAAGGCCTCTTGCAATGACCTTCCCGGTGCCGGTCAGCAGAGACGTCCCTCTGTAGTCACCGCAGTCAATCCTGTCTCCTTTTTTTGAAGATGGTCACCATTACAGGGTTCAGAGGTCACCTGGCATGCTCTCCTCCAACCACATGAGGTCATGTCTCCATACCAGCAGGAGGAGGCCATTCAGCCCTACAAGTCTGCTCCGCCATTCAGTTCCACCATGGCTGATCTGTGTTTTTGCTTCATCCTTGGTCCCGTAACCCTTAGCAACAAAAAAAATCTCTCCTCAGTTTTGAAATTGTCAACTGAGCTCCATCCTTGACAGCATTTTGGGGGAGAGGGACTCTAGATGAGCCTCTTGTGTGAAGAAGTGTTTCCCTGGCAGCCTGGCTCGAACTTTAAGGTAATGCCCACATGTCCTGGACTCGCCCCAACCCCTAGTTTCCTTCTATTTACTCCATCAAACCCTTTAATTATCTTAAATGCTGAAATTCGATCACCCCTTCACCTTAAATTAAGGATGCAATTTTTAAAACATTATTCTTTCCTGGAATGTGGGCATTGCTGGTGAGGCCAGCAGTTCTGGCCCATCCCTAGTTGCTCTTGAACTGAGTGTCTTGTTTGGCCATTTCAGAGGGTAGTTAGAGGTCAGCCACATTGTTGTGGGTCTGGAGGCACATGTAGGCCAGACCAGGTAAGGATGGCAGATTTCCTTCCCTAAAGGGACAATACTGAACCAGATGGGTTTTTACAACAATTGATGATAATTTCATGGTCACCTTCATGGTCTGAATGCCTCTGTCACATCCCCACCCCCCCTCCACCTTAACCTCCTCAACGAAGGTTTGTTACCTCTCTCTGTTAACTGGATTGGCCAGGGCAGGTTCTGGCCTCAATGACGAGTCACTCCCACCAACACTCAAGCTTTATTTTTCCCTCACCTGCCCCAGCTCCATCCCAACAGCTCGAGGACCCCAGACCACCAATATCCCCTTCCCCTGAAATGAACCCACTATCACCAATTCAACTCACCGAGATACGAACATACGGATTAGGAGTAGGCCACTCGGCCCCTCTCGAGCCTGCTCTGCCATTCAGTAACATCATGGCTGATCTGAATCTAACCTCCACCCCACATTCCTGCCTCCCCCCGATAACCTTTCACCCCCCTTGTTCATCAAGAATCTATCTAGCTCTGCCTTGAAAATATTCAAAGACTCTGCTTCCACTCAGGAAGAGAGTTCCAAAGACTGAGAACCCTCTGAGAGAAAAAAAATTTCTTTAAATGAGCGACACCTATTTTTAAACAGTGATCCCTAGTTCTAGATTCTCCCACAAGAGGAAACATCCTCTCCACATCCACCCTATCAAGACCCCTCAGGGTCTTAAAGGTTTCAATTAAATCGCCTCTTACTCTTCTACATTCCAATGGATAACCCTGTCCAGCCTTTCCTCATAAGACAACCCAGTTGTCCTGGTACTAGTTTAGTAAACCCTTTATGAACTGCTTTTAATGCATTTATATCTTGCTGTAAATAAGGAGACCCAATATTGTACACAATACTCCAGCAGATGTAGTCTCACCAGTGCCCTGTACAACTGAAGCATAACCTCCCTACTTTTGTAATCAGTTCCCCTCACAATAAATGATAACATTCTATTAGCTTTCCTAATTACTTACTGTACCTGCAAACTAACCTTCAGTGATTCATGCACTAGGACACCCAGATCCCTCTGTACCTCAGAGCTCTGCAATCTCTCACCGTTTAGATAATAAGCTTCTCTTTTATTCTTCCTGCCAAAATGAATGCTTTCCACAGATATCCATCTGATAACAACTCTGGCAATGCAATTGCTGAAACATGGTGCTTAAGGGTGTCAAAGCATTGTTGAAACTGAATCAAACTACCCTCAGAAGCAAAAGGAGGCCTATATTTTGGAACCTGCACTGGCAAAGCAGCGCTCGTTCCCCGCTCCATTCATTACAACTTCAGGACTTGCGAGGCCAGTTTGAAGCTGATGTGTAAACCAAACATGGCATCGGTGAATCCGTTGGGTACATTTTTGGCAGCAATGTCAGTGGCGATTACCACACTTGGTAAACCCAACATGCTCCTTGCTGGCATTTTGAACTCACCAAATCCTCCAATTCAATGTGGGCACCAGACTGATAAGCCCTACACCCTCAACAATGTATATGGCGCCTTTGACATAGTGAAGATGCCCCAAGGCTTCACAGAAGCAGCGAGCTACATGGGGAGACATTAGGGCAGGCGACCAAAGGTTCAGTTAAAGAGGAGCATTCGAAAGGACAGGGGAGAGGGGACAGAGGAGCGGAGAGGTTTGAGGGAGGGCGTTCCTGAGCTTACAGGGCCCAGGTAGCCAAAGACACGACCACCAACAGTGGAGCAATGGGAGCTGGGGGCAGTGTGGATGCACCAGACACCAGAATTGTAGGAGTGCAGAGGCACTGGAAGGCTGCAGGAGTTTAGAGAGATGATCAAACACACATGAGTATTTTGAAGACTGCATTAATAAGCTCCCTGCAAAATTATATACTTTACTAAAATCCTTAGCAAACAGAATTGTTCAATGAAAGATGATGCATAAAATGCAGCCTCTACCGTAAAATAAAATTACAATCTGGATTAAACAAGAATTTCTCTCTCTTTCCCTTTCCCCACCCCCTAGGTCCAGCCCTACCTACCGGGCCTCCCAGCTCTTGCTGGGATCCACTGGGCAGCTCTGTCTGGGGTCCACTGGGCAGCTCTCGCTGAGATCAACTGAAGGCAGTTCTTGCTGGGATCTGCTGGGTAGCTCCTGCTGGGATCTGCTGGACAGCTCTGGTTGGGATCTGCTGGGCAGCTCTTGCTGGGATCTGATGGGCAGCTCCTGCTGGGATCTGCTGGGCAGCTCCTGCTGGGATCTGCTGGACGGCTCTGGCTGATGTGTGCTGGACAGCTCTTGCTGGGATCTGCTGGGTAGCTCCTGCTGGGATCTGCAGGGCAGCACTTGGTGGGATCTGCTGGGCAACACTGTCTGGAAGCTACTGGGTAACGCTTTCTGGGATCTGCTGGGCAGTTCTTGCTGATTTTTGCCAGACAGCTCTTGCTGGGATCTGCTGGGCAGCTCCTGCTGGGATCTGCTGAGAAGCTCTTGCTGGGATCTGCTGGGCAGTTCCTGCTGGGATTTGCTAGGCAGCTCTTGCTGGGATTTGTAGGGCAGCTCTGTCAGGGATCCGCTGGGCAGCTGTTGCTGGGATCTGCTGGGCTGCACTTGCTGGGATCTGCAGGGCAGCTCTTTCTGGGATCTGATGGGCTGCTCTTGCTGGGATCCCCTGGGTAGCATTTTTTTTTAAGATCAGCTGGACAGCTATGGTTGATGTGTGCTGGACCGCTTTTGCTGAGATCTGCTGGGCAGCTCTTGCAGGGATCTGCTGGGCACCTCTGTCTGGAATTTGCCTGGTCGCCCTATCTGGGATCTGCTGGGCAGCACTTGCTGGGATCTGCTAGGCAGCTCTTGATGGGATCTGCTGGGAAGCTCTGTCTGGGATCTGCTGGGCAGCTCTTGCTGGAATCTGCTGGGCAGTTTTTGCTGGGATCTGCTGGGCAACTCCGTCTGGGATCTGTTAGGCAGTGCTTGCTGGGATCTGCTGGGAGGCTCTGTCTGGGATCTGCTGGGCAGCTCCGTCTGGGGTCTGCTGGGCAGTTATTGCTGGGATCTGCTGAGCAGTTCTTGCTGGGCAGTTCTTGCTGGGATCTGCTGGGCAGTTTTTGCTGGGCAACTCCGTCTGGGATCTGTTAGGCAGTGCTTGCTGGGATCTGCTGGGAAGCTCTGTCTGGGATCTGCTGGGCAGCTTTGTCTGGGACCTGCTGGACAGTTCTTGCTGGGATCTGCTGGGCAGTTCTTGCTGGGGATCTGCTGGGCAGTTCTTGCTGGGGATCTGCTGGGCAGTTCTTGCTGGGGATCTGCTGGGCAGTTCTCGCTGGGGATCTGCTGGGCAGTTCTTGCTGGGATCTGCTGGGCAGTTCTTGCTGGGGATCTGCTGGGCAGTTCTTGCTGGGGATCTGCTGGGCAGTTCTTGCTGGGGATCTGCTGGGCAGTTCTTGCTGGGGATCTGCTGGGCAGTTCTTGCTGGGGATCTGCTGGGCAGTTCTTGCTGGGATCTGCTGGGCAGTTCTTGCTGGGATCTGCTGGGCAGTTCTTGCTGGGATCTGCACGGCAGCTCCTGTTCTACCCCTGGTCCCAGCCCCTGTCCTTGCACCAAGCTCGCGAAGCCCAGGCTCAGCTCCCTGACCCACACTGCACCGCAGTCCTTTGTGCAGCCGGCTCCCATGCAGCTGATACAGCGCTTTCTGGCCCGCTGTGCACTATGGGAAGGCGCGCCGCCATAGCCGGATGGGCGGAACTCCTTTAAAAACCAACCTACTGAATACTCTTCCGCTCAAAACTCTCGGAAACATAGGCAAGTATTGCCCAACGCCTTGCGATTATCTTGTAATGAACAAACTCAAGGTCTGAACGCAAACATTATGAGAAGGTGGTGCACAAATCCTTGATTTCCGCTCCATTCCTGCGGTATTTATCAGCAAGTGTGGCAACTTTAAAATTGGAATTGCAGCAGTGAGCGCACTGCAAATTACCTTCTCTGCAACCTTTCTCTTCCTCGCCTTTCTTACCTCCAGACTGGAATATTCCCATTCTTCCCTGGCTGGCTTCCCACTTTGCAACCCCCTCCCCCCCGCATCTCATAGCATCCAAAACTCTGCCAATCGCCTTCCCTCATACAGGAAGGCTTTGGATCAGTGGAACATAGAAGCAGTGACGTCCCATTCATCCATCGCCCATTTTATCCACATTATTCACTGGTCCAACGTTGCCTTGGTTTTAAAATTCTCAGTCTTGTTTTAGAATGCCTCCACAGCCTCACTGCACCCTACCTCTGTAATCTCCTCCAGCCCTGCAACCCTCCCAGATCTCTGCACTCCTCTAATTCTGGCTCTTTGTGCATCAGCAATTTCCATTGCTCCCCCATTGATAGTCCTGCCTTCGGCTGCTTGGGCCCTAAGATCTGAAATTCTCAGCTGTGACGATGTTTGACCTCAAGCAGAACAGTAAGTAAAATTTGTAATTTCTTTAAAATGTCGGGAGTCTCGAATTGCTTTTAAGAATGTTTGAAAAGGAATGTCAAGGGTTTGCATCAATTATAAAGGCATCAATTGTAATCTTCTGGGATAGCAATAGATACTGGTCCATGTGATCTGGTAACCCCTGACCTGGAAGTAGTACCAAAACGAAGGCAGTTAAGAAAGAAACCATGTAGCCTAGCAGAAATGAAGGAGAGCTGCAGACACAAAGGAGAACTACACGCAGAGGAGCTGGAGGATGAAGAGACACATGCAGACAAAAAGCAAAAGCAGACAGTGATAGAAAGAGGAGCACGTCGAATTCTTGTGGTGAGAAGAAGTAAATCACTCTCAGGAAGAGGTCCGTTTTTTTCTGTTTGGCAGAAAAGGAGGCAGGAGGTACTATACGAGCTGACAAAGGAAAGGTCTAAAACCTGGAAAGCTGTGTGAGTAGCTCAGGGATGCTAAAGAGCTGAATGTTTACCCAAAAGTGACCAAACCATGAAGCAGGCTGTTATTGGTTGGTCAGTTGAAAAGAACCTCTGGAAAGCAACATCATCAGGACTGTTGTAACTCAAGGAAGAGAGGGTTCATAGGAGAGGGTCTTGCTGATGATATCGTATCCGTGAAACTCCAAGGTAAAAGCTGTTGTCAGATCGGACTCTTGTCATTACCCTGCATGAATAAAGAACAGTGCAGTGTGGAACTTTGTAGCTATGTAGTTCCACTTTTGTGCTAGAAATGATAGGATTGCTTTTGTTCTGTAAGACATATCGTTCTTGTATGACTATTTAAAATGAAATTTATCTTTTTTTTAATTTGAAATATAATTGGCCTTTTGATTCATGTATAATTTGCATTTGTTCTGATCTGTGTTAAAGCGAAAGCTACAAAATGTGGAATCTTGTTAGTAATTTGTTCATTTTGGGTCGTTCAGTAAATTTGGTTATTTTGATTACAGTTCCCCCATGGGGATCATAACACTGCTGAAACCTCTTCACCTCTCTCTCTCTCTCTCTCTCTCCTTTAAGACACTCCTTAAAACTTTTCTATTGTTGAAAGAAGAGACATGCTATTGAAGCTTTTTGTCTTGCACTCATCAGGACTGCTTGCAAGATAAGCCAATAGTAAAGGGAACAACAATTTATACTGCATGGGAAGAGAGTGCTAATTGATTGACAAGTGGACTCTGATTGGTGGACGCATTGTCATGGAAAATGCAGCAGAGAACTGTTAGCTGTCAGTTTTTCTTCAAATTTAAACCAGGCAGGTCGACCCTGATTGGTCAAGGCATTGCCATGAGAAACAAAGGGAATGGCTGTCCCCCACACTTTTCTCTTTGGCAATTGGTAATTGCTCATGTGAAAAGCCTTGGGACATTTTACTATGTAAAGACACTTTATAAATTCAAGTTGTTGTTGTTGAAGAGCACTTTGGGCTGTCCTAAGATCCTGAAATGTGCTATATGCATGCAACTCGTTATTTCTTATTTCATCAGTTTATCCTTTGTATGAATTAAAAATATATGTAAATTCTCTTAGGCTGGAATTTTCCAGCCCCGTTGGCATTGAGCATCATGACGGGCATGGGGGGGACATTTTGGCGAGAAGGCCAAACATCGGTTTCATGCTGTCGTGAAACCAGTTTCCGACCATCCGCTCCACCCGCATGGGCCGCGTTTCCCACCACCGCATGTCAGGAACCTCATTTCAATGCTTTAGCAGCTCATTATAAGCTCTGCTCTCCTGAATCATCGACCCTACTGGATCATCTGGGCACACGCCGACATGTTTCACAACTGTACGTAAGCGACACGCACCTGGCGAGCTACACGTCGCTCGGGACTGCGAGGTTTGTTTGCCTACCTTGCTTCGAGCAGCACTCGCAGTCATCAGCACCAAGCTTCACACACAGCACCACATCACTTCTAGAGGGGCTCACATGCTGGTCTCTACCTACCAAACCAGCCATAAAGCGGGGGCGGTTTTTCATTGGCTGCAGGTCTAGGGCTTGCTTGGGGAAGGGGGAGAAGTGGCCTCAGGCAAGGCAAGAGGCTGCAGGACGATGGCTGTACTAGAGGAGGGGGTATGTTGTGTGTTTGTGGGGCACATATTGAGATGGGCAAGTGGCCTCAAGATGGTGAGGGCTGAGGAGGCAGTCTCCAGAGGAGTTCAGGCCAGATGGAGATGTGAGGGTGCGTGTGAGAGTGTGAGTGGTGATGTCCCTTGAGCTGGCAGTGGGTGAGATGCCAGTGAATGTGTGATGAGCTTGTTGGGTGTATGAGTTCAGGGTGATGAGATGGTTTCCTTACCCTGGTGGCACAGATGAGATCATTTATCCATTCTCTGCAATGGATGGCCAACCTCTTGTCAGCACAGACCACATCTACCAGCACCTCCCAAGCCGGAGTGGTGAGACTGATGGGCCTCCTGTGGCCAGAGCAGGAGTAGAGGACGTTGTGGTGTCTAGAAGACATCCCAGGGATGTGTCACTGAATTGGAGGAGGGGCTGCACTCGTCTTGGCTTTTGGGGCCATGCCTTCACTAAAGCCCTCCTGGGCTGCAAGCATTGAGAAAAGTGTGCAGTATAAACACGGTGCCCTAGGTGAGGAAGCGGTGAGGTAACAGCGTGGTGGGGAAATCGGAGGCCACCCGCTAGTGAGACAGTGTGTTTGTTGTGGCTGCGTAAATAATGAAGTGGGAATGGATGATACAGTGCGATAACCTGCCATTGCGGCCAGCAGGTAAAACAATGTTTTTCCCACCCGCTACTACACTTTGTGCGAATTTGGAATGATTCTGCCCCTAGACTCAATGATAAATGACCACCCATAGCTATCTAAGGATATGTATTATTTTTTTAGGAACAAGTTGCCATGGTCTTTTTTTCTATCGATCTTACCAAAATTATTGACTTCAATTTTGCAGCTTGTCATTGAACCTTCTCCCCCTCTCAAGCTCTCCACCCCTAACCCTCTCTCCCATTCCCCCTCTCCACCCCCTAGCAGTCTCTCCCCCTCCACCCTCACCCTCTCCACCCTCATCCTCTCCACCCTCACCCTCTCCACCCTCACCCTCTCCACCCCTCATCCTCTCCACCCCTCATCCTCTACCACTCTGCCCTCCTTCCTCTCTCCCGTTCCCCCTCCCAACCCCTCCCCCTCTCTCCCCCTCCCTTTCTCTCCCCTACCCATTCTCTCCCCCTTTCTCTCTCCACCCCCTTCGCACCACCTCCCTTGGGGTTCTACATGGGATTAGGGACGTAGGAACAGGAGGAGGCCATACAGCCCATCGTGCCTGCTCCGCCATTCAATACGATCATAGCTGATCATCCACTCCAATGCCTTTTTCCCCCACACCATCCCCATATCCCTTTATGTTATTGGCATTTAGAAATCTGTCAATCTCTGCTTTAAACATACTCAATGACTGAGCTTTCACGGCCCTCTGGGTTAGAGAATTCCAAAGATTCACAACCCTCTGAGTGAAGAAATTCTCCTCATCTCAGTCCGAATTGGCTTCCCCCTTATTTTGAAATAGTGTCCCTTGGTTCTAGATTCCCCAACCAGGGGAAACATCTCCCCTGCTTCGACCCTGTCTATTTCTTTCAGTATTTTGTAGGTTTCAATGAGATCACTTCTCTTTTTTGAAACTCTAGAGAATACAGGCCCAGTTTCCCCAATCTCTCTTCATAGGACAATCCCGCCATTCGGGAACAAGTCTGATGAATCTTTGCTCCCTCTATGGCAATAATATCCTTCCTAAGGTAAGGGGACCAAAACTGCACACAGTACTCCAGGTGCAATCTAACCAAGCTTCTATACAATTGAAGTAAGACTTCACTTCTCCTGTACTCAAAACCTCTTGCAATAAACTCTAACACACCATTAGCCTTCCTAGCTGCCTGCTGCACCTGCATGTTAGTCTTCAGTAACTTATGGACAAGGACACCCAGGTCCCTTTGGACACCTACACTTTCTAATCTTTCACCATTTAAGAAATACTCTGCGCATTTATTCCTCCAACCAAAGTGGATAACCTCATATTTTTCCATGCTATATTCTTGCCCACTCACTAAGTCTGTCCAAATCCTCTTCAAGCCGCTTTGCGTCTTCCTCACAAGCCACATTCCCAACTAGCTCTGTGTCACCCGCAATTGTGGAAATATTACATTTGGTCCCCACATCCAAATCATTGATATATATTGTGAACAGATAGGGTCCAAGTGCTGATTCTTGCTGTACCTCACTAGTCACAGCCTGCCGAGGATGACCCGTTTATTCCAACTCTCTGTTTTCTGCCTGTTAACCAATCCTTAATCCATGCCTGTATATCACCTCCTATCCCATGTGCTTTAATTTTGCTAACCAACCTCCTGTGGGGGACTTTATCAAAAACCTTCTGAAAATCCAAGTACATGCGCTACATCCACTGACTCCCCTTTATCAGTTCTCTTCATAACATCCTCAAAAACTCCAACACGTTTGTCAACCATGATTTCCCATTCATAAACACGTTGACTATGCCCAAACAGATCATGATTATCCAAGTGTCCATTTATCACATCCTTTATAATAGATTCGAGCATATTTGCTACTACTGGCTAACCAGTCCGTGGTTCCCCATTGGCTCCTCATAGTGAAAGCACCCCAAGGTAGCAGCGATCATAATATGATTGAGTTTTACATTTGTTTTGAGGGAGCCGGAGGAGGCCACTCAGCCCATTGTGCCTGCTCCGCTATTCAATACGATCATGGCTGATCATCCACTCCAATGCCTTTTTCCCACACTATCCCCATATCCCTTTATGTTATTGGCACTTAGAAATCTGTCAATCTCTGCTTTAAATATACTTAATCACTGAGCTTCCGAGACTAGTATTTTAAACTTAAATAAGGGCAATTATGATGGCATGAAAGCGGAGCTAGCTAAAGTGAATTGGCCAATGAGGTTAAGGGATAGGTCAATAGAAATTTAGTGGCAGACATTTAAAGGGATACTTCAGAATACACAGGACATTCCAATGAGAAAGAAAAATTCCAAGGGGAGGTCCCATCATCAGTGGTTAACAAAAAACGTTAAAGACAGTAACAAACTTAAAGAAAAACATACAATTATGCAAAGACAGGTGGCAGGTCAGAAAATTGGATAGA
Organism: Cetorhinus maximus; assembly: GCF_964194155.1. NCBI lineage: Eukaryota > Metazoa > Chordata > Chondrichthyes > Lamniformes > Cetorhinidae > Cetorhinus > Cetorhinus maximus. The sequence continues at coordinate 597,030 of NW_027596187.1, read as the reverse complement.
ATATAAAGAACAGTAAAAAATAACAAAAACATTAATAAGGAGGGAAAAATTAGAGTATGAGAGAAAGCCAGCTAGTAATATAAAGACAGATAGGAAGAGTTTCTATAGTTTTAAATAAGAAAAGAGTTGACAAAGTTGGTCCTATAGAAAGTGCATCTGGGGAATTGATAATGGAAAGTAGGGAGAAGGCGAATTAATTAAACACATACTTTGCTTTGGTCTTCAAATAGAGGGCACAAGTAACATCCTGGATTAGCTGTAAATCAGGAAATGGAAGGGAGGGAGGAACTCAGGAAAATTACAATCATCAGGGAAGTGGTATTAAGCAAATTGTTGGGGCTGCAGACTGACAAATCCTGAAGTCTGGATGGACTTCACACTAAGGTCTTGAAAGAAGTGGCTAGTGAGATAGTTGGTTTTAATTTTCCAAAATTCCCTATATTCAGGGAAGGTTCCAATTGGAAAATAGCAAATGTAACTCCTTGATTCAAAAAGGGAGGGAGACAGGAAGCAGGAAGCTACAGGCCAGTTAGCCTAACATCTGTCATAGGGAAAATGTTAGAAGCTATTATTAAAGATATAGCAGGGCACTTAGAAAAATTCAAGGCAATCAGGCAGAGTCGACATGGTTTTGTGAAAGGGAAATCATGTTTAACCAATTTATTGGAATTCTTTGAAAGAGTCACGTGCTGTGAATAAAGGGGAACCGGTGGATGTACTGTACTTAAATTTCCAGAAGGCATTTGCTAAAGTGCCACATCAGAAGTTATTGCAGAAAATAAAAGCTCATGGTGTAGGGGGTAACGTATTGACATGAATAGAAAATTGGCTAGACAACAGGAAGCGGAGAGTTGGCATATATGTTTGTTTTTTCTGGTTGACAGGATATGACGAGTGGTGTGCCAAGGGATCAGTACTGGGGCCTCAACCTTTTACAATTTATATAAATGCCTCGAATGGAGGGACCAAAGGATGGTGGCTGAATTTCCTGATGACACAAAGAGAGGTAGGAAAGTAAATTGTGAAAAGGACATAAGGAGGCTACAAAGTGACATAAATAGGTTAAGGGAGTGGGCAAAGACCTGGCAAATGAAATATAATATGGGTAAATGTGAAATTGTTCATTCTGGTAGGAAGAATAAAAAAGAAAACAAAAACAGAATTACCTGGAAAAACTCAGCAGGTCTGGCAGCATTGGTGGAGAAGAAATCAGTTAACGTTTCGAGCCTTCACGGCCCTTCGGCAGAACTGAAGCATAGTTAGGAGAAAGGAGAAATATAAGCTGGTTTAATGGTGAGAGATTGCAGAGCTCTGAGGTTCAGAGGGATCTGGGTGTCCTAGCGCATGAATCACTGAAGGTTAGTATGCAGGTACAGCAAGTAATTAGGGAAGCTAATAGAACGTTATCATTTATTGCAAGGGGAATTGATTACAAAAGTAGGGAGGTTATGCTACAGTTGTACAGGTCACTGGTGAGACCACACCTAGACTATTGTGTACAGTCTCCTTACTTAAAGAAAGATATAAATGTGTTAAACGCAGATCAGAGAAGGTTAACTCAACTAATAGCAGGAATGGGTGGGTTGTCTTATGAGGAAAGGTTGGACAGGTTAGGCTTGTATCCACTGGAGTTTAGAAAAATAAGAGGCGGGTTAATTGAAACCTTTAAGATCATGGGGGGACTTGACATAAGAACATAAGAAACAGGAACAAGAGTAGGCCATACAGCCCCTCGAGTCTGCTCCGCCATTCAATAAGATCATGGCTGATCTGATTGTGTTTCGATTTCCACATTCTCATCTAACCCCAGTAACCTTCAATTCCTTGCCTAACAATAATCTATCTACCTCTGCCTTAAAAATATCCAGTGACCCCACTCCCACCACGTTCTGAGGCAGAGAGTTCCAAAGTCACACAACCCTCTGAGAGAAAAAAATTCTCCTCATCTCTTTCCTAAAAGGGTGACCCCTAATTTTAAAACAGTGCCCCCTAGTTCTGGACTCACCCACAGGAGGAAACATCCTTTCCATGTCCACCTTGTTAAGGCCGTTCAGGATCTTCAATCAAATCACCCCTCACTCTTCTAAACTCTAGTGGAAACAAGCCCAGTCTGTCCAACCTTTCCTCATAAGACAACCCACTCATTCCAGGTATCAATCTAGTAAACCTCCTCTGAACTGCCTCCAGTGCAATTACATCCTTCCTTAAATAAGGAGACCAAAACTGCAAACAGTATTCGAGGTGCAGTCTCACCAATGCCCTGCATAATTGAAGCATCACATCCTCACTTTTATATTCAATCCTTCTCGTAATGAAGGATAGCATTCCATTAGCCTTCTTAATTATTTGCTATACCTGTATACTAAATTTTCATGACTCATGTACTAGAACGCCCAGATCCCTCTGCACCTCAGAATTATGCAGCTGTTCTTCATTCAAGTAAGCTTTTTTGTTCTTCCTGCCAAAGTGAATAACTTCACATTTTCCCACATTAAACTTCATTTGCCAGATCTTTGCCCGCTCACTCAACCTATCAATATCCAACTGCAAACTCCTTGTGTCCTCTTTACAACATACTTTCCTACCTATCTTTGTGTCATCTGAAAATTTAGCTCCCATGTCTTCGTTCCCCTCATCTAAGCCATTGGTGTAAATCATCAAAAGGTAAGGCCCCAGCACAGACTCCTACTCATCACATCCTGCAACGTGAAAAAGACCCCTTTATGCATACTCTCTGCTTTCTGCCAGCCAGCTAATCTTCTATCCATGCTAATATGTTACCCCCTACACCATATGTTTTTATTTTCTGTCATAACCTTTATCAAATGCTTTCTGGAAATTCAAGTACAGTGCATCTACAGGCTCCCCTTTATCCACTGCACATGTTACTCCTGCACAAAATTCCATAAATTGGTTAAAAATGACTCCTTTCACAAAACCATGCTGACTCTTTCTGATTGTCTTGAGCTCTTGTAAGTGCCCAGCTATAACCTCCTTAATGATCATAGAAACATAGAAATATAGAAAATAGGAGCAGGAGTAGGCCATTTGGCCCTTCGAGCCTGGCTGATCATCCAACTCAATAGCCTGCTCCCACTTTCTCCCCATATCCTTTGATCCCTTTCGCCCCAAGAGCTATATCTAACTCCTCCTTGAAAACATACAATGTTTTGGCCTCAACTACTTTCTGTGGTAACGAACGCCACAGGCTCACCACTCTCTGGGTGAAGAAATTTCTCCTCATCTCAGTCCTAAATGGTCTACCCCATATCCTCAGACTGTGACCCCTGGTTCTGTACACTCCCACCATCAGGAATATCCTTCCTGCATCTACCCTGTCTAGTCCTGTTAGAATTTTATAGGTTTCTATGAAAGCCCCCCTCATTCCTCTGAACTCCAGCGAATATAATCCTAACTGACTCAATCTTTCCTCATATGTCAGTCCTGCCATCCCAGGAATCAGTCTGGTAAACCTTCGCTGCACTCCCTCTATAGCAAGTACATCCTTCCTCAGATAAGGAGACCAAAACTGCACACAATATTCCAGGTGTGGTCTCACCAAGGCCCTGTACAATTGCAGCAAGACACCCCTGTTCCTGTACTCGAATCCTCTGGCTATGAAGGCCAACATACCATTTGCCTTCTTTACCGCCTGCTGCACCTGCATGCTTACCTTCAGCGACTGGTGTACAAGGACACCCAGGTCTCGTTGCACATTCCCCTCTCTCAATTTATAGCCATTCAGATAATAATCCTCCTTCCTGTTTTTGCTACCAAAGTGGATAACCTGACAGTTATCCACATTATACTGCATCTGCCATGCATTTGCCCACTCACTCAGCTTATCCAAATCACACTGAAGCATCACTGCTTCCTCCTCACAGCTCACCCTCCCACCCAGCTTTGTGTCATCTGCAAATTTGGAGATATTACATTTAGTTCCCTCATCTAAATCATTAATATATATTGTGAATACTGATCCCTGCGCTACCCGACTAGTCACTGCCTGCCATTTGGAAAAAGACCCGTTTATTCCTATTCTTTGTTTCCTGTCTGCCAGTCATTTTTCTATCCATCTCAATACACTACCCCCAATCCCATGCGCTTTAATTTTACACGCCAATCTCTTACGTGGGACTTTGTCGAAAGCTTTCTGAAAGTCCAAATAAACTGCATCCACTGGCTCCCCCTCATCAACTCTACTGGTTACATCCTCGAAAAATTCCAGTAGATTTGTCAAGCATGATTTCCCTTTCTTAAATCCATGCTGACTCTGTCCAATTCTGCCATTGTTTTCCACGTGCTCAGCTATTAAATCTTTTAGAATGGACTCTAGAATTTTCCCCACTACCGATGTCAGGCTGAATGGTCTATAATTCCCTGTTTTCTCTCTGCCTCCCTTTTTGAATAGTGGGGTTACATTAGCTACCCTCCAATCTGTAGGAACTGTTCCAGAGTCTATAGAATCTCGGAAGATGACCATCAACGCATCCACTATTTCTAGGACCACTTCCTTAAGTACTCTGGGATGTAGATTATTAGGCCCTAGGGATTTATCAGCCTTCAATCCCATCAATTTCCCCTACACCATTTCCCTACTAATACTGATTTCTTTCAGTTCCTCCCTCTCACTAAATCCTGTGTTCCCCAACATTTCTGGTATGTTGTTAGTGTCCTCCTTTGTGAAGACAGAACCAAAGTATGTATTTAGTTGGTCAGCCATTTCTTTGTTCCCCATTATAAATTCCCCTGTTTCTGAATGTAAGGGACCTACATTTGTCTTCACCAATCTTTTTCTCTTCACATACCTATAAAAACGTTTACAGTCAGTTTTTATGTTCCCTGCAAGTTTACTCTCGTACTCTATTTTCCCCTTCTTAATCAATCTCTTGGTCCTTCTTTGCTGAATTCTAAACTGCTCCCAATCCTCAGGATACTGTTGCTTTTCTGGCCAATTTGTATGCCTCATCCTTGGATCTAATACTATCTCTAAGTTCCCTTGTGAGCCATGGTTTGGCCACCTTTCCTATTTTACTTTTGCACCAGACAGGAATAAACAATTGTTGCAGTTCACCCATGTGCGCTTTGAATGTTTCCCATTGCCTATCCACCATCATCCCTTTAAGTAACTTTTCCCAATCCATCATAGCCAACTCGCGTTTCATACCATCGTAGTTTCCTTTATTAAGATTCAGGACCCTAGTCTCAGAATCAACTACGTCACTCTCTAATTCTCTCATATTAGGGTCGCTCATCCCCAAGTGGCCTCGCACAACTAGATTGCCAATTATTCCTTTCTCATTATACAATACCCAGTATACAATGGCCTGTTCTCTAGTTGGTTCCTCAACGTATTGGTCCAGAAAACCATCCCATATACACTCCAGGAATTCCTCCTCTACGGTATTGTTACTAATTTGATTTGCCCAATCTATATGCAGATTAACGTCACCCATAATTACAGATATTCCTTTATTGCATGCGTCTCTAATTTCCTGTTTAATGCCATTCCCAACATCATCACAACAGTTTGGGGTTTCTAACAACTCCCCCACGGCAGATATCAAACTAACTGGCCTATAGTTTTCTGTTTTCTGCCTCCCTCCCATCTTGATTATAGGGGTTATATTTGCTACTTTCCAGTCTGATGGAACCTTTCCAGAATCTAGCGAATTTTGGAAAATTAACACCAGACTATCTCATTAGCCACCTCTTTTAAGATCCTAGGATGTAATCCATCGTGACCCAGAGACTTACCAACCTGCAGCTCCATCAATTTGCTCAGTACCGCGTCCCTAATGATTTCAATTTCACCAAGTTCAACTTTCCCTTTCACCTCCTGATTTGTAGCTATTATGGAATGTTTTTTGTATCCTCTATAGTGAACACAGAAGCAAAATATTTGTTCATTTCTTCCGCCATTTCCTAATTATCGACTATTAACTCCCCACTGTCACTCTCTAGAGGACCAACAATCACTTTACTCACTCTTTTCCTTTTTAAATACCTGTAGAAACTCTTGCTATTCATTTTTACATTTCTAGCTAGCTTCCTCTCATACTCTAATTTCTTTCTCCTGATTAACCTTTTAGTCATTCTCTGCCGTTCTTTATATTCTGACCAAACATCTGTCCTGTTACTCATCTGTGCAGAGTTGTATGCTTTTTCCTTAATTTTGATGCTTTCCTTAACTTCTTTAGAAGGTGGGTGGGTCCTCCCCTTAGAATTTTTCTTTATAATAGGAATGTACTTATTCTGAATACCCTGAAATATCCCCTCAAATGTTTGCCACTGCTTCTCTATTGATCTATCCTCTAGCCTAGTTTCCCAGTTCACTTCAGGGTGGATGTGGAGAGGATGTGTCTTCTTGTGGGAGAATCTAGAACTCGGGGGGGGGGGGGGGGGGGGGGGTCACTGTTTAAAAATATGGGGTCGCCCATTTAAGACAAAGATGAGAATTCTTTTCTCTCAGAGGGTAGAGAGTCTTTGGAACTCTCTTCCTAAAAAGGCAGTGGAAGCAGAGTCTTTGAACATTTTTCAGGCAGAGCTAGATAGATTCTTGATTAACAAGGGTGGGTGGGAGGGTGGGTGGTGAAAGATTATCTGGGGTAGGCAGGAATGTGGGTTTGGGGTCAGATTCAGATGAGCCATGATCTTATTGAATGGACCGAGGGGCCGAGTGGCCTACTCCTGCTCCTAATTGGTCTGTTTATGTGTCTCTTCTTAAATAGTGGGGTGACATTTGCTACTTTCTAATCTGCAGGAACCATTCCCGAATCTATGGGATTTTGGGAAGATGACCAATGCATCCGCTATCTCCATAGCTCTCGGTTCCAACACTCTGGGAGGTAGGTCATCAGCTCCCGCGACCTTCAGCCCCAGTAATGTCTCCAATACAACCTTCTCACTGATACTCATTCCCTTCAATTCCTCATTCTGACCCATCCCTACCCTATCGATGCCCTTTGACCCACATCAGGACAATGGTCAAGTGGTCAGTGGGTGGGACCACAAAACAGCCACGCCCACTCCTACGTAACCTGGTTTTATTAACCAATGAGAGCAGCTGTCTTCCTGTAGCTGGAATCGGCGCCGCACTAGCGCCTCCCCCGCCCGATTCCGGGCCCGCCCGCTCCAGCGGAGCCCCCGCCCGCCCGAGTTCCGGGCCCGCCCGCTCCAGCGGAGTCCCCGCCCACCCGCCGGACGCCTCGGCGCCAATGATGCCTCGGCGGGTTTGACGTCAGAGCGGTTATTGACGGCTGGTCTATCCAATAGGAAGCGCCGAGCGGCCTCGGCAGAGCTGGCGGCTCCGGATGGCCAGCCAATGGGAGCGCAGCAGAAGGAGGGACCTAAACCCTGGCTCCCTTTGTCTGGAGCAGCCCGAGCCTGGTTGGGAGAAGCTGCAGCTACCTGGAATATCCCGGAATAGACAGATCCCAGCCTGGAATATCCCGGAATAGACAGATCCCAGCCTGGAATATCCCGGAATAGACAGATCCCAGCCCGGAATATCCCGGAATAGACAGATCCCAGCCTGGAATATCCCGGAATAGACAGATCCCAGCCTGGAATATCCCGGAATAGACAGATCCCAGCTGGAATATCCCGGAATAGACAGATCCCAGCTGGAATATCCCGGAATAGACAGATCCCAGCCCGGAATATCCCGGAATAGACAGATCCCAGCCTGGGTTAGACAGATCCCAGATGGAATACCCCGAATAGACAGATCCCAGCCCGGAATATCTGGGAATAGACAGATCCCAGCCTGGAATAGACAGATCCCAGCCTGGAATAGACAGATCCCAGCCCGGAATAGACAGATCCCAGCCTGGAATATCCCCAAATAGACAGATCCCAGTCTGGAATATCCAGATCCCAGTCTGGAATATCCCCAAATAGACAGATCCCAGCCCGGAATAGACAGATCCCAGCCTGGAATATCCCCAAATAGACAGATCCCAGTCTGGAATATCCAGATCCCAGTCTGGAATATCCCCAAATAGACAGATCCCAGTCTGGAATAGACAGATCCCAGCCTGGATTAGACAGATCCCAGCTGGAATACCCCAGAATAGATAGATCCCAGCTGGAATAGACAGATCCCAGCTGGAATACCCCGGAATAGACAGATCCCAGCTGGAATACCCCAGAATAGACAGATCCCAGCTGGAATACCCCGGAATAGACAGATCCCAGCTGGAATACCCCGGAATAGACAGATCCCAGCTGGAATACCCCGGATTAGACAGATCCCAGCTGGAATACCTCGAATAGACAGATCCCAGCTGGAATATCCCGGAATAGACAGATCTCAGCCTGGAATACCCCGGAATAGACAGATCCCAGCCTGGAATACCCCAGAATAGACAGATCCCAGCTGGAATATCCAGATCCCAGCCTGGAATAGACAGATCCCAGCCTGGAATACCCCGGAATATCCAGATCCCAGTCTGGAATATCCAGATCCCAGTCTGGAATATCCAGATCCCAGCCTGGAATAGACAGATCCCAGCCTGGAATACCCCGGAATATCCAGATCCCAGCCTGGAATACCCCAGAATAGACGGATCCCAGTCTGGAATATCCAGATCCCAGCCTGGAATACCCCGGAATAGACAGATCCCAGTCTGGAATATCCAGATCCCAGCCTGGAATACCCCAGAGTAGACAGATCCCAGCCAGTAATAGACAGATCCCTGTCTGGAATACCCCGGAATAGACAGATCCCAGCCAGGAATATCCAGATCCCAGCCTGGAATACCCCAGAATAGACAGATCCCAGTCTGGAATATCAAGATCCCAGCCTGGAATACCCCAGAATAGACAGATCCCAGCCAGTAATAGACAGATCCCAGCCTGGAATACCCCGGAATAGACAGATCCCAGCCAGGAATAGACAGATCCCAGCTGGAATACCCCGGAATAGACAGATCCCAGTCTGGAATACCCCGGAATATCCAGATCCCAGCTGGAATACCCCGGAATAGCCAGATCCCAGCCTGGAATATCCCCAAATAGACAGATTCCAGTCTGGAATATCCTGGAATAGATCCACTCCAGTCTGGAATACCCCAGGAATAGACCAACCCAGCCTGGAATAGATCCACCCGTGCCTGGAATACCCTGGAATAGATCAACCCAGCCTGGAACAGATCAGCCAAGCCTGGAATAGATCCACCCGTGCCTGGAATACCCTGGAATAGATCAACCCAGCCTGGAATGGATCCACTCCTGCAGCATTCAATCCAACATCATCTCTAATCCAGCTTCAACCCATCTCCAACTCGAGTCCAGATTTAATCCATCCCCAGCTCTAATCCAGCTTCAGTCCAGTTGCAGATTTAATTTGTGACATAGAGATCCCAAATTCCAGTGTGGAAGCAAACCTGGAGCTTTGTGTGTGGAGCAAGGCTGTGAGTGAAACTCTATCCCCTTACTCTTTGCCCTGGACATGGATTTGTACACCCCCCAGCCCACCCCACCCCACCCTCACTCATGGTTTCTGGGCTCTTAAAGGGGCAGCTGCGGCCCTCCGTGGGCTGTGGGTGATTACCTCTCACAGATGCTCACCCCTTTAAGTGAAGTATTGAACTGTCTGAGGAGCCGGTTAGAATCCCTTCCTTCCATTTCCTATCGTCTAAACCAAAACTGGCTGACTGACTGAAACTTATTCACTGACCAAACTGATCAAAATGGATTAACTGAACATAACAACGTAAAGAATAGGAGCAGTAGGCCATTCGGCCCCTCGAGCCTGCTCTCCCCCTTCAATAAGATCATGGCTGATCTGATTGTGGCCTCAACTCCACTTTCCTGCCTGTCTCCCCCCCCCCATAACCCTCGACCCCCTAGTCCATCAAAAGCCTGTCTAACTCAGCCTTGTATATATTCAATGAGCCAGCCTCCACTGCTCTTTGGGGGAGTGAATTCCACAGACTAACAAATCTTTGAGAGAAGAAATTCCTCCTCATCTCCGTCTTCAATGGGAGACCCAATTTGAACAGACTGGGAGTGAACTGACTGAAAGGACCGACCAATTAACTGACTAAAATGGGTCAAGACAACTGACTGATGTAGGTCCACTGACCAATAAACGGTTAACTGATGAAGCAGTTTAACTAATTGATGCTGGTTAACTGACCATGTAAACTGATCAAAGTGGTTTAGCTGACCGAATGCTGGTTTACTGATCAATTCAACTGATAGATGTGAGTCAGTGACCACAATGAGTTAATCGATCAGTTGAACTGACCAAACTGTGTTACTGACTGATCCAGGATACTGACCGATCCAGCTCACTGGCCAATCCGGGTTACTGACTGATTGATCTTACTGACCAATCCAGGTCTCTGACCCTTACGGATTACTGACCAATCCGGGTCTCTGACCCTTACGGATTACTGACCAATCCGGGTCTCTGACCCTTACGGATTACTGACCAATCCGGGTCTCTGACTGATCCGGGTCACTGAGCGTTCTGGACTACTGACCAAACCATGCTACTGGCCGATCCAGGTCACTGACCAATCCATGTTACTGACCGATCCGTGTTACTGACCGATCCGTGTTACTGACCGATGTGTGTTTCTGACTGATCCATTTAACTGACTGAAGTGGGTTACTGACTGATCCGGGTTACTGACTGATGCATGTTACTGACCGATCTGGGTAAATGACCGATGCGTGTTACTGACCGATCTGGGTTACTGACTGATGCATGTTACTGACCGATCTGGGTAAATGACCGATGCGTGTTACTGACCGATCTGGGTAAATGACCGATGCGTGTTACTGACCGATGCGTGTTACTGACCGATCTGGGTAAATGACTGATGCGTGTTACTGACCGATCTGGGTAAATGACTGATGCGTGTTACTGACCGATCTGGGTTAATTTCCGATCTGTGTTACTGACCGATGCGTGTTACTGACCGATCTGGGTTGATGTCCGATCTGTGTTACTGACCGACGCGCGTTACTGACTGACGCCCGTTACTGACCGACGCGCGTTCCTGACCGACGCCCGTTCCTGACCAACGCGCGTTCCTGACCGACGCGCGTTACTGACCGACGCGCGTTACTGGCTGGTGCGTGTCACTGACTGATTCAAGTCACTGACCGATTTGGGTTACTGACCGATCTGTGTAACTGACCAATGCGGGTTACTGGCCAAAGTTGGTTACCGAATGATGCATGTTACTGACGGATCCTTGTTACTGACTGATGTGTGTTACTGACCGATGTGTGTTACTGACTGATGTGTGTTACTGTCCGTTCTGTTTTACTGACTGATCCGTTTACTGGCTGATCCATGTCACTGACCGATCCAGGTTACTGACCAATCCCGATCACTCACTGATCACCGTTACTGTCTGATCCGTGTGAGTGACTGATGTGTCTTACTGACTGATCAGTGTTACTGACCAATCCGTGTTACTGACCGATCCAGGTTACTGACCGATCCGTGTTACTGACCAATCTGGGTAAATGACTGATGCGTGTTACTAACCGATCTGTGTTACTGACCGATCTGTGTTACTGACCGATCTGGGTAAATGACCAATGCATGTTACTGACCGATCTGAGTTACTGACCAATCTGGGTAAATGACCGATGCATGTTACTGACCGATCTGGGTTAATGTCCGATCTGGGTAAATGATCGATGCGTGTTACTGACCGATCTGGGTTAATGACCGATCTGTGTTACTGACCGATCTGGGTTAATGTCCGATCTGTGTTACTGACCGATCTGGGTTAATTACTGGTCCGTGTTATTGAACGATCTGGGTTACTGACCTATCTGGGTCACTGACCGATATGGGTTACTGACTGATCTGGGTTACTGATCTTTCCAGGTCACTGACCAATCTGTGTTACTGGCCTATCTGAGTTACCGATCGATGCAGTTACTGACCGATCTGTGTTACTGACCGATCTGTGTGAGTGACCGATCCGTGTGAGTGACCTATCTGTGTGAGTGACCGTTCCGTGTGAGTGACCGATCCAAGAGTGACCGATCCGTGTGAGTGACCGATCAGTGTTACTGACCAATCCGTGTTACTGACCGATCGCTGTGACTGATTAGTCTGTGTTACTGATCGATGTGTGTTACTGACCAATCAGTGTTACTGACTGATCAGTGTTACTGACCGATCAGAGTTACTGACCAATCCAGGTCACTGACCGATCCGTGTTACTGACCGATCCGTGTTACTGACTGATCCGTGTTACCGACCGATCTGGGTTAATTACCGATCTGTGTTACTGACCGATCTGGGTAAATGACTGATGCGTGTTACTGACCGATCTGTGTTACTGACCAATCTGGGTAAATGACCGATGCGTGTTACTGACCGATCTGGGTTAATGTCTGATGCGTGTTACTGACCGATGCGTGTTACTGACCGATGCGTGTTACTGACCGATGCGTGTTACTGACTGATCTGGGTTACTGTCCGATCTGTGTTACTGACCGACGCGCGTTACTGACCGACCCGCGTTACTGACCGACGCGCGTTACTGGCTGGTGCGTGTCACTGACCGACGCGCGTTACTGGCTGGTGCGTGTCACTGACCGACGCGCGTTACTGGCTGGTGCGTGTCACTGACGGATTCAAGTCACTGACTGATTCAAGTCACTGACCGATTTGGGTTACTGACCGATCCGTGTTACTGACCGATCCGTGTTACTGACCAATGCGTGTTACTGACCGATCTGGGTTAATGTCCGATGCGTGTTACTGACCGATCTAGGTTAATGTCCGATGCGTGTTACTGACCGATGCGTGTTACTGACCGATCTGGGTTGATGTCCGATCTGTGTTACTGACCGACGCGCGTTACTGACCGACGCGTGTTACTGACCGACGCGCATTACTGGCTGGTGCATGTCACTGACTGATTCAAGTCACTGACCGATTTGGGTTACTGACCGATCTGTGTAACTGACCATTGCGGGTTACTGGCCAAAGTTGGTTACCGAATGATCCTTGTTACTGATGGATCCTTGTTACTGACTGATGTGTGTTACTGACTGATGCGTGTTACTGACTGATGCGTGTTACTGACTGATGCGTGTTACTGACTGATGCGTGTTACTGACTGATGCGTGTTACTGACTGATGCGTGTTACTGACTGATCCGTGTTACTGACTGATCCATGTTACTGACTGATCCAGGTTACTGACCGATCCTGATCACTCACCGATCCCCATTACTGTCTGATCCGTGTGAGTGACTGATGTGTCTTACTGACTGATCTGTGTTACTGACCGATCCGTGTTACTGACCGATCCGTGTTACTGACCGATCCAGGTCACTGACCGATCCGTGTTACTGACCGATCCGTGTTACTGACCAATGCGTGTTACTGACCGAACTGGGTTAATGTCCGATCTGTGTTAATGACCGATGCGTGTTACTGACCGATCTGGGTTAATGTCCAATCTGTGTTAATGACCGATGCATGTTACTGACCGATCTGGGTTAATGTCTGATCTGTGTTACTGACCGATCTGTGTTAATGACTGATGCGTGTTACTGATCGATCTGGGTTAATGTCTGATGCGTGTTACTGACCGATGCATGTTACTGACTGATCTGGGTTACTGTCCGATCTGTGTTACTGACCGATCTGGGTAAATGACTGATGCGTGTTACTGACCGATCTGTGTTACTGACCGATCTGTGTTACTGACCGATCTGGGTTAATGTCCGATCTGTGTTAATGACCGATGCGTGTTACTGACCGATCTGGGTTAATGTCCGATCTGTGTTAATGACCGATGCGTGTTACTGACCGATCTGGGTTAATGTCCAATCTGTGTTAATGACCGATGCATGTTACTGACCGATCTGGGTTAATGTCTGATCTGTGTTACTGACCGATCTGTGTTAATGACTGATGCGTGTTACTGATCGATCTGGGTTAATGTCTGATGCGTGTTACTGACCGATGCATGTTACTGACTGATCTGGGTTACTGTCCGATCTGTGTTACTGACCGATCTGGGTAAATGACTGATGTGTGTTACTGACCGATCTGTGTTACTGACCGATCTGTGTTACTGACCGATCTGGGTTAATGTCCGATCTGTGTTAATGACCGATGCGTGTTACTGACCGATCTGGGTTAATGTCCAATCTGTGTTAATGACCGATGCATGTTACTGACCGATCTGGGTTAATGTCTGATCTGTGTTACTGACCGATCTGTGTTAATGACTGATGCGTGTTACTGATCGATCTGGGTTAATGTCTGATGCGTGTTACTGACCGATGCATGTTACTGACTGATCTGGGTTACTGTCCGATCTGTGTTACTGACCGATCTGGGTAAATGACTGATGCGTGTTACTGACCGATCTGTGTTATTGACCGATCTGTGTTACTGACCGATCTGGGTAAATGACCGATGCGGGTTACTGACCGATCTGGGTAAATGAACGATGCGTGTTACTGACCTATCTGGGTTAATGTCCGATCTGTGTTGCTGACCGATGCGTGTTACTGACCGATCTGGGTAAATGAACGATGCGTGTTACTGACCTATCTGGGTTAATGTCCGATCTGGGTAAATGATCGATGCGTGTTACTGTCCAATCTGGGTTAATGACCGATCTGTGTTACTGACCGATCTGGGTTAATGTCCGATCTGTGTTACTGACCGATCTGGGTTAATGTCCGATCTGTGTTACTGACCGATCTGGGTTAATGTCCGATCTGTGTTACTGACCGATCTGGGTTAATGTCCGATCTGGGTAAATGTCCGATCTGTGTTACTGACCGATCTGGGTTAATGACTGGTCCGTGTTATTGAACGATCTGGGTTACTGACCTATCTGGGCCACTGACCGATATGGGTTAATGTCCGATCTGTGTTACTGACCGATCTGGGTTAATGACTGGTCCGTGTTATTGAACGATCTGGGTTACTGACCTATCTGGGTTAATGTCCGATCTGTGTTACTGACCGATCTGGGTTAATTACTGGTCTGTGTCACTGACCTATCTGGGTCACTGACCGATGTGTGTTCCTGACCGACGTGTGTTCCTGACCGACGTGTGTTCCTGACCGATCTGTGTTCCTGACCGATCTGTGTTCCTGACCGATCTGTGTTCCTGACCGATCTGTGTTCCTGACCGATCTGTGTTACTGACCTATGCAGGTTACTGACTGATGCGTTTACTGAGTGGTCTATGTTACAGACCGATGTTGGTTACCGATGATGATTCCTGTTACTGACCGATCCATGTCACTGACTGATGTATGTTAATGACCGATCAGTGTTACTGACCGATCCATGTCACTGACTGATCTGTGTTAGTTAGTGCTCCGTGTTACTGACCGACGTATGTTACTGACCAATCTGTGTTACTGACCGATCCATGTTACTGACCGATCCGTGTTACTGACCGATCCGTGATACTGACCGATCCGTGATACTGACCGATCCGTGATACTGACCGATGCGTGTTACTGACCGATTCGTGATACTGACCGACGCGTGTTACTGACCGACGCGTGTTACTGACCGACGCGTGTTACTGACTGATCTGTGTTCCTGACTGACCCGTGTTACTGACCGATGCGTGTTACTGACCGATGCGTGTTACTGACCGATCCGTGTTACTGACCGACCCGTGTTACTGACCAATTGGGGGATGGAGTCTCACTCCAGGACTTGATGGCCACGGAAGCTGCATTCACAACATGGTCAAAAAGGTTGATTATCAACCTGTAAATCCTTCCAATACAACTCTGACAGACAATAAGAGAGGACGAGTCTCCTAGTCAACAAAGCTTGAGGTGGAGTGGCATCCCTCAACCTATAGCCTCTGGCGACAGGCTAGTGACCTGTTCCAGGTAAAACTAACTATGGGAACAGACAGAAGCACGTATGCTTTGTCTGTCTCATGTCATTAGGCATGGGAGAGAAGGAGAGAGGAGGATCCATGTTAATATATCGTGCCCAAGACCATGACCTCCTATCTTGTATAGTAAGCTTTAATGAGGTACCTTATTGAATGCCTTTTGGAAATCAAAAAACATTACATCTACTGGTTTCCCTTTGTCTACCCTGCTTGTTACACCCTTAAAGAACTCGAATAAATTTGTCAAACTCGGTTTCCTTTGCACATAACCATGTTGACTCTGCCCGATTGTACTCTGATTTTCTCAATGCCCAACCACTACCTTCTTCTTCATGGATTCCAGCATTTTCCCCAATGACAGACTTGAGGCTACCTATGGTCTATAGCTTCCTGCTTTCTGTACCTCTACTTTCCTGAATAGAGGTGTTACATCCACACCTTCCCAATCCACTATTACTTTTCCAGAATCTAGGGCATTTTTAACGATTTACAACCAATGCATCCACTGTCTCTGCAGCCATTTCTTGTAAGACTCTAAGATGCCAGCCAGCCAGGCTTATCAGTCCATTCAGTTTTCCCAGCACTCTTTCTCTAGTGATTGTTATTGTTTTACGTTCCTCCCTCCCTTTCATTACTTGGTTTTCTGCTCGGGATTCTTTTTGTGAAGATGGATACAAAATACTTGTTCCAAGTCACGGCCATTTCTCAGTCCCATTGTCTGGGTGACTAACCTTTACTTTAGCTACTCTCTTCCTTTTTATATACTTGTAGAGGCTCACTCAAACAGCAGTCTGTTTTTATATTTCTTGCTAATTTACCCATCTTTTAATTTCTCAATTTTTAAAAAAAAATCATCCTTTGCTGGTTTCCAAAATTTCCCCCAATCTTCAAGCCTATCGCTAATTTTCACCTTTTAGTTTAAGGGGATTTTTATATTTTCACCCAGAGGATGGTGGGGGGCTGGAACTCACTGCTGGAAAAGGGTGGTGGAGGCAGAAACCCTCATAACATTTAAAAAGGACTTGGGTA
This sequence comes from Cetorhinus maximus, assembly GCF_964194155.1. Classification (NCBI taxonomy): domain Eukaryota; kingdom Metazoa; phylum Chordata; class Chondrichthyes; order Lamniformes; family Cetorhinidae; genus Cetorhinus; species Cetorhinus maximus. Next base: position 580,123 of record NW_027596187.1, on the reverse strand, counting down.
TGCGCTTGAAGTGGCAGAACATACAAGGCTACAAGGAGGAGCTGGACAGTGGGACTAGGCTGGATGGTACTTGTCAGCGGGTGTGGACAAGATGGGTGAAATGACCTCCTTCCTTCCACACTGTAAATTTCTACGATTCCTTTGTCCGTGAGTGTAGTCACCTCTTCAAAGGTTTCAGTCAATTTGTTGGTCCTGACATACCCTGTCCAAATCCAAAACAAAAACCGAATTACCTGGAAAAACTCAGCAGGTCTGCCAGACCTGCTGAGTTTTTCCAGGTAATTCGGTTTTTGTTTTGGATTTCCAGCATCCACAGTAGTTTTTTGTTTTTATCTCTGTACAAATCCATCCTGACCGTCTTTGGTCTGCTGAAAAGTTTCACGGTATTCGGTCACCCTCCCTCCCCTTAAATATAAGCTCTAGCCTGTGGCTCAGTTAGTAATATCCTTACTTCTGAATCTCAAGGTTGTGGGTTCAAGTCCCGCTTGAGGAATGAAGTACAAAACCTAGGCTGACACTCGTGTACTGTACTGAGGGTGTGCTGCACTGTCAGAAGTTCTGTTATTCAGATGAGACGCTGAACCAAGTCTCCCATCTGCCCCCTCGGGGTGGGGGTGGGGATGTAAAGGATCGCGTGGCACTGTTCTGAAGAAGAGCAGGGGAGTCCTCCCTGGTGTCCGGGACAATTTTTAATCCCTCATTCAACATCACCAATCATTGGCACATTTCTGTTTGTGGGATCATGCTGTGCGTGAACTGACTCCAGCATTTCCTGCAACAGTGGCTACTTTGGATGGAAGTATTGCATTGGCTGCAAAACACTTTGAGGCAACCAGCAGTTGTGGGAAGGCACTATATAAATGCAAATCTTTCTTTCGTGGCAAATTCGCAAAAACTCTTTTCAAATATTTATCCATTTCTTTTTTGAAGTTTATTATTGTATCTGCTTCCATTGCCCCTTAAGGCAGATCATGACAAATGGCAACCGATTGCTATGTAAAGGATGTTTCCCCAAGTCGTCTCTATTCCTTTTGCCAATGACCTTAAATCTGTGTCCCTCTGACCACTGGAAACACTCTCTCCTCATTTACAAAAGCAAAGAACCCCTCGTGATTCTGAACACCTCCACCAAGTTACCTCTGAAATCTCCCTGCCCTAGGGAGAATATCCGACCTTCTCCAGTCTCTCCACATAACAAGTCCCTCATGCTGAGGGCTGTCCAAATACAAATCTCTCCTCTGCACCCATCGCCGAGGCTGGGACAACCCGTCGGAGTTGTTACTAGGGGAACTGTAGTGGGGGAGAATAATAATTCGGAAGCCGGACAATCTTGATTTTGAGAAAGAGGGGAGGCAGGGGGGAAAGTGTGGGATGAGGGGTTGGAGCGCTGGGGACAGAGCGTACCCTCGAGGCTGGGAATTCTTCTCAATTTCTCTCCCGTGTTTTCACAGGCTTGTTGGAAATGGAGCATTTGCAGCCGGAAAGTTCAGAGGGAGATTCGCGAGAGGATCGGAGAGAGACGGTCGGTTCGTCGGGACGTGAGGAGCGCCCGGCTCTGGCAGAGGGCGGGAGGCAGCCTGCGCGCAGCCTGGACCGAGCCTATCGGTGCGGGGACTGCGGGAAGGGCTTTGCCCGCCCCTCGTACCTGGAGATCCACCGGCGGAGTCACACCGGGGAGCGGCCGTTCAGCTGCACGGTGTGCGGCAAGGCCTTCAGCCAGTCCTCCAACCTGCAGACCCACCAGCGTGTCCACAGCGGGGAGCGGCCGCTCCCTTGCTCCCTGTGCGGGGAGCCCCTGGGCCGGGCCCCCGGCCGCCCGCTCTACGCCCAGGGCTGCTGCTCCCGGTGCGGGCAGGGGGCGGCCAGCTGCTCCCAGGCCGTGGCCCGGCCCTTCCCTTGCTCGCAGTGCGAGAAGCGCTTCACCAGCCTCTCCCACCTCAAGACCCACCAGCGCAGCCACACCGGCGAGAGGCCCTTCACCTGCTCCCAGTGCGGCAAGGGCTTTGTCTGCTCCTCCCACCTGCTGAAGCACCAGCGCAGCCACACCGGCGAGAGGCCCTTCGCCTGCTCCCAGTGCCCCAAGCGCTTTGCCTGCCCCTCCTACCTGGAGATCCACCGGCGGCTGCACACCGGCGAGCGCCCCTTTCAGTGCTCGGTGTGCGGCAAGCGCTTTGCCTGCTCCTCCAACCTGCTGACCCACCGCCGGGTCCACAGCGGCGAGGGGCCCTTCATCTGCACTCACTGCGGCCGGGGCTTCAAGTACATGTCCAAGCTGCAGGCGCACCAGCCCACCCACGGCGCCGAGCGGCCCTTCACCTGCTCCGAGTGCGGCAAGCAGTTCAACTACCCGTCCCAGCTGGAGACCCACCGGCGGGTCCACACCGGGGAGAGGCCCTTCGCCTGCACGCAGTGCGGGAGGGGCTTCACCCGCTCCTACCACCTGCGCATACACCAGCGGGTCCACACCGGGGAGAGGCCCTTCAAATGCTCCCAGTGTGAGAAGGCCTTCACCTGCTCCTCCTACCTGCTCAAGCACCAGAGCGCTCACCCCTGACTCCGCGGGCCTGAAGATGCCCGCTGCTGGCGCTGGTGCCCAACACAGCCAGGGCGTTGGCTGTGATGTTCTGGCACTGGGTGAGGGAGAGGGGGGGGGTGAGTGAAATTGTTTCAATTGAGGTTAACCTTGTGCATATATATGTATAAATGTCAAATAAACCAGCTTGATTGGAAACACTCCGCGTGTCCGGTCCCTTTAAGAAGCTTCGAGAAGTCTGGCCGGGGGTGTGGGGTGGGGTGGGGGGTGTGGGGCTGCAGTGCCCATTAAGAGCTGAATCTGGTTAGTGGGGAACCAGTTTGTTTGGGAGATAGGCGGTGCAGGGAATGAGCAGGGCCAGAGAGATGGCCCGGACTAGTTTGGATAGCTGGAGGTGTCAGACAGGAATCACTCAGGAATCCCGTGCCCAATTTGACCGAGGTTTCCAGCTCTGGCAGGAGATCACCTGCTTTCCAATGGTGTGCGGATGTTTCCCCTACACAAGGTACCACAATCGTCTGGTGCAGGCTGCGTAGGACAGAAGGGCGTTTCCTGTCCGTCACTGCGTCTAATCATTCACGTTTCAGAGATAAAGGCAAAAGCTGACTCTGTTTCTCCTCAGCCTGCAGTGCGAACCCTTTCCGGGTTATTCCCGATATATCGGGCCTTCGAAGAACTGCAGTGCAGATTGACCCGAAAATGACCAGGAAGGCTGGCAGGATTAACCGATAAGGAGAGACTCCATAAACTGGGCTTGTGTTCTCTGGGATAGAGAAGGTTAGGGGGGCGGTTTGGTTGAGAGTTTCTGGCACTGATAGCGAGCCAGATTTTCATGCGGATTCGGTAAAGCCTGTCCTGTGCACTTTAGCACCTTCTGCAGTGCGCACCCGACCCCAGTGTGACTTTTGTCGGGCTGGTGGTGCATATTGCGAGCTGCGAGGGAGTGCGTGAGGAGTGTGGGCGCAGAGGTGGGTTGGTTAGAAGGCCTCAGTTCCCTAACCCCGCTGCCCAGCTCCTGACATTGTTTAAATCGCCAAAAAAGCACCGCTCGCCCATCCCCCGTGCCACCCCATGCCCCATCGAACTGCCCATGCAACCTCTATGCCCCCTTGGATCCCCATGTATCGTCCATAGAACCTCACTTGGTATCCACTATGCACAGTCCTCACCAGCCATGGAACAGCAATGGGAATTATTTTCAAAGTGGTGGGAAAAAATATAAACTTTTAACAATCTAATAAAACCCTGAATTCAAACACACCGGGGGGGGGAATTTTCTCCCCGTCGGTGGTGGGGGGGATTGACCGGGAGTGGGTGCGTAGCAGATCGCTGCCCGCGATTGGCTGCTCACCGCCATTTTACATGGACAGGCCAACTAAGGCCCACCCAGCGTGACACACACCGGCAGGTGCTGTACGCTCCCTGTGCAGGAGGAGGGGGAGTAAGCTGAGTCAGGGCAAGCGCGCGAAAGAGTGCAGAAATCTCCCTCAGGCAATTATTTTGATTTTTGAAAATTTTAATAAAGGAAAACAAAAAAAACTTTAAGACGTGTCCCCTCAGGAGCTGGGATGTCAATGAATTTTAACAAAAATTTTGATTTAATTTATAAACCCTTCACGAAACCTCAACCCCACCGTGGATGAGGTTTCATGATTAAATGCGAAGGCTGCCTGGGCTCTTCGCCTGCCCCCCGCCAACCTTAAGGCTGGACGGGCAGCTCAGTTCATTGGTTTAATTACTATTTAAATGGCCTTAACAGGCCTTTGACAGTTCGGCGGGTGCGCAGTTGACTCTGGTGCACGCCCGCCAAACTCAAGATCAGGGTGACGTGCGGTGATGTCAGGACGCCCGCCCGATGTCACCGCGCGTCACTGATTCTGCAATAAAACTGCTCCAGTGTGAAAAAAATACCACCTTAGTAAATGTAAGTAAAATCCGCCCACAGTGCGAGCTCTCAGCTCCATTACAGTAGCAATTTCATTTTGAACAGTGCTGGCTGTTTGGTGTAACTATGTAGGAGAGACTAGGACCCGAGGGCACAGCCTCAGAGTAAAGGGAAGACCTTTTAGAACAGAGATGAGGAGAAACTTCTTTAGCCAGAGAGTGGTGAATCTATGGAATTCATTGCCACAGAAGGCTGTGGAGGCCAGGTCATTGAGTGTATTTAAGACCGAGATAGATAGGTTCTTGATTGGTAAGGGGATCAAAGGTTACGGGCAGAAGGCGGGAGAATGGGGTTGAGAAACTTATCAGCTATGATTGAATGGCGGAGCAGACTCGATGGGCCGAATGGCCTAATTTCTGCTCCTATGTCTTATGAAGCATTATGTGTGTACTTTGAACCGGCAATGGCCAATGAAACAAGACCTGCATCTGACAGGAAAACCTACGAGGGTCTGTTAAAGAGAATTATCTCGAGAAAGTTTCTCTTAGACTTAGCTCTGGTGTATGACACCTTACATCAACTTAGCTGCTCTCCGAATGTTTGCAGAAGTGCACTCCAATGCTTGCATATGCACACAAACTGATCCTTTGCACTTATTGTGTGGACTGAGAGAGTGACCAAGCACAAAAACTCTTGTGGCCAAAGTTGAATTCACACAGGGGAAGTTTGGAATGATCTCGAAAGGGAGCGACAGTAAGATTATCAGCATCAACTATCAGCAGCTTCTTACCAGTCTTGTTAATCATTTGGAAAATCCAATGTTCACAACCATGTCATTGAAAGGCTCTGGTTTAACCGCTGCAGCCCAAAACAGGTTTGCATGTCTGATCGACCAATCACGCTTTCTTGGCAAAGACTATTGGCCAACTGAAATGTCACCAGGTTATGGAGAATCAACTATAGCTTCTCTATGCAAGCAGTTTAAATTGTCATCTACTTCTGAAATCAATGCATTCAGAGACTATGTGGAGGAAGGTGGACGACGCATTCCCCAGGATTTACCACCATAACTACATTGCACACAAGTCATTCCCAGCAGCACTGCAGAATGTGAGGGAGGATTCAATCAAATGAACTTTAATTATAACACACTCGAGAGTTCTTGTCAGCCGGGTATCAGCACTGACGTTTCTCAGGCTATCCCGACCCCCTTCCTGATGCATTGGGATCCAATACAGAATGCCACAACCTGGCTGCGGTGTCACCAATCGGCTGAGGGCTCAAGGACAAGAACAGCTTCCTGGTGGGAGCGGGGCCGGAAAATGCGGCGAGCCACTCCAGACTCCACTGATTTCTGTAGGAGCGGAAGATCCTGCTGTGTTTCCCATGTTTTTATGAAATATGTACACACACACACAAACACAGACACACACACACACACACAGAGATACACACAGAGACACACACAGAGACACACACACAGACACACACACAGAGACACAGACACACACAGACACAGACATACAAACACACACACAAACACAGACACAGACACAGACACACACAAACAGACACACAAACACAGGCACACACAAACATAGACACACACACACACAAACACAGACACACACACAAACACAGACACACAAACAAACACAGACACACGCATATATATATATATTTATATCCTATTAACATGGGTCCTTCCTAAAATTTTAAGAAATTGGACAAAGCCTTTAAAAAGGCAGAAGCTATACCTGTTAAAAATAACTGGACAAAGACTTTAACAAGGCAGAAGCTATACCTGCCTGTAACCCTGAACAAAAGGAGCTTTCTGGCTGTATTCGAGAAGGTGACACGTCACTATCTCTGAAGAGACGCGAATGACCCCTGTGGCTGCAGAGATCAAATTCGGTGGAATTCTACAAAGGTCACCTACCAATAAACCACCAGGGTCTACCAGTCTGCTAGGACGAAGGACCCTGCAACCTCCTTGTAAATTCTTAATGGTGGGAACATTAACAACCTTAAGAATCCAGACAAATGGATATGCATCCTTTGTCAGAGCCATAGTGGACAGGTGGGGGTCATGTGACATGACCCCTAGCTGGAGGAACCAGTTACCCTGTCTTGCTGTACTGCCAATCAGACTGTCACCTTCCACCTATCAAGCAGCAGCTCAGAACAAGGGCTTGGTCCAGGTGAATACCTGGCCCCCATCACACTGTTTATACGGGAACTCCTAAACTTCTGTACCAGCACCTACAAGGGGAATTCATCTCTGCACGTCTATCTCATTGTGGAAGTCATCTCTACTGGAAAAGTGAATTATTCAGCATCAGTCTTTAACCTGCCAACCTCTTCTGAAGGAATATACCATTGGACTTTTGATTCTGGACTCTGCACTCAAGTGAAACAATAATTCTTTGCTCTATGGTCTTTACCCTGTAAATCTTTCTTTCTCTATTCAACTTTTATCATCTGAATGAAAAGGGGACAGAAAGTTGGAAACTATAGGCTAGTTAGCTTAACATCTATCATAGGGAAAATGTTAGAAGCTATTATTAAAGAAACTATAGCAGGGCACTTAGATAAATTCAAGGTAATCAGGCAGAGTCAACATGGTTTTGTGAAAAAGAAATCATGTTTAACCAACTTATTGGAATTCTTTGAGGAAGTAAGATATGCTGTGGATAAAGGGGAACCGGTGGATGTACTGTACTTAGATTTCCAGAAGGCATTTGATAAGGTGCCACATCAAAGGTTATTGCGGAAAATAAAAGCTCATGATGTAGGGGGTGATGTATTGACATGGATAGAAGATTGGCTGGCTAACAGGAAACAGAGAGTAGGCATAAATGGGTCTTTTTCAGGTTGGCAAAATGTAACGAGTGGTGTGCCACAGGGATCAGTGCTGGGACCTCAACAGTTTACAATTTATATAAATGGTTGGATGAAGGGATGGATGGGATGGTTGCCAAATTTGCGGATGACACAAGGATAGGTAGGAAAGTAAGTTGTGAAGAGGACATAAGGAGGCTACAAAAAGATGTAGATAAGTTAAGTGTATGGGCAAAAATCTGGCAGATGGGGTATAATGTGGGGAAATGTAAATTTGTCCATTCTGTCAGGAAGAATAAAAGAGAAGCTTATTATCTAAATGGTGAGAGATTGCAGAGCTCTGAGGTACAGAGGGATCTGGGTGTTTTATCTAAATGGTGAGAGATTGCAGAGCTCTGAGGTGCAGAGGGATCTGGGTGTTTTATCTAAATGGTGAGAGATTGCAGAGCTCTGAGGTGCAGAGGGATCTGGGTGTTTTATCTAAATGGTGAGAGATTGCAGAGCTCTGAGGTGCAGAGGGATCTGGGTGTTTTATCTAAATGGTGAGAGATTGCAGTGCTTTGCGGTGCAGAGGGATCTGGGTGTTTTATCTAAATGGTGAGAGATTGCAGAGCTCTGAGGTGCTGAGGGATCTGGGTGTTTTAGTGCATGAATCGCAAAAGGTTAGTATGCAAGTATAGCAAGTAATTAGGAACATGAATAGAATGTTATCATTTATTGCCAGCGTAATCGAATACAAGAGTAGGAAGGTTATGCTTCAGTTATAGAGAGCACCAGTGAGACCTCATCTGGAGAATTGTGTCTCCTTATTTAAGGAAGGATGTAAATGCATTGGAAGCAGTTCAGAGAAGGTTTACCAGACTAATACCTGGAATGGGCTGGTTGTCTTATGAGAAAAGGTTGCACAGGCTAGGCTTGTATCGGCTGGAGTTTAGAAGAGTAAGAGGTGACTTGATTGAAACATATAAGCTCCTGAGGGGGTCTTGACAGGGTGGATGTGGAGAGGACGTTTCTTCTTCTGGGAGAATCCAGAACTAGGAGTCACTGTTTAAAAATAGGGGGTCCCCCATTTAGAACAGAGTTGAGGTGAAATGTTTTCTCTCTGAGGGTGGTGAGTCTTTGGAACTCTCTTCCTGAAAAGGCGGCGGAAGCAGAGTCTTTGAATATTTTTAAGCAGAAGTGGATAGATTCTTGGTAAGCAACGGGGTGATAAGCTAGCAGAGGTAGGCAGGAGTTTACTATCAGATCATCCATGATCTTATTAAATGGCGGAGCAGGCTCGAGGTGCTGAATGGCCTACTCCTGCTCCTTGTTCATATATGATTCATAATTGATTCATGTGTATCCCCAGATATCCCTGTTACTTTGGTTTTCATTCATTCATGGGATGGCAAGGCCAGTATTTAATGGCCACCCCCAATTGCCCTGGAGAAGGCGATAGTGAGCCATTCTCTTGAACTGCTGCAGTCCATGTGGTGCAGGATTACTCCCAGCGCAGTAAGGGAGGGAGTTGCAGGATTTGAGCCAGCGACAGGCCACATACTTCTAAGTCAGGAGGGTGTGTGACTTGAAGGGGAGCTTGCGGGTGACAGTTTGTCCAAGCATCTTCTGTCCTTGTCCTGCTAGCTAGCAGCCAGTCTGGGAATTGCTATCAACAAAATCCTCGCTATGTTGCTGCCATGCATCCTATGATTGACCGGATGAGTGCAGCTCGAACAACACTCAAGCAGCTCGCCACCACCCAGGACAAAGCAGCCCGCTTGATTGGCACCCCTTCCATCGAACCATATAAAAGTTACAGCACAGAAGGAGGCCATTCGGCCCATCTTGTCCATGCCAGCCCGAGGACACCCAGGTGCGCTTTCTAATCCCACCTTCCTGCACCCAGCCCATAGCCCTGCAGCTTACTGCACTTTAGGTGCAGATCCAGGTACTTTTTAAAAGAGTTTAAAGTTTCTGCCTCTACCACCAACTTGGGCAGCGAATTCCACAAACATTCACTCCCTCCACCACCAATGCACAGTAGCAGCAGCGTGTGTACCATCTGCAGGAATCACTGCAGGAACTCACCAAGGCTCCTTCCAAACCCACGACTGCTACTACCTAGAAGGACAAGGGCAACAGACACATGGGAACATCACCAGCTGGAAGTTCCCCTCCAAGCCGCTCATCATCCTGACTTGGAAATATATCGGCCATTCCTTCACTGTCGCTGGGTCAAATTTCTGGAACTTCCTTCCTAACAGCACTGTGGGTGTACCTACACCACATGGACAGCAGCGGTTTGTTGTGAAAGTTTAATAATTTTCATATTATTTTTCTGGTTTATTGTGGAGCGGTTTAAGGTTGAGTACAGTTGGGTCTGACTGTGTCATTTAATTGTATTTGGAGTCAGGTAAACAGCAAGTTTGGAATTATCAAAAGATGCTTTTTGTAGAGATGTGCTTGAAATGCTGATGAGTAAATATAGATGCTGGCTTAACATCTTAGCTATGAAGAGAATTTGCATTTTTAGATAAGTGAAGGGATTTCAAAGGGGTGTTAGTCTGTTTACAACTAGTTAGATAAGCAAGGCTAAGGAGTGCATTTATTTTTCCCAAAGGTAACTGACAATATTGGCAACATGAAGGCTTTTATACTGAGAAAGATACAGTTTCAAAGACATATGGAACAATAGAATTTAAATATTAAAGAGAGAAAAACATATCTAAAGGAGAATGAAAGGCTATGTGAGGAGAGGGCTATGTAAAATCCAACAGGAGTGTGTGAAATAGCCTTCAAGAAGCTTCCAGTCATTTGTGCATAAGTCTGCTGTGTCCAGTAACTGAAGTCGGAGATTTGGAATTCCACTGTCGAGTGGGTGCTGTGGTAACTTGCTGGTTTTCTTTTAAATCTAAAATTTATTTTGGACTGTTGCCTTAAAGTGGGTGTGTAACTGGGGGGTTAATTAGGAATTTTGGGAGTTGTTATAGTAACAAGTAATTGTAGTCTTATGTATGTGCTTAAAATCTTTTACTTTGTTAATAAATATTTTAATTTAACTTTTAAAATCTCTAAAGGTTTTGGTGGACTCTTCACTTCTGAATTCAGTGCCCACATCTTCTCGTAAAAAATACAGATTGCAAGACCTTTGTGATGGGGTGACCAAGTTTCCTTTGAGGATTTGGTCCGCCTGGCGCTAAGCATCTGCCACCTCAGAACAAATTCAAGAAGGCAGCTCCGGACCACCTTCTCAAGGGCAATTAGGGACGGGCAATAAATGCTGGCCTAGCCAGCAACGCCCATATCCCATAAACGAAAAAAGGATGAAACTCCGGGAGCCTCTGGCTTTGGAGGGAGGGGATGTGGTCACGGGCCGGTGAAGAGCCATGGAGGGGACGACGGATAAGCATGTAGGAATCAGATTGGGTGGTATCAGTCATCCCGGACATTACTGAGCTGTGTGAACATGTTCCCAGTTCAGCTGGTCCTAGGACTGGCCTGGGCTGGAAGATCTTCCACCCTGCAGTGACTCCGGCTCGTGTTAACGGTGAGGGGAGGTTAGTGAGGCCATTAGTGCAGGCCTCTGCTTCAAAGCCAATCTCTGAGCAGGACTACAGTGCCTCCAGGTTACAGCCCGCCCGCATTCAGCACTGCATGGGCAGAGGTGCTGTGAACCAATGAGCCACTTCCCTCTCCTACTTCAGCTGGTGATTAAAGAACCCACAGTCCCTGATGAAGGACATTCCCTTGGCGTAATGACCATTTTTACTCTCTCTGGACTCACATCATTCCTCCCTCTCCCCTTCACTCATGCTGCAAAATTAAAGGGGATGGGGGATAATGGGCCTGGAAACAAGAGAAGCCAAGGGGCTCATGATTTCTTACCTGGACCCCGGAGAGAGAGTCCAGCATGCGAGATGGGTTGGCCCACCATCCAAGCTACATCTTGCCGCTTGTTTGAAAGTTCTGGCGTTGAGGCATTCTGCCAAACGATTTGGACAGGATGCCCCATCTCCTATTCCCGCAGGGCCTCAGGGAAGTTACGTGTGGACCACTACCGAATGGACTTGTGGTCAAAGGTGTCTTTCTGCATAAACTTCTCCACAAGGGACAGGTCCAACTGAATGGAGTGTTCTGTGACAACGTGACCAGACCCATCCTTTGCAACGCCGGAGACTGATAGAACCTCAGCACTCTGGGATACTTGGTGTTTGCGTACCGAGGGTCTAGGCACAGCTTGATGCAGCCACACACAAAATTGGCCATCAGGGTGAGGGCAACGTTGGGCAGGGGTTTTTTCACACTTTGTCTAGAGACTTGTACATCACATCTGATCTCAAGACAAAGTGGAAGATGGCTCGGGTGACTGCTCTGGCACAGGGTCAGGATATGGGCCAGACCCGCAACACATACAGCAATACCAAGAGTGTCTCACACCTGATGACGACACACCCAGCTTCTGTTTTGCCATGACTATTTGCTCCTTCCGGCTTTTGGTACCCGGCCCCTCTGAACCACATCCCCAGTACTTTCAGGCAGTCTGACCTCACGGGTGAAGGGGACAAAGAGATCAGTCGGCCCAGTTCCCAAAGAACATGACCTCGTTCTTACCACAATTCATGTCAGCTCCTGAGGCCAGTTTAAACTGATCGCAGAGGTTCATCAGTCTGTGCACTGCCAGTGAATCTGAGCAGAAGACAGCGATGTTGTCCATGTACAGGGAGGCTTTGACCTGAATCCCTCCACTTCCCAAGGCTATCACTTCTCTGCAGTCCATCCTGCTGATGGTCAAGTCCCGAAGTCTCTTTACCATTTTACCAGGTCATCTTGTATTGCCTCTCATTCTCCCTACCAAACCGCATAGTTTCACAACATCTCTGCGTTAGATTTCTTTTGTCACGTGTCTGCCACATTCACCAGTGTCCATATCATCCTGCATTTTTTAAAATCAATTACTAATTTGTAATAGTGTTGGAGCCTGGTGTAAACGATAATTTAAAAGACAGCATTGAAAAAGTGGCAACAATTCTGAATCGCGTTTAAACCGGTTGCTAATTGTGTTAGTTCTGTTCATTAAAAATTAGCCTTACAAACTGTCAGGAACGAGGTGTCAGCTGTGGCTCAGTTCATAGCACCCTCGCCTTTGAATCAGAAGGTTGTGGGTTCATGTCCCACTCCTGGAAACCAAGAACTGTGAATGTACTCGAAAGAGTTACAATCTGTGACTGTTGATAACTCGAAAGAGTTACAAACTGTCAGGTGAGCCTGGTAACGTCTATTGTCTACTGGTTGCCCACATACTCACGATTTAACTTTAAGTCATGATCTTATAGTCAGGAAGTAGCTGATAGTGTGTGACTTGTTGACTGTCATCTGCAACGAAGAGATTATAGAGATTAAGGAGCATCGGATCAGGTGGAGGCCATTCAGCCCCTCAAGTCTGTTCTGCCATTTAATTAGATCTCCAGTTACCCACCTTGGTTCTGTATCCCTCACTTAACAGGAATGTGTCAATCTCGGTTCTGAAATTTTCAATTAGCCTTGAGCCTTTCCAGGTTTTTGGGGAGAGAGCTGAAGATTTCCACATCCTTTGTGTGACTGGGGCGCCTCCTGATAATACTCCGCAACTCTCTGGCTCTCATGTTAAGATTCTCCCCTTTGTTCAGAACTTCCTCCACCAGGAAAATAGCTTCTCTCCAGGAACCCAATCAACTCCCTGAATCACCTCGAAAACCCTGATTGGGCCGTCACTAAACATCTCGACTCAAGTGAATTCGAGCTTCAACTCTGCAACTTGTCTTCATAATTGAACCTGATTAGACGAAGGTATCATTGTAACAGGAGTTTCCTGGTCAGCCATACTGCAGAAGGGAACAACAAGTCAGTGCAGTATTTCGCCAACTATCATCATGGACCAATCCAAAGGTCACCAACGCCCTCATACAGCATGGGACCTCAAGGAGGAGGAGGATTATTCTGACAATCTGCCCCTGACCTGGATCCAAGGCCCAGCCCCTCCCCTGAGACACCACCCGCTCCCCAGGCCACATTCTGTCTCCCCTCAGACCCTGTCCCTTCCTGTACACAAAGCAACTCTCCCCTCACCCTGTCCCCAGACCTCCTCACTCACCCTGTCCCCTGTCCCCAGACCCCACCCTGCCCCTGTCCCTAGACCACACCCTGTCCCCTGTCCCCAGACCCCACCCTGTCCCCTGACCCCAGATCCCACCCTGTCCCCTGACCCCACCCTGTCCCCAGACCCCACCCTGTCACCTGTCCCCAGACCCCACCTTGCCCCCTGTCCCCAGACCCCACCCTGTCCGCTGTCCCCAGACCCCACCCTGTCCCCAGACCCCACCCTGTCCCCTGTCCCCAGATCCCACCCTGTCCCCTGACCCCACCCTGTCCCCAGACCCCACCCTGTCCCCAGACCCCCCCCCGTCCCAGGTCCCCAGACCCCCCCTGTCCCCAGGCCCCACCCTGTCCCCTGTCCCCAGACCCGCCCCTGTCGCCTGTCCCCAGACCTCCCCCTGTCCCCAGACCCCACGCTGTCCCCTGTCCCCAGACCCCACCCTGTCCCCAGTCCCCAGACCCCACCCTGTCCCAGGTCCCCAGACCCCCCCTGTCCCCAGGCCCCACCCTGTCCCCAGTCCCCAGACCCCACCCTGTCCCCTGTCCCCAGACCCCACCCTGTCCCCAGACACCCCCCTGTCCCAGGTCCACAGACCCCCCCTGTCCCCAGGCCCCACCCTGTCCCCAGACCCGCCCCTGTCGCCTGTCCCCAGACCTCCCCCTGTCCCCAGACCCCACCCTGTCCCCTGTCCCCAGACCCCACACTGTCCCCTGTCCCCAGACCCCACACTGTCCCCTGTCCCCACCCTGTCCCCTGTCCCCAGACCCCACACTGTCCCCAGTCCCCACCCTGTCCCCTGTCCCCACCCTGTCCCCAGTCCCCACCCTGTCCCCAGACCCCACCCTGTCCCCTGTCCCCTGTCCCCAGTCCCCACCCTGTCCCCAGTCCCCACCCTGTCCCCAGTCCCCACCCTGTCCCCTGGCCCCAGTCCCCACCCTGTCCCCTGTCCCCAGTCCCCACCCTGTCCCCAGTCCCCACCCGGTCCCCTGTCCCCAGACCCCACCCTGTCCCCTGACCCCACCCTGTCCCCAGTCCCCACCCTGTCCCCTGTCCCCAGTCCCCACCCTGTCCCCTGTCCCCAGTCCCCACCCTGTCCCCTGTCCCCAGTCCCCACCCTGTCCCCTGTCCCCAGTCCCCACCCTGTCCCCTGTCCCCAGTCCCCACCCTGTCCCCAGTCCCCACCCGGTCCCCTGTCCCCAGACCCCACCCTGTCCCCTGACCCCACCCTGTCCCCAGTCCCCACCCTGTCCCCAGACCCCACCCTGTCCCCTGACCCCACCCTGTCCCCAGTCCCCACCCTGTCCCCTGACCCCACCCTGTCCCCAGTCCCCAGTCCCCACCCTGTCCCCTGTCCCCAGACCCCACCCTGTCCCCTGACCCCACCCTGTCCCCAGTCCCCACCCTGTCCCCTGACCCCACCCTGTCCCCAGTCCCCACCCTGTCCCCTGACCCCACCCTGTCCCCAGTCCCCACCCTGTCCCCTGTCCCCACCCTGTCCCCTGACCCCACCCTGTCCCCTGTCCCCAGTCTCCACCCTGTCCCCTGTCCCCAGACCCCACCCTGTCCCCTGACCCCACCCTGTCCCCAGTCCCCACCCTGTCCCCAGTCCCCACCCTGTCCCCAGTCCCCACCCTGTCCCCTGACCCCACCCTGTCCCCTGTCCCCAGTCCCCACCCTGTCCCCAGTCCCCACCCTGTCCCCTGTCCCCAGACCCCACCCTGTCCCCTGTCCCCAGACCCCACCCTGTCCCCAGACCCCACCTTGTCCCCAGACCCCACCCTGTCCCTTGTCCCCAGTCCCCACCCTGTCCCCTGTCCCCAGTCCCCACCCTGTCCCCAGTCCCCAACCTGTCCCCTGTCCCCACCCTGTCCCCTGTCCACAGACCCCACACTGTCCCCTGTCCCCAGACCCCACCCTGTCCCCAGTTCCCACCCGGTCCCCTGTCCCCAGACCCCAGACCCCACACTGTCCCCTGACCCCACCCTGTCCCCTGTCCCCTGTCCCCAGACCCCACACTGTCCCCTGTCCCCACCCTGTCCCCTGTCCCCACCCTGTCCCCTGTCCCCACCCTGTCCCCTGTCGCCTGTCCCCAGTCCCCACCCTGTCCCCTGTCCCCAGTCCCCACCCTGTCCCCAGTCCCCACCCGGTCCCCTGACCCCAGAACCCACCCGGTCCCCTGACCCCAGAACCCACCCTGTCCCCTGACCCCACCCTGTCCCCAGTCCCCACCCTGTCCCCAGTCCCCACCCTGTCCCCTGTCCCCACCCTGTCCCCTGACCCCAGACCCCACCCTGTCCCCAGTCCCCACCCTGTCCCCAGTCCCCACCCTGTCCCCAGTCCCCACCCTGTCCCCTGTCCCCAGTCCCCACCCTTTCCCCTGTCCCCACCCTTTCCCCTGTCCCCACCCTGTCCCCTGTCCCCACCCTGTCCCCTGTCCCCACCCTGTCCCCTGACCCCAGACCCCACCCTGTCCCCTGACCCCAGACCCCACCCTGTCCCCTGTCCCCAACCTGTCCCCTGTCCCCACCCTGTCCCCTGACCCCAGACCCCACCCTGTCCCCTGACCCCAGACCCCACCCTGTCCCCTGACCCCAGACCCCACACTGTCCCCAGACACAGCCCAGATTCCGCCCCTCGCAGTCGGAAAACCCAGCACGCTCTATGACCCGACCCCGCCCCCTCCCTGTTAGCAAGCCCGGACCCGCCCTGTCTGAAGGCCCCGCCCCCTCTTTATCCGTGGCCCCGCACTCTCCCTGACAGCTGGGCCCGCCCCCTCAAGGCACCGACGCCACGCCCCCTCCTTTTGAGGAAGTGCCGCGCCCTGACATTAACCCTGGCTCCGCCCCATCCTTGTCTAATGTCGGAGCACGTTCCATTTCCGCATGGCCACGCCCCTTTGTGCGGGCCCCGCCCCCGAGGCCTGCCGTCACCCACCCCCTGAGCACTGGCCCCGCCCACCGTTTGACGGAATTGGACATGGCGCGCGTGCGCAGTTCCGCCCCCAAAGCTGACGGTCAGGATTCAGGCCTGAGGCCTGGCACTTGGCATTTGGTCTGTGGTCGGGGTCCAGTTCCCGGTCTGGGCCCTGGCCCCGTCTCCGTCCACTGCTGCCGGCCGGACGCTTCAGAAAATGGCAGAGAGAGGGTGTGAGTTCTGAACCATAACATTCAGAGAGTTTTCATTGGATTAGCGCCGGAATAGATCAGGAAACCAGTGAGAGAGAGAGAGAGAGTCAGTAACTATAGAAACACAGGGTGAGAGAGTCAGTAACTATATTAACACGGGGGATATATCAGTGTGAGAGAGTCAGTAACTATATAAACACAGGGTGAGAGAGTCAGTAACTATATTAACACAGGGTGAGAGAGTCAGTAACTACAGAAACACAGGGTGAGAGAGTCAGTAACTATATTAACACAGGGGATATATCAGTGTGAGAGAGTCAGTAACTATATTAACACAGGGGATATATCAGTGTGAGAGAGTCAGTAACTATATTAACACAGGGGATATATCAGTGTGAGAGAGTCAGTAACTATATCTGTTTATATTGTGTATATAAAGATAGGGGATATATCAGTGTGAGAGAGTCAGTAACTATATCTGTTTATATTGTGTATATAAAGATAGGGGATATATCAGTGTGAGAGAGTCAGTAACTATATCTGTTTATATTGTGTATATAAAGATAGGGGATATATCAGTGTGAGAGAGTCAGTAACTATATCTGTTTATATTGTGTATATAAAGATAGGGGATATATCAGTGTGAGAGAGTCAGTAACTATATCTGTTTATATTGTGTAAATAAAGATAGGGGATATATCAGTGTGAGAGAGTCAGTAACTATATCTGTTTATATTGTGTATATAAAGATAGGGGATATATCAGTGTGAGAGAGTCAGTAACTATATCTGTTTATATTGTGTATATAAAGACAGGGGATATATCAGTGTGAGAGAGTCAGTAACTATATCTGTTTATATTGTGTACATAAAGATAGGGGATATATCAGTGTGAGAGAGTCAGTAACTATATCTGTTTATATTGTGTACATAAAGATAGGGGATATATCAGAGAGAGAGTCAGTAACTATATCTGTTTATATTGTGTATATAAAGATAGGGGATATATCAGTGTGAGAGAGTCAGTAACTATATCTGTTTATATTGTGTACATAAAGATAGGGGATATATCAGTGTGAGAGAGTCATTAACTGTATCTGTTTATATTGTGTATATAAAGATAGGGGATATATCAGTGTGAGAGAGTCAGTAACTATATCTGTTTATATTGTGTACATAAAGATAGGGGATATATCAGTGTGAGAGAGTCAGTAACTATATCTGTTTATATTGTGTTCATAAAGATAGGGGATATATCAGTGTGAGAGAGTCAGTAACTATACCTGTTCATATTGTGTTCATAAAGATAGGGGATATATCAGTGTGAGAGAGTCAGTAACTATACACAGATAGGGGATATATCAGTGTGAGAGAGTCAGTAACTATATCTGTTTATTTTGTGTTCATAAAGATAGGGGATATATCAGTGTGAGAGTCAGTAACTATACCTGTTCATATTGTGTTCATAAAGATAGGGAATATATCAGTGTGTGAGAGTCAGTAACTATATCTGTTTATATTGTGTACATAAAGATAGGGGATATATCAGTGTGAGAGAGTCAGTAACTATATCTGTTTATATTGTGTTCATAAAGACAGGGGATATATCAGTGTGAGAGAGTCAGTATCTATATCTGATTATATTGTGTTCATAAAGATAGGGGATATGTCAGCGTGAGAGAGTCAGTAACTATATCTGTTTATATTGTGTAAAAAAGATAGGGGATATATCAGTGTGAGAGAGTCAGTAACTATATCCGTTTATATTGTGTATATAAAGATAGGGGATATATCAGTGTGAGAGAGTCAGTAACTATATCTGTTTATATTATGTATATAAAGATAGTGGATATATCAGTGTGAGAGAGTCAGTAACTATATCTGTTTATATTGTGTATATAAAGATAGGGGATATATCAGTGTGAGAGAGTCAGTAACTATATCTGTTTATATTGTGTATATAAAGATAGGGGATATATCAGTGTGAGAGAGTCAGTAACTATATCTGTTTATATTGTGTATATAAAGATAGGGGATATATCAGTGTGAGAGAGTCAGTAACTATATCTGTTTATATTGTGTATATAAAGATAGGGGATATATCAGTGTGAGAGTCAGTAACTATATCTGTTTATATTGTGTATATAAAGATAGGGGATATATCAGTGTGAGAGAGTCAGTAACTATATCTGTTTATTTTGTGTTCATAAAGACAGCGGATATATCAGTGTGAGAGAGTCAGTAACTATATCTGTTTATATTGTGTATATAAAGATAGGGGATATATCAGTGTGAGAGAGTCAGTAACTATATCTGTTTATATTGTGTACATAAAGATAGGGGATATATCAGTGTGAGAGAGTCAGTAACTATATCTGTTTATATTGTGTATATAAAGATAGGGGATATATCAGTGTGAGAGAGTCAGTAACTATACCTGTTCATATTGTGTTCATAAAGATAGGTGATATATCAGTGTGAGAGTCAGTAACTATACCTGTTCATATTGTGTTCATAAAGATAAGGGATATATCAGTGTGAGAGAGTCAGTAACTATATCTGTTCATATTGTGTTCATAAAGATAGGGGATATATCAGTGTGAGAGTCAGTAACTATACCTGTTCATATTGTGTATATAAAGATAGGGGATATATCAGTGTTAGAGAGTCAGTAACTATACCTGTTCATATTGTGTATATAAAGATAGGGGATATATCAGTGTGAGAGTGTCAGTAACTATATCTGTTTATATTGTGTTCATAAAGATAGGGGATATATCAGTGTGAGAGAGTCAGTAACTATATCTGTTTATATTGTGTATATAAAGATAGAGGATATATCAGTGAGAGAGAGTCAGTAACTATATCTGTTTATATTGTGTTCATAAAGATAGGGGATATATCAGTGAGAGAGAGTCAGTAACTATATCTGTTTATATTGTGTACATAAAGATAGGGGATATATCAGAGAGAGAGTCAGTTACTATATCTGTTTATATTGTGTACATAACGATAGGGGATATATCAGTGTGAGAGAGTCAGTATCTATATCTGTTTATATTGTGTTCATAAAGATAGGGGATATATCAGTGACAGAGAGTCAGTAACTATATCTGTTTATATTGTGTTCATAAAGATAGGGGATATATCAGTGTGAGAGAGTCAGTAACTATATCTGTTTATATTGTGTACATAAAGATAGGGGATATATCAGTGTGAGAGAGTCAGTAACTATACACAGATAGGGGATATATCAGTGTGAGAGAGTCAGTAACTATATCTGTTTATATTGTGTATATAAAGAAAGGGGATATATCAGTGTGCGGGAGTCAGTAACTATACCTGTTCATATTGTGTTCATAAAGTTAGGGGATATATCAGTGTGTGAGAGTCAGTAACTATATCTGTTTATATTGTGTACATAAAGATAGGGGAAATATCAGTGTGAGAGAGTCAGTAACTATATCTGTTTATATTGTGTTCATAAAGACAAGGGATATATCAGTGTGAGAGAGTCGGTATCAATATCTGTTTATATTGTGTTCATAAAGATAGGGGATATATCAGTGTGAGAGAGTCAGTAACTATATCTGTTTATATTGTGTACATAAGGATAGGGGATAGATCAGTGTGAGAGAGTCAGTAACTATATCTGTTTATATTGTGTATATAAAGATAGGGGATATATCAGTGTGAGAGAGTCAGTAACTATACCTGTTCATATTGTGTTCATAAAGATAGGTGATATATCAGTGTGAGAGTCAGTAACTATACCTGTTCATATTGTGTATATAAAGATAGGGGATATATCAGTGTTAGAGAGTCAGTAACTATACCTGTTCATATTGTGTATATAAAGATGGGGGATATATCAGTGTGAGAGTGTCAGTAACTATATCTGTTTATATTGTGTTCATAAAGAAAGGGGATATATCAGTGTGAGAGAGTCAGTAACTATATCTGTTTATATTGTGTATATAAAGATAGAGGATATATCAGTGAGAGAGAGTCAGTAACTATATCTGTTTATATTGTGTTCATAAAGATAGGGGATATATCAGTGAGAGAGAGTCAGTAACTATATCTGTTTATATTGTGTTCATAAAGATAGGGGATATATCAGTGTGAGAGAGTCAGTAACTATATCTGTTTATATTGTGTACTTAAAGATAGGGTATATATCAGTGTGAGAGAGTCAGTAACTATACACAGATAGGGGATATATCAGTGTGAGAGAGTCAGTAACTATATCTGTTTATATTGTGTACATAAAGATAGGGGATATATCAGAGAGAGAGTCAGTTACTATATCTGTTTATATTGTGTACATAAAGAAAGGGGATATATCAGTGTGAGAGAGTCAGTATCTATATCTGTTTATATTGTGTTCATAAAGATAGGGGATATATCAGTGAGAGAGAGTCAGTAACTATATCTGTTTATATTGTGTTCATAAAGATAGGGGATATATCAGTGTGAGATAGTCAGTAACTATATCTGTTTATATTGTGTACATAAAGATAGGGGATATATCAGTGTGAGAGAGTCAGTAACTATACACAGATAGGGGATATATCAGTGTGAGAGAGTCAGTAACTATATCTGTTTATATTGTGTATATAAAGATAGGGGATATATCAGTGTGAGAGAGTCAGTAACTATACCTGTTCATATTGTGTTCATAAAGATAGGGGATATATCAGTGTGTGAGAGTCAGTAACTATATCTGTTTATATTGTGTACATAAAGATGGGGGAAATATCAGTGTGAGAGAGTCAGTAACTATATCTGTTTATATTGTGTTCATAAAGACAGGGGATACATCAGTGTGAGAGAGTCAGTATCTATATCTGTTTATATTGTGTTCATAAAGATAGGGGATATATCAGTGTGAGAGAGTCAGTAACTATACCTGTTCATATTGTGTTCATAAAGATAGGGGATATATCTGTGTGAGAGTCAGTAACTATACCTGTTCATATTGTGTTCATAAAGATAAGGGATATATCAGTGTGAGAGAGTCAGTAACTATATCTGTTCATATTGTGTTCATAAAGATAGGGGATATATCAGTGTGAGAGTCAGTAACTATACCTGTTCATATTGTGTATATAAAGATAGGGGATATATCAGTGTTACAGAGTCAGTAACTATACCTGTTCATATTGTGTATATAAAGATAGGGGATATATCAGTGTGAGAGTGTCAGTAACTATATCTGTTTATATTGTGTTCATAAAGATAGGGGATATATCAGTGTGAGAGAGTCAGTAACTATATCTGTTTATATTGTGTTCATAAAGATAGGGGATATATCAGTGAGAGAGAGTCAGTAACTATATCTGTTTATATTGTGTATGTAAAGATAGGGGATATATCAGTGTGAGAGAGTCAGTAACTATATCTGTTTATATTGTGTACTTAAAGATAGGGGATATATCAGTGTGAGAGAGTCAGTAACTATACACAGATAGGGGATATATCAGTGTGAGAGAGTCAGTAACTATATCTGTTTATATTGTGTACATAAAGATAGGCGATATATCAGAGAGAGAGTCAGTTACTATATCTGTTTATATTGTGTACATATAGATAGGGGATATATCAGTGTGAGAGAGTCAGTATCTATATCTGTTTATATTGTGTTCATAAAGATAGGGGATATATCAGTGAGAGAGAGTCAGTAACTATATCTGTTTATATTGTGTTCATAAAGATAGGGGATATATCAGTGTGAGAGAGTCAGTAACTATATCTGTTTATATTGTGTACATAAAGATGGGGGATATATCTGTGTGAGAGAGTCAGTAACTATACACAGATAGGGGATATATCAGTGTGAGAGAGTCAGTAACTATATCTGTTTATATTGTGTTCATAAAGATAGGGGATATATCAGAGAGAGAGTCAGTTACTATATCTGTTTATATTGTGTACATAAAGATAGGGGACATATCAGCGTGAGAGAGTCAGTAACTATATCTGTTTATATTGTGTTCATAAAGATAGGGGATATATCAGTGTGAGAGAGTCAGTAACTATATAAACACAGGGAATATATCAGTGTGAGAGAGTTAGTAACTATATAAACACAGGGAATATATCAGTGTGAGAGAGTCAGTAACTATATAAAGACAGGGAATACATCAGTGTGAGAGTCAGTAACTATATAAACCCAGGGGATACATCAGTGTGAGAGAGTCAGTAACTATATAAACACAGGGGATACATCAGTGTGAGAGAGTCAGTAACTATATCTGTTTATATTGTGTTCATAAAGATAGGGGATATATCAGTGTGAGAGAGTCAGTAACTATATCTGTTTATATTGTGTTCATAAAGATAGGGGATATATCAGTGTGAGAGATTCAGTAACTGTATAAACACAGGGAATATATCAGTGTGAGAGAGTCAGTAACTATATAAACACAGGGGATACATCAGTGTGAGAGAGTCAGTAACTATATAAACACAGGGGATACATCAGTGTGAGAGAATCAGTAACTATATAAACACAGGGGACACATCAGTGTGAGAGAGTCAGTAACTATATCTGTTTATATTGTGTTCATAAAGACAGGGGATATATCAGTGTGAGAGAGTCAGTTACTATATCTGCTTATATTGTGTATATAAAGATAGGGGATATATCAGTGTGAGAGAGTCAGTAACTATATCTGTTTATATTGTGTATATAAAGATAGGGGATATATCAGTGTGAGAGAGTCAGTAACTATATCTGTTTATATTGTGTACATAAAGACAGGGGATATATCAGTGTGAGAGAGTCAGTAACTATATCTGTTTATATTGTGTACATAAAGATAGGGGATATATCAGTTTGAGAGAGTCAGTAACTATATCTGTTTATATTGTGTATATAAAGATAGGGGATATATCAGTGTGAGAGAGTCAGTAACTATATCTGTTTATATTGTGTACATAAAGACAGGGGATATATCAGTGTGAGAGAGTCAGTAACTATATCTGTTTATATTGTGTTCATAAAGACAGGGGATATATCAGTGTGAGAGAGTCAGTAACTATATCTGTTTATATTGTGTATATAAAGATAGGTGATATATCAGTGTGAGAGAGTCAGTAACTATATCTGTTTATATTGTGTATATAAAGATAGGTGATATATCAGTGTGAGAGAGTCAGTAACTATATCTGTTTATATTTTGTATATAAAGATAGATGATATATCAGTGTGAGAGAGTCAGTAACTATATCTGTTTATATTGTGTATATAAAGATAGGTGATATATCAGTGTGAGAGAGTCAGTAACTATACCTGTTCATATTGTGTTCATACAGAAAGGGGATATATCAGTGTGAGAGAGTCAGTAACTATACCTGTTCATATTGTGTTCATAACGATAGGGGATATATCAGTGTGAGAGAGTCAGTAACTATATCTGTTCATATTGTGTTCATAAAGATAGGGGATATATCAGTGTGAGAGTCAGTAACTATACCCTTTCATATTGTGTATATAAAGATAGGGGATATATCAGTGTTAGAGAGTCAGTAACTATACCTGTTCATATTGTGTATATAAAGATAGGGGATATATCAGTGTGAGAGTGTCAGTAACTATATCTGTTTATATTGTGTTCATAAAGATAGGGGATATATCAGTGTGAGAGAGTCAGTAACTATATCTGTTTATATTGTGTATATAAAGATAGATGATATATCAGTGAGAGAGAGTCAGTAACTATATCTGTTTATATTGTGTTCATAAAGATAGGGGATATATCAGTGAGAGAGAGTCAGTAACTATATCTGTTTATATTGTGTTCATAAAGATAGGGGATATATCAGTGTGAGAGAGTCAGTAACTATATCTGTTTATATTGTGTACATAAAGATAGGGGATATATCAGTGTGAGAGAGTCAGTAACTATACACAGATTGGGGATATATCAGTGTGAGAGAGTCAGTAACTATATCTGTTTATATTGTGTACATAAAGATAGGGGATATATCAGAGAGAGAGTCAGTTACTATATCTGTTTATATTGTGTACATAAAGATAGGGGATATATCACTGTGAGAGAGTCAGTAACTATATAAACACAGGGAATATATCAGTGTGAGAGAGTCAGTAACTATATAAACGCAGGGGATACATCAGTGTGAGAGAGTCAGTAACTATATAAAGACAGGGGATACATCAGTGTGAGAGAGTCAGTTACTATATAAACACAGGGTATACATCAGTGTGAGAGAGTCCGTAACTATATCTGTTTATATTGTGTTCATAAAGATAGGGGATATATCAGTGTGAGAGAATCAGTAACTATGTCTGTTTATATTGTGTTCATAAAGATAGGGGATATATCAGTGTGAGAGAGTCAGTAACTGTATAAACACAGGGAATATATCAGTGTGAGAGAGTCAGTAACTATATAAACACAGGGAATAGACCAGTGTGAGAGAGTCAGTAACTATATAAACACAGGGGATACATCAGTGTGAGAGAGTCAGTAACTATATAAAGACAGGGGATATATCAGTGTGAGAGAATCAGTAACTATATCTGTTTATATTGTGTATATAAAGATAGGGGATATATCAGTGTGAGAGAGTCAGTAACAATATGTGTTTACATTGTGTATATAAAGATAGGGGATATATCAGTGTGAGAGAGTCAGTAACTATATCTGTTTATATTGTGTATATAAAGATAGGGGATATATCAGTGTGAGGGAGTCAGTAACTATATCTGTTTATATTGTGTACATAAAGACAGGGGATATATCAGTGTGAGAGAGTCAGTAACTATATCTGTTTATATTGTGTTCATAAAGATAGGGGATATATCAGTGTGAGAGAGTCAGTAACTATATCTGTTTATATTGTGTATATAAAGATAGGGGATATATCAGTGTGAGAGAGTCAGTAA
The DNA here is from genome assembly GCF_964194155.1 of Cetorhinus maximus. Taxonomy (NCBI): domain Eukaryota; kingdom Metazoa; phylum Chordata; class Chondrichthyes; order Lamniformes; family Cetorhinidae; genus Cetorhinus; species Cetorhinus maximus. The sequence goes on along the minus strand of NW_027596187.1, from coordinate 554,711 downwards.
CTATATCTGTTTATATTGTGTACATAAAGACAGGGGACATATCAGTGTGAGAGAGTCAGTAACTATATCTGTTTATATTGTGTTCATAAAGACAGGGGATATATCAGTGTGAGACAGTCAGTAACTATATCTGTTTATATTGTGTATATAAAGATAGGTGATATATCAGTGTGAGAGAGTCAGTAACTATATCTGTTTATATTGTGTATATAAAGATAGGTGATATATCAGTGTGAGAGAGTCAGTAACTATATCTGTTTATATTGTGTATATAAAGATAGGTGATATATCAGTGTGAGAGAGTCAGTAACTATATCTGTTTATATTGTGTATATAAAGATAGGTGATATATCAGTGTGAGAGAGTCAGTAACTATACCTGTTCATATTGTGTTCATAAAGATAGGGGATATATCAGTGTGAGAGAGTCAGTAACTATACCTGTTCATATTGTGTTCATAAAGATAGGGGATATATCAGTGTGAGAGTCAGTAACTATACCTGTTCATATTGTGTTCATAAAGATAAGGGATATATCAGTGTGAGAGAGTCAGTAACTATGTCTGCTCATATTGTGTTCATAAAGATAGGGGATATATCAGTGTGAGAGTCAGTAACTATGTAACTATACCTGTTCATATTGTGTATATAAAGATAGGGGATATATCAGTGTTAGAGAGTCAGTAACTATACCTGTTCATATTGTGTATATAAAGATAGGGGATTTATCAGTGTGAGAGAGTCAGTAACTATATCTGTTTATATTGTGTATATAAAGACAGGGGATATATCAGTGTGAGAGAGTCAGTAACTATATCTGTTTATATTGTGTATATAAAGATAGGGGATATATCAGTGTGAGAGAGTCAGTAACTATATCTGTTTATATTGTCTATATAAAGATAGGGGATATATCAGTGTGAGAGAGTCAGTTACTATATCTGTTTATATTGTGTATATAAAGATAGGGGATATATCAGTGTGAGAGAGTCAGTAACTATATCTGTTTATATTGTGTATATAAAGATAGGGGATATATCAGTGTGAGAGAGTCAGTAACTATATCTGTTTATATTGTGTTCATAAAGACAGGGGATATATCAGTGTGAGAGAGTCAGTAACTGTATCTGTTTATATTGTGTATATAAAGATAGGGGATATATCAGTGTGAGAGAGTCAGAAACTATACCTGTTCATATTGTGTTCATAAAGATAGGGGATATATCAGTGTGAGAGTCAGTAACCATACCTGTTCATATTGTGTTCATAAAGATAAGGGATATATCAGTGTGAGAGAGTCAGTAACTATATCTGTTCATATTGTGTTCATAAAGATAGGGGATATATCAGTGTGAGAGTCAGTAACTATACCTGTTCATATTGTGTATATAAAGATAGGGTTAGAGAGTCAGTAACTATACCTGTTCATATTGTGTATATAATGATAGGGGATATATCAGTGTGAGAGTGTCAGTAACTATATCTGTTTATATTGTGTTCATAAAGATAGGGGATATATCAGTGTGAGAGAGTCAGTAACTGTATCTGTTTATATTGTGTATATAAAGATAGAGGATATATCAGTGAGAGAGAGTCAGTAACTATATCTGTTTATATTGTGTTCATAAAGATAGGGGATATATCAGTGTGAGACAGTCAGTAACTATATCTGTTTATATTGTGTACTTAAAGATAGGGTATATATCAGTGTGAGAGAGTCAGTAACTATACACAGATAGGGGATATATCAGTGTGAGAGAGTCAGTAACTATATCTGTTTATATTGTGTACATAAAGATAGGGGATATATCAGAGAGAGAGTCAGTTACTATATCTGTTTATATTGTGTACATAAAGATAGGGGATATATCAGTGTGAGAGAGTCAGTATCTATATCTGGTTATATTGTGTTCATAAAGATAGGGGATATATCAGTGAGAGATTGTCAGTACCTATATCTGTTTATATTGTGTTCATAAAGATAGTGGATATATCAGTGTCAGAGAGTCAGTAACTATATCTGTTTATATTGTGTACATAAAGATAGGGGATATATCAGTGTGAGAGAGTCAGTAACTATATAAACACAGGGAATATGTCAGTGTGAGAGAGCCAGTAACTATATAAACACAGGGAATATATCAGTGTGAGAGAGTCAGTAACTATATAAACACAGGGAATATATCAGTGTGAGAGAGTCAGTAACTATATAAACACAGGGGATACATCAGTGTGAGAGAGTCAGTATATATATAAACACACGGGATACATCAGTGTGAGAGAGTCTGCATCTATATCTGTTTATATTGTGTTCGTAAAGATAGGGGATATATCAGTGTGAGAGAGCCAGTAACTATATCTGTTTATATTGTGTTCATAAAGATAGGGGATATATCAGTGTGAGAGAGTCAGTAACTGTATAAACACAGGGAATATATCAGTGTGAGAAAGTCAGTAACTATATAAGCACAGGGAATATATCAGTGTGAGAGAGTCAGTAACTATATAAACACAGGGGATACATCAGTGTGAGAGAGTCAGTATCTATATAAACACAGGGGATACATCAGTGTGAGAGAGTCAGTAACTATATAAACACAGGGGACACATCAGTGTGAGAGAGTCAGTAACTATATCTGTTTATATTGTGTAAAAAAGATAGGGGATATATCTGTGTGAGAGAGTCAGTAATTATATCTGTTTATATTGTGTATATAAAGATAGGGGATATATCAGTGTGAGAGAGTCAGTAACTATATCTGTTTATATTGTGTATATAAAGATAGGGGATTTATCAGTGTGAGAGAGTCAGTAACTATATCTGTTTATATTGTGTATATAAAGATAGGGGATATATCAGTGTGAGAGAGTCAGTAACTATATCTGTTTATATTGTTTATATAAAGATAGGGGATATATCAGTGTGAGAGAGTCAGTAACTATATCTGTTTATATTGTGTATATAAAGATAGGGGATATATCAGTGTGAGAGAGTCAGTAACTATATCTGTTTATATTGTGTATATAAAGATAGGGGATATATCAGTGTGAGAGAGTCAGTAACTATATCTTTTTATATTGTGTATATAAAGATAGGAGATATATGAGTGTGAGCGAGTCAGTAACTATATCTGTTTACATTGTGTTCATAAAGACAGGGGATATATCAGTGTGAGAGAGTCACTAACTGTATCTGTTTATATTGTGTATATAAAGATAGGGGATATATCAGTGTGAGAGAGTCAGTAACTATATCTGTTTATATTGTGTATGTAAAGATAGGGGATATATCAGTGTGAGAGAGTCAGTAACTATATCTGTTTATATTGTGTACATAAAGATAGGGGATATATCAGTGTGAGAGAGTCAGTAACTATATCTGTTTATATTGTGTATATAAAGATAGGGGATATATCAGTGTGAGAGAGTCAGTAACTATACCTGTTCATATTGTGTTCATAAAGATAGGGGATATATCAGTGTGAGAGTCAGTAACTATACCTGTTCATATTGTGTTCATAAAGATAAGGGATATATCAGTGTGAGAGAGTCAGTAACTATATCTGTTCATATTGTGTTCATAAAGATAGGGCATATATCAGTGTGAGAGTCAGTAACTATACCTGTTCATATTGTGTATATAAAGATAGAGGATATATCAGTGAGAGAGAGTCAGTAACTATATCTGTTTATGTTGTGTTCAAAAAGATAGGGGATATATCAGTGTGAGAGAGTCAGTAACTATATCTGTTTATATTGTGTACTTAAAGATAGGGTATATATCAGTGTGAGAGAGTCAGTAACTATATCTGTTTATATTGTGTATATAAAGATAGAGGATATATCAGTGAGAGAGAGTCAGTAACTATATCTGTTTATATTGTGTATATAAAGATAGAGGATATATCAGTGAGAGAGAGTCAGTAACTATATCTGTTTATATTGTGTTCATAAAGATAGGGGATATATCAGTGAGAGAGAGTCAGTAACTATATCTGTTCATATTGTGTATATAATGATAGGGGATATATCAGTGTGAGAGTGTCAGTAACTATATCTGTTTATATTGTGTTCATAAAGATAGGGGATATATCAGTGTGATAGAGTCAGTAACTATATCTGTTTATATTGTGTATATAAAGATAGAGGATATATCAGTGAGAGAGAGTCAGTAACTATATCTGTTTATATTGTGTTCATAAAGATAGGGGATATATCAGTGAGAGAGAGTCAGTAACTATATCTGTTTATGTTGTGTTCAAAAAGATAGGGGATATATCAGTGTGAGAGAGTCAGTAACTATATCTGTTTATATTGTGTACTTAAAGATAGGGTATATATCAGTGTGAGAGAGTCAGTAACTATACACAGATAGGGGATATATCAGTGTGAGAGAGTCAGTAACTATATCTGTTTATATTGTGTACATAAAGCTAGGGGATATATCAGTGTGAGAGAGTCAGTATCTATATCTGCTTATATTGTGTTCATAAAGATAGGGGATATATCAGTGAGAGAGAGTCAGTAACTATATCTGTTTATATTGTGTTCATAACGATAGGGGATATATCAGTGTGAGAGAGTCAGTAACTATATCTGTTTATATTGTGTACATAAAGATAGGGAATATATCAGTGTGAGAGAGCCAGTAACTATATAAACACAGGGAATATATCAGTGTGAGAGAGTCAGTAACTATATAAACACAGGGAATATATCAGTGTGAGAGAGTCAGTAACTATATAAACACAGGGGATACATCAGTGTGAGAGAGTCAGTATCTATATAAACACAGGGGATACATCAGTGTGAGAGAGTCAGCAACTATATCTGTTTATATTGTGTTCGTAAAGATTGGGGATATATCAGTGTGAGAGAGTCAGTAACTATATCTGTTCATATTGTGTTCATAAAGATAGGGGATATATCAGTGTGAGAGTCAGTAACTATACCTGTTCATATTGTGTATATAAAGATAGGGGATATATCAGTGTTAGAGAGTCTGTAACTATACCTGTTCATATTGTGTACATAAAGATAGGGTATATATCAGTGAGAGAGTCAGTTACTATATCTGTTTATATTGTGTACATAAAGCTAGGGGATATATCAGTGTGAGAGAGTCAGTATCTATATCTGCTTATATTGTGTTCATAAAGATAGGGGATATATCAGTGAGAGAGAGTCAGTAACTATATCTGTTTATATTGTGTTCATAAAGATAGGGGATATATCAGTGTGAGAGAGTCAGTAACTATATCTGTTTATATTGTGTACATAAAGATAGGGAATATATCAGTGTGAGAGAGCCAGTAACTATATAAACACAGGGAATATATCAGTGTGAGAGAGTCAGTAACTATATAAACACAGGGAATATATCAGTGTGAGAGAGTCAGTAACTATATAAACACAGGGGATACATCAGTGTGAGAGAGTCAGTATCTATATAAACACAAGGGATACATCAGTGTGAGAGAGTCAGCAACTATATCTGTTTATATTGTGTTCGTAAAGAAAGGGGATATATCAGTGTGAGAGAGTCAGTAACTATATCTGTTCATATTGTGTTCATAAAGATAGGGGATATATCAGTGTGAGAGTCAGTAACTATACCTGATCATATTGTGTATATAAAGATAGGGGATATATCAGTCTTAAAGAGTCTGTAACTATACCTGTTCATATTGTGTATATAAAGATAGGGGATATATCAGTGTGAGAGTGTCAGTAACTATATCTGTTTATATTGTGTTCATAAAGATAGGGGATACATCTGTGTGAGAGAGTCAGTAACTATATCTGTTTATATTGTGTATATAAAGATAGAGGATATATCAGTGAGAGAGAGTCAGTAACTATATCTGTTTATATTGTGTTCATAAAGATAGGGGATATATCAGTGAGAGAGAGTCAGTAACTATATCTGTTTATATTGTGTTCATAAAGATAGGGGATATATCAGTGTGAGAGAGTCAGTAACTATATCTGTTTATATTGTGTACATAAAGATAGGGGATATATCAGTGTGAGAGAGTCAGTAACTATACACAGATAGGGGATATATCAGTGTGAGAGAGTCAGTAACTATATCTGTTTAAATTGTGTACATAAAGATAGGGGATATATCAGAGAGAGAGTCAGTTACTATATCTGTTTATATTGTGTACATAAAGTTAGGGGATATATCAGTGTGAGAGTGTCAGTAACTATATAAACACAGGGAATATATCAGTGTGAGAGAGTCAGTTACTATATAAACACAGGGAATGTATCAGTGTGAGCGAGTCAGTAACTATATAAAGACAGGGAATATATCAGTGTGAGAGAGTCAGTAACTATATAAACACAGGGGATACATCAGTGTGAGTGAGTCAGTAACTATATAAAGACAGGGGATACATCAGTGTGAGAGAGTCAGTAACTATATTAACACAGGGGATACATCAGTGTGAGAGAGTCAGTAACTATATCTGTTTATATTGTGTTCATAAAGATAGGGGATATATCAGTGTGAGAGAGTCAGTAACTATATCTGTTTATATTGTGTTCATAAAGATAGGGGATATATCAGTGTGAGAGAGTCAGTAACTGTATAAACACAGGGAATATATCAGTGTGAGAGAGTCAGTAACTATATAAGCACAGGGAGTATATCAGTGTGAGAGAGTCAGTAACTATATAAACACAGGGGATACATCAGTGTGAGAGAGTCAGTAACTATATAAACACAGGGGATACCTTAGTGTGAGAGAGTCAGTAACTATATAAACACAGGGGATACATCAGTGTGAGAGAGTCAGTAACTATATCTGTTTATATTGTGTAGATAAAGATAGGGGATATATCAGTGTGAGAGAGTCAGTAACTATATCTGTTTATATTGTGTATATAAAGATAGGGGATATATCAGTGTGAGAGAGTCAGTAACTATATCTGTTTATATTGTGTACATAAAGACAGGGGATATATCAGTGTGAGAGAGTCATAACTATATCTGTTTATATTGTGTTCATAAAGATAGGGGATATATCAGTGTGAGAGAGTCAGTAACTATATCTGTTTATATTGTGTATATAATGATAGGGGATATATCAGTGTGAGAGAGTCAGTAACTATATCTGTTTATATTGTGTACATAAAGACAGGGGATATATCAGTGTGAGAGAGTCAGTAACTATATCTGTTTATATTGTGTTCATAAAGACAGGGGATATACCAGTGTGAGAGAGTCAGTAACTATATCTGTTTATATTGTGTATATAAAGATAGGTGATATATCAGTGTGAGAGAGTCAGTAACTATATCTGTTTATATTGTGTATATAAAGATAGGTGATATATCAGTGTGAGAGAGTCAGTAACTATACCTGTTCATATTGTGTTCATAATGATAGGGGATATATCAGTGTGAGAGAGTCAGTAACTATACCTGTTCATATTGTGTTCATAAAGATGGGGGATATATCAGTGTGAGAGTCAGTAACTATACCTGTTCATATTGTGTTCATAAAGATAAGGGATATATCAGTGTGAGAGAGTCAGTAACTATATCTGTTCATATTGTGTTAATAAAGATAGGGGATATATCAGTGTGAGAGTCAGTAACTATGTAACTATACCTGTTCATATTGTGTATATAAAGATAGGGGATATATCAGTGTTAGAGAGTCAGTAACTATACCTGTTCATATTGTGTATATAAAGATAGGGGATATATCAGTGAGAGAGTGTCAGTAACTATATCTGTTTATATTGTGTTCATAAAGATAGGGGTTATATCAGTGTGAGAGTGTCAGTAACTATATCTGTTTATTTTGTGTATATAAAGATAGAGGATATATCAGTGAGAGAGAGTCAGTAACTATATCTGTTTATATTGTGTTCATAAAGATAGGGGATATATCAGTGAGAGAGAGTCAGTAACTATATCTGTTTATATTGTGTTCATAAAGATAGGGGATATATCAGTGTGAGAGAGTCAGTAACTATATCTGTTTATATTGTGTACATAAAGATAGGGGATATATCAGTGTGAGAGAGTCAGTAACTATACACAGATAGGGGATATATCAGTGTGAGAGAGTCAGTAACTATATCTGTTTATATTGTGTACATAAAGATAGGGGATATATCAGAGAGAGAGTCAGTTACTATATCTGTTTATATTATGTACATAAAGATAGGGGATATATCAGTGTGAGAGTGTCAGTATCTACATCTGTTTATATTGTGTTCATAAAGATAGGGGATATATCATTGAGAGAGAGTCAGTAACTATATCTGTTTATATTGTGTATATAAAGATAGGGGATATATCAGTGTGAGAGAGTCAGTAACTATATCTGTTTATATTGTGTAAATAAAGATAGGGGATATATCAGTGTGAGAGAGTCAGTAACTATATCTGTTTATATTGTGTATATAAAGACAGGGGATATATCAGTGTGAGAGAGTCAGTAACTATATCTGTTTATATTGTGTACATAAAGATAGGGGATATATCAGTGTGAGAGAGTCAGTAACTATATCTGTTTATATTGTGTACATAAAGATAGGGGATATATCAGAGAGAGAGTCAGTAACTATATCTGTTTATATTGTGTATATAAAGATAGGGGATATATCAGTGTGAGAGAGTCAGTAACTATATCTGTTTATATTGTGTACATAAAGATAGGGGATATATCAGTGTGAGAGAGTCATTAACTATATCTGTTTATATTGTGTATATAAAGATAGGGGATATATCAGTGTGAGAGAGTCAGTAACTATATCTGTTTATATTGTGTACATAAAGATAGGGGATATATCAGTGTGAGAGAGTCAGTAACTATATCTGTTTATATTGTGTTCATAAAGATAGGGGATATATCAGTGTGAGAGAGTCAGTAACTATACCTGTTCATATTGTGTTCATAAAGATAGGGGATATATCAGTGTGAGAGAGTCAGTAACTATACACAGATAGGGGATATATCAGTGTGAGAGAGTCAGTAACTATATCTGTTTATTTTCTGTTCATAAAGATAGGGGATATATCAGTGTGAGAGTCAGTAACTATACCTGTTCATATTGTGTTCATAAAGATAGGGAATATATCAGTGTGTGAGAGTCAGTAACTATATCTGTTTATATTGTGTACATAAAGATAGGGGATATATCAGTGTGAGAGAGTCAGTAACTATATCTGTTTATATTGTGTTCATAAAGACAGGGGATATATCAGTGTGAGAGAGTCAGTATCTATATCTGATTATATTGTGTTCATAAAGATAGGGGATATATCAGCGTGAGAGAGTCAGTAACTATATCTGTTTATATTGTGTACATAAGGATAGGGGATATATCAGTGTGAGAGAGTCAGTAACTATATCTGTTTATATTGTGTAAAAAAGATAGGGGATATATCAGTGTGAGAGAGTCAGTAACTATATCCGTTTATATTGTGTATATAAAGATAGGGGATATATCAGTGTGAGAGAGTCAGTAACTATATCTGTTTATATTGTGTATATAAAGACAGGGGATATATCAGTGTGAGAGAGTCAGTAACTATATCTGTTTATATTGTGTACATAAAGATAGGGGATATATCAGTGTGAGAGAGTCAGTAACTATATCTGTTTATATTGTGTACATAAAGATAGGGGATATATCAGAGAGAGAGTCAGTAACTATATCTGTTTATATTGTGTATATAAAGATAGGGGATATATCAGTGTGAGAGAGTCAGTAACTATATCTGTTTATATTGTGTACATAAAGATAGGGGATATATCAGTGTGAGAGAGTCATTAACTATATCTGTTTATATTGTGTATATAAAGATAGGGGATATATCAGTGTGAGAGAGTCAGTAACTATATCTGTTTATATTGTGTACATAAAGATAGGGGATATATCAGTGTGAGAGAGTCAGTAACTATATCTGTTTATATTGTGTTCATAAAGATAGGGGATATATCAGTGTGAGAGAGTCAGTAACTATACCTGTTCATATTGTGTTCATAAAGATAGGGGATATATCAGTGTGAGAGAGTCAGTAACTATACACAGATAGGGGATATATCAGTGTGAGAGAGTCAGTAACTATATCTGTTTATTTTCTGTTCATAAAGATAGGGGATATATCAGTGTGAGAGTCAGTAACTATACCTGTTCATATTGTGTTCATAAAGATAGGGAATATATCAGTGTGTGAGAGTCAGTAACTATATCTGTTTATATTGTGTACATAAAGATAGGGGATATATCAGTGTGAGAGAGTCAGTAACTATATCTGTTTATATTGTGTTCATAAAGACAGGGGATATATCAGTGTGAGAGAGTCAGTATCTATATCTGATTATATTGTGTTCATAAAGATAGGGGATATATCAGCGTGAGAGAGTCAGTAACTATATCTGTTTATATTGTGTACATAAGGATAGGGGATATATCAGTGTGAGAGAGTCAGTAACTATATCTGTTTATATTGTGTAAAAAAGATAGGGGATATATCAGTGTGAGAGAGTCAGTAACTATATCCGTTTATATTGTGTATATAAAGATAGGGGATATATCAGTGTGAGAGAGTCAGTAACTATATCTGTTTATATTATGTATATAAAGATAGTGGATATATCAGTGTGAGAGAGTCAGTAACTATATCTGTTTATATTGTGTATATAAAGATAGGGGATATATCAGTGTGAGAGAGTCAGTAACTATATCTGTTTATATTGTGTATATAAAGATAGGGGATATATCAGTGTGAGAGAGTCAGTAACTATATCTGTTTATATTGTGTATATAAAGATAGGGGATATATCAGTGTGAGAGAGTCAGTAACTATATCTGTTTATATTGTGTATATAAAGATAGGGGATATATCAGTGTGAGAGTCAGTAACTATATCTGTTTATATTGTGTATATAAAGATAGGGGATATATCAGTGTGAGAGAGTCAGTAACTATATCTGTTTATTTTGTGTTCGTAAAGACAGCGGATATATCAGTGTGAGAGAGTCAGTAACTATATCTGTTTATATTGTGTATATAAAGATAGGGGATATATCAGTGTGAGAGAGTCAGTAACTATATCTGTTTATATTGTGTACATAAAGATAGGGGATATATCAGTGTGAGAGAGTCAGTAACTATATCTGTTTATATTGTGTATATAAAGATAGGGGATATATCAGTGTGAGAGAGTCAGTAACTATACCTGTTCATATTGTGTTCATAAAGATAGGTGATATATCAGTGTGAGAGTCAGTAACTATACCTGTTCATATTGTGTTCATAAAGATAAGGGATATATCAGTGTGAGAGAGTCAGTAACTATATCTGTTCATATTGTGTTCATAAAGATAGGGGATATATCAGTGTGAGAGTCAGTAACTATACCTGTTCATATTGTGTATATAAAGATAGGGGATATATCAGTGTTAGAGAGTCAGTAACTATACCTGTTCATATTGTGTATATAAAGATAGGGGATATATCAGTGTGAGAGTGTCAGTAACTATATCTGTTTATATTGTGTTCATAAAGATAGGGGATATATCAGTGTGAGAGAGTCAGTAACTATATCTGTTTATATTGTGTATATAAAGATAGAGGATATATCAGTGAGAGAGAGTCAGTAACTATATCTGTTTATATTGTGTTCATAAAGATAGGGGATATATCAGTGAGAGAGAGTCAGTAACTATATCTGTTTATATTGTGTACATAAAGATAGGGGATATATCAGAGAGAGAGTCAGTTACTATATCTGTTTATATTGTGTACATAACGATAGGGGATATATCAGTGTGAGAGAGTCAGTATCTATATCTGTTTATATTGTGTTCATAAAGATAGGGGATATATCAGTGAGAGAGAGTCAGTAACTATATCTGTTTATATTGTGTTCATAAAGATAGGGGATATATCAGTGTGAGAGAGTCAGTAACTATATCTGTTTATATTGTGTACATAAAGATAGGGGATATATCAGTGTGAGAGAGTCAGTAACTATACACAGATAGGGGATATAGCAGTGTGAGAGAGTCAGTAACTATATCTGTTTATATTGTGTATATAAAGAAAGGGGATATATCAGTGTGCGGGAGTCAGTAACTATACCTGTTCATATTGTGTTCATAAAGTTAGGGGATATATCAGTGTGTGAGAGTCAGTAACTATATCTGTTTATATTGTGTACATAAAGATAGGGGAAATATCAGTGTGAGAGAGTCAGTAACTATATCTGTTTATATTGTGTTCATAAAGACAAGGGATATATCAGTGTGAGAGAGTCGGTATCAATATCTGTTTATATTGTGTTCATAAAGATAGGGGATATATCAGTGTGAGAGAGTCAGTAACTATATCTGTTTATATTGTGTACATAAGGATAGGGGATAGATCAGTGTGAGAGAGTCAGTAACTATATCTGTTTATATTGTGTATATAAAGATAGGGGATATATCAGTGTGAGAGAGTCAGTAACTATACCTGTTCATATTGTGTTCATAAAGATAGGTGATATATCAGTGTGAGAGTCAGTAACTATACCTGTTCATATTGTGTATATAAAGATAGGGGATATATCAGTGTTAGAGAGTCAGTAACTATACCTGTTCATATTGTGTATATAAAGATGGGGGATATATCAGTGTGAGAGTGTCAGTAACTATATCTGTTTATATTGTGTTCATAAAGATAGGGGATATATCAGTGTGAGAGAGTCAGTAACTATATCTGTTTATATTGTGTATATAAAGATAGAGGATATATCAGTGAGAGAGAGTCAGTAACTATATCTGTTTATATTGTGTTCATAAAGATAGGGGATATATCAGTGAGAGAGAGTCAGTAACTATATCTGTTTATATTGTGTTCATAAAGATAGGGGATATATCAGTGTGAGAGAGTCAGTAACTATATCTGTTTATATTGTGTACTTAAAGATAGGGTATATATCAGTGTGAGAGAGTCAGTAACTATACACAGATAGGGGATATATCAGTGTGAGAGAGTCAGTAACTATATCTGTTTATATTGTGTACATAAAGATAGGGGATATATCAGAGAGAGAGTCAGTTACTATATCTGTTTATATTGTGTACATAAAGAAAGGGGATATATCAGTGTGAGAGAGTCAGTATCTATATCTGTTTATATTGTGTTCATAAAGATAGGGGATATATCAGTGAGAGAGAGTCAGTAACTATATCTGTTTATATTGTGTTCATAAAGATAGGGGATATATCAGTGTGAGATAGTCAGTAACTATATCTGTTTATATTGTGTACATAAAGATAGGGGATATATCAGTGTGAGAGAGTCAGTAACTATACACAGATAGAGGATATATCAGTGTGAGAGAGTCAGTAACTATATCTGTTTATATTGTGTATATAAAGATAGGGGATATATCAGTGTGAGAGAGTCAGTAACTATACCTGTTCATATTGTGTTCATAAAGATAGGGGATATATCAGTGTGTGAGAGTCAGTAACTATATCTGTTTATATTGTGTTCATAAAGATGGGGGAAATATCAGTGTGAGAGAGTCAGTAACTATATCTGTTTATATTGTGTTCATAAAGACAGGGGATACATCAGTGTGAGAGAGTCAGTATCTATATCTGTTTATATTGTGTTCATAAAGATAGGGGATATATCAGTGTGAGAGAGTCAGTAACTATACCTGTTCATATTGTGTTCATAAAGATAGGGGATATATCAGTGTGAGAGTCAGTAACTATACCTGTTCATATTGTGTTCATAAAGATAAGGGATATATCAGTGTGAGAGAGTCAGTAACTATATCTGTTCATATTGTGTTCATAAAGATAGGGGATATATCAGTGTGAGAGTCAGTAACTATACCTGTTCATATTGTGTATATAAAGATAGGGGATATATCAGTGTTACAGAGTCAGTAACTATACCTGTTCATATTGTGTATATAAAGATAGGGGATATATCAGTGTGACAGTGTCAGTAACTATATCTGTTTATATTGTGTTCATAAAGATAGGGGATATATCAGTGTGAGAGAGTCAGTAACTATATCTGTTTATATTGTGTTCATAAAGATAGGGGATATATCAGTGAGAGAGAGTCAGTAACTATATCTGTTTATATTGTGTATGTAAAGATAGGGGATATATCAGTGTGAGAGAGTCAGTAACTATACACAGATAGGGGATATATCAGTGTGAGAGAGTCAGTAACTATATCTGTTTATATTGTGTACATAAAGATAGGCGATATATCAGAGAGAGAGTCAGTTACTATATCTGTTTATATTGTGTACATAAAGATAGGGGATATATCAGTGTGAGAGAGTCAGTATCTATATCTGTTTATATTGTGTTCATAAAGATAGGGGATATATCAGTGAGAGAGAGTCAGTAACTATATCTGTTTATATTGTGTTCATAAAGATAGGGGATATATCAGTGTGAGAGAGTCAGTAACTATATCTGTTTATATTGTGTACATAAAGATGGGGGATATATCTGTGTGAGAGAGTCAGTAACTATACACAGATAGGGGATATATCAGTGTGAGAGAGTCAGTAACTATATCTGTTTATATTGTGTTCATAAAGATAGGGGATATATCAGAGAGAGAGTCAGTTACTATATCTGTTTATATTGTGTACATAAAGATAGGGGACATATCAGCGTGAGAGAGTCAGTAACTATATCTGTTTATATTGTGTTCATAAAGATAGGGGATATATCAGTGTGAGAGAGTCAGTAACTATATAAACACAGGGAATATATCAGTGTGAGAGAGTCAGTAACTATATAAACACAGGGAATATATCAGTGTGAGAGAGTCAGTAACTATATAAAGACAGGGAATACATCAGTGTGAGAGTCAGTAACTATATAAACCCAGGGGATACATCAGTGTGAGAGAGTCAGTAACTATATAAACACAGGGGATACATCAGTGTGAGAGAGTCAGTAACTATATCTGTTTATATTGTGTTCATAAAGATAGGGGATATATCAGTGTGAGAGAGTCAGTAACTATATCTGTTTATATTGTGTTCATAAAGATAGGGGATATATCAGTGTGAGAGATTCAGTAACTGTATAAACACAGGGAATATATCAGTGTGAGAGAGTCAGTAACTATATAAACACAGGGGATACATCAGTGTGAGAGAGTCAGTAACTATATAAACACAGGGGATACATCAGTGTGAGAGAATCAGTAACTATATAAACACAGGGGACACATCAGTGTGAGAGAGTCAGTAACTATATCTGTTTATATTGTGTTCATAAAGACAGGGGATATATCAGTGTGAGAGAGTCAGTAACTATATCTGCTTATATTGTTTATATAAAGATAGGGGATATATCAGTGTGAGAGAGTCAGTAACTATATCTGTTTATATTGTGTATATAAAGATAGGGGATATATCAGTGTGAGAGAGTCAGTAACTATATCTGTTTATATTGTGTACATAAAGACAGGGGATATATCAGTGTGAGAGAGTCAGTAACTATATCTGTTTATGTTGTGTACATAAAGATAGGGGATATATCAGTTTGAGAGTTTCAGTAACTATATCTGTTTATATTGTGTATATAAAGATAGGGGATATATCAGTGTGAGAGAGTCAGTAACTATATCTGTTTATATTGTGTACATAAAGACAGGGGATATATCAGTGTGAGAGAGTCAGTAACTATATCTGTTTATATTGTGTTCATAAAGACAGGGGATATATCAGTGTGAGAGAGTCAGTAACTATATCTGTTTATATTGTGTATATAAAGATAGGTGATATATCAGTGTGAGAGAGTCAGTAACTATATCTGTTTATATTGTGTATATAAAGATAGGTGATATATCAGTGTGAGAGAGTCAGTAACTATATCTGTTTATATTTTGTATATAAAGATAGATGATATATCAGTGTGAGAGAGTCAGTAACTATATCTGTTTATATTGTGTATATAAAGATAGGTGATATATCAGTGTGAGAGAGTCAGTAACTATACCTGTTCATATTGTGTTCATAAAGAAAGGGGATATATCAGTGTGAGAGAGTCAGTAACTATACCTGTTCATATTGTGTTCATAACGATAGGGGATATATCAGTGTGAGAGAGTCAGTAACTATATCTGTTCATATTGTGTTCATAAAGATAGGGGATATATCAGTGTGAGAGTCAGTAACTATACCCTTTCATATTGTGTATATAAAGATAGGGGATATATCAGTGTTAGAGAGTCAGTAACTATACCTGTTCATATTGTGTATATAAAGATAGGGGATATATCAGTGTGAGAGTGTCAGTAACTATATCTGTTTATATTGTGTTCATAAAGATAGGGGATATATCAGTGTGAGAGAGTCAGTAACTATATCTGTTTATATTGTGTATATAAAGATAGATGATATATCAGTGAGAGAGAGTCAGTAACTATATCTGTTTATATTGTGTTCATAAAGATAGGGGATATATCAGTGAGAGAGAGTCAGTAACTATATCTGTTTATATTGTGTTCATAAAGATAGGGGATATATCAGTGTGAGAGAGTCAGTAACTATATCTGTTTATATTGTGTACATAAAGATAGGGGATATATCAGTGTGAGAGAGTCAGTAACTATACACAGATTGGGGATATATCAGTGTGAGAGAGTCAGTAACTATATCTGTTTATATTGTGTACATAAAGATAGGGGATATATCAGAGAGAGAGTCAGTTACTATATCTGTTTATATTGTGTACATAAAGATAGGGGATATATCACTGTGAGAGAGTCAGTAACGATATAAACACAGGGAATATATCAGTGTGAGAGAGTCAGTAACTATATAAACACAGGGAATATATCAGTGTGAGAGAGTCAGTAACTATATAAACACAGGGAATATATCAGTGTGACAGAGTCAGTAACTATATAAACACAGGGGATACATCAGTGTGAGAGAGTCAGTAACTATATAAAGACAGGGGATACATCAGTGTGAGAGAGTCAGTTACTATATAAACACAGGGTATACATCAGTTTGAGAGAGTCCGTAACTATATCTGTTTATATTGTGTTCATAAAGATAGGGGATATATCAGTGTGAGAGAATCAGTAACTATGTCTGTTTATATTGTGTTCATAAAGATAGGGGATATATCAGTGTGAGAGAGTCAGTAACTGTATAAACACAGGGAATATATCAGTGTGAGAGAGTCAGTAACTATATAAACACAGGGAATAGACCAGTGTGAGAGAGTCAGTAACTATATAAACACAGGGGATACATCAGTGTGAGAGAGTCAGTAACTATATAAAGACAGGGGATATATCAGTGTGAGAGAATCAGTATCTATATCTGTTTATATTGTGTATATAAAGATAGGGGATATATCAGTGTGAGACAGTCAGTAACAATATGTGTTTACATTGTGTATATAAAGATTGGGGATATATCAGTGTGAGAGAGTCAGTAACTATATCTGTTTATATTGTGTATATAAAGATAGGGGATATATCAGTGTGAGGGAGTCAGTAACTATATCTGTTTATATTGTGTACATAAAGACAGGGGATATATCAGTGTGAGAGAGTCAGTAACTATATCTGTTTATATTGTGTTCATAAAGATAGGGGATATATCAGTGTGAGAGAGTCAGTAACTATATCTGTTTATATTGTGTATATAAAGATAGGGGATATATCAGTGTGAGAGAGTCAGTAACTATATCTGTTTATATTGTGTACATAAAGACAGGGGACATATCAGTGTGAGAGAGTCAGTAACTATATCTGTTTATGTTGTGTTCATAAAGACAGGGGATATATCAGTGTGAGACAGTCAGTAACTATATCTGTTTATATTGTGTATATAAAGATAGGTGATATATCAGTGTGAGAGAGTCAGTCACTATATCTGTTTATATTGTGTATATAAAGATAGGTGATATATCAGTGTGAGAGAGTCAGTAACTATATCTGTTTATATTGTGTATATAAAGATAGGTGATATATCAGTGTGAGAGAGTCAGTAACTATATCTGTTTATATTGTGTATATAAAGATAGGTGATATATCAGTGTGAGAGAGTCAGTAACTATACCTGTTCATATTGTGTTCATAAAGATAGGGGATATATCAGTGTGAGAGAGTCAGTAACTATACCTGTTCATATTGTGTTCATAAAGATAGGGGATATATCAGTGTGAGAGTCAGTAACTATACCTGTTCATATTGTGTTCATAAAGATAAGGGATATATCAGTGTGAGAGAGTCAGTAACTATGTCTGCTCATATTGTGTTCATAAAGATAGGGGATATATCAGTGTGAGAGTCAGTAACTATGTAACTATACCTGTTCATATTGTGTATATAAAGATAGGGGATATATCAGTGTTAGAGAGTCAGTAACTATACCTGTTCATATTGTGTATATAAAGATAGGGGATATATCAGTGTGGGAGTGTCAGTAACTATATCTGTTTATATTGTGTTCATAAAGTTAGGGGATATATCAGTGTGAGAGAGTCAGTAACTATATCTGTTTATATTGTGTATATTAAGATAGAGGATATATCAGTGAGAGAGAGTCAGTAACTATATCTGTTTATATTGTGTTCATAAAGATAGGGGATATATCAGTGAGAGAGAGTCAGTAACTATATCTGTTTATATTGTGTTCATAAAGATAGGGGATATATCAGTGTGAGAGAGTCACTAACTATATCTGTTTATATTGTGTACATAAAGATAGGGGATATATCAGTGTGAGAGAGTCAGTAACTATACACAGATAGGGGATATATCAGTGTGAGAGAGTCAGTAACTATATCTGTTTATATTGTGTACATAAAGATAGGGGATATATCAGAGAGAGAGTCAGTTACTATATCTGTTTATATTGTGTACATAAAGATAGGGGATATATCAGTGTGAGAGAGTCAGTATCTATATCTGTTTATATTGTGTTCATAAAGATAGGGGATATATCAGTGAGAGATAGTCAGTAACTATATATGTTTATATTGTGTTCATAAAGATAGGGGATATATCAGTGTGAGAGAGTATGTAACTATATCTGTTTATATTGTGTACATAAAGATAGGGGATATATCAGTGTGAGAGAGTCAGTAACTATGCACAGATAGGGGATATATCAGTGTGAGAGAGTCAGTAACTATATCTGTTTATATTGTGTTCATAAAGATAGGGGATATATCAGTGTGAGAGAGTCAGTAACTATATAAACACAGGGAATATATCAGTGTGAGACAGTCAGTAACTATATAAACACAGGGATTATATCAGTGTGAGAGAGTCAGTAACTATATAAACACAGGGAATATATCAGTGTGAGAGAGTCAGTAACTATATAAACACAGGGGATACATCAGTGTGAGAGAGTCAGTAACTATATAAACACAGGGGATACATCAGTGTGAGAGAGTCAGTAACTTTATAAACACAGGGGATACATCAGTGTGAGAGAGTCAGTAACTATATAAACACAGGGGAAACTTCAGTGTGAGAGAGTCAGTAACTACATCTGTTTATATTGTGTTCATAAAGACAGGGGATATATCAGTGTGAGAGAGTCAGTAACTATATCTGTTTATATTGTGTATATAAAGATAGGGGATATATCAGTGTGAGAGAGTCAGTAACTATATCTGTTTATATTGTGTATATAAAGATAGGGGATATATCAGTGTGAGAGAGTCAGTAACTATATCTGTTTATATTGTGTACGTAAAGACACTGGATATATCAGTGTGAGAGAGTCAGATACTATATCTGTTTATATTGTGTACATAAAGATAGGGGATATATCAGTGTGAGAGAGTCAGTAACTATTTCAACACGGGATACATCAGTGTGAGAGAGTCAGTAACTATATAAACACAGGGGATACATCAGTTTGAGAGAGTCAGTAACTATATCTGTTTATATTGTGTACATAAAGATAGGGGATATATCAGTGTGAGAGAGTCAGTAACTACATTTGTTTATTTTGTGTTCATAAAGATAGGGGATATATCAGTGTGAGAGTCAGTAACTATACCTGTTCATATTGTGTTCATAAAGATAGCGGATATATCAATGTGTGAGATTCAGTAACTATATCTGTTTATATTGTGTACATAAAGATAGGGGATATATCAGTGTGAGAGAGTCAGTAACTGTATAAACACAGGGAATATATCAGTGTGAGAGAGTCAGTAACTATATCTGTTTATATTGTGTATATAAAGATAGGGGATATATCAGTGTGAGAGAGTCAGTAACTATATCTGTTTATATTGTGTACATAAAGACAGGGGATATATCAGTGTGAGAGAGTCAGTAACTATATCTGTTTATATTGTGTACATAAAGATAGAGGATATATCAGTGTGAGAGAGTTAGTAACTATATCTATTTATATTGTGTATATAAAGATAGGGGATATATCAGTGTGAGAGAGTCAGTAACTATATCTGTTTATATTGTGTAGAAAAGATAGGGGATATATCTGTGTGAGAGAGTCAGTAATTATATCTGTTTATATTGTGTATATAAAGATAGGGGATATATCAGTGTGAGAGAGTCAGTAACTATATCTGTTTATATTGTGTATATAAAGATAGGGGATTTATCAGTGTGAGAGAGTCAGTAACTATATCTGTTTATATTGTGTATATAAAGACAGGGGATATATCAGTGTGAGAGAGTCAGTAACTATATCTGTTTATATTGTGTATATAAAGATAGGGGATATATCAGTGTGAGAGAGTCAGTAACTATATCTGTTTATATTGTCTATATAAAGATAGGGGATATATCAGTGTGAGAGAGTCAGTTACTATATCTGTTTATATTGTGTATATAAAGATAGGGGATATATCAGTGTGAGAGAGTCAGTAACTATATCTGTTTATATTGTGTATATAAAGATAGGGGATATATCAGTGTGAGAGAGTCAGTAACTATATCTGTTTATATTGTGTTCATAAAGAGAGGGGATATATCAGTGTGAGAGAGTCAGTAACTGTATCTGTTTATATTGTGTATATAAAGATAGGGGATATATCAGTGTGAGAGAGTCAGAAACTATACCTGTTCATATTGTGTTCATAAAGATAGGGGATATATCAGTGTGAGAGTCAGTAACCATACCTGTTCATATTGTGTTCATAAAGATAAGGGATATATCAGTGTGAGAGAGTCAGTAACTATATCTGTTCATATTGTGTTCATAAAGATAGGGGATATATCAGTGTGAGAGTCAGTAACTATACCTGTTCATATTGTGTATATAAAGATAGGGTTAGAGAGTCAGTAACTATACCTGTTCATATTGTGTATATAATGA
The DNA here is from genome assembly GCF_964194155.1 of Cetorhinus maximus. Lineage (NCBI taxonomy): Eukaryota > Metazoa > Chordata > Chondrichthyes > Lamniformes > Cetorhinidae > Cetorhinus > Cetorhinus maximus. Next base: position 533,376 of record NW_027596187.1, on the reverse strand, counting down.
TAGGGGATATATCAGTGTGAGAGTGTCAGTAACTATATCTGTTTATATTGTGTTCATAAAGATAGGGGATATATCAGTGTGAGAGAGTCAGTAACTGTATCTGTTTATATTGTGTATATAAAGATAGAGGATATATCAGTGAGAGAGAGTCAGTAACTATATCTGTTTATATTGTGTTCATAAAGATAGGGGATATATCAGTGTGAGACAGTCAGTAACTATATCTGTTTATATTGTGTACTTAAAGATAGGGTATATATCAGTGTGAGAGAGTCAGTAACTATACACAGATAGGGGATATATCAGTGTGAGAGAGTCAGTAACTATATCTGTTTATATTGTGTACATAAAGATAGGGGATATATCAGAGAGAGAGTCAGTTACTATATCTGTTTATATTGTGTACATAAAGATAGGGGATATATCAGTGTGAGAGAGTCAGTATCTATATCTGGTTATATTGTGTTCATAAAGATAGGGGATATATCAGTGAGAGATTGTCAGTACCTATATCTGTTTATATTGTGTTCATAAAGATAGTGGATATATCAGTGTCAGAGAGTCAGTAACTATATCTGTTTATATTGTGTACATAAAGATAGGGGATATATCAGTGTGAGAGAGTCAGTAACTATATAAACACAGGGAATATGTCAGTGTGAGAGAGCCAGTAACTATATAAACACAGGGAATATATCAGTGTGAGAGAGTCAGTAACTATATAAACACAGGGAATATATCAGTGTGAGAGAGTCAGTAACTATATAAACACAGGGGATACATCAGTGTGAGAGAGTCAGTATATATATAAACACACGGGATACATCAGTGTGAGAGAGTCTGCATCTATATCTGTTTATATTGTGTTCGTAAAGATAGGGGATATATCAGTGTGAGAGAGCCAGTAACTATATCTGTTTATATTGTGTTCATAAAGATAGGGGATATATCAGTGTGAGAGAGTCAGTAACTGTATAAACACAGGGAATATATCAGTGTGAGAAAGTCAGTAACTATATAAGCACAGGGAATATATCAGTGTGAGAGAGTCAGTAACTATATAAACACAGGGGATACATCAGTGTGAGAGAGTCAGTATCTATATAAACACAGGGGATACATCAGTGTGAGAGAGTCAGTAACTATATAAACACAGGGGACACATCAGTGTGAGAGAGTCAGTAACTATATCTGTTTATATTGTGTAAAAAAGATAGGGGATATATCTGTGTGAGAGAGTCAGTAATTATATCTGTTTATATTGTGTATATAAAGATAGGGGATATATCAGTGTGAGAGAGTCAGTAACTATATCTGTTTATATTGTGTATATAATGATAGGGGATTTATCAGTGTGAGAGAGTCAGTAACTATATCTGTTTATATTGTGTATATAAAGATAGGGGATATATCAGTGTGAGAGAGTCAGTAACTATATCTGTTTATATTGTTTATATAAAGATAGGGGATATATCAGTGTGAGAGAGTCAGTAACTATATCTGTTTATATTGTGTATATAAAGATAGGGGATATATCAGTGTGAGAGAGTCAGTAACTATATCTGTTTATATTGTGTATATAAAGATAGGGGATATATCAGTGTGAGAGAGTCAGTAACTATATCTTTTTATATTGTGTATATAAAGATAGGAGATATATCAGTGTGAGCGAGTCAGTAACTATATCTGTTTACATTGTGTTCATAAAGACAGGGGATATATCAGTGTGAGAGAGTCACTAACTGTATCTGTTTATATTGTGTATATAAAGATAGGGGATATATCAGTGTGAGAGAGTCAGTAACTATATCTGTTTATATTGTGTATGTAAAGATAGGGGATATATCAGTGTGAGAGAGTCAGTAACTATATCTGTTTATATTGTGTACATAAAGATAGGGGATATATCAGTGTGAGAGAGTCAGTAACTATATCTGTTTATATTGTGTATATAAAGATAGGGGATATATCAGTGTGAGAGAGTCAGTAACTATACCTGTTCATATTGTGTTCATAAAGATAGGGGATATATCAGTGTGAGAGTCAGTAACTATACCTGTTCATATTGTGTTCATAAAGATAAGGGATATATCAGTGTGAGAGAGTCAGTAACTATATCTGTTCATATTGTGTTCATAAAGATAGGGGATATATCAGTGTTAGAGAGTCTGTAACTATACCTGTTCATATTGTGTACATAAAGATAGGGTATATATCAGAGAGAGAGTCAGTTACTATATCTGTTTATATTGTGTACATAAAGCTAGGGGATATATCAGTGTGAGAGAGTCAGTATCTATATCTGCTTATATTGTGTTCATAAAGATAGGGGATATATCAGTGAGAGAGAGTCAGTAACTATATCTGTTTATATTGTGTTCATAAAGATAGGGGATATATCAGTGTGAGAGAGTCAGTAACTATATCTGTTTATATTGTGTACATAAAGATAGGGAATATATCAGTGTGAGAGAGCCAGTAACTATATAAACACAGGGAATATATCAGTGTGAGAGAGTCAGTAACTATATAAACACAGGGAATATATCAGTGTGAGAGAGTCAGTAACTATATAAACACAGGGGATACATCAGTGTGAGAGAGTCAGTATCTATATAAACACAAGGGATACATCAGTGTGAGAGAGTCAGCAACTATATCTGTTTATATTGTGTTCGTAAAGAAAGGGGATATATCAGTGTGAGAGAGTCAGTAACTATATCTATTCATATTGTGTTCATAAAGATAGGGGATATATCAGTGTGAGAGTCAGTAACTATACCTGATCATATTGTGTATATAAAGATAGGGGATATATCAGTCTTAGAGAGTCTGTAACTATACCTGTTCATATTGTGTATATAAAGATAGGGGATATATCAGTGTGAGAGTGTCAGTAACTATATCTGTTTATATTGTGTTCATAAAGATAGGGGATATATCTGTGTGAGAGAGTCAGTAACTATATCTGTTTATATTGTGTATATAAAGATAGAGGATATATCAGTGAGAGAGAGTCAGTAACTATATCTGTTTATATTGTGTTCATAAAGATAGGGGATATATCAGTGAGAGAGAGTCAGTAACTATATCTGTTTATATTGTGTTCATAAAGATAGGGGATATATCAGTGTGAGAGAGTCAGTAACTATATCTGTTTATATTGTGTACATAAAGATAGGGGATATATCAGTGTGAGAGAGTCAGTAACTATACACAGATAGGGGATATATCAGTGTGAGAGAGTCAGTTACTATATCTGTTTATATTGTGTACATAAAGTTAGGGGATATATCAGTGTGAGAGTGTCAGTAACTATATAAACACAGGGAATATATCAGTGTGAGAGAGTCAGTTACTATATAAACACAGGGAATGTATCAGTGTGAGAGAGTCAGTAACTATATAAAGACAGGGAATATATCAGTGTGAGAGAGTCAGTAACTATATAAACACAGGGGATACATCAGTGTGAGTGAGTCAGTAACTATATAAAGACAGGGGATACATCAGTGTGAGAGAGTCAGTAACTATATTAACACAGGGGATACATCAGTGTGAGAGAGTCAGTAACTATATCTGTTTATATTGTGTTCATAAAGATAGGGGATATATCAGTGTGAGAGAGTCAGTAACTATATCTGTTTATATTGTGTTCATAAAGATAGGGGATATATCAGTGTGAGAGAGTCAGTAACTGTATAAACACAGGGAATATATCAGTGTGAGAGAGTCAGTAACTATATAAGCACAGGGAGTATATCAGTGTGAGAGAGTCAGTAACTATATAAACACAGGGGATACATCAGTGTGAGAGAGTCAGTAACTATATAAACACAGGGGATACCTCAGTGTGAGAGAGTCAGTAACTATATAAACACAGGGGATACATCAGTGTGAGAGAGTCAGTAACTATATCTGTTTATATTGTGTAGATAAAGATAGGGGATATATCAGTGTGAGAGAGTCAGTAACTATATCTGTTTATATTGTGTATATAAAGATAGGGGATATATCAGTGTGAGAGAGTCAGTAACTATATCTGTTTATATTGTGTACATAAAGACAGGGGATATATCAGTGTGAGAGAGTCATAACTATATCTGTTTATATTGTGTTCATAAAGATAGGGGATATATCAGTGTGAGAGAGTCAGTAACTATATCTGTTTATATTGTGTATATAATGATAGGGGATATATCAGTGTGAGAGAGTCAGTAACTATATCTGTTTATATTGTGTACATAAAGACAGGGGATATATCAGTGTGAGAGAGTCAGTAACTATATCTGTTTATATTGTGTTCATAAAGACAGGGGATATACCAGTGTGAGAGAGTCAGTAACTATATCTGTTTATATTGTGTATATAAAGATAGGTGATATATCAGTGTGAGAGAGTCAGTAACTATATCTGTTTATATTGTGTATATAAAGATAGGTGATATATCAGTGTGAGAGAGTCAGTAACTATACCTGTTCATATTGTGTTCATAATGATAGGGGATATATCAGTGTGAGAGAGTCAGTAACTATACCTGTTCATATTGTGTTCATAAAGATGGGGGATATATCAGTGTGAGAGTCAGTAACTATACCTGTTCATATTGTGTTCATAAAGATAAGGGATATATCAGTGTGAGAGAGTCAGTAACTATATCTGTTCATATTGTGTTCATAAAGATAGGGGATATATCAGTGTGAGAGTCAGTAACTATGTAACTATACCTGTTCATATTGTGTATATAAAGATAGGGGATATATCAGTGTTAGAGAGTCAGTAACTATACCTGTTCATATTGTGTATATAAAGATAGGGGATATATCAGTGAGAGAGTGTCAGTAACTATATCTGTTTATATTGTGTTCATAAAGATAGGGGTTATATCAGTGTGAGAGTGTCAGTAACTATATCTGTTTATTTTGTGTATATAAAGATAGAGGATATATCAGTGAGAGAGAGTCAGTAACTATATCTGTTTATATTGTGTTCATAAAGATAGGGGATATATCAGTGAGAGAGAGTCAGTAACTATATCTGTTTATATTGTGTTCATAAAGATAGGGGATATATCAGTGTGAGAGAGTCAGTAACTATATCTGTTTATATTGTGTACATAAAGATAGGGGATATATCAGTGTGAGAGAGTCAGTAACTATACACAGATAGGGGATATATCAGAGAGAGAGTCAGTTACTATATCTGTTTATATTATGTACATAAAGATAGGGGATATATCAGTGTGAGAGTGTCAGTATCTATATCTGTTTATATTGTGTTCATAAAGATAGGGGATATATCATTGAGAGAGAGTCAGTAACTATATCTGTTTATATTGTGTTCGTAAAGATAGGGGATATATCTGTGTGAGAGAGTCTGTAACTATATCTGTTTATATTGTGTACATAAAGATAGGGGATATATCAGTTTGAGAGTGTCAGTAACTATGCACAGATAGGGGATATATCAGTGTGAGAGAGTCAGTAACTATATCTGTTTATATTGTGTACATAAAGATAGGGGATATATCAGAGAGAGAGTCCATTACTATATCTGTTTATATTGTGTTCATAAAGATAGGGGATATATCAGTGTGAGAGAGTCAGTAACTATATCTGTCTATATTGTGTTCATAAAGATAGGGGATATATCAGTGTGAGAGAGTCAGTAACTATATAAACACAGGGAATATATCAGTGTGAGAGAGTCAGTAACTATATAAACACATGGAATATATCAGTGTGAGAGAGTCAGTAACTATATAAACACAGGGAATATATCAGTGTGAGAGAGTCAGTAACTATATAAACACAGGGGATACATCAGTGTGAGAGAGTCAGTAACTATATAAACACAGGGGATACATCAGTGTGAGAGAGTCAGTAACTATATAAACACAGGGGATACATCAGTGTGAGAGAGTCAGTAACTATATAAACACAGGGGATACATCAGTGTGAGAGAGTCAGTAACTATATAAACACAGGGGATACATCAGTGTGAGAGAGTCAGTAACCATATCTGTTTATATTGTGTTCATAAAGATAGGGGATATATCAGTGTGAGAGAGTCAGTAACTATATCTGTTTATCTTGTGTTCATAAAGATAGGGGATATATCAGTGTGAGAGAGTCTGTAACTGTATAAACACAGGGAATATATCAGTGTGAGAGAGTCAGTAACTATATAAACACAGGGAATATATCAGTGTGAGAGAGTCAGTAACTATATAAACACAGGGGATACATCAGTGTGAGAGAGTCAGTAACTATATAAACACAGGGGATACATCAGTGTGAGAGAGTCAGTAACTATATAAACACAGGGGATACATCAGTGTGATAGAGTCAGTAACTATATCTGTTTATATTGTGTTCATAAAGACAGGGGATATATCAGTGTGAGAGAGTCAGTAACTATATCTGTTTATATTGTGTATATAAAGATAGGGGATATATCAGTGTGAGAGAGTCAGTAACTATATCTGTTTATATTGTGTTCATAAAGATAGGGGATATATCAGTGTGAGAGAGTCAGTAACTATATCTGTTTATATTGTGTACATAAAGATAGGGGATATATCAGTGTGAGAGAGTCAGTAACTATATCTGTTTATATTGTGTACATAAAGATAGGGGATATATCAGTGTGAGAGAGTCAGTAACTATACACAGATAGGGGATATATCAGTGTGAGAGAGTCAGTAACTATATCTGTTTATATTGTGTACATAAAGATAGGGGATATATCAGAGAGAGAGTCAGTTACTATATCTGTTTATATTGTGTACATAAAGATAGGGGATATATCAGTGTGAGAGAGTCAGTATCTATATCTGTTTATATTGTGTTCATAAAGATAGGGGATATATCAATGAGAGAGAGTCAGTAACTATATCTGTTTATATTGTGTTCATAAAGATAGGGGATATATCAGTGTGAGAGAGTCTGTAACTATATCTGTTTATATTGTGTACATAAAGATAGGGGATATATCAGTTTGAGAGTGTCAGTAACTATGCACAGATAGGGGATATATCAGTGTGAGAGAGTCAGTAACTATATCTGTTTATATTGTGTACATAAAGATAGGGGATATATCAGAGAGAGAGTCCGTTACTATATCTGTTTATATTGTGTACATAAAGATAGGGGATATATCAGTGTGAGAGAGTCAGTAACTATATCTGTCTATATTGTGTTCATAAAGATAGGGGATATATCAGTGTGAGAGAGTCAGTAACTATATAAACACAGGGAATATATCAGTGTGAGAGAGTCAGTAACTCTATAAACACAGGGAATATATCAGTGTGAGAGAGTCAGTAACTATATAAACACAGGGAATATATCAGTGTGAGAGAGTCAGTAACTATATAAACACAGGGGATACATCAGTGTGAGAGAGTCAGTAACTATATAAACACAGGGGATACATCAGTGTGAGAGAGTCAGTAACTATATAAGCACAGGGGATACATCAGTGTGATAGAGTCAGTAACTATATCTGTTTATATTGTGTTCATAAAGATAGGGGATAGATCAGTGTGAGAGAGTCAGTAACTATATCTGTTTATATTGTGTTCATAAAGATAGGGGATATATCAGTGTGAGAGAGTCCGTAACTGTATAAACACAGGGAATATATCAGTGTGAGAAAGTCAGTAACTTTATAAACACAGGGAATATATCAGTGTAAGAGAGTCAGTAACTATATAAACACAGGGGATACATCAGTGTGAGAGAGTCAGTAACTATATAAACACAGGGGCTACATCAGTGTGAGAGAGTCAGTAACTATATAAACACAGGGGATACATCAGTGTGAGAGAGTCAGTAACTATATCTGTTTATATTGTGTTCATAAAGACAGGGGATATATCAGTGTGAGAGAGTCAGTAACTATATCTGTTTATATTGTGTATATAAAGATAGGGGATATATCAGTGTGAGAGAGTCAGTAACTATATCTGTTTATATTGTGTATATAAAGATAGGGGATATATCAGTGTGAGAGAGTCAGTAACTATATCTGTTTATATTGTGTACATAAAGACAGGCGATATATCAGTGTGAGAGAGTCAGTAACTATATCTGTTTAGATTGTGTACATAAAGATAGGGGATATATCAGTGTGAGAGAGTCAGTAACTATTTCAACACAGGGGATACATCAGTGTGAGAGAGTCAGTAACTATATAAACACAGGGGATACATCAGTGTGAGAGAGTCAGTAACTATATAAACACAGGGGATACATCAGTGTGAGAGAGTCAGTAACACTATCTGTTTATATTGTGTACATAAAGATAGGGGATATATCAGTGTGAGAGAGTCAGTAACTATATCTGTTTATATTGTGTACATATAGATAGGGGATATATCAGTGTTAGAGAGTCAGTAACTATATCTGTTTATCTTGTGTTCATAAAGATAGGGGATATATCAGTGTGAGAGTCAGTAACTATATCTGTTTATATTGTGTTCATAAAGATAGGGGATATATCAGTGTGAGAGAGTCAGTAACTATATCTGTTTATATTGTGTTCATAAACATAGGGGATATATCTGTGTGAGAGTCAGTAACTATATCTGTTTATATTGTGTTCATAAAGACAGGGGATATATCAGTGTGAGAGTCAGTAACTATATCTGTTTATATTGTGTTCATAAAGACAGGGGATATATCAGTGTGAGAGTGTCAGTAACTATATCTGTTTATATTGTGTTCATAAAGATAGGGGATATATCAGTGTGAGAAAAGTCAGTAACTATATCTGTTTATATTGTGTACATAAAGATGGGGGATACATCAGTGTGAGATTCAGTATCTATATCTGTTTATATTGTGTTCATAAAGATAGGGGATATATCAGTGAGAGAGAGTCAGTAGCTATATCTGTTTATATTGTGTATATAAAGATAGGGGATATATCAGTGTTAGAGAGTCAGTTACTATATCTGTTTATATTGTGTATATAAAGATAGGGGATTAATCAGTGTGAGAGTCAGTTACTATATCTGTTTGTATTGTGTATATAATGATAGGGGATATATCAGTGTGAGAGAGTCAGTAACTATATCTGTTTATATTGTGTACATAAAGATAGGGGATATATCAGTGTGAGAGAGTCAGTATCTATATCTGTTGATATTGTGTTCATAAAGATAGGGGATATATCAGTGTGAGAGAGTCAGTAACTATATCTGTTTATATTGTGTTCATAAAGATAGAGGATATATCTGAGAGAGAGTTATTAACTATATCTGTTTATATTGTGTTCATAAAGATAGGTGATATATCAGTGTGAGGGAGTCAGTAACTATATCTGTTTATATTGTGTTCATAAAGATAGGGGATATATCAGTGTGAGAGAGTCAGTAACTATATCTGTTTATATTGTGTTCATAAAGATAGGGGATATATCAGTGTGAGAGTCAGTAATTATACCTGTTTTATTGTGTTCATGAAGATAGGTGATATATCAGTGTGAGAGAGTCAGTAACTATATCTGTTTATATTGTGTTCATAAAGATAGGGGATATATCAGTGTGAGAGTCAGTAATTATACCTGTTTTATTGTGTTCATAAAGATAGGGGATATATCAGTTTGAGAGAGTCAGTTACTATATCTGTTTATATTGTGTTCTTTAAGATATGAGGGGCTCTCTCATTGTTTTCTTTCATTCGTTCTTGTTTTGCCTGTCCCACCGGCAAGACCAGCATTAATTCTCTGGCCTGGCCTACATGTGATTCCAGATCCACAACCATGTGGTTGACTCTCAAATGCCCCAACAAGCAGTTCAGTTGTATCAAACCTCCAGAAATTCAATTCGGAATGAAACCGGTCAGCACACCTGGCATCAACCTAGGCACCAGAAAGGGCAACGGCAAACCTCGCCCTGTCGACCCTGCAATGTCCTCCTCACTAACCTGTGGGGGCTTGTGCCGAAATTGGGAGAGCTGTTTCACAGGCGTGTCAAGCAACAGCCAGACATAGCCATACTCGAGGTATCATACCTTACAGATCATGTCCCAGACACCGTTATCACCATCCCTGGGTATGTCCTGTCACACTGGCAGGACAGAGCCAGCAAACGTGGTGACACAGTGGTATGCAGTCGGGAGGGAGTTGCCCTGCGAGTTCTCAACATCGACTCCAGACCCCATGAAGTCTCAGGCCATCAGGTCAAATATGGGCAAGGAAACCTCCTGCAGAATACCACGTACCACTCTCCCTTAGCGGATGAATCAGTGATCCTCCATGTTTAACACCATTTGAAGGAAGGAATGAGGGTGGCAAGGGTGCAGAATGTACTCTTGGTTGATGGACTTCAGTGTCCATCACCAAAAGTGGCTCGGCACCACTGCTGACCGAACTGGCCGTGCCTTAAAGGACATAGCTGCTAGACTAGGTCTGTGACAGGTGGTGAGGAACCAACAAGAAGGAAAAACGCACTTGACCTTATCTTCACCAACCTGCCTGCCGTGGATGCATCTGTCTATGACAGTATCGCGAGGAGTGACCACCGCACAGTCGTTGTGGAGATGAAGTCCCGTCTTCACATTGAGGAGACCCTCCATCGTGTTGTGTGGCACTCCCATAGTGCTAAATGGGATAGATTTCAAACAGATCTAGCAACTCAAGACTGGGCATCCATGAGGAGCTATGGACCATCAGCAGCAGCAGAATTGTACTCGAACACTATCTGTAACCTCATAGCCCGGCATTTCCCCACTCTACCATGACCACCAAGCCAAGGGATCAGCTCTGGTTCAATGAAGAGTGCAGGAGGGCATGCCAGGAGCAGCACCAGGCATACCTAAAGTTGAGGCGTCAACCTGGTGAAGCTGCAACACAGGACCACTTGCGTGCCAAACAGAATAAGCAGCAAGTGATAGACAGAGCTAAGCGATCCCAAAGCCAACAGATCAGATGTGAGCTCTGCAACCCTGCCACATCCAGGCATGAATGGTGGTGGACAATTAAACAATTCACTGGAGGAGGAGGCTCCACAAATAGCCCATCCTCAATGATGGAGGAGCCCAGTACATCAGTGCAAAAGGTAAGGCTGAAGCATTTGCTACAATCTTCAGCCAGAAGTGCCGAGTGGATGATCCAACTCTGCCCCCTTTGGAGGTCCCCAGCATCACAGATGCCAGTCTGCAGCCAATTTGATTCACTCCACGTGATATCAAGAAACAGCTGAAGGCACTGGATACTCCAGAAGCTATGGGCCCTGATAATATTCCGGCAATAGTACTGAAGACTTGTGCTCCAGAGCTTGCCACGCTCCGAGCCAAGCTATCCCAGTGCAGCTACAACACTGGCATCTACCCGGCTATGTGGAAAATTGCCCAGTTATGTCTTGTACACAAAGCAGGACAAATCCAACATTGCCAATTCCTGCCCCTTTAGGCTACTCTCGATCATCAGCAAAGTGATGGAAGGTGTCATCAACAGTGCTATCAAGCAGCACTTGCTTAGCAATAACCTGCTCACTGGCACTCTGTGTGTGTTCCGTCAGGGCCACTCAGCTCCTGACCTCATTACAGCCTTGGTTTAAACATGGATAAAAGAGCTGAACTCCAGAGGTGAGGTGAGAGTGACTGCTCTTGACATCAAGGCAGCATTTGACCGAGGGTGTGGCATCAAGGAGCCAGTGGGAATTGGGGAAAACTCTCCACTGGTTGGAGTCAAACCTGGCATAAAGGAAGATGGTTGTGGCTGTTGGAGGTCAGTCATGCAGGGGGTACTTAAAAAAGTAATTAGGAGAGCGAAGTGGGGCATGAGAAAACACTGGCGGGCAAGATAAAGGAAAACCCTTTTATAAATATATTAAAGGCAAGAGGATAACCAGGGGAAGAGTAGGGCCCACTAGGGACCAAAGTGGCAAACTGTGCATGGAGCCGGAGGACGTAGGTGAGGTTTTAAATGATTACTTTTCATCTGTGATGACTATGGAGAAGAATGATGTAGGTGTAGAAACCAGGGAGGGGGACTGTGATATACTTGAACAAATTAGCATTGAAAGGGAGGAGGTATTAGCGGTTTTAGCAAGCTTAAATCCCCACGCCCAGATGATATGTATCCCAGGCTGCTATGTAAGGCATGGAAGGAGATTGCAGGGGCTCTGACACTAATTTTCAAATCCTCTCTGGCCACAGGAGAGATGCCAGAGGACTGCAGGACAGCGAGTGTGGTACCATTATTCAAGAAGGGTGGTAGGGATAAACCAGGTAATTGCAGGCCAGTGAGTCTTACGTCAGTGGTTGGGAAACTATTGGAAAAAATTCCGAGGGACAGGATCAATCTCCGCTTGGAGAGGCAGGGATAGTCAGCGTGGCTTTGTAGGGGGAGATCATGTGTAACAAATGTGATTGAATTTTTCGAGGAGGTGATGGGTTGTGTAGATGAGGGTAGTGCTGATAATGTAGTCTATCTGGACTTCACTAAGGGAGAATGGTCAAGAAGGTAAGAGCCCATGGGATCCAGGGCAATTTGGCAAATTGGATCCAAAATTGGCTTAGTGGCAGGAGGCAGAGGGTGATGGTTGAAGGTTGTTCTTGTGATTGGAAACCTGTGATGAGTGGTGTGCCACAGGGATCAGTGCTGGGACCCTGGCTGTTTGTAGTGAACATTAATGATGTAGACGTGAATATAGGAGGTATGATCAGTAAGTTTGCAGATGACATGAAAATTGGTGGTGTAAATAGTGAGGAGGAAAGTCTTGGATTACAGGACGATATAGATGGGCTGGGAAGATGGGCTGGGCAGTGGTAAATGGAATTTAAGCCTGAGAAATGTGAGGTGATGGGAGGGTTAACATGGCAAAGGAATGCAGTGAATAGTAGGACCCTAGGAACTACAGAGGATCAGAGGGACCTTGGTGTACATGTCCATAGATCCCTGAAGGCGGCAGCACAGGTAGATAAGGTGGTTAAGGAGGCATATGGGATACTTGCCTTTATTAGCCGAGGCATAGAATATAAGAGCAGGGAGGTTATGTTGGAGCTGTTGAAAATGCCAGTTAGGCCACAGCTGGAGTACTGTGTGCAGTTCTGGTCGCTGTAAGAAGGATGTGATTGCACTGGCGAGGGTGTAGAGGAGATTCACCAGGATGTTGCCTGGGCTGGAGCGTTTCAGCTATGAAGAGAGACTGGATAGGCTAGGGTTGTTTTCCTTAGAGCAGAGAAGGCTGAGGGGGGACCTGATAGAGGTATGCAAAATTATAAGGGGCGTAGATAGGAAGAAACTTTTCCCTTTAGTGGAGGTGTCAATAACCAGGGGGCATAGATTTAAGGTAAGGGGTAGGAGGTTTAGAGGGGATGCGAGGAAACATTTTTTCACCCAGAGGGCGGTTGGAATCTGGAACACACTGCCTGAGGGGGTGGTAGAGACGGGAACCCTCACAACATTTAAGAAATATTTAAATGAGCACTTGAAATGCAATAGCACACAGGGCTATGGGCCAAGTGCTGGAAAATGTGATTAGAATAGATAGGTGTTAATGGCCAGCTTGGACACGGTGGGCCGAAGGGCCTGTTTCTGTGCTGTACAACTCTATGGCTCTCTGACTTTGAGCTCCAGGACATCACTATAGGTGTTCTTCAGGGTAGTGTCCTCGGCCCAACCATCTTCAGCTGCTTCATTCCTTCCATCATAAGGTCAGAAATGGGGATGTTTCACTGATGTTTGCACAATGTTCAGCATCATTCACGACTCCTCAGATACTGAATCAGTCCATGTCCAAATGCAGCAAGACCTGGACAATATCCAGGCTTGGATTGACAAGTGGCAAGTAACATTCGTGCCACACAAGTGTCAGGCAATGACCATCTCCAACAAGATAGATCCTAAACATCTCCCTTTGACATTCAATGACATTACCATCACTGAACCCCCTACCATCAACATCCTGCGGGGTTACCATTGATCAGAAACTGAACTGAACTAGCTATATAAATACTGTGGCTACAAGAGCAGGTCAGAGGCTAGGAGTCCTGTGGCAAGTAACTCACCTCCTGATTCCCCAAAGCCTGTCCACTATCTACAGGGCACGTCAGGAGTGTGATGGAATACTCCCCACTTGCCTGGATGAGTGCAGCTCCAACTACACTTAAGAAGCTCAACATCATTCAGGATGAAACAGCTGGCTTGATTGACATCCCTCCCACAAACATTCACTCCCTCCACCACCGACACACAGTAGCAGCAGTGTGTGTACCATCTACAAGATGCACTGCAGCAACTCACCAACCCTCCTTAGACAGCACCTTCCAAACCCATGACTACAACCATCTAGAAGGACGAGCAGCAGGCACATGGGAACCCCACCACCTGAAAGTTCCCCTCAAGTCACACACTATCCTGACTTGGAAATATATCACCCACTGTCACTGGATCAAAATCCTGGACCTCCATCCCTAACAGGCACATGGAGTGCACCACGTGGACTGCAGCGGTTCAAGATGGCAGCTCACCACCACCTTCTCAAGGGGCAATCAGGAATGGGCAATAAATGCTGGCCTCGATGCTGATGCCCACACCCCAGGAGTGAATTTTAAAAAGACCTTTTCATCAGTTTAAAGACGCTTATCAGATTACCCTGCTAGAGAAGAGTGTTGCCACACCGTTTCATCTTTTCTGTTAGATCTGCCCTCCGCTCTGGCATCATTCTGCAAAAAAGCTCCTTGTGTTGTGCCTCTCGATCCTTTTTGTGAACTGTTAGCCCAGAGGGTACACAATACACATTGGAAACGTCCAAAAAGTAAAAACAAAGTGAAATGCTCTCCTAGGTTTGAAAGCCACAAGTTGGATGTCCAGATTGTCCGGGGCAGAAGTGTCCTGTGGGGAAACTGTTCCCGTTGTGTGCAGGGCTTGGTCTGGCTGGTGTGAATCTCCATTCTCAAGGAGCCCCACAGCGCAGAACCCTCCCTAGCTCAGCATAAACTGTGCATACTTGGGCTTGCGGTTCCAATGGCCTGATGCTGAGAGATAGAGTAATATGGGGGAGAGAGAGATAGGGGTGGGGATATCTATCACTAATGGATTGTGAGCCACACTAAACCCCAGCAGATAAACCCAGTCAAACTCCGCTGTGGCACCTGGGTTGTTAGAAGCTGAGCTCAGTTGCCCAGTGTCTTACTCATTGTTCTGTTCTGTGTGTTGTTCAGCTCTGGGAGACTGAGTTCCGACCCTCTGGGAGGCGATGGAATTGGTGACGGAAACGGAAGTGTTGCTGGGCGAGCAGCCGGAATCCTCCGATGGCCCGGGGGCAGAGCGACAGGCTCGGAGCGTTCAGGAGGAGGACTGCTTCCAGTGCTTTGTGTGCGGGAAGGGCTTCCGCTGGGCATGCCTTTTGAAAAGGCACCTGCGGGTTCACACTGGGGAGAAACCCTTCGAGTGTGCCGTGTGCAAGAAGTGCTTCAGTAAGTCCAGTAACTTGACCAGGCACCGGCGATTTCACACCGGGGAGAAGCCCTTCGAGTGCACCGTGTGCCAAAAACGATTCTCCACCTGTAATGACCTCCGGGTGCACCAGCGAATTCACACGGGCGAGAAACCTTTTGAGTGTGCAGTGTGCAAGAAAAGATTCTACACATCCGGCCACCTGATAAGACATCAGCGCACTCACAGTGGGTAGGAGCTGTTCAATTGATTGTATGTCAACACTAAGCATCTGGACAACAGACACAGTATTCCCACCGCGGCAAAGATGCTGAATGAGCAAGACGAGGCCAGAGGCTGAGCCCTTAATTTGCTGTCAGGATAGCGGGGGAGGCTCAGGGTCCTTGCTGTTATTTATGCATGAATGCTACACCCACTTCAGGTGAGGAGCAGATGTGCAGCATTAAACACAGAAATGACGGAGTTGCCTGCCTGAGATGGGTGCTCGGGTGTTAGCTTTGTGAAAACAGCATCTCAATAACCTGGTCCTCCTCGGTGAGATGTGTTGGAACGGTGTGAAGCTTTGCTGTATATGCGAGTGGGACAATGAATTAAACCTATCACAAAGTTAAATGTTGTCCATTTTGGTCGAAGTACTTGATCAACAATGTGGTTATTTTCTGTCAGACAACTTCTGACACTGAAAATGAACTATTATGAGCGTGGAATCTCATTCAGTCAGTTTTTAATTGTTCTTGGAGATTTTAAAATCATGCTGAATTTAAAGTTGTAACGTTTTTCATGTTTCTTTTTTGAATCCAGTCTTTCTTTCCCTCTGGTGGGGATTTCAATTGCCCATGGGGGTCGGAACAGGACTGGGTGCGCTATGAAAATAGAGTTCCCGAATGGTATGTCAGGGTCCCGGCACCTCCAGGACACCCTGGAACTTTCAAAGTGAGGGTGGGTGGAAGGGAGGGAATTGAGGACCCGCTCGTCTCCAATTAATCGCCTGTTAAGCTCCTTGAAGTTGTTAATGGGCTGGGGAGGGCCAGAGGCTGCTTTCAATTTGTAAATCGCTCCACTTGATCTGTCTGTTGCCCGTTTGTGCACTGCTGTTGGGTTCAATGCAGGTAGAAATTAAGATTTTTTTTTATATGGTTAAAAAATTTGGGACCTGGGTGATTTTACGCTAATCACGTGCATTACCTCTCATTTAGCTGTTGTCTGCTTTTGTGCATGGTCAGGCTGCTTGCCCTTAGAGGTGCTGTCTGCTCTATTTGGCAAGGTAGCGGCAGGACCCATCATGGCTGCCATTTGCCTTTGCCACTTGCAGTTTACAGGCAGCTCCCACCTTTTGCCAATGCCTGGCACCGAGCTCCCTGCTGGCCTATTTAGGGCATTTACATTTGAAGATAACATCACGTGTGACGCTGATGCGATGTGAGGCCAGGATCCAGAAAATATCTGAGCGTCACTTTCCCACCTTAACAATCGAGCCTTTTATTTCTCTTTCTTGAAACTGATTTGCCGTTGAATTCACTGACCCGAATTCACACTCCACCTTGGTTCCTGCACTGTTAATTCCTCCATCCTTCAGTCTGGTTAGGGCAACATTCTGTTGCTTACCATGTTCACTCATCTCTTGAGTTACTGATATCAGCTTTCACTTTTAGCAACTTGCCATGCATTGGAAATTAGAAAGTCTAAACCTGCAATGGCAAGCTGTAATGGGAGAAACCATTAGATTTACCCCTACAGTCAATTGTGGCCAAGTGTCTCTTCGACTCAGTAGAATCATCAGTGTTTTGCTGTATAGAAGCTACTTGTATAATGAGATGGATTGTGCCACATACTGCTGGACTGCAATGTTAATCACTGTGTCCCACACGGAGCTCACTCCGTATGAACTCACCATCCTAGTGGTTATTTTCACAAGAGTGCACAGTGCTGGTGGGCTACATCATACGATAATCCACTTACTGTAGAATCACAAAACCCATCTTCCCTTCCTTTATTTCACCCACTCTTCCCGATTTAACAAAGCTAGTGTGTCACTGAGCGCTTCTCCGAGACAATCTCACCGGGATGCAGGAGGCCACATCATGGCCTCTATCCACAGCGGCAGTACTGTCTCAGCCTCTTTTCCTTTGCTGGTACCATCCCAGCTTCTGCCCACTCACAGCAGAGTGTTGGATGTGATCTCTTTGGCAGTCACCGGTTCAGGAGAATGAGGGCGTCTCTTTGATCGCTGGGCACTCTGAACAAGCGCTGTTGGGTAATATGTAATCAAGGATGTGCACCACAGAAACATGCCATCAAGCCCAACTGGTCTGTGCGAATATTTAGGCTCCACATGAGTCTTCTCCCACCTACTTAAACTCACTCTATCAACATATCCTTTTATTTCTCCCTTCTTCATGTTTATCCAGTTTTCTGTTAAAATGCATCTATAATCATTGCTTCAGCTACATCAGGCGGTGGCGAGTTCCACTTTCTCGGCACTCTAGGCAAAGTAGCTTCTCATAAATACTTCATTGCAATTATCTTAGTTCTCACCCTCTCTGTTCCTCATTAAGACTCTCCTTGAAACGCACCTCTTTGACCAAGCTTTTGGTCACCTGGCCTAATATCTCCTTATGTGGCTTGCTGTCAGTGTTTGATTCCTATGAGGCACCAACATTATATAAATACAGATTGTTTGCAGATAATTTGAAAACTCTTTACTGCCTTTTTCATGACAAATCACAATTCTTATGGTGCTGAAGGTGGCCATTTGGCCCATCGTGTCTGCACCAGCCCTCCAAAAGAGCATTATCACCTAGTGCCATTGCCCTGCCTTTTCCCCATACCCTTGCACATTGTTTCTATTCAAACAATCATCTAATGCCCTCTTGAATCTCTCGATTGAATCCACCACACTTCCAGGCAGTGCGTTCCAGACCCGAACCATTTGTTGTGTGAAGAAGTTTTTTCTCCCACCACATTTGCTTCTTTTGCAAATCACTTTAAACCTATACCCTCTTTTTCTCAATCTTTTTACGAGCAGGAACAGTTTCTCCCTATCTACTCTATCCGGCCCCCTTGTGATTTTGAATACCTCTATCAAATCTCCTCTTGGCCTTCTCCTTTCCAAGGAGAACAGTTCCAATTTCTCCAATCTATCTTCATAACTGAAGTTTCTCCTCCCTGGAACCATTCTTGTAAACCTGTGCTGCACCCCCTCCAATGTGTTCACACCCTTCCTATAGTGTGGTGCCCAGACTGTACATACTACTCCAGTTGAAGTCTTATATAAGCTCAGCATACCATAAGACATAGGAGCAGAAATTAGGCCATTCGGCCCATCGAGTCTGCTCCGCCATTCAATCATGGCTGATAAATTTCTCAACCTCATTCTCCCGCCTTCTGCCCGTAACCTTTGATCCCCTTACCAATCAAGAACCTATCTATCTCGGTCTTAAATACACTGAACGACCTGGCCTCCACAGCCTTCTGTGGCAACGAATTCCATAGATTCACCACTCTCTGGCTAAAGAAGTTTCTCCTCATCTCTGTTCTAAAAGGTCTTCCCTTTACTCTGAGCCTGTGTATTAATTAATTAATTAATACCTCCCTGCTCTTGTACTCTATACCCCTAATAATAAAGCCCAGGATACGGTATGATTTATTAACTGCTTCTCCACCTGTCCTGCCATCTACAGTGATCTATGCGCATATACCCCCAGGTCCTTCTGTTCCTGCACCCCCTTATTTTATATTGTCTGTCCATGTTCTTCCTACCAAAATGCATCACCTCACACCTCTCTGCATTGAACTTCATCTGCCACCTATCTGCCCACCTCCAGCTTGATCGCCTTGTCTCATAAGTAACTTCTGCAGGATATTGGTAATAGCGGTTGCTCGTCCCAGGAAATGTCCCTTGGGCAGCTCCTTGAGCATTGGTTTGGGTTCGATTTAGCAGGCAGCATACACACTGTGCCTGATCAGAAAACCTGGGTGGGGTGAACACTCAGGAGGTGCTGGGATAACCCAAAGGTGACGGACGGCCCTTTAGGAAGCAGTGAGCGAAACAAATAAGGAGTTGAGGAAGGTACCCCATGAGTATTAATGTCCTCACTCCTTGGTCTTATTATCTCCTCTCTGGGCTGTTGTGTGCTGAGAGTTCCAAAGGTCATACTGTGACCGGCTTTACATAACTTCCGATATTCCAGAGAATGCGTGCCTCCTTTAAGGGGCAGTTTGATTTCAGTACTTAAGATTTTGGAAGAAATTCTCAGCATTGACCGAGAAGTTTTCTGCTAGTTAGCGATGCCATTCAGGAGCGAATTCTGAAAATCTTTCTACATTGAAAGGATAGTAGAAATGTGGAACTCTCTCCCACAATAAGCTCAATTAATCCGTTTAAATCTGAGATTCATAAGTTTTTGCTGGACAAGGATATAAGGAATATGGAGTTCAGGCAGGTGGATGGGTTAAGATACACATCAGCCATGATCTCATTGAAAGGCAGAGCAGGCTGAAGGGGCTGAGTGGCCTGCCCCTGTCCCTATTGCTATGCGGTTGGGATTTTGTGTCCTTGTTTTCACCCTAGTTGAGTTTAGGTTCTGTGTCTCCAAATACTTTAGTAGTGGAGACTTGTCTTTAAGGATCTTTTCACATCCTCTGCTATTGTGTATTTCTTGTGTGCCCAGAAAACCATTTGAGCTTTTACTTGCTGTATCTGAGGAGCCCTTGTATTTGAGAGCTGCAGACTGACACTCCATTAGACCTTATTGTGGGCACCAGCTGTCCAATAATTAAAGAACAAATGAACAATATCGATCCGTGTTGTCCTCAGCTATTCACACAGTAGACTCTGCGTTGCTCCACATCTCCACAAAGCACTGGCCAGGTTGCAGCTGGAATATTTCTGAATGATGTCGCTGAAATGTTGTGAAATATCATAAGCTGTCAAATAGCTGAATAAATTACCAGCATGTTTGTATTTAAATCGAGTGGCTTGAGTTTTGTTTTCACTTGTTCACATTCCAGCACAGCTCCAACTCTTAGAAAAAGGAAAGCCTTGCCTTTCTGTAAAGGATCAGGGGAGCAATGTTGCTGACGGACACAACGACAGCGGTTGAATGAGAGGGTGTCAGTAGGGATGAGCAGGCAGTGGGGACAGGCTGGGTGGAATTAGCTAGCAATAAATGCAAGATCTGGTAGCAGTTGTCCACAGACCATCTGACAGTGAAATTGTACCAGGAGGCACAAGCACAGAGATCAGAGAAGTAACACAAACAGTGTGGTCATCATAATGGGAGGCTTTCATTTTTGCATTGACTGGGAGAACCAAAGCAGCTCAAGTCACAAATGCAGCAAAAGTCGAGCATATATTTGGGGCAGTTTCCTGAAGCTATTGGTTCTTGAGTCAACAGGGGAGCAGGTCACCTTCGATTCAGTGATGGGGAAGAAGCCAGAATGGGTCTCTGTAAGGAAACAACTTGGGTACAACAGCCATAACCGTGATTGAATTTGACGTTTTTATAATCTCACTCTCCCTTCCAAATTTAAGCCATGCTGACTTTGAAAGAATGTGACACAAGCTGACTGGACTGAAGTTTGGAAATGGTGGGCGGTATTGGTGTTATACAAGCCGGCGCACAAACCTCCAGATCAAAAGGCTCCATTTGTGGCGTTGAGTAAGCATGGTCTGCAAACAAGATACAGGACAGTTTCAAGCTTAAAAAGTGCCTCTTACCAATGCAGAAAACATGAAAATCCTGTGGAGTTGGAGCTCCAAACAACAATAAAGGGATTATTAAGGAATGCAATAAGGAAAATTAAAAACATGAAGACAGCAGCAACAACGGAGGATACATCTGAGTGGGGGAGTGAAACTGGTTGGAGGGGGCAAGGGCTGATAAATCAGAGTTTGGATGGGCGGGGGGGAAGCATGGACCTAGAACTATGTTTTCCAAAAATGCAAGGAGTCACTTCAGAGGGCAGCGGGTAGGTGGCATCAACTAATATTTCTGATAAGCCCACCGACCCCCACAGCTACCTCGATCCCCGTCATCACACACTGCACCCTGTAAAGGACTGCACTCCATTCTCCCAGTTCCTCCATCTCCGTCTCACCTGTTCTAATGATGCGACCATCCACCACAGCGTTTCAGAGATGTCATCTTTTTACCTCAACCGAGAATTCCTCCACCATGGTTGACAGGTCCCTTGTCTGTGTGCACCACATCCCCCCGCACTTCCGCTCTCACCCCTTCCTCTCACTCCCAGAACCACAGT
The DNA here is from genome assembly GCF_964194155.1 of Cetorhinus maximus. Lineage (NCBI taxonomy): Eukaryota > Metazoa > Chordata > Chondrichthyes > Lamniformes > Cetorhinidae > Cetorhinus > Cetorhinus maximus. The sequence continues at coordinate 511,704 of NW_027596187.1, read as the reverse complement.
AGAGTTCTCCTTGCCCTCATCTTCCAACCCATCACCATCCTCCGTTTCCACCAGCTCCAGCGTGATGCCACCACCAAACACACCTTCCTCTGCCGCCCTCCCCTTTCGGCATTCTGAATGGGTCGTTCCCTCTGTGACACGCTGTCTCAGGCAGCCTGAAAACCTAGTTCCCTTCCCACAACGTAGATGTAACACTTGCCTTTTTACCTCTCTCTCCTCAACATCCAAAGCCCCAAACACTCCTTCCCAGTGAAGCAGCGATTTACGTGTACTTAGAACCATAGAACACGACAGCACAGAAAACAGGCCATTCGGCCCTTCTAGTCCCATTGACCTGCACCTAGTCCATAACCCTCCAGACCTCTCCCATCCATGTATCTATCCAATTTATTCTTAAAACTTTTAAGCGTGAGCCCGCATTTACCACGTCAGATGGTAGCTCGTTCCACACTCTGACCACTCTCTGAGTGAAGAAGTTCCCCCTAATGTTCCCCCTAAACCTTTCCCCTTTCACCCTAAAGCCATGTCCACTCGTGTTTATCTCTCCTAATCTAAGTGGAAAGAGCCTACTCGCATTTACTCTTACGTATAGCCTCACAATTTTGTAAACTTCTATCAAATCTCCCCTCATCCTTCTACGCTCCAAGGAATAAAGTCCTAACCTGTTTAATCTTTCCCTGTAACTCAACTCCTTAAGACCTGGCAACATCCTAGTAAAGTACTTCTTTCAACCTAGTCCACTGTTTTTGCTGCTGACAATGTGGTTTCCTCTACATTGGGGAGACTGAATGCAGATCGGGTGACCGCTTTGCGCAACGCCTCTGTTCAGTCCACAAGCTTTACCAACGCCCCCTCCACAGTACACATCTTGTTGCAGACGACTGAGGGGTGAGGAAGAAGGAGAAATGTTAACCCACCATCTTACCCTGTTTTTAACGAGCTGAGACCTGTTGCTTGCAATTCTTCTGCCGCGTAGAAACTTCAGGCCAGTTATGCACCTTGGAGGCCACATTCACACCAAGTGTCTTCAGCTCGAGCTCAGCAATTCCAAGCTTCAGAGACAGCTGGAGTCACTGCAGAATGGACTGCATGGGAGGGAACTAGCAAGGAATAGAAACGCAGTCGTGATAGGAGGTTCCATGCTTAGGGGGACAGACAAGTGTTCCTGTAACCATCATTGAGAGACCCGTATAGTGTGTTGTTCCCTTGGTGCCACCATGGAGAGGGTGCAGAATGTTCTGTATGGGGAAGAGAGTATGTCAGACGTTGTGGGACACGTCAGTCTCAATGGCACAGAGAGGACAGGTACTGATATCCTACAGCCAGATTTTCAGGAGCTAGGACAGATGTTAAAAAGCAGGACCTCAAAGGTCCTAATCTCCAGACTAGACCCAGTGCCGCGCACTAGCGAGAGTCAAAGTAGGAGGGTCGGCAGAATCAATGCACGGCTTGTCATCTGGTGCAGGAAGGATTCTTGGGACATTGGGACCAGTTCTAGGACAGAGACGCCTTTTCAAAAAGGGCACTTTGCGCCTCAACAGGACTGAGACAATGTCCTCATGGAGAGGCTGATTAGTGTGGTTGGGGAGGGTTTAAACTAAATTGGCAGGGGAATGGGTATCAGCATATAGAGGTAGACAATAGGAATAAGGCACATAAAGTGAGAGTGTTGGACAGTACTAAAGAAGGAAGTAGTACCATATTAGTTAGGAGTGGACTAAGAGGAGTGCAATGGCAGGATTACATTATAATGCAAGTAAGTAAATGTACAAAGCATGGATCGGTGAGCTACAAACACAGATAGCTGTGTGGGACGATGATGTTAAGGTGATAATGGAAACGTGGCTTAAAAATGAGCACTTAATATTCATGGTTATAATGTATTCAGAAAAGATACAAAAAGGAAAAAGGGAAGTTGAGTGGCAGTACTGATTAAGGAAGACATTATAGTGCTGGAAAGAGGGGATGTCCTTGAGGGGAATCGAATCCAGCTGATTAGAGTTGAGAAACAAAAAGGGTATGATCACTCTACTGGAGGTTTTCTACAACCCTCCAAACAGTGAGTGAGAGAGAGAGGGATGGAGACGAACAAATCTGCGGGGAAATCACAGAGATGTGCAAGAACTAAAGAGTAGTGATATTGGGGGATTTTAATTACCCAAATATTGATTGGAATTATGTTAGAGTAGAGAGTAAGGAGAGAGAAGAATTTCTAAAAGGCGTTCGGAAGAATTTTGTTCATTAGTATGTTCTCAGTTCGACTAGGAAGGAGGCATTGCTGGATCTGGTGCTGGGAATTGATGTGGGTCAAGTGGAGTAAGAGTCTGTGTGTGGGAACACTAGGGTTAAGAGTGATGATCGGATCATGAGGTATTAATAGAGAAGAGCAGGAGCAATCTAAAGTAGAACTTCTAAATTGGAAGAGGGCTAACTTCAATGGGATGAGAGAGTTTCTCGCCAAGGTAATATGGAGCCAAAGCCTGACAGGAAAAAAAACTGCAATGGGCAATCTTTGAGGAGATTCTTCATGTGCAGGTTAGGTACATTTCCATAACTGTGAAAGGTAGGGGAGCCAAAAGCCAGGGCTCCTTGGATCTTGAGGGAGATAGAGGATATAATGTAGCAAAAAAAAGAGGGTGTATGATGCATGTCAGGTAAATTCTTCAATTGAAATCAATCCAGTGCTGAAGTAAGAGCCAGCTACTGGAGGCTGAAAATGATCGAAAAAGAAAGGAGCACCTCCTTCCCCTAACTCCCTCACTCACCAAACTCTCACTTTACACTCTGTGCACCCGAATCAACACTCAATGCAGACAAGGCAGCACTGAGGAAGGCCCCTTTTTATGCTCCCTGAAAGGCATTTAAGCTTCTGAAAAGTAGTTTAGGCTAGCTACTTAATTAACTAGCTGCAGCTGCTCTCAAAGAGCTTGTATACCCCTGTTTTAAGGCTGCAATAAAATTCAACTTCTCTTAACTTAAGGAGCAATATTTAATTAATTGCTAAATTAAACAAAAAAACTAAACTTTAGATAGAAACCAACCCTTGTGTATATTTTATATTATATATAACATATAGAGCAGTGGGGGAGGATTTAATATATAAAATAAATATAAAATAACTGCATGAAAAATATATTAAAGTATAAAAATCATGAAGAGGCTTTGATCCAGTTCAATGCTGTGATCCGAGTAGAGAGTGCGACTGCCAGCAATGATCTTTCTCAGCATGGACAGTTGGTTGCAGCCCAACTGCTGGTAATAATTCTTGGGATCCTCAGCTGTGTGGTTCAGTATCCAGAGCGTCCGTTTCAAAGATTTATTGCTCAGGAGCTGATTGAGAACTCGAGCTACCCCAAATTGTGGTGACAAGCAATGTGGAACATGCAAACACTTAAAAGGTCTTAAACATTTTTGGATCACGGACACAAGGAAAACAGCCTTAATAAAATGAAAAGATTACATGGGAACAATGCAATATAGTCTATGAAATGAATAACCCAGTACCAGTAGTCACTTGGCAGTATAGAACGTGAGTATCGTTGAAAATAAGAGACATTCGGTTGAAGCTTTTCATCTTGCACTCATATGGATAGACACAAGAATACCACATTTCAAAGGGAACAGCAATTTATACTGTGTAAGAAAAAGGGCAAGTCAGCTCTGATTGGCTGAGACTTTGCCATGGTGAATGCACCTGGGAGCTATTGCCCCCCCCCCCCCCCACCCCCCACCACCACAACAATGCTTTTATTTATTCAAAAATGGTGCATTGCCTGGTCATATTCCTTTTGCCTGCAGAGGACAGGTCACTGCATACGGATATATGTAGCTCCCAGAAAGGATGTGTCAAAAGAGTTGGAAAGTCAGCCTGCTATTTCAAAAGGGGCATTTGAGCATCAGGCTGATAAGGAGGGGTTAATGACAAATGGGGATGAATAAAAGCCATCTGAAATTTAAAAAAAAAGAAAGACATGAGCAAGGTTGGGTAAAGCAGTTAGCAACTGTGCAGAAAGTTGTAAAGGAAACAATGGAAAGGAATGCCTTGAAGGAGCATGGCACAGCTGTATTCAATACTGATGTTGCAGAACTGCGAGGAACAACACAAGTTTGTGAAGATACATTAAAACATGAAAATAACAAAGTGATTGCTGTTACTGGAAAATAATTATCCAGAGCTAGAACGCAATGGGAGGACAAGAAGTCAAAATAGATTTCAGAAAAACCGCAAACTGACAAAAATGGTGTGTGGACATTCTTTGCTCAACATCAAAATGACATTAACAAAGTTCTTAAGCAGCTAAAACGGATCTTACTTGACAGAAAAATTAAATGCTTGTGCAAAAGGAGGCAGTGCCTCCCGGAAAGGAACACCGAAGGATTAAATCATGGAAACAAGCTTAAAGATAAAGGTGATCCTGAATTTAAACAAGAGGACGTGAATTCAATTGTTTTGCAGGGCAATTCGGATGTTTAGTTAGTTGAGTCTTTACTCACAGACTCTGAAATGAAAAAAAGCATGCAGACAAGGAAGAAAATGGAAATCAGAAGATACTGCTGTGAAGAGCAGAGAAAGATTGATTTATGTTAAAAGGCAGGCAAAATGTGTCTAAGACCTGGTTTTCTTTTCGAGAAGAACCAATGTAACTTTTGGAGATTTCGGGGTGGAGCTTGCTGATGGAAATAAGACCTAGAAGGCTTAGGTTGATTCAAATAATTTTCAAAGAACATTGGAAGTTGTGACTTGGTGTGGCCGGGAGCAGAGAGCCCACTTGATGGATGAGAGTAACTTGGGATTGCAATTGTAATGTTACACATCTGCCAGACATGGAGTGCACAGAAAAATGAAGTTGTAAGACGTATCTCCATTATGTTAACTTGTTGATAAGGAAATATCTTTTTTGTAGTTTGGTATATTAGTTGTCTGGTAAGTAATGCTTGACCTATGTTTATTTTAGTTTGCCTGTTACACTGAAAGTTTATAACGTGGAATTTTTTCCATTGGCTATTTCCCTCAATTTATTGGAAATTCAACTCAATTAGAAAAACTATCAGTCTCTACAGTGATCATAACAATATATATTAAAATACTATATATAACTTGTTTGAATCTCTCTCTCTCTCTCTTAAAAATGCTCAAATACTCTCTCTGTTTCTGTCTCCTTTATCTCTCTTGACACTCTTTCAGTCTTCACCTACCTCTAATCCTCACTCTCTCTCTCCTCCACTTTTCTCTCTCCCTCCCTCCATTTCTTTCTGTCTCTTTCAACCTCGCTCTCTGTCTATAATCTTTATTTATCTGTCTGTTTCTGTCTGTCTCAGTGTCCCCCTTCTCTCGCTCTCTCACTAAATCTCTCTCTCTGTTCCTTGCTTCCAACCTCTCTTTATCAGTGTATCTCTCCCCATTCTCCCTTTCTCTCTATCAGTGTCTCTCTCCCCATTCTCGCGCTCTCCCTGTTAGTCCCTCTCTCTCTTTCTTCCGCCTTCTCCATCTCTTCTTCAGTGTATCCCTATTCTCCCTCTTTTTGTCAGTGTCCTCACCTCTCTCTCTCCCTCTCAATGTCTATTTGTCTTTTCCACTTGCTCTCACTCTCTGACACTATCTCTCTCCATCACTTTGTCATTAATTTTTTCTCTCTTTCTGTCACTCTTTATCAGCCCCTACATCTCCCCCTCCCTCAGCTTTCCTCTATCCCTGTCAGTGTCTCTCCCTCCCCCTATTTCCCCCTCTCTGTCTTTCTCCTTTTCAGTCACTCTTTCCCATTGCTTGTATCACTCCCCGCTTCTCTTTTTTCCTATCTCTTTTCCTCTCTCCTAGTGACTGTTCCCTAATCTCTTCCCTGACTCTGTGACTTTGTCCCTCTCTCTGTGTCTTTATTTCTCTCTCTGTACCTATCTATTCCCCTTTCACATACTCCCTCCATTTCAGCCTCACTTTCTCTTCCTTTCATCACTCCCCTCTCTTTCTCAGCCCACCTCCCTCTCTCTCTCATTCTTTCTCCCTTTCACTCTCCCTCTGCTCCTGTGTCACACACCTTCTCTCTCTCCCTCTCTGCACTTGTGTCCAGGTTCTGATTACAGATTCCTCATGTAACAGAAGATTCCAGCACAAACACATTCATGCTGAGTACGCCCAGCATTTTGAATTTTTATCCATTCTTTCACCAGATGTGTATGCCGCTGGCTCGGCCAGCACTTATTGCTCATCCCTAATTGCCCTTTAGAAGGTCGTGGTGAGCCGTCATATTGAACAGAAGCTGTCCATGAGGTATAGGTACTCCCACGGTGCTGTTAGCATGAGAGTTTCAGGATTTTGACCCAGTGACTTTGAAGGAATCCAAGTTCCAAGTTGAGATGGTTTGGATCTTGAAGGGGAACTTGAACGCTGTGGTGTTCCCATGCATCTGCTACTCTTAACCTTCTAGGTGGTAGAGGTTACGTATTTGGAAGGTGCTGCCAAACGAACATTGACGAGTTGCTGCAGTGCATCTTGTAGATGGTACACACTGCTGCCACTGTGGGTCAGTGATGAAGAGAGTGAATGTTGAAGGAGGTGGATGGGGTTCCAATCAAGCAGGATGCTTTGTTCTGGATGGTATCGAGCTGCTTGAGTACTTTTGGAGCTGCAGGCATTCAGGCAAGTGGAGAGTATTCCATCACACTCCTGACTTGTGCCTTAACAATGGTGAACGGGTCTTGAGGACTCAGGATATGAGTTACTCATCACAGAATTCCCAGCCTGTGACTTGACTTTGTAGCCAAAGTTTTTATATGGCTGATCAAGTTAAGTTTCTGATCAATGGTAGGCACTGGCATGTTGGTAGCAGGGAATTCAGTGCTGGTAATGCCATTGAATGGAGATAGTTAGAGTCTTTAATGATGGAGAAGGTCATTGTCAGGTATGTTATCTGCAGCTTATCATGGCTGCAGGAGGACATGGACTGCTTCAGTATCTGACCATTACACAATGTTCAGTACTATCCCTGAACCCTGAGTGAACATCTTCAATTCTGACCTTCTGATGGAGGAGATGATAACAGCATCATCACCACCAGTGGCATTGTCACTGGCAGATACATGGTCATTACTACAGCTTCATTTTCATTCCAGAGACCCAGAGTAATGCTCTGGGGAACCGGGTTCGAATCCCACATTGGCAACTGGTGAAGTTTGAATTCAATAAAAATTTGGAATTAAAAGCTGACGATTGTTGTTAAAAATATCCATTAGGGAAGGAAATCTGCTGTCCTTGCCTGGTCTGGCCTACATGGGACTCCAGACCCACAGCAATGTGGTTGACTCTTAAAAATGCCCTCTGAACAAGGGCAATTAGGGATAGGCAATAAATGCTGGCCCAGCCAGCGATGCCCACGTCCCATGAAGGAAGAAAAAAAGTTTTTTAAAGCTAAAAAGACAGAATCATACAGACTTGAAACGTTAACTCTGTTTCTGTTTCCGCAGCTGCTGCCAGACCTGCTGAGATTTTCCAGCATTTTCTGTTTCTATTTGGCAGATACATGGTCATTATTACAGCCTTTAATTCTAAATTTATATCAGGATTTCATTTAATCAAGCAGTATCATGGCTTAAAAGCACTTCATTGTTTTTCAATGTGACCAACCAAGCTCCTCCCCTTCCCCACAAGTAAAATCGCTTTTGTTCATCGGAAGAACGAAGAAATGTAAATGCTACATGATAGAGCACATTTGATGTTTCAGCAAACACTGAAAATGCAGACATTGGCACTGAAAACAAAAGATAGAGTGCGATATGACAGATGTTGCTATGGACATTAATGATGAAGTATTCTGAATTTTGACAAATATTGAGCAAATAGATGTAGATGTAGGTTTTTACCCGAGGAATTTGAGAATGATGCTGAAGATGTAGAGAACGATTAATTAGGTTTGGGATTTTACAAATGTTTTCTATTAAGCTAGGGCCAAGTCAAGGGAAGTAATGCAAATAATAGCCAATTCGTCATTAATTACCAAAAACACTTTCACATAGCTAAAACCATTATTTGATCATTTCACTCCCACAATGTGAAGCAGAACCTAAGTTGATGCAATTATTGTAATACCCGAAAGTAGGTAGTTAATTAACTGTTTAATGAAATCTTTAGGATATTGAGTCCATGTATCTGTAGAGCTAATATTCAGCTTAATGCTTCATTTTTCTTTATATTATTTTTCAATATTATTTTTATCCTTCATCCCATCATTTCCAAAATGTACAACAGGTCGCCCAGGTTGTGTGAAATAAAATGAGAAAATACCAGAAATTCTCAGTGATGCAATTCTTCTCATCATTGAATGAATTGAACAATTGGAGTGAGGGGATATTTCAGCACATCCTTCTACTGCTCCCTGAACCTAGTCTGTGTCACAGCATAAATACAAGTATTTGTGCAGCAACTCAGGAGTTACAGCATGAAGCCCAATTCCTGCACAAAATGATGACCCAAATCATCCATCCAGTTCCAGGCAAATAAACCATGAACGTTGACCATAGCAGGATGAAATTTGCCCAAATAACAAACAGTAAAATGATGGGTTTCCTTTGACTCTCCATCTCTGAGTCTCTAGGACTCCCCCCAACTGCTGTGAGTCCGGAGTCTCCTGCGGGATCTGCTGGTCACTAAAATGTGCCTGACGGTGAAAACGTTGAGCAGCAGAATCAGGACAAATGGGACACACGGGGTTAGAACGTGATGGAAGAACTCAAATGATGCCCAGACTGGAGAGAGCACAATATCATTTGGTGCAAAGCAAAACCAGCGGTATTTCATCAGCAAGTACAGACCTGTGAATATAAATACCATGTAATGTTCCCAGAACCACTGTTGCCGTTTTCTCACTGCAATATTTACATTTTAGCTTCTGGAAAGAAGTGACCACAAATCGACCAAAGGTGAAAGCGACAGTGAACCAGACCACAGCTGCTGCATGAAGAGAAGCATCATGGATATTACACTGTGGGATGGACTTCAGGAAGCTAGACTGTTCCTATAAACAATAGAAATGTGCCTCAATATCATGTCGAGGATAAAGACCAGGAGATCCGCTGCTGCCATGGCCACCAGGTTCCGAGTGATACATTTGGAGAGACCACACTTTCCACGAGACAGCATAAAAATCGCCAATAAGTTAGCTGTGTGGTGGTGGGGGTTGGGGTGGGGGGGGGAGGTGGGGGTGGGGGGGGAATAAACATGGAAATTATAAATCAGGCTTCGAACAAAATTACCAGTTTGGTTGGTTACAATAAGATTTTTGAAAATCTCAATTAATACCCAGTTATGTATTGAAATGATTGTACCTGAAAAGCTAAACAGGGAGTTATCTGACAGAGTGGAAGATGAGAGATTAATTGACAATCAGGACCATCCTGAAATTGTTGAACTCATTGCTTATCATAATTCTCCCCTCCCTCCTTTCCCTGTCTGGTATAAAATCACTAAACACTCTCAGTTCTGATGAAATGCCACTGACCTGAAACCTTGTTCCGGAGGAATTCACTGCCAACTGTTGGCTGCAGCAAGGAGTGGGTGGGGGGAGAGGCGGGAGTGGGTGGGGGGAGGGGCGTGGGTGGGGGGAGGGGCGGGAGAGGGTTGGGGGGAGGGGCATGGGCGGGTGGGGGGTAGTGGTGGGCGGGGGGCATAGCCTCACTAGTCCCTTAAAAATCAAGAGGTGAAGACATGTTTCTGTAGATATACCTTCAGTTCCATGACAGGTAACATTTTATCAATTATTGTTTGATGAACGTTTAATTATAGCTCAAACTTGGCATGCATGTCCCACCGACCCCCTTCCCCCCCTACACTGGCCTGTGTCCTCCACAGAGTAGGAAGTGATGGGGGAGAGAAACCTTGGGAGACAGGGGTCAGGTGTAGGAGAAGAGCTGGGGTGGTGCAGAGTGAAGCCCGAGCGAGAGAAGCAGTGGGCATATGAGGAGCTTGGGATGTTGGGAGAGGAGCTGGGAGTGCCAGCAGTGTAACCAGAGGGAAGAGAGGAAGCTGGGATGAGAAGCCGGTTGTGCTGTGGGGGACAGGAGCCCATATTAGAGGGATGGGAGTGCTGCAGGGTGGGATGGGAGACAGGGATTGGAGGGGAACTGGCAGGGGAAAGAAATTGTGGGTGGGAGTGATGCCAGTGAGGAGGGGAGTGGATAGTGTGAGAGGGGGAAAGGAGCTGGGAGTACTGGAGGGAGCTTGCACCTGAGGGTGGAGCCCAGGGTGTAAATTCTGGACAATTGGCCCAAGTTGTTGACTGGCAGTTCCTGGTGGAACCATCCTCTGGAGCCCATTCAGGAGGAGCGCAACTTTTGGATATGAGCAGACGTGGGCTCCACAGAAGATCCAGTCTCATTGCATCTCTCAGTAGAGGAAACCTTCTCAGCTTTCACCACCATGGGGGCTTCAAATACAGGCCATCAGCTTTATTGCTCTCTCCACTGATACTTCCAGAGCTGCTGAATATTTCAGCAGCAATAACTTATACTAATACTACAGCGTTCATGTTAATATCTCGAGACATTTTGTTTCACCAGAGCAATATCAAACAAAATAGGAGATCCAGCCACATTGCACAATCCTCAATGAGATAACCAAAGGCTTGGTCAAAGGGCTTTGTGTATAAGGAATGTCAAAATGGAGGAAAGCGAGCTGGAGACGTGGAGGTGAACTTGGGGCCCAAGAAGCTGAAAGCTGAGCAGCCAATGGTGGATTGATTCAAATTGCCATTGCTAAAGAGGTCAGAATTAGAGGAGTGCAGATATCGCAGAAGGTTCTAGGACCTGGAGGAGATTACGGAGAGAGGGAATGGAAAGGCCAAGGAGGAATTTGAAAAACAAGATAATTTTTAATGTTCACACCGAAAGAGGTGGTGAATCAATAATGTTCGGTTCCTTTATAAAGTGTAGGTATGGAAATTGACCTTTGGAAACCAGGGGTAGGCACTCCAGAGCTGCCCCCAACCCACCCCTCCCGCTACCTCTTCCATCTTTGCAAAACTTCCCAGTAGTATCTGCAGGCTCTGCTCCACTTGTTGGTCATGTTGCAGACCCTGATGCACTGTGACTACAATCCCCATACCCAGAGATGTGTCACTAACCCCTCTGGTCTTCCTGAATGTATGCAGCAGATCACCGCACAACCTGCAGTAAAAACACCCACACCGCCTCCAGTAACCTTTGACCTACTTTTGCTATTGAAACGTCGCTCATCTGCAAGTTCAATGCCAGTCTCTTTAAAATAATGCTGGAAGGGGTTCTCTTGTGCTGTTGAATGCAAGTTCAGCTGAGAGTGACGAATACAGGCGTTTGGTGAATAGACACAGGCATAGATTTAAAGATGTGTGTGTATGCTAACGGAACTGCTCATTGACATTCAGACCTTTTTTATTTATTTGTTCATGGGATGGAGGCATCCCTGGCTAGGCCAGCATTTATTACCTATCCCTAATTGCTCCAGAGAACTGAGTGGCTTGCTAGGCCATTTCAGAGGGCATTTAAAAGTCACCAGGTATAAAGGGGATTAGCCTTATTGTCATGATTATTGAATTCAAAGTCTAAAAAATCTGGAAATAAACTTTCACCATCTGCTGTGCTGGAACTCGAACCCAGGTCCCCAGAGCATTACCTAGGTCTCTAGTCCAGTGACAATTCCACTATGTCGCCACCATCCTCCACACCATGTAGCCCCAGGCTAGTGACCTGTCCAACTTGGAGTTCTGAGCAGACCACGCCAGATTGGTTGACAGTGTGACTTGCAGCATTTTATTGATCGAGGTTTCTGTAGTACCTGCACTAATGGTGTGGTTCAGGTGAAAATCACAGCCAGGTAGGAATACAATGGGAAACCATTTTTCCCATCAATAATTTGAAAATTGAATTGGACAAAGATTTGCAGGGATGATGGATAGGTTGAAATTGGGGGAATGAAGCCAAGGGAAGATTTCAACACAAGAATGATGATATTAAAACTGGAATGCTGCTAGACTGGGAACAAGCACAGCTCAGGAAGCACAGAAATGATGGGTGAATGTGATTTGGTGTAGGTTAGGAGACAGGGAGCAGATTGTTAGATGAGCTATGGCTTTTGGATGTTTGTGACTGTGGAAATGGACAGGATAGCATTGGCATAGACCATTCCAGATTTAACAAAGGCATGGATGAGGGTTTATGCAGCAGATAAGCTGAGGCAGAGGACATTATTAAGGAGGCTTCAGGGGGCAGGATTGGTGAGGGAGAAGATATGGGATTGGACCTTAGCTCATGGCCAAAGGAGCCATCGAGGTTGAAAACATTGTGCTGCAGTGTCAGACATTAGCTAGTGGAAAGGGGTCCGGCAGGGTGAGAGTTGCTAGTGATTAGAGAGTGGAGTTTGTGACAGGAACGGAGACACTGGCTTCAGGTGACTCAAGATTTAAAGAACAGAGACAATAATACAGTGACACAAATGCTAAATACTTCCAGTGCTGGATATAAAACCAGAAAATGTTGTGTGATGGAACAGGACCAAACACATTTTATAAAAATGACCAGGAGGATATGTGTTTAAAATTAAGAAGTAGCAACTTCACGGTCTCATAAATGTCACACCTGATATATTTTGAGGAGTTACTAACAGACCACCTGGGACTGCACAGCCCAAATTCAAACGTGTGTTTGATAAACCAGGCCTGCCAGCAGAGTCAGAGAGTCTATGGAGTCAATGACCTCCCAAGCACCAGATCCTCAACCCCTTTGAACCCATAATGACTGAGACGTTATCAGCCTGGAACATGTTATGGCACAACCAATGGTAAATGTTTGAGTTGCTCAAATCCTAAAGGGGAACTTGAAACAACTGCCACAACTGTTTTGCAATTTGTGTAAATTTTGAGGTGCATGCCTTGAATTCAGTAGTAATAAGACCACTGAGTCTTTTAGGTTTCATACAAAACTAAATTAAACCTTTATTGATAGAAGAAATGATTTTAAGTACACACATAGATCTACAAATTACTACTATGATAGCTTCTAAATCCCATAGTTAATCTAACTCCCAGTTATACTTTCGTTAAGGCAACATTGAGACACATAGATTTAAAAGACCCAGGCAAAAAGACACGATACCCTGAGCAATCCAACTCAAAGTGAGTTTTCTTAACTTCAGTTGTTTGTAGACAGCGTAGATGCTGGAGGTTTTTCACACTTGATTTAGATCTCAGATTGCCTTCCTTTACACACAGCCTTCACCTCTTTATACACATTTTCCCCTTTGAATACAAATTCCCATCGTTTCACTATGTCTTTGGACTTTTACCTCTCTAATAATAAAATCCATCCAAGTACCAATTTTACCAGTAATATTTGGGAAAAATAAACACACTGTTTATTAAGATAAAAGCAAAACACTGTGGATGCTGGAACCCTGAAACAAAAACAAAAATAGCTGGAAAAACTCAACATCTGACAGCATCTCCGGAGAGGAATGCAGTTAATCTTCCAAGTCTGAATGACTCTTCATCAGAAACTTCTCCTGGCTTGGTGAAGCTTTTCACCTCTTCTTTTGAATTCAAGCTAGTCTGTTTTATTTAAAATGCAAAGGTTCCCTTTACACCTATGTTTGCCGACTTAACATTTCAAACCTAGCTTATCTTTTAACACATCAAAGACTTCAGACCAGCTGCCTTTAATTCAATGAAGTCACACACACACACATACACACACATGCAGAAACACAGACATAAACACAGACCCAATTATTACTCTACAATTAATTGCAATAACATTATGACAATTACTATATCTTCCTGACAAGCACAAAGTCAATTTCCAGACCCTGGATTAACATCGCATGTGCAGAAAGTGCTGCCACTAAGCTCTGAACCTGACCTCTGAGTTTCAGATATTGAGCGGTGGCTGGAGTCACTCTGGTGCATCCGTGAGGCTGAGAGCTACACAGATAGCACATTCAGAGAGGTGGTCACACCACAGCTGAGGGATCTGGAGACAGAGAAGGCATGGGTGACCACCAAGCTGTCCACGAGAAGTAGGCAGGTAGTGTAGGAGTCCCTGGGGCCCCGCTCACAAATTGGTTTTCCACTTTGGAAGCTTGTGATGGTGCTGGTTCTTCAGAGGAGTGCAGTCAGAGCCAGGTTTGTGGCACCACGAGCTGGTGCTGTAGAGGGGCTGTAGAGGAGGGGGTAAGAAGAAAGGAAGAGCAATAGTGATAGGGGATTCATTGGTTAAGGGAACAGACAGGCGTTTCTGTGGCTGTAGACGTGACTCTAGAATGGTATGTTGCCTCCCTGATGCCAGGTCAAGGATGTCACAGAGCGGCTGCGAACATTCTTCTGGGGGAGGGTGATTAGCCAGCAGTCATGGTCCACAATGGTACCGATGAGTTAGGTAGGAAGGGGGCGTGGTCCTACAGTCAGAATTTAGGGAGCTAGGTAGACAATCAGCAAGCAGGACCTCAGACTAATCTCCGGATTGCTCCCAGTGCCCCGTGGCAGTGAATGCAGAAATAAGAGGATAAGGCATACAAATTTGTGGCTGGAAAGGTGATGCAGGAGGGAGGGCTTTAGGTTCCTGGGACACTGGGACTGCCTCTGTGGGAGGTGGCACCTGTACAAGCCAGAAGGCTTGCACCTATGTCAGGAATATATAATAATTCCCATAATGTCATTGGAATTTATTGTAAAATAGAGTAAGAGTGGGATGTGTCTATGTGTGTGTCTATATGTATGTGTGTGTGTGAGAGAGAGACTTAATTGAATTAGAGATAGCTTGTCTGGGTGTTTTGATGTAAGAAGAGAAGTTAGGTCTGAATTATTAATTATATAAACATGGGAAGTTTAAATAAACTATAATGGCCGGAATTAAAAGGAGTGGCTATAATGTATACCTAGCTAGCTGAAGTAGTAAGAAATGTGTTTATTTATTTTTCCCAAAAATTACCGGTGGAATTGGGACCAGGAGAAATTTTTTATTAGTAGAGAGGTAAAGTTCAAAAGACATAGTGAAAGAATGGGAATTTGCTTTCGAAGAGGATAATATGTATAAAGGAGATAAGACTGTAAGAGAGGCAGCTTAAGATCCAACAAGTGTGAAAATCCTGCAGCCTGTATATACCAAACTGCTGCCTCCAGGGACTGAAGTTAAGAGAACTCACTTTGAATTCGACTTGTTCAGGGTTTCGTGTTTCTTTGCCTGGGTCTTTTAAAATCTGTGTCTTAATGTTGCCTTAATGAGAGTGTAACTGTGAGTTAGATTAACTAGGGGATTTAGAAGTTATCATAATAGTAATTTGAAGATCGATGTTTGTATTTAAAATCATTTCTCTTAATAATAAATGTTTAATTTAGTTTTATAAAAACCTATAAGACTTGGTGGTCTTATTACTGCTGAAGTCAAGGCATGCAGCTCGCAATTTATACAAACTGCAAAACAAGGTGTGGCAGTTGTTTTAAGTTTCCCTTAGGGATTTGAACAACTCAGTATTTACCATCAGCTTTGCCATAACACCTGAACAGAGCTGGGACTGAGTTCCATGTGGGGCGTTTTGCTAGTGCTGTTGGGAGGGTTTTAAACTAACTCAGCAGGGGTGCGGGAAGCAAGAAAAAATATTAGAGAGGAACACCAGGACGCACAAAATACTGGGAGGGACAAATAGCACTAATATAAAGAATAGCAAGTTAATAGGTGAAGTCATAGTGAGGGAGAAAGTAACAACATCTAAATGAGGGTTATTATGCATTTATGTGAATGCATGGAGTATAGTAAATAAGATTGGGGAGTTACAGGCGCAGATTGCCATGTGGAAATAAGATATTGTGGCGATAACAGAGACCTGGCTCAAGGAAGGACAGGACTGGGTGTTAAATATTCTGGGTACAGGGTGTGTTCAGAAGAGATAGGAAAGGAAGGAAAGGAGGAGGGATGGTGGTATAAGAACATAAAAACATAAGAACTAGGAGCAGGAGTCGGCAATTCAGCCCCTCGAGCCTGCCCGGCCATTCATTACAATCATGAGCTTATCTCATTTCGGCCTCAACTCCAATTCCCCGCCCTCTCCCCATCACCTTTCAATCCATTACTAATGAAAAATCTGTCTCCTCCTTAAATTTATTCAGCGTCCCGGCATCCACTGCACTCTGAGGTGGTGAATTCCACAGATTCGCGACCCTTTGAGAAAAGTATTTCCTCCTCATCTCCGATTTAAATTGGTTAAGGGGAGCATTGAATTGATGGAGAAAGAGGATGTTCCAGAGGGTTCAAGGGCAGAATCAATTTGGCTCGAGCTAAGGAACGAAAAGGGTGCAATCGCATTGCCCAGTGTAGTCTATAGACCGCCAACTAGTGAGAAGGACATAGAGGAACAAATCTGCAAAGAGATGCAGGCATTATAGAGTAATTATAATGGGTGACTTTAATTACCTGAATGTAGACTGGGGCAGTGGTAATTTAAAGGGCAGAGAGGGGCATAAGCTCTTAGACTGTGTTCCGAAAAACTTTTCTTTTTAGATTGGACATATACTTCTGTAAAGTATATGTCCAATCTAAAAAGAAAAGAGACACTGTTGGACCTGGTTCTTGGAAATCAGGTGGGCCAAATAGATCAAGCACCAGTGGGGAACATTTAGGAGACAGTGATCATTGTATTGTATGTTTTAATATGATGATAGAAAAGGATGAAAGGCAACCCAGAATAAGAATAATTCACTGGATGAGAGCTGACTTTGATGGGGCAGGAACAGAGCTGGGCCGGATAGACTGGAATGAAAGATTGGCAGGAAAACCTGGAGCTGAACAATGGGCTACCTTCAACAAAGAATTGGTTTGGGCACAGTCAAGGTATATTCCACTGAAAGGGAAAGGTAGGGCAAACAAATCCAGAACTCCCTGGATGAAAAATGAGATTGAAATTAAGATAAAGAAGGAAAAGTGCACTTATGACAGGTGTCAGGTAGAAAATACAATTGAGAACAAAGAGGAATACAGAAGGTTCAGAGGGGAGGTGAATGTTCAGAGGGGAGGTGAAGGTTCAGAGGGGAGGTGAAGGTTCAGAGGGGAGGTGAAGGTTCAGAGGGGAGATGAAGGTTCAGAAGGGAGGTGAAAGTTCAGAGGGGAGGTGAAGGTTCAGAGGGGAGGTGAAGGTTCAGAGGGGAGGTGAAGGTTCAGAGGGGAGGTGAAGAAGCATATTAGAAAAATGAAGAGGGGCTATGAGAAAAGATTAGCAGCCAACATAAAGGGGAATCACAAAGTTTTATATTGGCATATGAATAGTAAAAAATGGTAAAAGGAGTAGAGCCGATTAGATACCTAAAAAAGGATTTACACATGGACAAAGGAGTCATGGCTGAGGTGGTAAATGAATACTTTGCATCTGCTTTACCAAGGAGGTAGATGCTACCCAGGCCACGGTGACAGACGAGGAAACTCTGTCACTAGATGCGTTCAAAATCGATAAGGAGGAAGTGTTGAATAGACTGTCAGTACTTAAAGTTGACAAGGCACTGGGACTGGAGGAGATGCATCCAAAGATATTGAAGGAAGCGAGAGTAGAAATTGTAGGGGCACTGGCAATAATTTTCCATCTTCCCTAGACTCAGGGGAGGTGCCAGAGGACTGGAGAATTGCAAACATTACGCCCTTGTTCAAAAAAGGTTGTAAGGATAAGTCTAACAATTACAGACTAGTCAGTTTAACTCCAGTGGTTGGCAAGATTCTAGGAACAATTATTCTGGATGGAATTAGTAGTCATGTGGAAAAATGTGGGTTGATTAGGAAAAGCCAGTATGGATTTCTAAAGGGGAAATCGCATTTAACAAACTTGCTGGAGTTTTTTGAACAGGTAATGGAAAAGGTCAATGAGGGTAATACTGTTGATTGGCATACATGGACTTTCAAAAGGCATTTTATACAGGTACAAGCGAAAGTTAGTTTGTTGTAGGGAAGCCATAAATACTTCTTCCAGTGGTCGGGAATTGCCATTATATGGTGTAAGTTGAGGTTAAGTTATTGTAGGGAACCTATAAACTCACTTCCTATTGGTCAGCAGTTGCAAATCACAGAATATTTGGGAAAAGTTAGCAGTTGCATTTACACAGGTCCACAGACTTGGGCTGAATGTTGTAAAAGCTGCCTGCGAATAAGGGAGTAGCACTGCAGTTCTTCCATCTGCCAAGGGGTAGCATTAGTTTCAGGAGACTTGCTGAAAGGGGCTCTTGCTGGGACAGAGTTGGGAGTTACTAATTGTGCAAGTCGACGGGCAAGGTTTGGGATTGGCTGTAAGAAATCCAGATATATGTTCAGGGGTTGCCATAAGTAATCCGGTAGTGACTAATTCAATTGCCATACAGGTGTGGGGTTTCCCACAAGAAACCGAGATGTACATATTACTTTTGGGAAACCCAGAGGTGATTACAAGTTTGGGAATTGCCATAAGAAGTCCAAGGCACCTTTGTTAGATCAGTACTAGCGTTCAGTATGAGGACCAGAGGTAGCTGCTTTAAGGAGAAAGCGAAAGTGAAAGGTGCCCTCAATACTCAGCCGCAATTGTAGACAGAGAGTGAGGGAAAGAGAGAGACAGAAAAAACATTCAGCAAGTGGCTGTGAAATAGATAGACTGGGAAATTAGGAGTGTTAAAGCCGCAAAAGCTGTTTCTGTATGTATGTTAAAATTAAGTTGGATGAGGTAGAATCTTCAAGATTTTGTGAGTTAACAGATTGGTCTCAGGGACCAAGAAGAGAAAACTGCAGAAGGCACAGAAACCAAGAGAAGACCCTGGAAGTTGTGAGACCCCCTGGAAAGGCATTGGATCCTGTCATGCTCCGACTAGTAGAATGTTAAGTATTAATCTTTGTCATTCAGTAAACCTTGCCTGTTTGCACTCTATATCATTGATTGTCCTTTTCGGCAATAGGGTTATTCTCCTAGAGGAATTTCCTTACTCTGGAGTGTAGCACAGAGTTGAAATCTCAACACAGAACAGCGACAAGCTATCCCATTGATAACCCTCGTGGTGAAATCGCCGGAGGGTAACCTTTCTCCTTCTTTCTGTGTGGAAGGAGCAGCTACAGCAGCCAAGATTCCTGGTGGAAGTTTTCAAGACATGGTGCTGCTGAGGAACTGGAGACCAGGCACTTGAATGAGTGGAAAGTAAGGCGTCTTGCAACTTTCAATTTTCATCTGATCATCAATCTTGGGAAGATCATGGAAATAAGCCAGGCTCTCCACTTAGACATCTTCAATGATCTACAAGTGTTTCCTTTTCTAACATTGAATCTTCAAAAAGACTGCAATGTTAGTTCACCAGAGACAACTAGATGGAGTGAATTGAGCTTCGAATGCCTTTGACAATGGGACTTCAATGAAAGGGTCAGAACAAATTTCCAACTCAATATTGATCACATTCCCAACAGAGTATCCCAAAGGCTGGGATGCCATTTTTGATTTGTGAATGTGCTACAAGCACCTAATTTGCATTGCCTTTGTTAAATTCTCATTTAACTTTATGTAGAATGTATTCAAATAAAGCTCGAGTTATTTAAGATGTTAAAATAAAAGCTTCTTCACCTGTCACTACTGGTTGGTTTGTCAATCCCCTTAACCTGTGCCCCCCTGTTCATCGAACATCCGATGGAATCAATTCCTCCCAAATTACTCTTTTTAAAGCCTCATGATTTAAGAGTCTCTATCAAACCTCCTCTCAACTTTCCCCATTCCCTGACGAACAGCCTATTAGATATTACTAAATGTTCATCTCCAGCTGATCCAAGGAACTGGAATCCCTCTTTCCTGCAGTTTTATTTATTCTTTGGCTTTAAGACCCCAAACTCCCCGCTATTTATTGTTTTCAACACGGCTGCTCAAAATGTTGGGCTGCTATGAGTTAGGGATTCGTTTTCAATATTTAAAGGGAATCACTTATCTGAGGAGTTGAGAATGGTATGGAGCATCAAGCAATCATCAGTGATCATCCTCACTTCTGACCTTATGATGGAGGGAAGGTCATTGATGAAGCAGCTGAAGACTGGATCCAGGGCACAACCCTGAGGAACTCCTCCAGTGATGTCCTGGAACTGAGATGTCTGACCTCCAACAACCACAACCATCTTCCTCTGTGCTGGACATGCCTCCAACCTGCAGAGGGTTTTCCCCCTGATTCCTATTGATTCCGGTTTTGCAAGTGCTCCTTGAAGCCTCATCAGTCAAAAGTTGCCTTGATATCAAGGGGCAGTCACTCTCACCTCACCTCGGGAGTTCAGCTCTTATGTCCATGCTGGAACCAAGGCTGTAATGAGGTCAGGAGCTGAGTGGCCCTGGCGGAACCCAAACTGAACATCAATGATCAGGTTAATTGCTGTGTAAGAGGAAACTGATAGAGTGGTAATTGGCCGGGTTGGATTTGCCCTGCTTTTCTTGAACAGGAAGTACCTGGAAAAGTTTTGACAGTGCCGGGGAGACGCCATGTAAATGTACTGGAACATCTGGGCTATAGTCATAGCGTTTGCAGTATGTCTGAGGTGCCCTGTTGGGTTCAAATGTCGTACTAGCTTGAGGTGGTTTGTTAGTTGGAGATACTGTATAAGTTTGTGCAGTTGAATTAGTTACATAGGCTCCATTAGTTACATTCTCTACTGAATAGCCACAAATCAATTTACAGAATGTCCACAGATAGAGGACAGACATGTCTAAGAGCAAAGTAGAATAGTGCACAGCGAGAGAGAGAGAGAGCGAGAGAGCGATTCTAACTGAGTGACCACAGTTAAAGGAGGAAGCCAAACCCCAATGTGCTCTGGACCAGCCCTGACAGGGACTATCCAACATTTGGAAGTTACTGGCTGAGTGTCCACAGTTAAAGAAAGCAGCCACATCCAAGTACAGAGAAATCACCAAAACATCATGCGATTCGACGAGTATGAATTAGGAGCAGGCGTAGGCCATTCGGCCCCTCGACCCTGCTCCGCCATTCAATAAGATCATGGCTGCCCTGATTGTGCCCTCAACCCCGCGTTCTGCCTACCCCCTGCAACCTTTGACTCCCTTGTTGGTCAATAATCTGTCTACCTCCGCCTCAAAACTATTCATTGGCTTGACCTCCGCTGCTCTCTGGGGAAGAGAGTTCCAAAGATTCATGATGCTCTGACAGAGAAAAATAACATTCTCCTCCTCTCTGTGTTAAATGGGATATCTTCTATTTTTCAATTGTGCCCCTTGTTCTCGCCTCTCCTACACAGGGAAACATCCTCTCAGCATCCAGAGTGTTTGAAAAGTACAACCTCATTGCTGGTAGAACCTCTTATTGCAGCCATTAATGTGATCAGAATGCTCCATTCTTTGGAGATTTCCAGTTCAATTTCAAAAACTAAGCATATTCGGACAGAACAAGCAATTAAATCATCCGTCGTTATCTGTTTGTTCATTAAAAAAAAGGCTAAGTTGAAAGATGTTGCAACATCAATCTCCCCATGGGGATTCCCACTATAAATATATTCAAGGATCTGGAAATGAGCTGATTCAGAATTTACTAACGATTCTGCCACACTGAGGGGCTCATCACTTTCAAAGAGAAAATAATGGAAACGTTTTCCCATATCAGAAAAACTTACTACACAATACTCGCCTTTGTTGGCGTCCTGGGTAAGTGAAACTCCATTTATTTTGTGTAAATCTCTGTGTGAGTTGGTTTCTGGTTTTACTCTGTTACTGACGGTTACATTTTGGATCGGTTGTCACTATTATCTGGATCAGTGATACCATTTCATTCACATGTCCTGAGTTGCCTGGTTATTCTATCACCTCAGCTGAAAATAAGCGTCTCTTTGTATCTCAGGCTAATTGAATTATCACGCTGTTTCATCCAGTGGAACATGGTGTAATGTTGAAACAGGTCTCAATGCAGGAAAAGCGCTGTGGAAGGTATTAGTGGCAGTATCAGTTAGTGTAAAATCCTACTGCGTATTGGTTACTAAATGGAGTGCAATGTTTGACCCCAGTGGTCATGTATTACTGCGAGAATCGCTCACTGTCGATTGTTTTGACTCCAGGTCACTAACTTTGGAATCGAATAACTGATCCCAGTGACCGCGCATTTTTATTCGTTCTTAGAATGTGAGTCCCAACCCATGTAACCTGCAGTCTCATTTTTTTCTAATTCAGGGAACTGTGCCCCTGCGAGGAGAGACACTCGTAGCTGAGGAATAGAGATTTCAGCTTTTGATGTCGCAGAGGTCAGTCCAGAGGCAATAACTAATAATGTCAGCAAACTGTTAACAATAAAACAAATACTGGTCTGCTTCAGGACAGCAACCGCTTCTTTAACTGCAATATTATGAAAGAGCAGGTGACTATAAATAATTATATTCGGGTTACACAGAGTCGCCTAACAGGTACAGCGCAGAAACTGCATACTCCAGCCAATTGATTAAATCCGCTGTTTAAAGCTGTATTCTCGTTCCTGCCCATCTATTACCATAACCTCCTATTCCTTTCTCCCACATGTGTCTATTCACCTTCCCTTTGAACGTATCTCACCAACAACTCGTGGTCTGACCAAGGATCGTAACAAATGCTAGAGGAATTTTCCCGTTAGACTACTCTCTCAATTATTTGTACCCCTCTACGTAAATGGAGAGGTAGCCCGTGACAAGTGACCAGAGCCAAAAGCTCCAATCCAAGGATAAAAGCAAAGAACTACGGATGCCGGAAATCCAAAACAAAAACAAAAATACCTGGAAAAACTCAGCAGGTCTGGAAGCATCAGTGGAGAAGAGCACCGTTGATGTTTCGAGTCCTCACGACCTGTTCTGTTGAAGGGTCATGGGGACTTGAAACGTCAACTGTGCTCTCCTCCACCGATGCTGCCAGACCTGCTGAGTTTTTCCAGGTATTTCTGTTTTCCAATCCAAAGATGTTGTCAAAAGAGGCAGGGGGCTCTCAGCATCAATCATGAGAAAAGGGGAAACACTAGCTGATGACCGATGCAAGTGGCGACACCGTCTGTGGGCAGGAATCAGCCACATGTACTGTACTGTAGACAGCATTCACCGCTTACGATGCTGTCTCCTGTACTGTGCACAATATTCACTGCTCACGCTGCTGTCTCCTGTACTGTGCACAATATTCACTGCTCACGCTGCTGTCTCCTGTACCGTGCACAATATTCACTGCTCATGATGCTGTGTCCTGTACTGTGCACAATATTCACTGCTCACGCTGCTGTCTCCTGTACTGTGCACAATATTCACTGCTCACGCTGCTGTCTCCTGTACTGTGCACAATATTCACTGCTCATGATGCTGTGTCCTGTACTGTGCACAATATTCACTGCTCATGATGCTGTCTCCTGTACTGTGCACAATATTCACTGCTTACGATGCTGTCTCCTGTACTGTGCACAATATTCACTGCTTACGATGCTGTCTCCTGTACTGTGCACAATATTCACTGCTTACGATGCTGTCTCCTGTACTGTGCACAATATTCACTGCTTACGATGCTGTCTCCTGTACTGTGCACAATATTCACTGCTGATGATGCTGTCTCCTGTACTGTGCACAATATTCACTGTTCATGATGCTGTGTCCTGTACTGTGCACAATATTCACTGCTCATGATGCTGTCTCCTGTACTGTGCACAATATTCACTGCTCATGATGCTGTGTCCTGTACTGTGCACAATATTCACTGTTCATGATGCTGTGTCCTGTACTGTGCACAATATTCACTGTTCATGATGCTGTGTCCTGTACTGTGCACAATATTCACTGCTCATGATGCTGTGTCCTGTACTGTGCACAATATTCACTGTTCATGATGCTGTGTCCTGTACTGTGCACAATATTCACTGCTCACGCTGCTGTGTCCTGTACAGCAGGGAACTTTGATGGAGGGATTCTGATTTGGAGCGGTTTCGAGGGGTGAGCATGGAGACCCAGACTGCTCCCCAGACCACAACTAGCACTTAGTTTCTTTTTGAAGCTGTCCCTGTTACATTGTGTAGCTTCCAGAAATAATCATACTTTTAGATACAAATAGTTTAGTAGACCTCGAGTGTGTTTTTCATATCTCTCCATGTCTTATCGCACATATTCACTGACTCTAGTGTAGCATTGAGTGCTGTGGCACTCTGGACATACCTGTACGCCTATGTGTGACATTATAGTTCCTAAATCATTTTGGAATGATTGAATACTGTAACAATCCCCTGCTCCAACCAACTGAAATCAGAGGCTACCAGCATCATTACAATTCCAACATGCCTCTTGGGAACATTGTACTGCCCAACCATGTCCCGTGGGTGTATTGGAAGTGGACTGAGGTGACAGCTGAGATTCTTTACCCCAAAATCTGACCCCAATCCAGCAATTTTTGGAGCTAAAATCTCGACCTTCCTGTTCCAAGCTAATACAGGGCAAATGTTTGATACTTCTTTCCCTTTTCTTTCTTCCAGTTAATTTCATAGCCATTGTGATTCTGTCCCGGGGAAAGTGCGGCCTCTCCACTTGCACCAATCGTTACCTGGTGGCCATGGCAACAGCGGATCTAATGGTCATCATCGCCGATGTCATATTAAATCGGCTCAAATATTATTATTTCCCTGGATCTTTCTTCAATATAACGCCTGTGTGCCGCCTTATCCTTGGACTGATTAGTGTAACCAGAGACTGTTCTGTCTGGTTCACCGTCGCTTTCACCTTTGATCGTTTTGTGGCCATTTGTTGCCAGAAGCTGAAAACAAAATATTGCACCGGGAAAACTGCGGCTGTGGTTCTAGCGACAACCGGCATCCTGCTCTCTTTAAAAAATGTCCCCTTCTACTTTGTATATGAACCTGAAAGGATAATTGACAATGTACCATGGGGTTGTCATATAAAACCAAGCTGTTATACTGATCCCGGATGGGTGGGATTTGATGGGTTTGATACCTTTATAACCCCATTGCTCCCTTTCGGTTTAATTCTGCTGATCAACGCTCTGACAGTCAGACACATTTTAGTGGCCAGTCGAGTCCGGAAGGGACTGAGGGCTCAGAGTAAGGGAGAGAATCGCAGTGACCCAGGGATGGAGAGCAGGAGGAGGTCAGTGATTTTACTCTTCGCCATATCCGGCACCTTCATCCTCCTGTGGTTGACACATGTTCTAGAATTCCTCTACTATACAATTACAGGAACAGATCCCAAACACTATCAGGACCCTTTATATGTTTTTCGACAGCTTGGATATATGCTGGCAAACTTAAGCTGCTGCACAAACACATTTATTTATGGGGTGACTCAGTCTAAGTTCAGGGAGCAGTTGAGAAGCGCGGTGAAATATCCAATTAGTTTAATTGCCCAATTTGTTAATTAATGAAGTTATTGAGAGCAGCCTGGAGTCCCAGTGTTTCCAATCTATCAATATCTCCAAAGGCTTTTATAATCTGAACAGCAATCACTGGGGTCTGAAAATACCCCCAGCGGTGGTGGCAGGAGAAGGGGAGAGGGGGTCACGGTTTTTTCTTGGTGCAAGGGCACTGTCTGATTAACAATGGAGTAGATTCAACCCTAAGACCCAGCGGCAAAAGGGGCAAGGGGTCACTATCAGAAAACCAGAGGGAAATGGGTGGAGGAGCAACTAAATGCTAAAGAGCTGTGCACGACAGGCCAGTGGTGAAAGACAGCTGGAGGACCAGGAATACACTTGGCAGATGAGCCAGACGCTCCAACGAGCAGTGGGACCAGGCAAGAGGTGGTGTTCGGAGGGTCAGTGCAGTGGGGACCAAGAGAAGAGTCCACGGGTCGCTAGGAGCACAGGAGGTGAAGTTAACAGCCACAGTTTCACCATCACTTCCACTTGTTCAATTTCCCACTGCTCACATCCGTTCAGAAAATAAACTAAAAAAAAAAATATTCTCCTTACAAAGATGCTAGAAATGTTGTGTCTGTTGATCATTATTTTGCCTTCATTTTTGGAGGCCCTTCACTGAGTCAACCTCCCACCTTGGCTGTTCCTCTCTCTCACACCCTGAATGAGGCAGTGGTGGGATTCGAGAGGCTCCTGTCTGGACAAGCGAGGAGCTTGGGCGGGGAGGCGCGACTCAGGGCTAGGGCATTGGTATAGGGGTCAACCGTCCCAACACCTCGGTTAACAGACTGCGTAGGTAGATGGGGCTGAGACTTCCCCTGGTTCCCATGTTGGTCGATATTGTTCATGACTCTCCCTCTGCTCACGTTCTGTCGCTCTCTCCCTTAAAACTACCCTCATCACCCACTCCTTAAAAAAAAAAATCACTTCTTCAGCCCTGCCAAACTACCGGTGGGATCTGCAATCTCACTTTCCTCTCCAATATTCTTGAAAGCGTTTGTCATCTTCCAAACCCATGCTCGGAACTGCATTTGTAAATCCCTCTCGTCAAGTTTCTCCCTCCACTCACTGCGCAGAGGGGATCTGATCAAAACCTTCATCAAGTCATATGTGACTGTGACTAAGACCATCTATCCTCGCCTCCCCCTCCAACCCCCACCCCCCTCCCCATTGCTCCCAATCTACAGGCTTTCCCTTGGCAGCATCTCCCAGAACACGAACTTCAGTTTTCAAAAGCAGGCTGACTCCACCCAGCACATCTCTCCACCCCTCCAATCTCTCTAAGCTTTATTACAGCTTTCCTGACTTCCAATCGGGAACAGCAAAGTATTGGCCGGGCATAAAGCACAGTTCTCGGCCCCTGCTTCCTTTCTACAGTCACCAGCTCCATCACTCTCGCTGGGGTCTGTGGGTGGCCTCCGTCTGATGCTGAACCAGGCTGTTTGCTCTAACTGACCCCGAGATGAATATCCGGCCACATATCCACACCATCACTAAGGCCGGCCCATTTCTGTCTCAGTAACTTCACCTGACTTTGTGCTTCCAATACCTGCACTGCTGCTGAAACCCTTCTCCATGTGTTTGTTCACTCTAGACTTCACTATTCTGACATACCCCTGCCCGGCTACTCTACACTACCTACATCTGAGGTCATTGAAAAACTCTTCTGCCCGTCTCCTGACCTGCACCAATTCCCGTTCTCCCATCACCCTTGTGTTCCGGAACCTGTAATAATCAAGCAAAGCATAAAGTTAACCTTTGCTTTCAAACACTCCCATGACCTCGGCGCTCCCCTGTTCCAGCCTTATAACAGCTCCCTAACCTTCTTCTGACCTCCTGCAGTCCATATTGGTGTCTAAGGCATCTGCAATTCTACAATCCAGGTCTTTCGTGCAATCCCACCCCCCACACAAAAGGGCCATCTGTTACTTGTTCCATTTCACACAGTGTTCACCCTTGTTCTGCTATTGTGACATTCTGCTTACTATAAAAGCAAAACACTGCGGATGCTGGAAATCTGAAACAAAAACAGAAAATGCTGGAAAAATCTCAACGTGTCTAACAGCGTCTGTGGAAAAAAAGACAGTGTTAACTTTTGGAGTCTGTATGACTCTTCTTCAGAGCCAACGAAGAAGGGTCATGCAGACTCGAAACGTTAACTCTGTTTCTCTCTCCACAGATGCTGCCAGACCTGCTGAGCTTTTCCAGCATTTTCCAGCATTTTTGTTCCCTCCGGTCCTGCTGCTCCCCCTCCCCCCGTGACTTATATCACTCCCCCATTCGTGGCTGTGCCTTTTACCGTCTAGACCTTTACCTGAGCAATTACTTTGAAATAGAGACTCTTTGAAGTAAACCTCTTTAACCATGATTTTTCTCATGGGTCCAAATATCCCCTTATATGGTTCATTGTCAATTTTGGCTCTGTATTGCTCCTATAAAGTGGCCTGAGAAATGTTATTCTTTCAATGTTCTATATATATATATACATATACAAGTTGTGTGCTTCAGTGTCAACTCCTCTTCATGAACAGTACACTGCAGTAAATGTGAATGAAGCACCCCATCTGCTCGTGTACAATTCGTGTGCTTCTCCATGTACATGACAATCTCATTCTGTACTGGTCTCGCTTTCTGAATTTACTTGCCCACTTTCTTAAGCCATGGTGACCGCACTAGTGATCCAGTGCTTTTGGACGCACTGTCATGAAAACTGTCTTCTAATTCTGATGATGAAGTGCCTGTGAATCACCTTGGGATGTTTAGTTATCATATAGAGTCTATATAAATACCTATTCTTAATTCTAACTGTAACCCTAAAAACAACCCTAATCTGAACTGTATTTTCACAATCTGAATCCTAACACTAAACATGAACTTGACTGTAACTCTAAAGCTAAATTTGAGCCTTACCCCTAACTGTGACTGTTCAATAACCCTGCCCCTAAGCCAGTGTATCAACCTGGACAACGAATAAAATTACAATATATATTACATACCCGAACATGAACTTGTACCCTTATCCTCAATCTTTCTGTAACACTAACCCTAAGTGTCCATGCAATCCATAAAACAGCCCTCACCCTAAACTTAACCATGACCCTCACCCCAATCCTAAATGTCACTGCAGCACTTAAACTAATCTTAACCCCAAGCCTTACTGTGACCCTAAGTGTTACTGTAGCCCAGATTCTAACAGTAAATCCAAATCTAAATCTAACTCTTGTACAGGAGGGACTAGGATGCATCGGAGAAACATGGTGGTGCCTTGCCAAGTGGATATTTTCTTTCATTTATGGGATGTGGGCTTCACTGGCTAGGCCAGTATTTATTGCCTATCCCTAATTGCCCTTGAGAAGGTGGTGGTGAGCTGCCTTCTTGAACCTCTGCAGTCCATGCGGTGTAGGTACACCCACAGTGCAGTTAGAGAGGGAGTTACAGGATTTTGACACAGCGACAGTGAAGGAACGGCCGATATATTTCCAAGTCAGGATGGTGAGCGACTTGGAGGGTAACTTCCAGGTGGTAATGTTCCCATCTATCTGCTGCACTTCTCTTTCTAGGTGGTAGTGGTCGTGGATTTGGAAGGTGTTGTCTAGGGAGCCATGGTGAACTCTTGCACTTACATCAGTGCAATTCTTGGCTTTGTCAGAGCACTTCAATTCTGACCTCCTCCAGCGGTTCCTTAAATATTGGAGTTGAAACTGACTGGACGCAGTTTTAACTCCGTGAAAATAAATGGGTTCTGGGAGAGCTAACTCGACCTCTTCCCATCAAAACGCACTGTGACCCTAACCCTAGATGTCACGGTAACCCTTAAGCTAACACTAACCCTAAACAGCAAACCTAATCCCTAACAGTAACTCTGACCCACACACCAACAGTAGCCTGAACACTGAAACGCACTTTGACCCTACACCCAACTGTCTTTCCAGGTCTGTCCACAAGAAAGACCCAAACCTCCCTGTCACTTGCCATTTTAACACTCCACCCTGCTCTCTTGCCCACATGTCTGTCCTTGGCTTGCTGCATTGTTCCAGTGAAGCCCATCGCAAACTGGAGGAACAGCACCTCATCTTCCGACTAGGCATTTTACAGCCTTCTGGACTGAATATTGAATTCAACAACTTTAGATCTTGAACTCCCTCCTCCATCCCCACCACCTTTCCGTTTCTTCCCCCTCCCTTTTGTTTTTTCCAATAATTTATATAGATTTTTCTTTTCCCACCTATTTCCATTATTTTTAAATCTATAACTGTAATGCCCTGTCAGTCTTTCCACCCCACCCCCACTAGAGCTGTACCTTGAGTGTCCTGCCATCCATTCTTAATGAGCACATTCTCTTAGATAATATCACCACCTTTAACACCTCTTTGTTCCTTTATCTGTGACATTTTTTGATTATCTGCTCCTATCACTGCTTGCTTGTCCCTACAACCACCCCCACCCCCAACTTCTCTCCCCCCACCCCCACCCCCTTAAACCAGCTTATATTTCACCCCTCCCCTAACTACACTCAGTTCTGTTGAAGGGTCTTGAGGACTCGAAACGTCAACTCTTTTCTTCTCCACCGATGCTGCCAGACCTGCTGAGTTTTTCCAGGTAGTTCTGTTTTTGTCTTTCCAGTCTGTCAGCCCACTTACTGCAGTGGGTCATCATCAGGCCCCATTGCGCTGATTGGTCAGGAAACCCGGAAGCAAATTAAAGAGCCCCTGATGAAGGTAACAGCAAAACACTGTGGATGCTGGAAATCTGTAACATAAACAAAAATAGCTGGAAAAACTCAGCAGGTCTGACAGCGTCTATGGAGGGGAAGACAGAGTTAACGTTTCGAGTCCGTATGACTCTTCAACAGAACCTGATAAAGGTGTTGCGGAATCTTTGAGTTTCTTACACCATAGCGGTCCTCTCTGCAGTGAGCGAGTGTGGAAGTTAAAATTCAGCAAAAAAAAACACCTTAAAGATTCAACTAATCTAAAGAGCATTAGTGCCAAAAATACCAAAGGCGCAGCATATTCCGAAACCTGCAGTAGGGGATGCTTTGAAAAATTTAATCTGATTTATGCTTGTCCCAGAAAATGCATCAACAGAAATATAAAACACAGAGCATGCCTCATAGGATCAATGATTGAAAACAGCTAAAAATACAACAAATTAAAAAATCAGAATCATTTATTCCCATCTGGCTGCACCTGATAATCTGGAGATTTTTTTTTCAATATTTGCGACTAAACAACAATCTTTAAAAAAAACAATGAAAATAAGAAACATCGGCAGCCATCTCCACCGATCAGATTTTCTACAACTTCACCAGGGGGGATTGGGATGAAATGCACAATAAATTCCCTTCTTGTTGTCTCTCTGTGCAGCTGATTTGGGAAGAAGTTGGTGAAATGTTTGATTATTCACCCCCGCACTCTCCCATGATCTCAGAAAGTACCATTTCCATCCTCCAGTCATTCACCCACCTGCAGCAATAAACCCGCTCCTCCACACACATTCCCAGTCCTGCGCAAACATCACCCTCCGATTCCTCTCTCAGTCGTCTACTCCCAACTGCTAATGCTTCTCACCCCGCCCCACCACATCTTGCACACCCAGTGTTGCTTCGACAGCAGCAAAGTACTTCCATGCCCTTGTGCCTCCCCCCTCCACGCCCATTCTAAATTAAAATTGCCAGTCGGGTTAGGGGCGGGTGTACAATACGGGTAAAACGGTGAGTGAGGTGGCCAGCCTGGGCACGGTGGGACTGGTGGGTAGCATGGACATTAGTGCACACAAAAGTAACACCGTGGGGTGTGGGACTGATTGTACACAGCAGTAACACAGTGGGGAGAGGAGATGTGTGTACACAAAAGTAACAGAGTGTGGAGTGGGACTTTGCGTAAACATCAGGTAACATAGTGTGGAGTGTGGTTGTGTGTACACAGCGGGTAAATAAGTGGGGAATGTGGCCGTGTGTACACCAACGAAATACAGTGGGGAGTGTGGATGTGTGTACACAGTGGGTAACACAGTGTGGAGTGTGGCTGTGTGTACACAGTGGGTAACACAGTGGGGAGTGTGGCTGTGTGTACACAGTGGGTAACACAGTGTGGAGTGTGACTGTGTGTACACAGTGGGTAACACAGTGGGGAGTGTGACTGTGTGTACACAGTGGGTAACACAGTGGGGTGTGTGGCTGTGTGTACAAAGTGCGTAACACAGTGTGGAGTGTGGCTGTGTGTACACAGTGGGTAACACAGTGGGGTGTGTGGCTGTGTGTACACAGTGGGTAACACAGTGGGGTGTGTGGCTGTGTGTACACAGTGGGTAACACAGTGTGGAGTGTGGCTGTGTGTACACAGTGGGTAACCCAGTGGGGAGTGTGGCTGTGTGTACACAGTGGGTAACACAGTGGGGAGTGTGGCTGTGTGCACACAGTGGGTAACACAGTGGGGAGTGTGGCTGTGTGTACACAGTGGGTAACACAGTGGGGTGTGTGGCTGTGTGTACACAGTGGGTAACACAGTGTGGAGTGTGGCTGTGTGTAAACAGTGGGTAACCCAGTGGGGAGTGTGGCTGTGTGTACAGAGTGGGTAACACAGAGGGGAGTGTGGCTGTGTGTACACAGTGGGTAACACAGTGGGGAGTGTGGCTGTGTGTACACAGTGGGTAACACAGTGTGCATTGTGGCTGTGTGTACACAGTGGGTAACACAGTGGGGAGTGTGGCTGTGTGTACACAGTGGGTAACACAGCGGGGAGTGTGGCTGTGTGTACACAGTGGGTAACACAGTGTGGAGTGTGGCTGTGTGTACACAGTGGGTAACACAGTGTGGAGTGTGGCTGTGTGTACACAGTGGGTAACACAGTGTGGAGTGTGGCTGTGTGTACACAGTGGGTAACACAGTGTGGAGCGTGGCTGTGTGTACACAGTGGGTAACACAGTGGGGAGTGTGGCTGTGTGCACACAGTGGGTAACACAGTGTGGAGTGTGGCTGTGTGTACACAGTGGGTAACACAGTGGGGAGTGTGGCTGTGTGTACACAGTGGGTAACACAATGGGGAGTGTGGCTGTGTGTACACAGTGGGGAGTGTGGCTGTGTGTACACAGTGGGGAGTGTGGCTGTGTGTACACAGTGGGTAACACAGTGTGGAGTGTGGCTGTGTGCAGACAGAGGGTAACACAGTGTGGAGTGTGGCTGTGTGTACACAGTGGGTAACACAGTGTGGAGTGTGGCTGTGTGTACACAGTGGGTAACACAGTGTGGAGTGTGGCTGTGTGTACACAGTGGGTAACACAGTGGGGAGTGTGGCTGTGTGTACACAGTGGGTAACACAGTGGGGAGTGTGTCTGTGTGTACACAGTGGGTAACACAGTGGGGAGTGTGACTGTGTGTGCACAGTGGGTAACACAGTGGGGAGTGTGGCTGTGTGCACACAGTGGGTAACACAGTGGGGAGTGTGGCTGTGTGTACACAGTGGGTAACACAGTGGGGTGTGTGGCTGTGTGTACACAGTGGGTAACACAGTAGGGAGTGTGGCTGTGTGTACACAGTGGGTAACCCAGTTGGGAGTGTGGCTGTGTGTACACAGTGGGTAACACAGTGGGGAGTGTGGCTGTGTGTACACAGTGGGTAACACAGTGGGGAGTGTGGCTGTGTGTACACAGTGGGTAACACAGTGTGCATTGTGGCTGTGTGTACACAGTGGGTAACACAGTGGGGAGTGTGGCTGTGTGTACACAGTGGGTAACACAGTGAGGTGTGTGGCTGTGTGTACACAGTGGGTAACACAGTGGGGAGTGTGGCTGTGTGTACGCAGTGGGTAACCCAGTGGGGAGTGTGGCTGTGTGTACACAGTGGGTAACACAGTGGGGAGTGTGGCTGTGTGTACACAGTGGGTAACACAGTGGGGAGTGTGGCTGTGTGTACACAGTGGGTAACACAGTGGGGTGTGTGGCTGTGTGTACACAGTGGGTAACACAGTGGGGAGTGTGGCTTTGTGTACACAGTGGGTAACCCAGTGGGGAGTGTGGCTGTGTGTACACAGTGGGTAACACAGTGGGGAGTGTGGCTGTGTGTACACAGTGCGTAACACAGTGGGGAGTGTGGCTGTGTGTACACAGTGGGTAACACAGAGGGGAGTGTGGCTGTGAGTACACAGTGGGTAACACAGTGTGGAGTGTGGCTGTGTGTACACAGTGGTAACACAGTGTGGAGTGTGGCTGTGTGTACACAGTGGGTAACACAGTGGGGAGTGTGGCTGCTGTGTACACAGTGGGTAACACAGTGTGGCGTGTGGCTGTGTGTACACAGTGGGTAACACAGTGTGGAGTGTGGCTGTGTGTACACAGTGGGTAACACAGTGTGGAGTGTGGCTGTGTGTACACAGTGGGTAACACAGTGTGGAGCGTGGCTGTGTGTACACAGTGGGTAACACAGTGGGGAGTGTGGCAGTGTGCACACAGTGGGTAACACAGTGTGGAGTGTGGCTGTGTGTACACAGTGGGTAACACAGTGGGGAGTGTGGCTGTGTGTACACAGTGGGTAACACAATGGGGAGTGTGGCTGTGTGTACACAGTGGGGAGTGTGGCTGTGTGTACACAGTGGGGAGTGTGGTTGTGTGTACACAGTGGGTAACACAGTGTGGAGTGTGGCTGTGTGCATACAGTAGGTAACACAGTGTGGAGTGTGGCTGTGTGTACACAGTGGGTAACACAGTGTGGAGTGTGGCTGTGTGTACACAGTGGGTAACACAGTGTGGAGTGTGGCTGTGTGTACACAGTGGGTAACACAGTGGGGAGTGTGACTGTGTGTACACAGTGGGTAACACAGTGGGGAGTGTGGCTGTGCGTACACAGTGGGTAACACAGTGGGGAGTGTGGCTGTGTGTACACAGTGGGTAACACAGTGTGGAGTGCGGCTGTGTGTACACAGTGGGTAACACAGTTTGGAGTGTGGCTGTGTGTACACAGTGGGTAACACAGTGTGGAGTGTGGTTGTGTGCACACAGTGGGTAACGCAGTGGGGAGTG
Source organism: Cetorhinus maximus (assembly GCF_964194155.1). Lineage (NCBI taxonomy): Eukaryota > Metazoa > Chordata > Chondrichthyes > Lamniformes > Cetorhinidae > Cetorhinus > Cetorhinus maximus. The sequence goes on along the minus strand of NW_027596187.1, from coordinate 477,353 downwards.
TGGCTGTGTGTACACAGCGGGTAACACAGTGTGGAGTGTGACTGTGTGTACACAGAGGGTACCACAGTGTGGAGTGTGACTGTGTGTACACAGTGGGTAACACAGTGTGGAGTGTGGCTGTGTGTACAAAGTGGGTAACACAGTGTGGAGTGTGGCTGTGTGTACACAGTGGGTAACACAGTGTGGAGTGTGGCTGTGTGTACACAGCGGGTAACACAGTTGGGAGTGTGGCTGTGTGTACACAGTGGGTTACACAGTGGGGAGTGTGGCTGTGTGTACACAGTGGGTACCACAGTGTGGAGTGTGACTGTGTGTACACAGTGGGTAACACAGTGTGGAGTGTGGCGGTGTGTACACAGTGGGTAACACAGTGTGGAGTGAGGCTGTGTGTACACAGTGGATAACACAGTGGGGATTGTGACTGTGTGTACACAGCGGGTAACACAGTGTGGATTGTGGCTGTGTGTACACAGTGGGTTACACAGTGTGGAGTGAGGCTGTGTGTACACAGTGGGTAACAGAGAGTGGAGTGTGGCTGTGTGTACACAGTGGGTAACACAGTGTGGAGTGTGGCTGTGTGTACACAGTGGGTAACACAGTGGGGAGTGTGGCTGTGTGTACACAGTGGGTAACACAGTGGGGAGTGTGACTGTGTGTACACAGTGGGTAACATAGTGGGGAGTGTGGCTGTGTGTACTCAGTGGGTAACACAGTGTGGAGTGTGGCTGTGTGTACACAGCGGGTAACACAGTGGGGAGTGTGGCTGTGTGTACACAGTGGGTTACACAGTGGGGAGTGTGGCTGTGTGTACACAGTGGGTACCACAGTGTGGAGTGTGACTGTGTGTACACAGTGGGTAACACAGTGTGGAGTGTGGCGGTGTGTACACAGTGGGTAACACAGTGTGGAGTGAGGCTGTGTGTACACAGTGGATAACACAGTGGGGATTGTGACTGTGTGTACAAGCGGGTAACACAGTGTGGATTGTGGCTGTGTGTACACAGTGGGTAACACAGTGTGGAGTGCGGCTGTGTGTACACAGTGGGTAACACAGTGTGGAGTGTGGCTGTGTGTACACAGTGGGTAACACAGTGTGGAGTGTGGCTGTGTGTACACAGTGGGTAACACAGTGGGGAGTGTGGCTGTGTGCACACAGTGGGTAACACAGTGGGGAGTGTGACTGTGTGTACACAGTGGGTAACACAGTGGGGAGTGTGGCTGTGTGTACTCAGTGGGTAACACAGTGGGGAGTGTGGCTGTGTGTACACAGTGGGTAACACAGTGGGGAGTGTGTCTTTGTGTACACAGTGGGTAACACAGTGGTGTGTTTGGCTGTGTGTACACAGTGGGTAACACAGTGGGGAGTGTGGCTGTGTGTACACAGTGGGTAACAAGGTGTGGAGTGTGGCTGTGTGTACACAGTGGGTAAAACAGTGGGGAGTGTGGCTGTGTGTACACAGTGGGTAACACAGCGTGGAGTGTGGCTGTGTGTACACAGTGGGTAACACAGTGGGGAGTGTGGCTGTGTGTACACAGTGGGTAACCCAGTAGGGAGTGTGGCTGTGTGTACACAGTGGGTAACACAGTGGGGTGTGTGACTGTGTGTACACAGTGGGTAACACAGTGTGGAGTGTGGCTCTGTGTACACAGTGGGTAACACTGTGTGGAGTGTGGCTGTGTGTACACAGTGGGTAACACAGTGTGGAGTGTGGCTGTGTGTACACAGTGGGTAACACAGTGGGGAGTGTGGCTGTGTGTACACAGTGGGTAACACAGTGGGGAGTGTGGCTGTGTGTACACAGTGGGTAACACAGTGTGGAGTGTGGCTGTGTGTACACAGTGGGAAACACAGTGTGGTTTCTGGCTGTGTGTACACAGTGGGTAACACAGTGGGGAGTGTGTCTGTGTGTACACAGTGGGTAACACAGTGGGGAGTGTGGCTTTGTCTACACAGTGGGAAACACAGTGTGGAGTGTGGCTGTGTGTACAAAGCGGATAACACTGTGGGGAGTGTGGCTGTGTGTACACAGTGAACAGTGTTGCTGTGTGTACACAGTGGGTAACACAGTGGGGAGTGTGGCTGTGTGTACACAGCGGGTAACACTGTAGTGAGTGTGGCTGTGTGTACACAGTGGGTAACACAGTGTGGAGTGTTTCTGTGTGTACACAGTGGGTAACACAGTGTGGAGTGTGACTGTGTGTACACAGTAGATAACACAGTGGGGATTGTGGCTGTGTGTACACAGTGGGAAACACAATGGGGAGTGTGGCTGTGTGTACACAGTGGGGAGTGTGGCTGTGTGTACACAGTTGGGAGTGTGGCTGTGTGTACACAGTGGTTAACACAGTGTGGAGTGTGTCTGTGTGTACACAGTGGGTAACACAGGGTGGAGTGTGGCTGTGTGTACACAGTGGGTAACACAGTGGGGAGTGTGGCTGTGTGTACACAGTGGGTAACACAGTGGGGAGTGTGGCTGTGTGTACACAGTGGGTAACACAGTGGGGAGTGTGACTGTGTGTACACAGTGGGTAACACAGCGGGGAGTGTGGCTGTGCGTACACAGTGGGTAACACAGTGTGGAGTGTGGCTGTGTGTACACAGTGGGTAACACAGTGGGGAGTGTGGCTGTGTGTACACAGTGGATAACACAGTGGGGAGTGTGGCTGTGTGTACACAGTGGGTAACACAGTTGGGAGTGTGGCTGTGTGTACACAGTGGGTAACACAGTGGGGAGTGTGGCTGTGTGTACACAGTAGGTAATACAGTGTGGAGTGCGGCTGTGTGTAAACAGTGGGTAACACAGTGTGGAGTGTGGCTGTGTGTACACAGTGGGTAACACAGTGTGGAGTGGGGCTGTGTGTACACAGTGGGTAACACAGTGGGGTCTGTGGCTGTGTTTACACAGTGGGTAACACAGTGTGAAGTGGGGCTGTGTGTACACAGTGGGTAACACAGTGGGGAGTGTGGCTGTGTGTACACAGTGGGTAACACAGTGGGGAGTGTGGCTGTGTGTACACAGTGGGTACCACAGTGTGGAGTGTGACTGTGTGTACACAGTGGGTAACACAGTGTGGAGTGTGGCTGTGTGTACACAGTGGGTAACACATTGTGGAGTGTGGCTGTGTGTACACAGTGGATAACACAGTGTGGAGTGTGGCTGTGTGTACACAGTGGGTAACACAGTGGGGAGTGTGGCTGTGTGTACACAGTGGGTAACACAGTGGGGTGTGTGGATGTGTGTACACAGTGGGTAACACAGTGAGGAGTGTGACTGTCTGTACACAGCGGGTAACACAGTGGGGAGTGTGGCTGTGTGTACACAGTGGGTAACACAGTGGGGAGTGTGGCTGTGTGTACACAGTGGATATCACAGTGGGGAGTGTGGCTGTGTGTACACAGTGGGTAACACAGTGTGGAGTGTGGCTGTGTGTACACAGTGGTTAACACAGTGGGGAGTGTGGCTGTGTGTACACAGTGGGTACCACAGTGTGGAGTGTGGCTGTGTGTACACAGTGGGTAACACAGTGGGGAGTGTGGCTGTGTGTACACAGTGGGTAACACAGTGTGGAGTGTGGCTGTGTGTACACAGTGGGTAACACAGTGTGGAGTGTGGCTGTGTGTACACAATGGGTAACACCGTGGGGAGTGTGACTGTGTGTACACAGTGGGTAGCACAGTGGGGAGAGTGGCTGTGTGTACACAGTGGGTAACACAGTGTGGAGTGTGGCTGTGTGTACACAGTGGGTAACACAGTGGGGAGATTGGCTGTGTGTACACAGTGGGTAACACAGTGGGGAGTGTGGCTGTGTGTACACAGTGGGTAACACAGTGGGGAGTGTGGCTGTGTGTACACAGCGGGAAACAATGTGGGGAGTGTGACTGTCTGTACACAGCGGGTAACACAGTGGGGAGTGTGGCTGTGTGTACACAATGGGTAACACAGTGTGGAGTGTGGTTGTGTGTACACAGTGGGTAACACAGTGTGGAGTGAGGCTGTGTGTACACAGTGGGTAACACAGTTGGGAGTGTGGCTGTGTGTACACAGTGGGTCACACAGTGTGGAGTGTGGCTGTGTGTACACAGGGGGTAACACAGTGTGGAGTGTGGCTGTGTGTACACTGTGGGTAACACAGTGTGGAGTGTGGCTTTGTGTACACAGTGGGTAACACGTCGGGGAGTGTGGCTGTGTGTACACAGTGGGTAACACAGTTGGGAGTGTGGCTGTGTGTACACAGGGGGTAACACAGTGTGGAGTGTGACTGTGTGTACACAGTGGGTAACACAGTGGGGAGTGTGGCTGTGTATAAACAGTGGGTAACACAGTGGGGAGTGTGGCTGTGTGTACACAGTGGGTAACACAGTGGGGAGTGTGACTGTGTGTACACAGTGGGTAACACAGTGTGGAGTGTGGCTGTGTGTACACAGTTGGTAACACAGTGCGGAGTGTGGCTGTGTGTACACAGTGGGTAACACATTGGGGAGTGTGGCTGTGTGTACACAGTGGGTAACACAGTGTGGAGTGTGACTGTGTGTACACAGTGGGTAACACAGTGGGGAGTGTGACTGTGTGTACACAGTGGGTAACACAGTGTGGAGTGTGGCTGTGTGTACACAGTGGTAACACAGTGTGGAGTGTGGCTGTGTCTACACAGTGGGTAACACAGTGGGGAGTGTGGCTGTGTGTACAAAGTGGGTAAAACAGTGGGGAGTGTGGCTGTGAGTACACAGTGGGTAACACATTGTGGAGTGTGGCTGTGTGTACACAGTGGTAGCACAGCGTGGAGTGTGGCTGTGTGTACACAGTGGGTAACACAGTGGGGAGTGTGGCTGTGTGTACACAGTGGGTAACACAGTGTGGAGTGTGGCTGTGTGTACACAGTTGGTAACACAGTGTGGAGTGTGGCTGTGTGTACACAGTGGGTAACACAGTGTGGAGTGTGGCTGTGTGTACACAGTGGGTAACACAGTGTGGAGTGTGGCTGTGTGTACACAGTGGGTAACACAGTGGGCAGTGTGGCTGTCTGTACACAGTGGGTAACACAGTGGGGAGTGTGACTGTGTGTACACAGTGGGTAACACAGTGGGGAGTGTGGCTGTGTGTAAACAGTGGGTAACACAGTGGGGAGTGTGACTGTGTGTACACAGTGGGTAACACAGCGGGGAGTGTGGCTGTGCGTACACAGTGGGTAACACAGTGTGGAGTGTGGCTGTGTGTACACAGTGGGTAACACAGTGGGGAGTGTGGCTGTGTGTACACAGTGGATAACACAGTGGGGAGTGTGGCTGTGTGTACACAGTGGGTAACACAGTTGGGAGTGTGGCTGTGTGTACACAGTGGGTAACACAGTGGGGAGAGTGGCTGTGTGTACACAGTGGGTAATACAGTGTGGAGTGCGGCTGTGTGTACAGAGTGGGTAACACAGTGTGGAGTGTGGCTGTGTGTACGCAGTGGGTAACACAGTGTGGAGTGGGGCTGTGTGTACACAGTGGGTAACACAGTGGGGAGTGTGGCTGTGTTTACACAGTGGGTAACACAGTGTGAAGTGGGGCTGTGTGTACACAGTGGGTAACACAGTGGGGAGTGTGGCTGTGTGTACACAGTGGGTACACAGTGGGGAGTGCGGCTGTGTGTACACAGTGGGTACCACAGTGTTGGGTGTGACTGTGTGTACACAGTGGGTAACACAGTGTGGAGTGTGGCTGTGTGTACACAGTGGGTAACACAGTGTGGAGTGTGGCTGTGTGTACACAGTGGATAACACAGTGTGGAGTGTGGCTGTGTGTACACAGTGGGTAACACAGTGTGGAGTGTGGCTGTTTGTACACAGTGGGTAACACAGTGGGGAGTGTGGCTGTGTGTACACAGTGGGTAACACAGTGGGGTGTGTGGATGTGTGTACACAGTGGGTAACACAGTGAGGAGTGTGACTGTCTGTACACAGCGGGTAACACAGTGGGGAGTGTGGCTGTGTGTACACAGTGGGTAACACAGTGGGGAGTGTGGCTGTGTGTACACAGTGGGTAACACAGTGGGGAGTGTGGCTGTGTGTACACAGTTGGTAACACAGTGTGGAGTGTGGCTGTGTGTACACAGTGGTTAACACAGTGGGGAGTGTGGCTGTGTGTACACAGTGGGTACCACAGTGTGGAGTGTGGCTGTGTGTACACAGTGGGTAACACAGTGGGGAGTGTGGCTGTGTGTACACAGTGGGTAACACAATGTGGAGTGTGGCTGTGTGTACACAGTGGGTAACACAGTGTGGAGTGTGGCTGTGTGTACACAATGGGTAACACCGTGGGGAGTGTGACTATGTGTACACAGTGGGTAGCACAGTGGGGAGTGTGGCTGTGTGTACACAGTGGGTAACACAGTGTGGAGTGTGGCTGTGTGTACACAGTGGGTAACACAGGGGGGAGAGTGGCTGTGTGTACACAGTGGGTAACACAGTGGGGAGTGTGGCTGTGTGTACACAGTGGGTAACACAGTGGGGAGTGTGGCTGTGTGTACACAGCGGGTAACAAAGTGGGGAGTGTGACTGTCTGTACACAGCGGGTAACACAGTGGGGAGTGTGGCTGTGTGTACACAATGGGTAACACAGTGTGGAATGTGGTTGTGTGTACACAGTGGGTAACACAGTGTGGAGTGCGGCTGTGTGTACACAGTGGGTAACACAGTTGGGAGTGTGGCTGTGTGTACAAAGTGGGTAACACAGTGTGGAGTGTGGCTGTGTGTACACAGTGGGTAACACAGTGTGGAGTGTGGCTGTGTGTACACAGTGGTTAACACAGTGGGGAGTGTGGCTGTGTGTACACAGTGGGTACCACAGTGTGGAGTGTGGCTGTGTGTGCACAGTGGGTAACACAGTGGGGAGTGTGGCTGTGTGTACACAGTGGGTAACACAGTGTGGAGTGTGGCTGTGTGTACACAGTGGGTAACACAGTGTGGAGTGTGGCTGTGTGTACACAATGGGTAACACCGTGGGGAGTGTGACTATGTGTACACAGTGGGTAGCACAGTGGGGAGTGTGGCTGTGTGTACACAGTGGGTAACACAGTGTGGAGTGTGGCTGTGTGTACACAGTGGGTAACACAGGGGGGAGAGTGGCTGTGTGTACACAGTGGGTAACACATTGGGGAGTGTGGCTGTGTGTACACAGTGGGTAACACAGTGGGGAGTGTGGCTGTGTGTACTCAGCGGGTAACAAAGTGGGGAGTGTGACTGTGTGTACACAGCGGGTAACACAGTGGGGAGTGTGGCTGTGTGTACACAATGGGTAACACAGTGTGGAATGTGGTTGTGTGTACACAGTGGGTAACACAGTGTGGAGTGCGGCTGTGTGTACACAGTGGGTAACACAGTTGGGAGTGTGGCTGTGTGTACACAGTGGGTAACACAGTGTGGAGTGTGGCTGTGTGTACACAGTAGGTAACACAGTGTGGAGTGTGGCTGTGTGTACACTGTGGGTAACACAGTGTGGAGTGTGGCTTTGTGTACACAGTGGGTAACACGTCGGGGAGTGTGGCTGTGTGTACACAGTGGGGAGTGTGGCTGTGTGTACACAGTGGGGAGTGTGGCTGTGTGTACACAGTGGGTAACACAGTGTGGAGTGTGGCTGTGTGTAGACAGTGGGTAACACAGTGTGGAGTGTGGCTGTGTGTACACAATGGGTAACACAGTGTGGAGTGTGGCTGTGTGTACACAGTGGGTAACACAGTGTGGAGTGTGGCTGTGTGTACACAGTGGGTAACACAGTGGGGAGTGTGGCTGTGTGTACACAGTGGGTAACACAGTGGGGAGTGTGACTGTGTGTACACAGTGGGTAACACAGTGGGGAGTGTGGCTGTGTGTACACAGTGGGTAACACAGTGGGGAGTGTGGCTGTGTGTACACAGTGGGTAACACAGTGTGGAGTGCGGCTGTGTGTACACAGTGGGTAACACAGTGTGGAGTGTGGCTGTGTGTACACAGTGTTTAACACAGTGTGGAGTGTGGTTGTGTGCACACAGTGGGTAACACAGTGGGGAGTGTGGCTGTGTGTACACAGTGGGTACCACAGTGTGGAGTGTGACTGTGTGTACACAGTGGGTAACACAGTGTGGAGTGTGGCTGTGTGTACACAGTGGGTAACACAGTGTGGAGTGTGGCTGTGTGTACACAGTCGGTAACACAGTGTGGAGTGTGGCTGTGTGTACACAGTGGGTAACACAGTGGGGAGTGTGGCTGTGTGTACAGAGTGGGTTACACAGTGGGGAGTGTGGCTGTGTGTACACAGTGGGTACCACAGTGTGGATGTGACAGTGTGTACACAGTGGGTAACACAGTGTGGAGTGTGGCGGTGTGTACACAGTGGGTAACACAGTGTGGAGTGAGGCTGTGTGTACACAGTGGGTAACACAGTGGGGAGGTGACTGTGTGTACACAGCGGGTAACACAGTGTGGATTGTGGCTCTGTGTACACATTGGGTAACACAGTGTGGAGTCCGGCTGTGTGTACACAGTGGGTAACACAGTGTGGAGTGTGGCTGTGTGTACACAGTGGGTAACACAGTGTGGAGTGTGGCTGTGTGCACACAGTGGGTAACACAGTGTGGAGTGTGGCTGTGTGTACACAGTGGGTAACTCAGTGGGGAGTGTGGCTGTGTGTACACAGTGGGTAACACAGTGGGGAGTGTGACTGTGTGTACACAGTGGGTAACACAGTGGGGAGTGTGGCTGTGTGTACACAGTGGTAACACAGTGGGGAGTGTGGCTGTGTGTACACAGTGGGTAACACAGTGGGGATTGTGGCTGTGTGTACACAGTGGGTAACACAGTGTGGAGTGTGGCTGTGTGTACACAGTGGGTAACACAGTGGGGAGTGTGGCTGTGTGTACACAGTGGGTAACACAGCGTGGAGTGTGGCTGTGTGTACACAGCGGGTCACACAGTGGGGAGTGTGGCTGTGTGTACACAGTGGGTAACACAGCGTGGAGTGTGGCTGTGTGTACACAGTGGGTAACAGAGTGGGGAGTGTGGCTGTGTGTACACTGTGGGTAACACAGTGTGGAGTGTGGCTGTGTGTACACAGCGGGTAACACAGTGGGGAGTGTGGCTGTGTGTACACAGTGGGTAACACAGCGTGGAGTGTGGCTGTGTGTACACAGTGGGTAACAGAGTGGGGAGTGTGGCTGTGTGTACACTGTGGGTAACACAGTGTGGAGTGTGGCTGTGTGTACACAGTGGGTAACAGAGTGGGGAGTGTGGCTGTGTGTACACAGTGGGTAACACAGTGTGGAGTGTGGCTGTGTGTACACAGTGGGTAACACAGTGTGGAGTGTGGCTGTGTGTACACAGTGGGTAACTCAGTGTGGAGAGTGGCTGTGTGTACACAGTGGGTAACACAGTGGGGAGTGTGGCTGTGTGTACACAGTGGGTAACACAGCGTGGAGTGCGGCTGCGTGTACACAGTGGGTAACACAGTGGGGAGTGTGGCTGTGTGTACACAGTGGGTAACACAGTGGGGAGTGTGGCTGTGTGTACACAGTGGGTAACACAGTGGGGTGTGTGACTGTGTGTACACAGTGGGTAACACAGTGTGGAGTGTGGCTGTGTGTACACAGTGGGTAACACAGTGGGGAGTGTGGCTATGTGTACACAGTGGGTAACACAGTGGGGAGTGTGGCTGTGTGTACACAGTGGGTAACACAGTGGGGAGTGTGGCTGTGTGTACACAGTGGGTAACACAGGGTGGAGTGTGGCTGTGTGTACACAGTGGGAAACACAGTGTGGAGTGTTGGCTGTGTGTACACAATGGGTAACACAGTGGGGAGTGTGTCTGTGTGTACACAGTGGGTAACACAGTGGGGAGTGTGGCTTTGTGTACACAGTGGGAAACACAGTGTGGAGTGTGGCTGTGTGTACAAAGCGGGTAACACTGTGGGGTGTGTGGCTGTGTGTACACAGTGGGGAGTGTGGCTGTGTGTACACAGTGGGGAGTGTGGCTGTGTGTACACAGTGGGTAACACAGTCTGGAGTGTGGCTTTGTGTGCACAGCGGGTAACACTGTGGGGAGTGTGGCTGAGTGTACACCGTGGGTAACACAGTGTGGAGTGTTGCTGTGTGTACACATTGGGTAACACAGTGTGGATTGTGACAGTGTGTACACAGTGGGTAACACAGTGGGGAGTGTGGCTGTGTGTACACAGTGGGTAACACAATGGGGAGTGTGGCTGTGTGTACACAGTGGGGAGTGTGGCTGTGTGTACACAGTGGGGAGTGTGGCTGTGTGTACACAGTGGGTAACACAGTGTGGAGTGTGTCTGTGTGTACACAGTGGGTAACACAGTGTGGAGTGTGGCTGTGTGTACACAGTGGGTAACACAGTGGGGTGTGTGGCAGTGTGTGCACAGTGGGTAACACAGTGGGGAGTGTGGCTGTGTGTACACAGTGGGTAACACAGTGGGGAGTGTGACTGTGTGTACACAGTGGGTAACACAGCGGGGAGTGTGGCTGTGCGTACACAGTGGGTAACACAGTGTGGAGTGTGGCTGTGTGTACACTGTGGGTAACACAGTGGGGAGTGTGGCTGTGTATACACAGTGGATAACACAGTGGGGAGTGTGGCTGTGTGTACACAGTGGGTAACACAGTGGGGAGTGTGGCTGTGTGTACACAGTGGGTAACACAGTGGGGAGTGTGGCTGTGTGTACACAGTTGGTAATACAGTGTGGAGTGCGGCTGTGTGTTCACAGTGGGTAACACAGTGTGCAGTATGGCTGTGTGTACACAGTGGGTAACACAGTGTGGAGTGGGGCTGTGTGTACACAGTGGGTAACAGAGTGGGGAGTGTGGTTGTGTGTTCACAGTGGGTAACACAGTGTGGAGTGGGGCTGTGTGTACACAGTGGGTAACACAGTGGGGAGTGTGGCTGTGTGTACACAGTGGGTAACACAGTGGGGAGTGTGGCTGTGTGTACACAGTGGGTACCACAGTGTGTAGTGTGACTGTGTGTACACAGTGGGTAACACCGTGTGGAGTGTGGCTGTGTGTACACAGTGGGTAACACAGTGGGGAGTGTAGCTGTGTGTACACAGTGGGAAACACAGTGTGGAGTGTGGCTGTGTGTACACAGTGGATAACACAGTGTGGAGTGTGGCTGTGTGTACACAGTGGGTAACACAGTGTGGAGTGTGGCTGTGTGTACACAGTGGGTAACACAGTGGGGAGTGTGGCTGTGTGTACACAGTGGGTAACACAGTGGGGTGTGTGGATGTGTGTACACAGTGGGTAACACAGTGGGGTGTGTGACTTTCTGTACACAGCGGGTAACACAGTGGGGAGTGTGGCTATGTGTACACAGTGGGTAACACAGTGGGGAGTGTGGCTGTGTGTACACAGTGGGTAACACAGTGGGGAGTGTGGCTGTGTGTACACAGTGGGTAACACAGGGTGGAGGGTGGCTGTGTGTACACAGTGGGAAACACAGTGTGGAGTGTGGCTGTGTGTACACAGTGGGTAACACAGTGGGGAGTGTGTCTGTGTGTACACAGTGGGTAACACAGTGGGGAGTGTGGCTTTGTGTACACAGTGGGAAACACAGTGTGGAGTGTGGCTGTGTGTACAAAGCGGGTAACACTGTAGGGTGTGTGGCTGTGTGTACACAGTGGGGAGTGTGGCTGTGTGTACACAGTGGGGAGTGTGGCTGTGTGTACACAGTGGGTAACACAGTGTGGAGTGTGGCTGTGTGTACACAGCGGGTAACACTGTGGGGAGTGTGGCTGTGTGTACACCGTGGGTAACACAGTGTGGAGTGTTGCTGTGTGTACACAGTGGGTAACACAGTGTGGATTGTGACAGTGTGTACACAGTGGGTAACACAGTGGGGAGTGTGGCTGTGTGTACACAGTGGGTAACACAATGGGGAGTGTGGCTGTGTGTACACAGTGTGGAGTGTGGCTGTGTGTACACAGTGGGGAGTGTGGCTGTGTGTACACAGTGGGTAACACAGTGTGGAGTGTGTCTGTGTGTACACAGTGGGTAACACAGTGTGGAGTGTGGCTGAGTGTACACTTTGGGTAACACAGTGGGGAGTGTGGCTGTGTGTGCACAGTGGGTAACACAGTGGGGAGTGTGGCTGTGTGTACACAGTTGGTAACACAGTGGGGATTGTGACTGTGCGTACACAGTGGGTAACACAGCGGGGAGTGTGGCTGTGCGTTCACAGTGGGTAACACAGTGTGGAGTGTGGCTGTGTGTACACTGTGGGTAACACAGTGGGGAGTGTGGCTGTGTATACAGAGTGGATAACACAGTGGGTAGTGTGGCTGTGTGTGCACAGTGGGTAACACAGTGGGGAGTATGGCTGTGTGTACACAGTTGGTAATACAGTGTGGAGTGCGGCTGTGTGTACACAGTGGGTAACTCAGTGTGCAGTATGGCTGTGTGTACACAGTGGGTAACACAGTGTGGAGTGGGGCTGTGTGTACACAGTGGGTAACAGAGTGGGGAGTGTGGCTGTGTGTACACAGTGGGTAACACAGTGTGGAGTGGGGCTGTGTGTACACAGTGGGTAACACAGTGGGGAGTGTGGCTGTGTGTACACAGTGGGTAACACAGTGGGGAGTGTGGCTGTGTGTACACAGTGGGTACCACAGTGTGTAGTGTGACTGTGTGTACACAGTGGGTAACACAGTGTGGAGTGTGGCTGTGTGTACACAGTGGGTAACACAGTGGGGAGTGTAGCTGTGTGTACACAGTGGGAAACACAGTGTGGAGTGTGGCTGTGTGTACACAGTGGATAACACAGTGTGGAGTGTGGCTGTGTGTACACAGTGGGTAACACAGTGTGGAGTGTGGCTGTGTGTACACAGTGGGTAACACAGTGGGGAGTGTGGCTGTGTGTACACAGTGGGTAACACAGTGGGGTGTGTGGATGTGTGTACACAGTGGGTAACACAGTGGGGTGTGTGACTGTCTGTACACAGCGGGTAACACAGTGGGGAGTGTGGCTGTGTGTACACAGTGGGTAACACAGTGGGGAGTGTGGCTGTGTGTACACAGTGGGTAACAGAGTGGGGAGTGTGGCTGTGTGTACACAGTGGGTAACACAGTGTGGAGTCTAGCTGTGTGTACACAGTGGTTAACACAGTGGGGAGTGTGGCTGTGTGTACACAGTGGGTACCACAGTGTGGAGTGTGGCTGTGTGTACACAGTGGGTAACACAGTGGGGAGTGTGGCTGTGTGTACACAGTGGGTAACACAGTGTGGAGTGTGGCTGTGTGTACACAGTGGGTAACACAGTGTGGAGTGTGGCTGTGTGTACACAGTGGGTAACACAGTGGGGAGTGTGACTGTGTGTACACAGTGGTTAGCACAGTGGGGAGTGTGGCTGTGTGTACACAGTGGGTAACACAGTGTGGAGTGTGGCTGTGTGTACACAGTGGGTAACAACGTGGGGAGTGTGGCTGTGTGTACACAGTGGGTAACACAGTGGGGATTGTGGCTGTGTGTACACAGTGGGTAACACAGTGGGGAGTGTGGCTGTGTGTACACAGTGGGTAACACAGTGGGGAGTGTGGCTGTGTGTACACAGTGGGTAACACAGTGGGGAGTGTGGCTGTGTGTACACAGTGGGTAACACAGTGGGGAGTGTGACTGTGTGTACACAGTGGGTAACACAGTGTGGAGTGTGGCTGTGTGTACACAGTTGGTAACACAGTGCGGAGTGTGGCTGTGTGTTCACAGTGGGTAAAACAGTGTGGAGTGTGGCTGTGTGTACACAGTGGGTAACACAGCGTGGACTGTGACTGTGTGTACACAGTGGGTAACACAGTGTGGAGTGTCGATGTGTGTACACAGTGGGTAACACAGTGGGGAGTGTGGCTGTGTGTACACAGTGGGTAACACAGTGGGGAGTGTGGCTGTGTGTACACAGTGGGTAACACAGTGTGGAGTGTGGCTGTGTGTACACAGTGGGTAGCACAGAGTGGAGTGTGGCTGTGTGTACACAGTGGGTAACAGAATGTGGAGTGTGGCTGTGTGTACACAGTGGGTAACACAGTGGGGAGTGTGGCTGTGTGTACACAGTGGGTAACATAGAGGGGAGTCTGGCTGTGTGTACACAGTGGGTAACACAGTGGGGAGTGTGGCTGTGTGTACACAGTGGGTAACACAGTGGGGAGTGTGGATGTGTGTACACAGTGGATAACACAGTCGGGTGTTTGGCTGTGTGTACACAGTGGGTAACACTGTGGGGATTGTGGCTGTGTGTACACAGTGGGTAACACAGTGGGGAGTGTGGCTGTTTGTACACAGTGGGTAACACAGTGGGGGGTGTGACTGTGTGTGCACAGCAGGTAACACAGTGGGGAGTGTGGCTATGAGTACACAGTGGGTAACACAGTGTGGAGTGCGGCTGTGTGTACACAGTGGGGAGTGTGGATGTGTGTACACAGTGGATAACACAGTGGGGAGAGTGGCTCTGTGTACACAGTGGGTAACACAGTGTGGAGTGTGGCTGTGTGTACACAGTTGGTAAGACAGCGTGGAGTGTGGCCGTGTGTACACATTGGGTAACACAGTGGGGAGTGTGGCTGTGTGTTCACAGTGGGTAGCACAGTGTGGAGTGTGGCTCTGTGTACACAGTGGGTAACACAGTGTGGAGTTTGACTGTGTGCACACAGTAGGTTACACAGTGGGGAGTGTGGCTGTGTGTACACAGTGGGTAACACAGTGTGGAGTGTGGCTGTGTGTACACAGTGGGTAACGCAGTGTGGAGTTTGACTGTGTGTACACAGTGGGTAACACAGTGTGGAGTGTGGCTGTGTGTACACAGTGGGTAACACAGTGGGGAGTGTGGCTGTGTGCACACAGTGGGTAACACAGTGGGGAGTGTGGCTGTGTGTACACAGTGGGTAACACAGTGTGGAGAGTGGCTGTGTGTACTCAGTGGGTAACACAGTGTGGAGTGTGGCTCTGTGTACACAGTGGGTAACACAGTGGGGAGTGTGGCTGTGTGTACACAGTGGGTAACGCAGTGGAGAGTGAGGCTATGTGTACACAGTGGGTACCACAGTGTGGAGTGTGTCTGTGTGTACACAGTGGGTAACACAGTGGGGAGTGTGGCTGTGTGTACACAGTGGGTAACACAGTGGGGAGTGTGGCTGTGTGTACACAGTGGGTAACACAGTGGGGAGTGTGACTGTGTGTACACAGTGGATAACACAGTGTGGAGTGTGGCTGTGTGTACACAGTTGGTAACACAGTGCGGAGTGTGGCTGTGTGTACACAGTGGGTAAAACAGTGTGGAGTGTGGCTGTGTGTACACAGTGGGTAACACAGTGTGGAGTGTGACTGTGTGTACACAGTGGGTAACACAGTGGGGAGTGTGACTGTGTGTACACAGTGGGTAACACAGTGTGGAGTGTGACTGTGTGTACACAGTGGGTAACACAGCGGGGACTGTGACTGTGTGTACACAGTGGGTATCACAGTGTGGAGTGTCGCTGTGTGTACACAGTGGGTAACACAGTGGGGAGTGTGGCTGTGTGTACACAGTGGGTAACACAGTGGGGAGTGTGGCTGTGTGTACACAGTGGGTAACACAGTGTGGAGTGTGGCTGTGTGTACACAGTGGGTAGCACAGAGTGGAGTGTGGATGTGTGTACACAGTGGGTAACACAATGTGGAGTGTGGCTGTGTGTACACAGTGGTTAACACAGTGGGGAGTGTGGCTGTGTGTACACAGTGGGTAACACAGAGGGGTGTCTGGCTGTGTGTACACAGTGGGTAACACAGTTGGGAGTGTGGCTGTGTGTACACAGTGGGTAACAGAGTGGGGAGTGTGGCTGTGTGTCCACAGTGTGGAGTGTGGCTGAGTGTACACAGTGGGTAACACAGAGGGGAGTGTGGCTGTGTGTACACAGAGGGTAATACAGTGGGGAGTGTGGCTTTGTGTACACAGTGGGTAACACAGTGGTGAGTGTGTCTGTGTGTACACAGTGGGTAACACAGTGGTGAGTGTGTCTGTGTGTACACAGTGGGTAACACAGTGGGGAGTGTGGCTGCGTGTACACAGTGGGTAACACAGTGGGGAGTGTGGATGTATGTACACAGAGGGTAACACATTGGGGTGTGTGGCTTTGTGTACACAGTGGGTAACACTGTGGGGAGTGTGGCTGTGTGAACACAGTGGGTAACACAGTGGGGAGTGTGGCTGTGTGTACACAGTGGGTAACACAGTGGGGAGTGTGACTGTGTGTACACAGCAGGTAACACAGTGGGGAGTGTGGCTATGTGTACACAGTGGGTAACACAGTGTGGAATGCGGCTGTGTGTACACAGTGGGTAACACAGTGTGGAGTGTGGATGTGTGTACACAGTGGGTAACACAGTGTGGAGTGTGGCTGTGTGTACACAGTGGGTAACACAGTGTGGAGTGTGGCTGTGTGTACACAGTGGGTAACACAGTGGGGATTGTGGCTGTGTGTACACAGTGGGTAACACAGTGTGGAGTGTGGCTGTGTGCACACAGTGGGTAACACAGTTTGGAGTGTGGCTGTGTGTACACAGTGGGTAACACAGCGTGGAGTGTGGCTGTGTGTACACATTGGGTAACACAGTGGGGAGTGTGGCTGTGTGTACACAGTGGGTAACACAGTGTGGAGTGTGGCTCTGTGTACACAGTGGGTAACACAGTGTGGAGTTTGATTGTGTGCACACTGTGGGTTACACAGTGGGGTGTGTGGCTGTGTGTACACAGTGGGTAACACAGTGTGGAGTGTGGCTGTGTGTACTCAGTGGGTAACACAGCGCGGTGTGTGGCTGTGTGCACACAGTGGCTAACAAAGTGAGGAGTTTGACTGTGTGTACACAGTGGGTAACACAGTGTGGAGTGTGGCTGTGTGTACACAGTGGGTAACACAGTGGGGAGTGTGGCTGTGTGTACACAGTGCGTAACACAGTGGGGAGTGTGGCTGTGTGTACACAGTGGGTAACACAGTGTGGAGAGTGGCTGTGTGTACTCAGTGGGTAACACAGTGTGGAGTGTGGCTCTGTGTACACAGTGGGTAACACAGTGGGGAGTGTGGCTTTGTGTACACAGTGGGTAACGCAGTGTGGAGTGTGACTGGGTGTACACAGTGGGTAACGCAGTGGGTAGTGAAGCTATGTGTACACAGTGGGTACCACAGTGTGGAGTGTGTCTGTGTGTACACAGTGGGTAACACAGTGGGGAGTGTGGCTGTGAGTACACAGTGGGTAACACAGTGGGGAGTGAGGCTGTGTGTACACAGTGGGTACCACAGTGGGGAGTGTGGCTGTGTGTACACAGTGGGTAACACAGTGTGGAGTGTGGCTGTGTGTACACAGTGGGGAACACAGTGTGGAGTGTGGCTGTGTGTACACAGTGGGTAACACAGTGGGGAGTGTGGCTATGTGTACACAGTGGGTAACACAGTGTGGAGTGTTGCTGTGTGTACACAGTGGGTAACACAGTTGGGAGTGTGACTGTGTGTACACAGTGGGTAACACAGTGGGGAGTGTGGCTGTGTGTACACAGTGGGTAACACAGTGTGGAGTGTGGCTGTGTGTACACAGCGGTTAACACTGTGGGGAGTGTGACTGTGTGTACACAGTGGGTAACACAGTGTGGTGTGTGGCTATGTGTACACCGTAAGTAACACAGTGTGGATTGTGGCTGTGTGTACACAGTGGGTAACACAGTGGAGAGTGGGGCTGTGTGTACACGGTGGGTAACACAGTGTGGAGTGTGGCTGTGTGTACACAGTGGGTAACACAGTGGGGAGTGTGGCTGTGTGTACACAGTGGGTAACACAGTTGGGAGTGTGACTGTGTGTTCACAGTGGGTAACACAGGGGTGAGTGTGGCTGTGTGTACACAGTGGGTAACACAGTGGGGTGTGGGTCTGTTTGTACACAGTGGGTAACACAGTGTGGAGTTTGGCTGTGTGTACACAGTGGGGAGTGTGGCTGTGTGTACACAGTGGGTAAAACAGTGGGTTGTGTGGCTGTGTGTACATTGTGGGTAACACAGGGGGGAGTGTGGCTGTGTGTACACAGTGGGTAACACAGTGGGGTGTGGGGCTGTGTGTAGACAGTGGGTAAAACAGTGGGGACTGTGGCTGTGTGTACACAGTGGGTAACACAGTGGGGAGTGTGGCTGTGTGTACACAGTGGGTAACACAGTGGGGAGTGTGGCTGTGTGTACACAGTGGGTAACACAGTGGGGAGTGTGGCTGTGTGTACACAGTGGGTAACACAGTGTGGAGTTTGGCTGTGTGTACACAGTGGGTAACAAAGTGGGGAGTGTGTCTGTGTGTACACAGTGGGTAACACAGTGTGGATTGTGACTGTGTGTACACAGTGGGTAACACAGTGTGGAGTGTGACTGTGTGAACACAGTGGGTAACACAGTGGGGAATGTGGCTGTGTGTACACAGTGGGTAATACAGTGTGGAGTGTGGCTGTGTGTACACAGTGGGTAACACTGTGGGGAGTGTGGCCGTGTGTACACAGTGGGTAAAACAGTTGGGAGTGTGGACGTGTGTACACAGCGGGTAACACAGTGGGGAGTTTGGCTGTGTGTACACAGCGGGTAACACAGTGTGGAGTGTTGCAGTGTGTACACAGTGGGTAACACAGTGGGAAGTGTGGCTGTGTGTACATAGTGGGTAACACAGTGGGGAGTGTGGCTGTGTGTACACAGTGGGTAACACAGTGGGGAGTGTGGCAGTGTGTACACATTGGTAACTCAGTGGTGTGTTGGCTGTGTGTACACAGTGGGTAACACAGTGGGGAGTGCATCTGTGTGTAAACAGTGGGTAAAACAGTCGGGAGTGTGGCTGTGTGTACACAGTGGGTAACACAGTGGGGACTGTGGCTGTGTGTACACAGTGGGTAACACAGTGTGGAGTGTGACTGTGTGTGCACAGTGGGTAACACAGTGTGGCGTGTGGCTGAGTGTACACAGTGGGTAACACAGTGGGGAGTGTGGCTGTGTGCACACAGTGCGTAACACAGTGGGGAGTGTGGCTGTGTGTACACAGTGGGTAACACAGTGTGGAGAGTGGCTGTGTGTACTCAGTGGGTAACACAGTGTGGAGTGTGGCTCTGTGTACACAGTGGGTAACACATTGTGGAGTGTGGCTGTGTGTACACAGTGGGTAACACAGTGTGGAGTGTGACTGTGTGTACACAGTGGGTAACACAGTGGGGAGTGTGGCTGTGTGTACACAGTGGGTACCACAGTGTGGAGTGTGTCTGTGTGTACACAGTGGGTAACACAGTGGGGTGTGTGGCTGTGTGTACACAGTGGGTAACACAGTGGGGAGTGAGGCTGTGTGTACACAGTGGTTACCACAGTGGGGAGTGTGGCTGTGTGTACACAGTGGGTAACACAGTGTGGAGTGTGGCTGTGTGTACACAGTGGGGAACACAGTGTGGAGTGTGGCTGTGTGTACACAGTGGGTAACACAGTGGGGAGTGTGGCTATGTGTACACAGTGGGTAACACAGTGGGGAGTGTTGCTGTGTGTACACATTGGGTAACACAGTTGGGAGTGTGACTGTGTGTACACAGTGGTTAACACAGTGGGAAGAGTGCCTGTGTGTACACAGTGGGTAACACAGTGGGGAGTGTGGCTGTTTGTACACAGCGGTTAACACTGTGGGGAGTGTGACTGTGTGTACACAGTGGGTAACACAGTGTGGTGTGTGGCTATGTGTACACCGTGGGTAACACAGTGTGGATTTTGGCTGTGTGTACACAGTGGGTAACACAGTGGAGAGTGGGTCTGTGTGTACACAGCTGGTAACACAGTGTGGAGTGTGACTGTCTGTACACAGTGGGTAACACAGTGGGGAGTGTGGCGGTGTGTACACAGTGGGTAACATAGTGGGGTGTGTGGCTGTGTGTACACAGTGGGAAACATAGTGTGGTGTGTGGCTGTGTGTACACAGTGGGTAACACAATGAGGAGTGTGACTGTGTGTACACAGCGGGTAACACAGTGGGGAGTGTGACTGTGTGTAAACGGTGGGTAACACAGTGTGGAGTGTGGCTGTGTGTAGACAGTGGGTAACACAGTGTGGAGTGTGGCTGTGTGTATACAGTGGGTAACACAGTGGGGAGTGTGGCTGTGTGTACACAGTGGGTAACACAGTGGGGAGTGTGGATGTGTGTACACAGTGGGTAACACAGTGTGGAGTGTGGCTGTGTGTACAGAGTGGGTAACACAGTGTGGAGTGTGGCTGTGTGTACACAGTGGGTAACACAGTGTGGAGTGTGGCTGTGTGTACACAGTGGGTAACACAGTGGGGAGTGTGACTGTGTGTACACAGTGGGTAACACAGGGGTGAGTGTGGCTGTGTGTACACAGTGGGTAACACAGTGGGGTGTGGGGCTGTGTGTACACAGTGGGTAACACAGTGTGGAGTTTGGCTGTGTGTACACAGTGGGGAGTGTGGCTGTGTGTACACAGTGGGTAAAACAGTGGGGTGTGTGGCTGTGTGTAGACAGTGGGTAAAACAGTGGGGACTGTGGCTGTGTGTACACAGTGGGTAACACAGTGGGGAGTGTGGCTGTGTGTACACAGAGGGTAACACAGTGGGGAGTGTGGCTGTGTGTACACAGTGGGTAACACAGTGGGGAGTGTGGCTGTGTTTACACAGTGGGTAACACAGTGGGGAGTGTGGCTGTGTGTACACAGTGGGTAACACAGTGTGGAGTGTGGCTGTGTGTACACAGTGGGTAACTCAGTGTGGAGTGTGGCTGTGTGTACACAGTGGGTAACACAGTGGGGAGTGTGTCTGTGTGTACACAGTGGGTAACACAGTGTGGAGTGTGACTGTGTGTATACAGTGGGTAACACAGTGGGGAGTGTGACTGTGTGTACACAGTGGGTAACACATTGGGGAATGTGGCTGTGTGTACACAGTGGGTAATACAGTGTGGAGTGTGGCTGTGTGTACACAGTGGGTAACACTGTGGGGAGTGTGGCCGTGTGTACGCAGTCGGTAAAACAGATGGGAGTGAGGACGTGTGTACACAGCGGGTAACACAGTGGGGAGTTTGGCTGTGTGTACACAGCGGGTAACACAGTGTGGAGTGTTGCAGTGTGTACACAGTGGGTAACACAGTGGGAAGTGTGGCTGTGTGTACAAAGTGGGTAACACAGTGGGGAGTGTGGCTGTGTGTACACAGTGGGTAACACAGTGGGGAGTGTGGCAGTGTGTACACATTGGTAACACAGTGGTGTGTTGGCTGTGTGTACACAGTGGGTAACACAGTGGGGAGTGTATCTGTGTGTAAACAGTGGGTAAAACAGTCGGGAGTGTGGCTGTGTGTACACAGTGGGTAACACAGTGTGGAGTGTGGCTGTGTGTACACAGTGGGTAACACAGTGGGGAGTGTGGCTGTGTGTACACAGTGGGTAACACAGTGTGGAGTCTGGCTGTGTGTACACAGTGGGTAACACAGTGGGGACTGTGGCTGTGTGTACACAGTGGGTAACAAAGTGTGGAGTGTGACTGTGTGTGCACAGTGGGTAACACAGTGTGGCGTGTGGCTGAGTGTACACAGTGGGTAACACAGTGGGGAGTGTGGCTGTGTGTACACAGTGCGTAACACAGTGGGGAGTGTGGCTGTGTGTACACAGTGGGTAACACAGTGTGGAGAGTGGCTGTGTGTACTCAGTGGGTAACACAGTGTGGAGTGTGGCTCTGTGTACACAGTGGGTAACACATTGTGGAGTGTGGCTGTGTGTACACAGTGGGTAACACAGTGTGGAGTGTGACTGTGTGTACACAGTGGGTAACGCAGTGGGGAGTGAGGCTATGTGTACACAGTGGGTACCACAGTGTGGAGTGTGTCTGTGTGTACACAGTGGGTAACACAGTGGCGTGTGTGGCTGTGTGTACACAGTGGGTAACATAGTGGGGAGTGAGGCTGTGTGTACACAGTGGTTACCACAGTGGGGAGTGTGGCTGTGTGTACACAGTGGGTAACACAGTGTGGAGTGTGGCTGTGTGTACACAGTGGGGAACACAGTGTGGAGTGTGGCTGTGTGTACACAGTGGGTAACACAGTGGGGAGTGTGGCTATGTGTACACAGTGGGTAACACAGTGGGGAGTGTTGCTGTGAGTACACATTGGGTAACACAGTTGGGAGTGTGACTGTGTGTACACAGTGGGTAACACAGTGGGAAGTGTGCCTGTGTGTACACATTGGGTAACACAGTGGGGAGTGTGGCTGTTTGTACACAGCTGTTAACACTGTGGGGAGTGTGACTGTGTGTACACAGTGGGTAACACAGTGTGGTGTGTGGCTATGTCTACACCGTGGGTAACACAGTGTGGATTTTGGCTGTGTGTACACAGTGGGTAACACAGTGGAGAGTGGGGCTGTGTGTACACAGCTGGTAACACAGTGTGGAGTGTGACTGTGTGTACACAGTGGGTAACACAGTGGGGAGTGTGGCGGTGTGTACACAGTGGGTAACATAGTGGGGTGTGTGGCTGTGTGTACACAATGGGAAACATAGTGTGGAGTGTGGCTGTGTGTACACAGTGGGTATCACAATGAGGAGTGTGACTGTGTGTACACAGCGGGTAACACAGTGTGGAGTGTGGCTGTGTGTAGACAGTGGGTAACACAGTGTGGAGTGTGGCTGTGTGTATACAGTGGGTAACACAGTGGGGAGTGTGGCTGTGTGTACACAGTGGGTAACACAGTGGGGAGTGTGGATGTGTGTACACATTGGGTAACACAGTGTGGAGTGTGGCTGTGTGTACAGAGTGGGTAACACAGTGTGGAGTGTGGCTGTGTGTACACAGTGGGTAACACAGTGTGGAGTGTGGCTGTGTGTACACAGTGGGTAACACAGTGTGGAGTGTGGCTGTGTGTACACAGTGGGTTACACAGTGTGGAGTGTGGCTGTGTGTACACAGTGGGTAACACAGTGTGGAGTGTGGCTGTGTGTACAGAGTGGGTAACACAGTGGGGAGTGTGGCTGTGTGTACACAGTGGGTAACACAGTGTGGAGTGTGGCTGTGTGTACACAGTGGGTAACACAGTGGGGAGTGTGACTGTGTGTACACAGTGGGTAACACAGGGGTGAGTGTGGCTGTGTGTACACAGTGGGTAACACAGTGGGGTGTGGGGCTGTGTGTACACAGTGGGTAACACAGTGTGGAGTTTGGCTGTGTGTACACAGTGGGGAGTGTGGGTGTGTGTACACAGTGGGTAAAACAGTGGGGTGTGTGGCTGTGTGTAGACAGTGGGTAAAACAGTGGGGACTGTGGCTGTGTGTACACAGTGGGTAACACAGTGGGGAGTGTGGCTGTGTGTACACAGAGGGTAACACAGTGGGGAGTGTGGCTGTGTGTACACAGTGGGTAACACAGTGGGGTGTGTGGCTGTGTTTACACAGTGGGTAACTCAGTGTGGAGTGTGGCTGTGTGTACACAGTGGGTAACACAGTGGGGAGTGTGTCTGTGTGTACACAGTGGGTAACACAGTGTGGAGTGTGACTGTGTGTATACAGTGGGTAACACAGTGGGGAGTGTGACTGTGTGTACACAGTGGGTAACACATTGGGGAATGTGGCTGTGTGTACACAGTGGGTAATACAGTGTGGAGTGTGGCTGTGTGTACACTATGGGTAACACTGTGGGGAGTGTGGCCGTGTGTACGCAGTGGGTAAAACAGAAGCGAGTGAGGACGTGTGTACACAGCGGGTAACACAGTGGGGAGTTTGGCTGTGTGTACACAGCGGGTAACACAGTGTGGAGTGTTGCAGTGTGTACACAGTGGGTAACACAGTGGGGAGTGTGGCTGTGTGTACAAATTGGGTAACACAGTGGGTAGTGTGGCTGTGTGTACACAGTGGGTAACACAGTGGGGAGTGTGGCAGTGTGTACACATTGGTAACACAGTGGGTTGTTGGCTGTGTGTACACAGTGGGTAACACAGTGGGGAGTGTATCTGTGTGTACACAGTGGGTAAAACAGTCGGGATTTTGGCTGTGTGTACACAGTGGGTAACACAGTGTGGAGTGTGGCTGTGTGTACACAGTGGGTAACACAGTGGGGAGTGTGGCTGTGTGTACACAGTGGGTAACACAGCGGGGAGTGTGGCTGTGTGTACACAGTGCGTAACACAGTGGGGAGTGTGGCTGTCTGTACACAGTGGGTAACACAGTGTGGAGAGTGGCTGTGTGTACTCAGTGGGTAACACAGTGTGGAGTGTGGCTCTGTGTACACAGTGGGTAACACAGTGGGGAGTGTGGCTTTCTGTACACAGTGGGTAACACAGTGTGGAGTGTGACTGGGTGTACACAGTGGGTAACGCAGTGGGGAGTGAAGCTATGTGTACACAGTGGGTACCACAGTGTGGAGTGTGTCTGTGTGTACACAGTGGGTAACACAGTGGGGAGTGTGGCTGTGTGTACAGAGTGTGTAACACAGTGGGGAGTGAGGCTGTGTGTACACAGTGGGTACCACAGTGGGGAGTGTGGCTGTGTGTACACAGTGGGTAACACAGTGTGGAGTGTGGCTGTGTGTACACAGTGGGGAACACAGTGTGGAGTGTGGCTGTGTGTACACAGTGGGTAACACAGTGGGGAGTGTGGCTGTGTGTACACAGTGGGTAACACAGTGTGGAGTGTTGCTGTGTGTACACAGTGGGTAACACAGTTGGGAGTGTGACTGTGTGTACACAGTGGGTAACACAGTGGGGAGTGTGGCTGTGTGTACACAGTGGGTAACACAGTGTGGAGTGTGGCTGTGTGTACACAGCGGTTAACACTGTGGGGTGTGTGACTGTGTGTACACAGTGGGTAACAAAGTGTGGTGTGTGGCTATGTGTACACCGTGAGTAACACAGTGTGGATTGTGGCTGTGTGTACACAGTGGGTAACACAGTGGAGAGTGGGGCTGTGTGTACACCGTGGGTAACACTGTGTGGAGTGTGGCTGTGTGTACACAGTGGGTAACACAGTGGGGAGTGTGGCTTTGTGTACACAGTGGGTAACACAGTTGGGAGTGTGACTGTGTGTTCACAGTGGGTAACACAGGGGTGAGTGTTGCTGTGTGTACACAGTGGGTAACACAGTGGGGTGTGGTTCTGTGTGTACACAGTGGGTAACACAGTGTGGATTTTGGCTGTGTGTACACAGTGGGGAGTGTGGCTGTGTGTACACAGTGGGTAAAACAGTGGGGTGTGTGGCTGTGTGTACACTGTGGGTAACACAGGCGGGAGTGTGGCTGTGTGTACACAGTGGGTAACACAGTGGGGTGTGGGGCTGTGTGTAGACAGTGGGTAAAACAGTGGGGACTGTGGCTGTGTGTACACAGTGGGTAACACAGTGGGGAGTGTGGCTGTGTGTACACAGTGGGCAGCACAGTGGGGAGTGTGGCTGTGTGTACACAGTGGGTAACACAGTGTGGAGTGTGGCTGTGTGTACACAGTGGGTAGCACAGTGTGGAGTGTGGCTGTGTGTACACAGTGGGTAACACAGTGGGGAGTGTGTCTGTGTGTACACAGTGGGTAACACAGTGTGGAGTGTGACTGTGTGTACACAGTGGGTAACACAGTGGGGAGTGTGACTGTGTGTACACAGTGGGTAAAACAGTGGGGAATGTGGCTGTGTGTACACAGTGGGTAATACAGTGTGGAGTGTGGCTATGTGTACACAGTGTGTAACACTGTGGGGAGTGTGGCCGTGTGTACACAGTGGGTAAAACAGTTGGGAGTGTGGACGTGTGTACACAGCGGGTAACACAGTGGGGAGTGTGGCTGTGTGTACACAGCGGGTAACACAGTGTGGAGTGTTGCAGTGTGTACACAGTGGGTAACACAGTGGGAAGTGTGGCTGTGTGTACAAAGTGGGTAACACAGTGGGGAGTGTGGCTGTGTGTACACAGTGGGTAACACAGTGGGGATTGTGGCAGTGTGTACACATTGGTAACACAGTGGTGTGTTGGCTGTGTGTACACAGAGGGTAACACAGTGGGGAGTGTATCTGTGTGTACACAGTGGGTAAAACAGTCGGGAGTGTGGCTGTGTGTACACAGTGGGTTACACAGTGTGGAGTGTGGCTGTGTGTACACAGTGGGTAACACAGTGGGGAGTGTGGCTGTGGGTACACAGTGGGTAACACAGTGTGGAGTGTGGCTGTGTGTACACAGTGGGTAACACAGTGGGGAGTGTGGCTCTGTGTACACAGTGGGTAACACAGTGGGGAGTGTGGCTGTGTGTACACAGTGCGTAACACAGTGGGGAGTGTGGCTGTATGTACACAGTGGGTAACACAGTGTGGAGAGTGGCTGTGTGTACTCAGTGGGTAACACAGTGTGGAGTGTGGCTCTGTGTACACTGTGGGTAACACAGTGGGGAGTGTGGCTTTGTGTACACAGTGGTTAACACAGTGTGGAGTGTGACTGGGTGTACACGGTGGATAACGCAGTGGGGAGTGAAGCTATGTGTACACAGTGGGTACCACAGTGTGGAGTGTGTCTGTGTGTACACAGTGGGTAACACAGTGGGGAGTGTGGCTGTGTGTACACAGTGGGTAACACAGTGGGGAGTGAGGCTGTGTGTACACAGTGGGTACCACAGTGGGGAGTGTGGCTGTGTGTACACAGTTGGTAACACAGTGTGGAGTATGGCTGTGTGTACACAGTGGGGAACACAGTGTGGAGTGTGGCTGTGTGTACACAGTGGGTAACACAGTGGGGAGTGTGGCTATGTGTACACAGTGGGTAACACAGTGTGGAGTGTTGCTGTGTGTACACAGTGGGTAACACAGTTGGGAGTGTGACTGTGTGTACACAGTGGGTAACACAGTGGGGAGTGTGGCTGTGTGTACACAGTGGGTAACACAGTGTGGAGTGTGGCTGTGTGTACACAGCGGTTAACACTGTGGGGATTGTGACTGTGTGTACACAGTGGGTAACAAATTGTGGTGTGTGGCTATGTGTACACCGTGAGTAACACAGTGTGGATTGTGGCTGTGTGTACACAGTGGGTAACACAGTGGAGAGTGGGGCTGTGTGTACACAGTGGGTAACACTGTGTGGAGTGTGGCTGTGTGTACACAGTGGGTAACACAGTGGGGAGTGTGGCTGTGTGTACACAGTGGGTAACACAGTTGGGAGTGTGACTGTGTGTTCAAAGTGGGTAACACAGGGGTGAGTGTGGCTGTGTGTACACAGTGGGTAACACCGTGGGTTGTGGGTCTGTGTGTACACAGTGGGTAACACAGTGTGGATTTTGGCTGTGTGTACACAGTGGGGAGTGTGG
Organism: Cetorhinus maximus; assembly: GCF_964194155.1. Classification (NCBI taxonomy): domain Eukaryota; kingdom Metazoa; phylum Chordata; class Chondrichthyes; order Lamniformes; family Cetorhinidae; genus Cetorhinus; species Cetorhinus maximus. Next base: position 450,054 of record NW_027596187.1, on the reverse strand, counting down.
CTGTGTGTACACAGTGGGAAAAACAGTGGGGTGTGTGGCTGTGTGTACACTGTGGGTAACACAGGGGGGAGTGTGGCTGTGTGTACACAGTGAGTAACACAGTGGGGTGTGGGGCTGTGTGTAGACAGTGGGTAAAACAGTGGGGACTGTGGCTGTGTGTACACAGTGGGTAACACAGTGGGAAGTGTGGCTGTGTGTACACAGTGGGTAACACAGTGGGGAGTGTGGCTGTGTGTACACAGTGGGTAACACAGTGGGGAGTGTGGCTGTGTGTACACAGTGGGTAACACAGTGTGGAGTGTGGCTGTGTGTACACAGTGGGTAACACAGTGGGGAGTGTGTCTGTGTGTACACAGTGGGTAACACAGTGTGGAGTGTGACTGTGTGTACACAGTGGGTAACACAGTGGGGAGTGTGACTGTGTTTACACAGTGGGTAACACAGTGGGGAATGTGGCTGTGTGTACACAGTGGGTAATACAGTGTGGAGTGTGGCTGTGTGTACACAGTGGGTAACACTGTGGGGAGTGTGGCCGTGTGTACACAGTGGGTAAAACAGTTGGGAGTGTGGACGTGTGTACACAGCGGGTAACACAGTGGGGAGTTTGGCTGTGTGTACACAGAGGGTAACACAGTGTGGAGTGTTGCAGTGTGTACACAGTGGGTAACACAGTGGGAAGTGTGGCTGTGTGTACAAAGTGAGTAACACAGTGGGGAGTGTGGCTGTGTGTACACAGTGGGTAACACAGTGGGGAGTGTGGCAGTGTGTACACATTGGTAACACAGTGGTGTGTTGGCTGTGTGTACACAGTGGGTAACACAGTGGGGAGTGTATCTGTGTGTACACAGTGGGTAAAACAGTCGGGAGTGTGGCTGTGTGTACACAGTGGGTAACACAGTGTGGAGTGTGGCTGTGTGTACACAGTGGGTAACACAGTGGGGAGTGTGGCTGTGTGTACACAGTGGGTAACACAGTGTGGAGTGTGGCTGTGTGTACACAGTGGGTAACACAGTGGGGACTGTGGCTGTGTGTACACAGTGGGTAACACAGTGTGGAGTGTGACTGTGTGTGCACAGTGGGTAACACAGTGTGGAGTGTGGCTGTGTGTACACAGTGGGTAACACAGTGTGGAGTGTGGCTGTGTGTACACAGTGCGTAACATAGTGGGGAGTGTGGCTGTGTGTACACAGTGGGTAACACAGTGTGGAGAGTGGCTGTGTGTACTCAGTGGGTAACACAGTGTGGAGTGTGGCTCTGTGTACACAGTGGGAAACACAGTGTGGTGTGCGGCTGTGTGTACACAGTGGGTAACACAGTGTGGAGTGTGACTGTGTGTACACAGTGGATAACACAGTGGGGAGTGAGGCTGTGTGTACACAGTGGGTACCACAGTGGGGAGTGTGGCTATGTATACACAGTGGGGAACACAGTGTGGAGTGTGGCTGTGCGTACACAGTGGGTAACACAGTTGGGAGTGTGACTGTGTGTACACAGTGGGTAACACAGTGGGGAGTGTGCCTGTGTGTACACAGTGGGTAACACAGTGGGGAGTGTGGCTGTGTGTACACAGCGGTTAACACTGTGGGGAATGTGACTGTGTGTAAACAGTGGGTAACACAGTGTGGTGTGTGGCTATGTGTACACCGTGGGTAACACAGTGTGGATTTTGGCTGTGTGTACACAGTGGGTAACACAGTGTGGAGTGTGGCTGTGTGTACACAGTGGGTAACACAGTGTGGAGTGTGGCTGTGTGTACACAGTGGGTAACACAGTGGGGAGTGTGGCTGTGTGTACACAGTGGGTAACACAGTGGGGTGTGTGACTGTGTGTACACAGTGGGTAACACAGGGGTGAGTGCGGCTGTGTGTACACAGTGGGTAACACAGTGGGGTGTGGGGCTGTGTGTACACAGTGGGTAACACAGTGTGGAGTTTGGCTGTGTGTACGCAGTGGGGTGTGTGGCTGTGTGTACACAGTGGGTAAAACAGTGGGCTGTGCGGCTGTGTGTACAATGTGGGTAACACAGGGGGGAGTGTGGCTGTGTGTACACAGTGGGTAACACAGTGTGGAGTGTGACTGTGTGTGCACAGTGGGTAACACAGTGTGGAGTGTGGCTGTGTGTACACAGTGGGTAACACAGTGTGGAGTGTGGCTGTGTGTACACAGTGCGTAACATAGTGGGGAGTGTGGCTGTGTGTACACAGTGGGTAACACAGTGTGGAGAGTGGCTGTGTGTACTCAGTGGGTAACACAGTGTGGAGTGTGGCTCTGTGTACACAGTGGGAAACACAGTGTGGTGTGCGGCTGTGTGTACACAGTGGGTAACACAGTGTGGAGTGTGACTGTGTGTACACAGTGGGTAACGCAGTGGGGAGTGAGGCTAGGTGTACACAGTGGGTACCACAGTGTGGAGTGTGTCTGTGTGTACACAGTGGGTAACACAGTAGGGAGTGTGGCTGTGTGTACACAGTGGATAACACAGTGGGGAGTGAGGCTGTGTGTACACAGTGGGTACCACAGTGTGGAGTGTGGCTGTGCGTACACAGTGGGTAACACAGTGGGGAGTGTGGCTATGTATACACAGAGGGGAACACAGTGTGGAGTGTGGCTGTGCGTACACAGTGGGTAACACAGTTGGGAGTGTGACTGTGTGTACACAGTGGGTAACACAGTGGGGAGTGTGCCTGTGTGTACACAGTGGGTAACACAGTGGGGAGTGTGGCTGTGTGTACACAGCGGTTAACACTGTGGGGAATGTGACTGTGTGTAAAAAGTGGGTAACACAGTGTGGTGTGTGGCTATGTGTACACCGTGGGTAACACAGTGTGGATTTTGGCTGTGTGTACACAGTGGGTAACACAGTGGAGAGAGGGGCTGTGTGTACACAGCTGGTAACACAGTGTGGAGTGTGACTGTGTGTACACAGTGGGTAACACAGTGGGGCGTGTGGCGGTGTGTACACAGTGGGTAACATAGTGGGGTGTGTGGCTGTGTGTACACAGTGGGAAACATAGTGTGGAGTGTGGCTGTGTGTACACAGTGGGTAACACAGTGAGGAGTGTGACTGTGTGTACACAGCGGGTAACACAGTGGGGAGTGTGACTGTGTGTACACGGTGGGTAACACAGTGTGGCTGTGTGTAGACAGTGGGTACCACAGTGTGGAGTGTGGCTGTGTGTACACAGTGGGTAACACAGTGGGGAGTGTGGCTGTGTGTACACAGTGGGTAACACAGTGGGGAGTGTGGCTGTGTGTACACAGTGGGTAACACAGTGTGGAGTGTGGCTGTGTGTACACAGTGGGTAACACAGTGTGGAGTGTGGCTGTGTGTACACAGTGGGTAACACAGTGGGGAGTGTGGCTGTGTGTACACAGTGGGTAACACAGTGGGGTGTGTGACTGTGTGTACACAGTGGGTAACACAGGGGTGAGTGCGGCTGTGTGTACACAGTGGGTAACACAGTGGGGTGTGGGGCTGTGTGTACACAGTGGGTAACACAGTGTGGAGTTTGGCTGTGTGTACGCAGTGGGGTGTGTGGCTGTGTGTACACAGTGGGTAAAACAGTGGGCTGTGTGGCGGTGTGTACAATGTGGGTAACACAGGGGGGAGTGTGGCTGTGTGTACACAGTGGGTAACACAGTGGGGTCTGGGGCTGTGTGTAGACAGTGGGTAAAACAGTGGGGACTGTGGCTGTGTGTACACAGTGGGTTACACAGTGGGGAGTGTGGTTGTGTGTACACAGTGGGTAACACAGTGGGGAGTGTGGCTGTGTGTACACAGTGGGTAACACAGTGGGGAGTGTGGCTGTGTGTACACAGTGGGTAACACAGTGTGGAGTGTGGCTTTGTGTACAAAGTGGGTAACACAGTGGGGAGTGTGTCTGTGTGTACACAGTGGGTAACACAGTGTGGAGTGTGACTGTGTGTATACAGTGGGTAACACAGTGGGGAGTGTGACTGTGTGTACACAGTGGGTAACACAGTGGGGAATGTGGCTGTGTGTACACAGTGGGTAATACAGTGTGGAGTGTGGCTGTGTGTACACAGTGGGTAACACTGTGGGGAGTGTGGCCGTGTGTACGCAGTGGGTAAAACAGATGGGAGTGTGGACGTGTGTACACAGCGGGTAACACAGTGGGGAGTTTGGCTGTGTGTACACAGCGGGTAACACAGTGTGGAGTGTTGCAGTGTGTACACAGTGGGTAACACAGTGGGGAGTGTGGCTGTGTGTACAAAGTGGGTAACACAGTGGGGAGTGTGGCTGTGTATACACAGTGGGTAACACAGTGGGGAGTGTGGCAGTGTGGACACATTGGTAACACAGTGGGTTGTTGGCTGTGTGTACACAGTGGGTAACACAGTGGGGAGTGTATCTGTGTGTACACAGTGGGTAAAACAGTCGGGATTGTGGCTGTGTGTACACAGTGGGTAACACAGTGTGGAGTGTGGCTGTGTGTACACAGTGGGTAACACAGTTGGGAGTGTGGCTGTGTGTACACAGTGGGTAACACAGTGTGGAGTGTGCCTGTTTGTACGCAGTGTGTAACACAGTGGGGACTGTGGCTGTGTGTAAACAGTTGGTAACACAGTGTGGAGTGTGACTGTGTGTGCACAGTGGGTAACACAGTGTGGAGTGTGGCTGTGTGTACACAGTGGGTAACACAGTGGGGAGTGTGACTGTGTGTACACAGTGGGTAACACAGTGGGGAGTGTGGCTGTGTGAACTCAGCGGGTAACACAGTGGGGAGTGTAGCTCTGTGTACACATTGGGTAATAGAGTGGGGAGTGTGGCTGTGTGTACACAGTGGGTAACACAGTGAGGAGTGTGGCTGTGTGTACACAGTGGGTAATACAGTGGGGAGTGTGGCTGTGTGTACACAGTGGGTAACACGGTGTGGTGTTTGGCTATGTGTACACAGTGTGTTACACAGTGGGGAGTGTGGCTGTGTGTACACAGTGGGTAACACAGTGTGGAGTGTGACTGTGTGTACACAGGGGGTAACACAGTGGGGAGTGTGGCTGTGTGTACACAGTGGGTAACACTGTGTGGAGTGTTGCTGTGTGTACACAGTGCGTAACACAGTGGGGAGTGTGGCTGTGTGTACACAGTGGTAAACACAGTGTGGAGTGTTGCTGTGTGTACACAGTGGGTAACACAGTGGGGAGTGTGGCTGTGTGTACACAGCGGGTAACACAGTGGGGAGTATGACTGTTTGTACACAGTGGGTAACACAGTGAGGAGTGTGGCTGTGTATACACAGTGGGGAGTGTGGCTGTGTGTACACAGTGGGTAACACAGTGTGGAGTGTGGCTGTGTGTACACAGTGCGAAACACAGTGGGGAGTGTGGCTGTGTGTACACAGTTGGGAGTGTGGCTTTGTGTACACAGTGGGTAACACAGTGGGGAGTGTGGCTGTGTGTACACAGTGGGTAACACAGTGGGGAGTGTGGCTGTGTGTACACAGTTGGGAGTGTGGCTGTGTGTACACAGTGGGTAACACAGTGTGGAGTGTGGCTGTGTGTACACAGTGGGTAACACAGTGGGGAGTGTGGCTGTGTGTACACAGTGGGTAACACAGTGGGGAGTGTGGCTGTGTGTACACAGTTGGGAGTGTGGCTGTGTGTACACAGTGGGTAACACAGTGTGGAGTGTGGCTGTGTGTACACAGTGGTTAACACAGTGTGGAGTGTGGCTGTGTGTACACAGTGGGTAACACAGTGTGGAGTGTGGCTGTGTGTACACAGTGGTTAACACAGGGGGGAGTGTGGCTGTGTGTACACAGTGGGTAACACAGTGTGGAGTGTGACTGTGTGTATACAGTGGGTAACACAGTGGGGAGTGTGACTGTGTGTACACAGTGGGTAACACAGTGGGGAATGTGGCTGTGTGTACACAGTGGGTAATACAGTGTGGAGTGTGGCTGTGTGTACACAGTGGGTAACACTGTGGGGAGTGTGGCCGTGTGTACGCAGTGGGTAAAACAGATGGGAGTGTGGACGTGTGTACACAGCGGGTAACACAGTGGGGAGTTTGGCTGTGTGTACACAGCGGGTAACACAGTGTGGAGTGTTGCAGTGTGTACACAGTGGGTAACACAGTGGGGAGTGTGGCTGTGTGTACAAAGTTGGTAACACAGTGGGGAGTGTGGCTGTGTATACACAGTGGGTAACACAGTGGGGAGTGTGGCAGTGTGGACACATTGGTAACACAGTGGGTTGTTGGCTGTGTGTACACAGTGGGTAACACAGTGGGGAGTGTATCTGTGTGTACACAGTGGGTAAAACAGTCGGGATTGTGGCTGTGTGTACACAGTGGGTAACACAGTGTGGAGTGTGGCTGTGTGTACACAGTGGGTAACACAGTGGGGAGTGTGGCTGTGTGTACACAGTGGGTATCACAGTGTGGAGTGTGGCTGTTTGTACGCAGTGTGTAACACAGTGGGGACTGTGGCTGTGTGTAAACAGTTGGTAACACAGTGTGGAGTGTGACTGTGTGTGCACAGTGGGTAACACAGTGTGGAGTGTGGCTGTGTGTACACAGTGGGTAACACAGTGGGGAGTGTGACTGTGTGTACACAGTGGGTAACACAGTGGGGAGTGTGGCTGTGTGAACTCAGCGGGTAACACAGTGGGGAGTGTAGCTCTGTGTACACATTGGGTAATAGAGTGGGGAGTGTGGCTGTGTGTACACAGTGGGTAACACAGTGAGGAGTGTGGCTGTGTGTACACAGTGGGTAATACAGTGGGGAGTGTGGCTGTGTGTACACAGTGGGTAACACAGTGTGGTGTTTGGCTATGTGTACACAGTGTGTTACACAGTGGGGAGTGTGGCTGTGTGTACACAGTGGGTAACACTGTGTGGAGTGTGACTGTGTGTACACAGGGGGTAACACAGTGGGGAGTGTGGCTGTGTGTACACAGTGGGTAACACTGTGTGGAGTGTTGCTGTGTGTACACAGTGCGTAACACAGTGGGGAGTGTGGCTGTGTGTACACAGTGGTAAACACAGTGTGGAGTGTTGCTGTGTGTACACAGTGGGTAACACAGTGGGGAGTGTGGCTGTGTGTACACAACGGGTAACACAGTGGGGAGTGTGACTGTTTGTACACAGTGGGTAACACAGTGAGGAGTGTGGCTGTGTATACACAGTGGGGAGTGTGGCTGTGTGTACACAGTGGGTAACACAGTGTGGAGTGTGGCTGTGTGTACACAGCGTGAAACACAGTGGGGAGTGTGGCTGTGTGTACACAGTTGGGAGTGTGGCTTTGTGTACACAGTGGGTAACACAGTGGGGAGTGTGGCTGTGTGTACACAGTGGGTAACACAGTGGGGAGTGTGGCTGTGTGTACACAGTTGGGAGTGTGGCTGTGTGTACACAGTGGGTAACACAGTGTGGAGTGTGGCTGTGTGTACACAGTGGGGAGTGTGGCTGTGTGTACACAGTGGGTAACACAGTGGGGAGTGTGGCTGTGTGTACACAGTTGGAAGTGTGGCTGTGTGTACACAGTGGGTAACACAGTGTGGAGTGTGGCTGTGTGTACACAGTGGTTAACACAGTGTGGAGTGTGGCTGTGTGTACACAGTGGTTAACACAGGGGGGAGTGTGGCTGTGTGTACACAGTGGGTAACACAGTGTGAAGTGTGGCTGTGTGTACACAGTGGGTAACACAGTGGGGAGTGTGGCTTCGTGTACACAGTGGGTAACACAGTGGGGAGTGCGGCTGTGTGTACACAGTGGGTAACACAGTGGGGAGTGTGGCTTTGTGTAGACAGTGGGTAACACAGTGGGGAGTGTGGCTGGGTGTACACAGTGGGTAACACAGTGGGCAGTGTGGCTGTGTGTACACAGTGGGTAACACAGTGTGGAGTGTGGCTGTGTGTACACAGCGGGTAACACAGTGGGGAGTGTGGCTGTGTGTACACAGTGGGTAACACATTGGGGAGTGTGGCTGGGTGTACACAGTGGGTAACCCAGTGGGCAGTGTGGCTGTGTGTACACAGTGGGTAACACAGTGGGGAGTGTGGCTGTGTGTACACAGTGGGTAACACAGTGGGGTGTGTGGCTGTGTCTATGCAGTGGGTAACAGAGTGGGGAGTGTGGCTGTGTGTGCACAGTGGGTAACACAGTGGGGTGTGTGTCAGTGTGTACACAGTGGGTAACACATTGTGGAGTTTGGCTGTGTGTACTCAGTGGGTAACACAGTGGGGAGTCTGTCTGTGTGTACACAGTGGGTAACACAGTGTGGAGTTTGACTGTGATTACACAGAGGGTAACACAGTGTGGAGTGTGGCTGTGTGTACTCAGTGGGTAACACAGTGTGGTCTGTGGCTGTGTGTACACAGTGGGTAACACAGTGGGGAGTGTGGCTGTGTGTACTCAGTGGTTAACACAGTGGGGAGTGTGGCTGTGTGTACACAGTGGGTAACACAGTGGGGAGTGTGTCTGTGTGTACACATTGGGTAACACATTGTGGAATGTGACTGTGTGAACACAGTGGGTTACACAGTGGGGTGTGTGGCTGTGTGTACACAGTGTGTAACACAGTGTGGTGTGTGGCTGTGTGTAAACAGTGTTTAACACAGTGGGGAGTGTGGCTGTGTGTACACAGTGTGATACACAGTGGGGAGTGTGGCTGTGTGTACACAGTGGGTAACACAGTGGGGAGTGTGGCTGTGTGTACACAGCGGGTAACACAGTGGGGTGTGTGGCTGTGTGTACACAGTGGGTAATAGAGTGGGGAGTGTGACTGTGTGTACACAGTGGGTAACACAGTTTGGAGTGTGGCTGTGTTTACACAGTGGGTAACACAGTGTGGAGTGTGGCTGTGTGTACACAGTGGGTAACACATTGGGGAGTGTGGCTGTGTGTACACAGCGGGTAACACAGTGTGGAGTGTGGCTGTGTGTACACAGTGGGTAACACAGTGTGGAGTGTGACTGTCTGTACACAGTGGGTAACACAGTGGGGAGTGTGGCTGTGTGTACACAGTGGGTAACACAGTGGGGAAAGTGGCTGTGTGTACACAGTGGGAAACACAGTGGGGAGTGTGACTGTGTGTACACAGTGGGTAACACAGTGGGGATTGTGGCTGTGTGTACACAGTGGGCAACACAGTGGGGGTTGTGGCTGTGTGTACACAGTGGGTAACACAGTGGGGATTGTAGCTGTGTGTACACAGTGGGTAACACAGTGGGGATTGCGGCTGTGTGTACACAGTGGTTAACACAGTGTGGAATGTGGCTGTGTGTACACAGTGGGTAACACAGTGTGGAGTTTGGCTGTGTGCACACAGTGGGTAACACAGTGTGGAGTGTGGCTGTGTGTACACAGTGGGTACCACAGTGGGGAGTGCGGCTGTGTGTACACAGTGGGTAACACAGTATAGAGTGTGGCTGTGTGTACACAGCGGGTCACACAGTGGGGAGTGTGTCTTTGTGTACACAGTGGGTAACACTTTGTGGAGTGTGGCTGTGTGTATACAGTGGGTAACACAGTGGGGAGTGTGGCTGTGTGTACACAGTGGGTAACACAGTGGGGAGTGTGACTGTGTGTACACAGTGGGTAACACAGTGTGGAGTGTGGCTGTGTGTACACAGTGGGTAACACAGTGTGGAGTGTGGCTGTGTGTACACAGTGGGTAACACAGTGGGGAGTGTGGCTGTGTGTACAGAGTGCGTAACACATTGGGGAGTGTGGCTGTGTGTACACAGCGGGTAACACAGTGGGGAGTGTGACTGTTTGTACACAGTGGGTAACACAGTGGGGTGTGTGGCTGTGTGTACACAGTGGGGAGTGTGGCTGTGTGTACACAGTGGGTAACACAGTGTGGAGTGTGGCTGTGTGTACACAGCGCGAAACACAGTGGGGAGTGTGGCTGTGTGTACACAGTTGGGAGTGTGGCTGTGTGTACACAGTGGGTAACACAGTGGGGAGTGTGGCTCTGTGTACACAGTGGGTAACACAGTGGGGAGTGTGGCTGTGTGTACACAGTTGCGATTGTGGCTGTGTGTACACAGTGGGTAACACATTGTGGAGTGTGGCTGTGTGTACACAGTGGGTAACACAGTGGGAGTGTGGCTGTGTGTACACAGTGGGTAACACAGTGGGGAGTGTGGCTTCGAGTACACAGTGGTTAACACAGTGGGGAGTGCGGCTGTGTGTACACAGTGGGTAACACAGTGTGGAGTGCGGCTGTGTGTACACAGTGGGTAACACAGTGGGGAGTGTGGCTGTGTGTAGACAGTGGGTAACACAGTGGGGAGTGTGGCTGGGTGTACACAGTGGGTAACCCAGTGGGCAGTGTGGCTGTGTGTACACAGTGGGTAACAAAGTGTGGAGTGTGGCTGTGTGTACACAGCGGGTAACAGAGTGGGGAGTGTGGCTGTGTGTACACAGAGGGTAACACAGTGGGGAGTGTGGCTGGGTGTACAAAGTGGGTAACCCAGTGGGCAGTGTGGCTGTGTGTACACAGTGGGTAACACAGTGGGGAGTGTGGCTGTGTGTACGCAGTGGGTAACAGCGTGGGGAGTGTGGCTGTGTGTGCACAGTGGGTAACACAGTGGGGTGTGTGTCTGTGTGTACACAGTGGGTAACACAGTGTGGAGTGTGGCTGTGTGTACTCAGTGGGTAACACAGTGGGGAGTCTGTCTGTGTGTACACAGTGGGTAACACAGTGTGGAGTGTGACTGTGTGTGCACAGAGGGTAACACAGTGTGGAGTCTGGCTGTGTGTACACAGTGGGTAACACAGTGGGGAGTGTGGCTGTGTGTACTCAGTGGTTAACACAGTGGGGAGTGTGGCTGTGTGTACACAGTGGGTAACACAGTGGGGAGTGTGTCTGTGTGTACACAGTGGGTAACACATTGTGGAATGTGACTGTGTGTACACAGTGTGTTACACAGTGGGGTGTGTGGCTGTGTGTACACAGTGTGTAACACAGTGTGGAGTGTGGCTGTGTGTACACAGTGGTTAACACAGTGGGGAGTGTGGCTGTGTGTACACAGTGTGTAACAAAGTGGGGAGTGTGGCTGTGTGTACACAGTGGGTAACACAGTGGGGAGTGTGGCTGTGTGTGCACAGCGGGTAACGCAGTGTGGTGTGTGGCTGTATGTACACAATGGGTACCACAGTGTGGAGTGTGTCTGTGTGTACACAGTGGGTAACACAGTTTGGAGTGTGGCTGTGTGTACACAGTGGGTAACAAAGTGTGGAGTGTGGCTGTGTGTACACAGTGGGTAACACATTGGGGAGTGTGGCTGTGTGTACACAGCGGGTAACACAGTGGGGAGTGTGGCTCTGTGTACACAGTGGGTAACACAGTGTGGAGTGTGGCTGTGTGTACACAGTGGGTAACACAGTGTGGAGTGTGACTGTCTGTACACAATGGGTAACACAGTGGGGAGTGTGGCTGTGTGTACACAGTGGGTAACACAGTGGGGAAAGTGGCTGTGTGTACACAGTGGGAAACACAGTGGGGAGTGTGACTGTGTGTACACATTGGTTAACACAGTGGGGATTGTGGCTGTGTGTACACAGTGGGTAACACAGTGGGGATTGTAGCTGTGTGTACACAGTGGGAAACTCAGTGGGGAGTGTGGCTGTGTGTATACAGTGGGTAACACAGTGGGGATTGTGGCTGTGTGTACACAGTGGGTAACACAGTGGGGATTGTAGCTGTGTGTACACAGTGAGTAACACAGTGGGGATTGTGGCTGTGTGTACACAGTGGTAACACAGTGTGGAATGTGGCTGTGTGTACACAGTGGGTAACACAGTGTGGAGTGTGGCTGTGTGTACACAGTGGGTAACAAAGTGTGGAGTGTGGCTGTGTGTACACAGTGGGTAACACAGTGGGGAGTGGGGCTGTGTGTACACACTGGGTAACACAGTGTAGAGTGTGGCTGTGTGTACACAGCGGGTCACACAGTGGGGAGTGTGGCTGTGTGTACACAGTCGGAAAAACAGTGTGGAATGTGGCTGTGTGTACACAGTGGGTAACACAGTGGGGAGTGTGGCTGTGTGTACACAGTGGGTAACACAGTGGGGATTGTGGCTGTGTGTACACAGTGGGAAACATAGTGGGGAGTGTGGCTGTGTGTACACAGTGGGTAAGAAAGTGTGCAGTGTGGCTGTGTGTACACATTGGGTAACACAGTGTGGAGTGTGGCTGTGTGTACACAGTGGGTAAGACCGTGTGGAGTGTGGTTGTGTGTACACAGTGGTTAACACAGTGAGGAGTGTGGCTGTGTGTACACAGTGGGTAACACAGTGTGGAGTGTGGCTGTGTGTACACAGTGGGTAAAACAGTGGGGAGTGAGGCTGTGTGTACACAGTGGATAACACAGTGGGGAGTGTGGCTGTGTGTACACTGTGGGTAACACAGTGTGGAGTGTGACTGTGTGTAAACAGTGGGTAACACAGTGTGGAGTGTGGCTGTGTGTATACAGTGGGTAACACAGTGTGGAGTGTGGCTGTGTGTACACAGTGGGTAACACAGTGTGGAGTGTGGCTGTGTGAACACTGTGGGTAACACAGTGGGGAGTGTGGCTGTGTGTACACAGTGGGTAACACAGTTGGGAGTGTGGCTGTATGTACACAGTGGGTTACTCAGTGGGGAGTGTGGCTGTGTGTACACAGAGGGTAACACAGTGGGGAGTGTGGCTGTGTGTACACAGTGGGTAACACAGTGGGGAGTGTGGATGTGTGTACACAGTGGGTAACACTGAGTGGAGCGTGGCTGTGTGTACACATTGGGTATCACAGTGTGGAGTGTGGCTGTGTGTACACAGTGGGTAACACTGAGTGGAGTGTGGCTGTGTGTACACAGTGGGTAACACAGTGGGGAGTGTGGCAGTGTGTACACAGTGGGTAACACAGTGTGGAGTGTGACTGTGTGTACACAGTGGGTAACACAGTGGGGAGTGTTGCTGTGTGTAGGCAGTGGGTAACACAGTGGGGAGTGTGGCTTTTTGTACACAGTGGGTAACACAGTGTGGATTGTGGCTGTGTGTACACAGTGGGTACCATAATGTGGAGTGTGGCTGTGTGTACTCATTGGGTAACAGAGTGGGGAGTCTGGCTGTGTGTACAAAGTGGGTAACACAGGGTGGAGTGTGGCTGTGTGTACACAGTGGGTAACACAGTGGGGTGTGTGGCTGGTTGTACACAGTGGGTAACACAGTGGGGAGTGTGGCTGTGTGTACACAGTGGGTAACACAGTGGGGAGTATGGCTGTGTGTACACAATGGGTAACACAGTGGGTAGTGTGGCTGTGTGTACACAGTGGGTAACACAGTGTGGAGTGTGGCTGTGTGTACACAGTGGGTAACACAGTGTGGAGTGTGACTGTGTGTACACAGTGGGTAACACAGGGGGGAGTGTGGCTGTGTGTACACAGTGGGTAACACAGTGGGGAGTGTGGCTGTGTGTACACAGTGGGTAACACAGTGTGGAGTGTGGCTGTGTGTACACAGTGGGTAACACAGTGGGGAGTGTGGCTGTGTGTACACAGTGGGTAACACAATGGGGAGTGTGGCTGTGTGTACACAGTGGGTAACAGTGTGGAGTGTGGCTGTGTGTACACAGTGGGTAACACAGTGGGGAGTGTGGCTGTGTGTACACAGTGAGTAACACAGTGTGGAGTGTGGCTGTGTGTACACAGTGGGTAACACAGTGGGTAGTGTGGCTGTGTGTACACTGCGGGTAACACAGTGTGGAGTGTGGCGATGTGTACACAGTGGGTAACACAGAGTGGAGTGTAACTGTGTGTACACAGCGGGTAACACAGTGGGGAGTGTGGCTGTGTGTACACTGCGGGTAACACAGTGTGGAGTTTGGCTATGTGTACACAGTGGGTAACACAGAGTGGAGTGTGGCTGTTTGTACACAGTGGGTAACACAGTGTGGAGTGTGGCTGTGTGTACACAGTGGGTTACACAGTGGGGAGTGTGGCTGTGTGTACACAGTGGGTAAAACATTGTGGAGTGTGGCTCTGTGTACACAGTGGGTAACACAGTGGGGAGTGTGGCTGTGTGTACACAGTGGGTAACACAGTGGGGAGTGTGGCTGTGTGTACACAGTGGGTAACACAGTGGGGAGTGTGGCTGTGTGTACACAGTGGGTAACACAGTGTGGAGTGTGGCTGTGTGTACACAGTGGGTAACACAGTGCGGAGTGTGGCTGTGTGTACACAGTGGGTAACACAGTGGGGAGTGTGGCTGTGTGTGCACAGTGGGTACCATAGTGTCGAGTGTGGCTGTGTGTACACAGTGGGTAATACAGTGTGGAGTGTGACTGTGTGTACATAGTCGATAACACAGTGGGGAGTGTGGCTGTTTGTACACAGTGGGTAAAACAGTGGGGAGTGTGGCTGTGTGTGCACAGTGGGTAACACAGTGGGGAGTGTGGCTGTGTGTACACAGTGGGTTACACAGTGGGGAGTGTGGCTGTGTGTACACAGTGGGTAACACAGTGGGGATTGTGACTGTGTGTACACAGTGGGTAACACAGTGTGGAGTGTGGCTGTGTGTACACAGTGGGTAACACAGTGGGGAGTGTGGATGTGTGTACACAGTGGGTAACACAGTGTGGAGTGTGGCTGTGTGTACACAGCAGGTAACACAGTGTGGAGTGTGGCTGTGTGTACACGGTGGGTAACACAGTGGGGAGTGTGGCTGTGTGTACACAGTGGGTAACACAGTGGGGAGTGTGGCTGTGTGTACACAGTAGGTAACACAGTGGGGAGTGTGACTCTGTGTACACAGTGGGTAACATAGTGGGGAGTGTGGCTGTGGTACACAGTGGTTAACACAGTGGGGAGTGTGGCTGTGTGTACACAGTGGGTAACACAGTGTGGAGTGTGGCTGTGTGTACACATTGGGTAACACAGTGGGGAGTGTGGCTGTGTGTACACAGTGGGTAACCCAGTGTGGAATGTGACTGTGTGTACACAGTCGATTACACAGTGGGGAGTGTGGCTGTGTGTACACAGTGGGTAACACAGTGTGGAGTTTGGCTGTGTGTACACAGTGGGTAATACAGTGGGGAGTGTGGCTCTGTGTACACAGTGGGTAACACAGAGGGGAGTGTGTCTGTGCGTACACATTGGGTAACACAGTGGGGAGTGTGGCTGTGTGTACACAGTGGGTAACACAGTGGGGAGTGTGGCTGTGTGTACACAGTAGGTACCATAGTGTGGAGTGTGGCTTTGTGTACACAGTGGTTAACACAGTGTGGAGTGTGGCTGTGTGTACACAGTGGTTAACACAGTGGGGAGTGTGGCTGTGTGTACACAGTGGGTACCATAGTGTGGAGTGTGGCTGTGTGTACACAGTGGGTAACACAGTGTGGAGTGTGACTGTGTGTACACAGTGGGTAACACAGTGGGGAGTGGGGCTGAGTGTACACAGTGGGTAACACAGTGTCGAGTGTGGCTGTGTGTACACAGTGGGTAACACAGTGTTGAGTGTGGCTGTGTGTACACAGTGGGTAACACAGTGGGGAGTGTGTCTGTGTGTACACATTGGGTAACACAGTGGGGAGTGTGGCTGTGTGTACACAGTGGGTAACACAGTGGGGAGTGTGGCTGTGTGTACACAGTGGGTAACACAGTGGGGAGTGTGACTGTGTGTACACAGTGGGTAACACAGTGGGGAGTGTGGCTGTGTGTACACAGTGGGTAACACAGTGTGGAGTGTGGCTGTGTGTACACAGTGGGTAACAGAGTGGGGAGTGTGGCTGTGTGTACACAGTGGGTAACACAGTGGGGAGTGTGGCTGTGTGTACACAGTGGGTAACACAGTGTGGAGTGTGACTGTGTGTACACAGTGGGTAACGCAGTGGGGAGTGTGGCTGTGTGTACACATTGGGTAACACAGCGGGGAGTGTGGCTGTGTGTGCACAATGTGGAGTGTGGCTGTGTGTACACAGCGGGTAACACAGTGGGGAGTGTGGCTGTGTGTACACAGTGGGTAATAGAGTGGGGAGTGTGACTGTGTGTACACAGTGGGTAACACAGTTTGGAGTGTGGCTGTGTTTACACAGTGGGTAACACAGTGTGGAGTGTGGCTGTGTGTACACAGTGGGTAACACATTGGGGAGTGTGGCTGTGTGTACACAGCGGGTAACACAGTGGGGAGTGTGGCTGTGTGTACACAGTGGGTAACACAGTGGGGAGTGTGGCTGTGTGTACACAGTGGGTAACACAGTGTGGAGTGTGGCTGTGTGTACACAGTGGGTAACACAGTGCGGAGTGTGGCTGTGTGTACACAGTGGGTAACACAGTGGGGAGTGTGGCTGTGTGTGCACAGTGGGTACCATAGTGTCGAGTGTGGCTGTGTGTACACAGTGGGTAATACAGTGTGGAGTGTGACTGTGTGTACATAGTCGATAACACAGTGGGGAGTGTGGCTGTTTGTACACAGTGGGTAAAACAGTGGGGAGTGTGGCTGTGTGTGCACAGTGGGTAACACAGTGGGGAGTGTGGCTGTGTGTACACAGTGGGTTACACAGTGGGGAGTGTGGCTGTGTGTACACAGTGGGTAACACAGTGGGGATTGTGACTGTGTGTACACAGTGGGTAACACAGTGTGGAGTGTGGCTGTGTGTACACAGTGGGTAACACAGTGGGGAGTGTGGATGTGTGTACACAGTGGGTAACACAGTGTGGAGTGTGGCTGTGTGTACACAGCAGGTAACACAGTGTGGAGTGTGGCTGTGTGTACACGGTGGGTAACACAGTGGGGAGTGTGGCTGTGTGTACACAGTGGGTAACACAGTGGGGAGTGTGGCTGTGTGTACACAGTAGGTAACACAGTGGGGAGTGTGACTCTGTGTACACAGTGGGTAACATAGTGGGGAGTGTGGCTGTGGTACACAGTGGTTAACACAGTGGGGAGTGTGGCTGTGTGTACACAGTGGGTAACACAGTGTGGAGTGTGGCTGTGTGTACACATTGGGTAACACAGTGGGGAGTGTGGCTGTGTGTACACAGTGGGTAACCCAGTGTGGAATGTGACTGTGTGTACACAGTCGATTACACAGTGGGGAGTGTGGCTGTGTGTACACAGTGGGTAACACAGTGTGGAGTTTGGCTGTGTGTACACAGTGGGTAATACAGTGGGGAGTGTGGCTCTGTGTACACAGTGGGTAACACAGAGGGGAGTGTGTCTGTGCGTACACATTGGGTAACACAGTGGGGAGTGTGGCTGTGTGTACACAGTGGGTAACACAGTGGGGAGTGTGGCTGTGTGTACACAGTAGGTACCATAGTGTGGAGTGTGGCTTTGTGTACACAGTGGTTAACACAGTGTGGAGTGTGGCTGTGTGTACACAGTGGTTAACACAGTGGGGAGTGTGGCTGTGTGTACACAGTGGGTACCATAGTGTGGAGTGTGGCTGTGTGTACACAGTGGGTAACACAGTGTGGAGTGTGACTGTGTGTACACAGTGGGTAACACAGTGGGGAGTGGGGCTGAGTGTACACAGTGGGTAACACAGTGTCGAGTGTGGCTGTGTGTACACAGTGGGTAACACAGTGTTGAGTGTGGCTGTGTGTACACAGTGGGTAACACAGTGGGGAGTGTGACTGTGTGTACACAGTGGGTAACACAGTGGGGAGTGTGGCTGTGTGTACACAGTGGGTAACACAGTGGGGAGTGTGGCTGTGTGTACACAGTGGGAAACACAGTGGGGAGTGTGACTGTGTGTACACAGTGGGTAACACAGTGGGGAGTGTGGCTGTGTGTACACAGTGGGTAACACAGTGTGGAGTGTGGCTGTGTGTACACAGTGGGTAACAGAGTGGGGAGTGTGGCTGTGTGTACACAGTGGGTAACACAGTGGGGAGTGTGGCTGTGTGTACACAGTGGGTAACACAGTGTGGAGTGTGACTGTGTGTACACAGTGGGTAACGCAGTGGGGAGTGTGGCTGTGTGTACACATTGGGTAACACAGCGGGGAGTGTGGCTGTGTGTGCACAATGTGGAGTGTGGCTGTGTGTACACAGCGGGTAACACAGTGGGGAGTGTGGCTGTGTGTACACAGTGGGTAATAGAGTGGGGAGTGTGACTGTGTGTACACAGTGGGTAACACAGTTTGGAGTGTGGCTGTGTTTACACAGTGGGTAACACAGTGTGGAGTGTGGCTGTGTGTACACAGTGGGTAACACATTGGGGAGTGTGGCTGTGTGTACACAGCGGGTAACACAGTGGGGAGTGTGGCTCTGTGTACACAGTGGGTAACACAGTGTGGAGTGTGGCTGTGTGTACACAGTGGGTAACACAGTGTGGAGTGTGACTGTCTGTACACAGTGGGTAACACAGTGGGGAGTGTGGCTGTGTGTACACAGTGGGTAACACAGTGGGGAAAGTGGCTGTGTGTACACAGTGGGAAACACAGTGGGGAGTGTGACTGTGTGTACACAGTGGGTAACACAGTGGGGATTGTGGCTGTGTGTACACAGTGGGCAACACAGTGGGGGTTGTGGCTGTGTGTACACAGTGGGTAACACAGTGGGGATTGTAGCTGTGTGTACACAGTGGGTAACACAGTGGGGATTGCGGCTGTGTGTACACAGTGGTTAACACAGTGTGGAATGTGGCTGTGTGTACACAGTGGGTAACACAGTGTGGAGTTTGGCTGTGTGTACACAGTGGGTAACACAGTGTGGAGTGTGGCTGTGTGTACACAGTGGGTAACACAGTGGGGAGTGCGGCTGTGTGTACACAGTGGGTAACACAGTATAGAGTGTGGCTGTGTGTACACAGCGGGTCACACAGTGGGGAGTGTGTCTTTGTGTACACAGTGGGTAACACTTTGTGGAGTGTGGCTGTGTGTATACAGTGGGTAACACAGTGGGGAGTGTGGCTGTGTGTACACAGTGGGTAACACAGTGGGGAGTGTGACTGTGTGTACACAGTGGGTAACACAGTGTGGAGTGTGGCTGTGTGTACACAGTGGGTAACACAGTGTGGAGTGTGGCTGTGTGTACACAGTGGGTAACACAGTGGGGAGTGTGGCTGTGTGTACAGAGTGCGTAACACATTGGGGAGTGTGGCTGTGTGTACACAGCGGGTAACACAGTGGGGAGTGTGACTGTTTGTACACAGTGGGTAACACAGTGGGGTGTGTGGCTGTGTGTACACAGTGGGAAGTGTGGCTGTGTGTACACAGTGGGTAACACAGTGTGGAGTGTGGCTGTGTGTACACAGCGCGAAACACAGTGGGGAGTGTGGCTGTGTGTACACAGTTGGGAGTGTGGCTGTGTGTACACAGTGGGTAACACAGTGGGGAGTGTGGCTCTGTGTACACAGTGGGTAACACAGTGGGGAGTGTGGCTGTGTGTACACAGTTGGGATTGTGGCTGTGTGTACACAGTGGGTAACACATTGTGGAGTGTGGCTGTGTGTACACAGTGGGTAACACAGTGGGGAGTGTGGCTGTGTGTACACAGTGGGTAACACAGTGGGGAGTGTGGCTTCGAGTACACAGTGGTTAACACAGTGGGGAGTGCGGCTGTGTGTACACAGTGGGTAACACAGTGTGGAGTGCGGCTGTGTGTACACAGTGGGTAACACAGTGGGGAGTGTGGCTGTGTGTAGACAGTGGGTAACACAGTGGGGAGTGTGGCTGGGTGTACACAGTGGGTAACCCAGTGGGCAGTGTGGCTGTGTGTACACAGTGGGTAACAAAGTGTGGAGTGTGGCTGTGTGTACACAGCGGGTAACAGAGTGGGGAGTGTGGCTGTGTGTACACAGAGGGTAACACAGTGGGGAGTGTGGCTGGGTGTACAAAGTGGGTAACCCAGTGGGCAGTGTGGCTGTGTGTACACAGTGGGTAACACAGTGGGGAGTGTGGCTGTGTGTACGCAGTGGGTAACAGCGTGGGGAGTGTGGCTGTGTGTGCACAGTGGGTAACACAGTGGGGTGTGTGTCTGTGTGTACACAGTGGGTAACACAGTGTGGAGTGTGGCTGTGTGTACTCAGTGGGTAACACAGTGGGGAGTCTGTCTGTGTGTACACACTGGGTAACACAGTGTGGAGTGTGACTGTGTGTGCACAGAGGGTAACACAGTGTGGAGTCTGGCTGTGTGTACACAGTGGGTAACACAGTGGGGAGTGTGGCTGTGTGTACTCAGTGGTTAACACAGTGGGGAGTGTGGCTGTGTGTACACAGTGGGTAACACAGTGGGGAGTGTGTCTGTGTGTACACAGTGGGTAACACATTGTGGAATGTGACTGTGTGTACACAGTGTGTTACTCAGTGGGGTGTGTGGCTGTGTGTACACAGTGTGTAACACAGTGTGGATTGTGGCTGTGTG
Organism: Cetorhinus maximus; assembly: GCF_964194155.1. Lineage (NCBI taxonomy): Eukaryota > Metazoa > Chordata > Chondrichthyes > Lamniformes > Cetorhinidae > Cetorhinus > Cetorhinus maximus. The sequence goes on along the minus strand of NW_027596187.1, from coordinate 429,736 downwards.
TACACAGTGGTTAACACAGTGGGGAGTGTGGCTGTGTGTACACAGTGTGTAACAAAGTGGGGAGTGTGGCTGTGTGTACACAGTGGGTAACACAGTGGGGAGTGTGGCTGTGTGTGCACAGCGGGTAACGCAGTGTGGTGTGTGGCTGTATGTACACAATGGGTACCACAGTGTGGAGTGTGTCTGTGTGTACACAGTGGGTAACACAGTTTGGAGTGTGGCTGTGTGTACACAGTGGGTAACAAAGTGTGGAGTGTGGCTGTGTGTACACAGCGGGTAACACAGTGGGGAGTGAGGCTCTGTGTACACAGTGGGTAACACAGTGTGGAGTGTGGCTGTGTGTACACAGTGGGTAACACAGTGTGGAGTGTGACTGTCTGTACACAATGGGTAACACAGTGGGGAGTGTGGCTGTGTGTACACAGTGGGTAACACAGTGGGGAAAGTGGCTGTGTGTACACAGTGGGAAACACAGTGGGGAGTGTGACTGTGTGTACACATTGGTTAACACAGTGGGGATTGTGGCTGTGTGTACACAGTGGGTAACACAGTGAGGATTGTTGCTGTGTGTACACAGTGGGAAACTCAGTGGGGAGTGTGGCTGTGTGTATACAGTGGGTAACACAGTGGGGATTGTGGCTGTGTGTACACAGTGGGTAACACAGTGGGGATTGTAGCTGTGTGTACACAGTGAGTAACACAGTGGGGATTGTGGCTGTGTGTACACAGTGGTAACACAGTGTGGAATGTGGCTGTGTGTACACAGTGGGTAACACAGTGTGGAGTGTGGCTGTGTGTACACAGTGGGTAACAAAGTGTGGAGTGTGGCTGTGTGTACACAGTGGGTAACACAGTGGGGAGTGGGGCTGTGTGTACACAGTGGGTAACACAGTGTAGAGTGTGGCTGTGTGTACACAGCGGGTCACACAGTGGGGAGTGTGGCTGTGTGTACACAGTGGGAAAAACAGTGTGGAATGTGGCTGTGTGTACACAGTGGGTAACACAGTGGGGAGTGTGGCTGTGTGTACACAGTGGGTAACACAGTGGGGAGTGTGGCTGTGTGTACACAGTGGGAAACATAGTGGGGAGTGTGGCTGTGTGTACACAGTGGGTAAGAAAGTGTGCAGTGTGGCTGTGTGTACACATTGGGTAACACAGTGTGGAGTGTGGCTGTGTGTACACAGTGGGTAAGACCGTGTGGAGTGTGGTTGTGTGTACACAGAGGTTAACACAGTGAGGAGTGTGGCTGTGTGTACACAGTGGGTAACACAGTGTGGAGTGTGGCTGTGTGTACACAGTGGGTAAAACAGTGGGGAGTGAGGCTGTGTGTACACAGTGGATAACACAGTGGGGAGTGTGGCTGTGTGTACACTGTGGGTAACACAGTGTGGAGTGTGACTGTGTGTACACAGTGGGTAACACAGTGTGGAGTGTGGCTGTGTGTATACAGTGGGTAACACAGTGTGGAGTGTGGCTGTGTGTACACAGTGGGTAACACAGTGTGGAGTGTGGCTGTGTGAACACTGTGGGTAACACAGTGGGGAGTGTGGCTGTGTGTACACAGTGGGTAACACAGTTGGGAGTGTGGCTGTATGTACACAGTGGGTTACTCAGTGGGGAGTGTGGCTGTGTGTACACAGAGGGTAACACAGTGGGGAGTGTGGCTGTGTGTACACAGTGGGTAACACAGTGGGGAGTGTGGATGTGTGTACACAGTGGGTAACACTGAGTGGAGCGTGGCTGTGTGTACACAGTGGGTATCACAGTGTGGAGTGTGGCTGTGTGTACACAGTGGGTAACACTGAGTGGAGTGTGGCTGTGTGTACACAGTGGGTAACACAGTGGGGAGTGTGGCAGTGTGTACACAGTGGGTAACACAGTGTGGAGTGTGACTGTGTGTACACAGTGGGTAACACAGTGGGGAGTGTTGCTGTGTGTAGGCAGTGGGTAACACAGTGGGGAGTGTGGCTTTTTGTACACAGTGGGTAACACAGTGTGGATTGTGGCTGTGTGTACACAGTGGGTACCATAATGTGGAGTGTGGCTGTGTGTACTCATTGGGTAACAGAGTGGGGAGTCTGGCTGTGTGTACAAAGTGGGTAACACAGGGTGGAGTGTGGCTGTGTGTACACAGTGGGTAACACAGTGGGGTGAGTGGCTGGTTGTACACAGTGGGTAACACAGTGGGGAGTGTGGCTGTGTGTACACAGTGGGTAACACAGTGGGGAGTATGGCTGTGTGTACACAATGGGTAACACAGTGGGTAGTGTGGCTGTGTGTACACAGTGGGTAACACAGTGTGGAGTGTGGCTGTGTGTACACAGTGGGTAACACAGTGTGGAGTGTGACTGTGTGTACACAGTGGGTAACACAGGGGGGAGTGTGGCTGTGTGTACACAGTGGGTAACACAGTGGGGAGTGTGGCTGTGTGTACACAGTGGGTAACACAGTGTGGAGTGTGGCTGTGTGTACACAGTGGGTAACACAGTGGGGAGTGTGGCTGTGTGTACACAGTGGGTAACACAATGGGGAGTGTGGCTGTGTGTACACAGTGGGTAACAGTGTGGAGTGTGGCTGTGTGTACACAGTGGGTAACACAGTGGGGAGTGTGGCTGTGTGTACACAGTGGGTAACACAGTGTGGAGTGTGGCTGTGTGTACACAGTGGGTAACACAGTGGGGAGTGTGGCTGTGTGTACACTGCGGGTAACACAGTGTGGAGTGTGGCGATGTGTACACAGTGGGTAACACAGAGTGGAGTGTAACTGTGTGTACACAGCGGGTAACACAGTGGGGAGTGTGGCTGTGTGTACACTGCGGGTAACACAGTGTGGAGTTTGGCTATGTGTACACAGTGGGTAACACAGAGTGGAGTGTGGCTGTTTGTACACAGTGGGTAACACAGTGTGGAGTGTGGCTGTGTGTACACAGTGGGTTACACAGTGGGGAGTGTGGCTGTGGGTACACAGTGGGTAAAACATTGTGGAGTGTGGCTCTGTGTACACAGTGGGTAACACAGTGGGGAGTGTGGCTGTGTGTACACAGTGGGTAACACAGTGGGGAGTGTGGCTGTGTGTACACAGTGGGTAACACAGTGGGGAGTGTGGCTGTGTGTACACAGTGGGTAACACAGTGTGGAGTGTGGCTGTGTTTACACAGTGGGTAACACAGTGCGGAGTGTGGCTGTGTGTACACAGTGGGTAACACAGTGGGGAGTGTGGCTGTGTGTGCACAGTGGGTACCATAGTGTCGAGTGTGGCTGTGTGTACACAGTGGGTAATACAGTGTGGAGTGTGACTGTGTGTACATAGTCGATAACACAGTGGGGAGTGTGGCTGTTTGTACACAGTGGGTAAAACAGTGGGGAGTGTGGCTGTGTGTGCACAGTGGGTAACACAGTGGGGAGTGTGGCTGTGTGTACACAGTGGGTTACACAGTGGGGAGTGTGGCTGTGTGTACACAGTGGGTAACACAGTGGGGATTGTGACTGTGTGTACACAGTGGGTAACACAGTGTGGAGTGTGGCTGTGTGTACACAGTGGGTAACACAGTGGGGAGTGTGGATGTGTGTACACAGTGGGTAACACAGTGTGGAGTGTGGCTGTGTGTACACAGCAGGTAACACAGTGTGGAGTGTGGCTGTGTGTACACGGTGGGTAACACAGTGGGGAGTGTGGCTGTGTGTACACAGTGGGTAACACAGTGGGGAGTGTGGCTGTGTGTACACAGTAGGTAACACAGTGGGGAGTGTGACTCTGTGTACACAGTGGGTAACATAGTGGGGAGTGTGGCTGTGGTACACAGTGGTTAACACAGTGGGGAGTGTGGCTGTGTGTACACAGTGGGTAACACAGTGTGGAGTGTGGCTGTGTGTACACATTGGGTAACACAGTGGGGAGTGTGGCTGTGTGTACACAGTGGGTAACCCAGTGTGGAATGTGACTGTGTGTACACAGTCGATTACACAGTGGGGAGTGTGGCTGTGTGTACACAGTGGGTAACACAGTGTGGAGTTTGGCTGTGTGTACACAGTGGGTAATACAGTGGGGAGTGTGGCTCTGTGTACACAGTGGGTAACACAGTGGGGAGTGTGTCTGTGCGTACACATTGGGTAACACAGTGGGGAGTGTGGCTGTGTGTACACAGTGGGTAACACAGTGGGGAGTGTGGCTGTGTGTACACAGTAGGTACCATAGTGTGGAGTGTGGCTTTGTGTACACAGTGGTTAACACAGTGTGGAGTGTGGCTGTGTGTACACAGTGGTTAACACAGTGGGGAGTGTGGCTGTGTGTACACAGTGGGTACCATAGTGTGGAGTGTGGCTGTGTGTACACAGTGGGTAACACAGTGTGGAGTGTGACTGTGTGTACACAGTGGGTAACACAGTGGGGAGTGGGGCTGAGTGTACACAGTGGGTAACACAGTGTCGAGTGTGGCTGTGTGTACACAGTGGGTAACACAGTGTTGAGTGTGGCTGTGTGTACACAGTGGGTAACACAGTGGGGAGTGTGACTGTGTGTACACAGTGGGTAACACAGTGGGGAGTGTGGCTGTGTGTACACAGTGGGTAACACAGTGGGGAGTGTGGCTGTGTGTACACAGTGGGTAACACAGTGGGGAGTGTGACTGTGTGTACACAGTGGGTAACACAGTGGGGAGTGTGGCTGTGTGTACACAGTGGGTAACACAGTGTGGAGTGTGGCTGTGTGTACACAGTGGGTAACAGAGTGGGGAGTGTGGCTGTGTGTACACAGTGGGTAACACAGTGGGGAGTGTGGCTGTGTGTACACAGTGGGTAACACAGTGTGGAGTGTGACTGTGTGTACACAGTGGGTAACGCAGTGGGGAGTGTGGCTGTGTGTACACATTGGGTAACACAGCGGGGAGTGTGGCTGTGTGTGCACAATGTGGAGTGTGGCTGTGTGTACACAGTGGGTAACACAGTGTGGAGTGTGGCTGTGTGTACACAGTGGGTAACACATTGGGGAGTGTGTCTGTGTGTACACAGTGGGTAACACAGTGTGGATTTTGGCTGTGTGTGCACAGTGGGTAACACAGTGTGGATTTTGGCTGTGTGTACACAGTATGTAACACAGTGTGGAGTGTGACTGTGTGTACACAGTGGGTAACACAGTGTGGATTTTGGCTGTGTGTACACAGTGGGTAACACAGTGTGGAGTGTGGCTGTGTGTACACAGTGGGTAACACAGTGAGGAGTGTGGCTGTGTGTACACAGTGGGTAACACAGTGTGGAGTGTGACTGTGTGTACACAGTAGGTAACACAGTGTGGAGTGAGGATGTGTGTACACAGTGGGTAACACAGTGTGGAGTGTGACTGTGTGTACACAGTGGGTAACACAGTGGGGAGTGTGGCTGTGTGTACACAGTGGGTAAAACAGTGGTGAGTTTGGCTGTGTGTACACAGTGGGTAACACAGTGGGGATTGTGGAAGTGTGTACACAGTGGGTAACACAGTGTGGAGTGTGGCTGTGTGTACACAGTGGGTAACACAGTGTGGAGTGTGGCTGTGTGTACACAGTGGGTAACACAGTGGGGAGTGTGGCTGTGTGTACACAGTGGGTAACACAGTGGGGAGTGTGGCTGTGTGTACACAGTGGGTAACACAGTGGGGAATGTGGCTGTGTGTACACAGTGGGTAACACAGTGTGGATTGTGGCTGTGTGTACACAGTGGGTAACACAGTGGGGAGTGTGGCTTTGTGTACACAGTGGGTTACACAGTGTGGAGTGTGGCTGTGTGTACACAGTGGGTAACACAGTGGGGATTGTGGCTGTGTGTACACAGTGGGTAACACAGTGGGGAGTGTGGCTGTGTGTACACAGTGGGTAACACAGTGGGGAGTGTGGCTGTGTGTACACAGTGGGTAACACAGTGTGGAGTGTGGCTGTGTGTACACAGTGGGTAGCACAGTGTGGAGTGTGACTGTGTGTATACAGTGGGTAACACAGTGGGGAGTGTGGCTGTGTGTACACAGTGGGTAACACAGACTGGAGTGTGGCTGTGTGTACACAGTGGGTAGTACAGTGGGGAGTGTGGCTGTGTGTACACAGTGGGTAACACAGTGTGGAGTGTGACTGTGTGTACACAGTGGGTAAAACATTGTGGAATGTGGCTGTGTGTACACAGTGGGTAACACAGTGGGGAGTGTATCTGTGTGTACACAGTGGGTAACACAGTGGGGAGTGTGACTGTGTGTACACAGTGGGTAACACAGTGTGGAGTGTGGCTGTGTGTACACAGTGGGTACCACAGTGGGGAGTGTGGCTGTGTGTACACAGTGGGTAACACAGTGTGGAGTGTGGCTGTGTGTACACAGCGGGTAACACAGTGTGGTGTGTGGCTGTGTGTACACAGTGGGGAGTGTGGCTGTGTGTACACAGTGGGTAACACAGTGGGGAGTGTGGCTGTGTGTACACAGTAGGTAACACAGTGGGGAGTGTGACTGTGTGTACACAGTGGGTAACATAGTGGGGAGTGTGGCTGTGTGTACACAGTGCGTAACACAGTGGGGAGTGTGGCTGTGTGTACACAGTGGGTAACACAGTGTGGAGTGTGGCTGTGTGTACACATTGGGTAACACAGTGGGGAGTGTGGCTGTGTGTACACAGTGGGTAACACAGTGTGGAATGTGACTGTGTGTACACAGTCGATAACACAGTGGGGAGTGTGGCTGTGTGTACACAGTTGTTAACACAGTGTGGAGTTTGGCTGTGTGTACACAGTGGGTAATACCGTGGGGAGTGTGGCTCTGTGTACACAGTGGGTAACACAGTGGGGAATGTGTCTTTGTGTACACAGTGGGTAACACAGTGGGGAGTGTGGCTGTGTGTACACAGTGGGTAACACAGTGGGGAGTGTGGCTGTGAGTACACAGTGGGTACCATAGTGTGGAGTGTGGCTATGTGTACACAGTGGTTAACACAGTGTGGAGTGTGGCTGTGTGTACACAGTGGGTAACACAGTGGGGAGTGTGGCTGTGTGTCCACAGTGGGTACCATAGTGTGGAGTGTGGCTGTGTGTACACAGTGGTTAACACAGTGGGGAGTGTGGCTGTGTGTCCACAGTGGGTACCATAGTGTGGAGTGTGGCTGTGTGTACACAGTGGTTAACACAGTGTGGAGTGTGGCTGTGTGTACACAGTGGGTAACACAGTGGGGAGTGTGGCTGTGTGTCCACAGTGGGTACCATAGTGTGGAGCGTGGCTGTGTGTACACAATGGGTAACACAGTGTGGAGTGTGACTGTGTGTACACAGTGGGTAACACAGTGGGGAGTGGGGCTGTGTGTACACAGTGGGTAACACAGTGTCGAGTGTGGCTGTGTGTACACAGTGGGTAACACAGTGTGTAGTGTGGCTGTGTGTACACAGTGGGTAACACAGTGTGGAGTGTGGCTGTGTGTACACACTGGGTAACACAGTTGGGAGTGTGGCTGTGTGTACTCAGTGGTTAACACAGTGGGGAGTGTGGCTGTGTGTACACAGTGGGTAACACAGTGGGGAGTGTGTCTGTGTGTACACAGTGGGTAACACATTGTGGAATGTGACTGTGTGTACACAGTGTGTTACACAGTGGGGTGTGTGACTGTGTGTACACAATGTGTAACACAGTGTGGAGTGTGGCTGTGTGTACACAGTGGTTAACACAGTGGGGAGTGTGGCTGTGTGTACACAGTGTGTAACACAGTGGGTAGTGTGGCTGTGTGTACACAGTGGGTAACACAGTGGGAAGTGTGGCTGTGTGTACACAGCGGGTAACGCAGTGTGGTGTGTGGCTGTGTGTACACAATGGGTACCACAGTGTGGAGCGTGACTGTGTGTACACAGTGGGTAACACAGTGGGGAGTGTGGCTGTGTGTACACAGTGGGTAACACAGTGTGGAGTGTGGCTGTGTGTACACAGTGGGTAACACATTGGGGAGTTTGGCTGTGTGTACACAGCGGGTAACACAGTGGGGAGTGTGGCTCTGTGTACACAGTGGGTAACACAGTGTGGAGTGTGGCTGTGTGTACACAGTGGGTAACACAGTGTGGAGTGTGACTGTCTGTACACAATGGGTAACACAGTGGGGAGTGTGGCTGTGTGTACACAGTGGGTAACAGAGTGGGGAAAGTGGCTGTGTGTACACAGTGGGAAACACAGTGGGGAGTGTGATTGTGTGTACACATTGGTTAACACAGTGGGGATTGTGGCTGTGTGTACACAGTGGGTAACACAGTGGGGATTGAAGCTGTGTGTACACAGTGGGAAACTCAGTGGGGAGTGTGGCTGTGTGCACACAGTGGGTAACAGAGTGGGGATTGTCGCTGTGTGTACACAGTGGGTAACACAGTGGGGATTGTGGCTGTGTGTACACAGTGGGTAACACAGTGTGGAATGTGGCCTTGTGTACACAGTGGGTAACACAGTGTGGAGTGTGGCTGTGTGTACACAGTGGGTAACACAGTGTGGAGTGTGGCTGTGTGTACACAGTGGGTAACACAGTGGGGAGTGGGGCTGTGTGTCCACAGTGGGTAACACAATGTAGAGTGTGGCTGTGTGTACACAGCGGGTCACACAGTGGGGAGTGTGGCTGTGTGTACACAGTGGGATAAACAGTGTGGAATGTGGCTGTGTGTACACAGTGGGTAACACAGTGGGGAGTGTGGCTGTGTGTACACTTTGGGTAACACAGTGGGGAGTGTGGCTGTGTGTACACAGTGGGTAACATAGTGGGGAGTTTGGTTGTGTGTACACAGTGGGTAAGAAAGTGTGGAGTGTGGCTGTGTGTACACAGTGGGTAACACAGTGTGGAGTGTGGCTGTGTGTACACAGTGGGTAAGACCATGTGGAGTGTGGTTGTGTGTACACAGTGGGTAACACAGTGGGGAGTGTGGCTGTGTGTACACAGTGGGTAACACAGTGTGGAGTGTGGCTGTGTGTACACAGTGGGTAAAACAGTGGGGAGTGTGGCTGTGTGTACACAGTGGATAACACAGTGGGGAGTTTGGCTGTGTGTACACTGTGGGTAACACAGTGTGGAGTGTGACTGTGTGTACACAGTGGGTAACACAGTGTGGAGTGTGGCTGTGTGTACACAGTGGGTAACACAGTGTGGAGTGTGGCTGTGTGTACACAGTGGGTAACACAGTGTGAGTGTGGCTGTGTGTACACTGTGGGTAACACAGTGGGGAGTGTGGCTGTGTATACACAGTGGGTAACACAGTTGGGAGTGTGGCTGTATGTACACAGTGGGTAACGCAGTGGGGAGAGTGGCTGTGTGTACACAGAGGGTAACACAGTGGGGAGTGTGGCTGTGTGTACACAGTGGGTAACACAGTGGGGAGTGTGGCTGTGTGTACACAGTGGGTAACACTGAGTGGAGCGTGGCTGTGTGTACACAGTGGGTAACACAGTGTGGAGTGTGGCTGTGTGTACACAGTGGGTAGCACTGAGTGGAGTGTGGCTGTGTGTACACAGTGGGTAACACAGTGGGGAGTGTGGCAGTGTGTACACAGTGGGTAACACAGTGTGGAGTGTGCCTGTGTGTACACAGTGGGAAACACAGTGGGGAGTGTTGCTGTGTGTAGGCAGTGGGTAACACAGTGGGGAGTGTGGCTTTGTGTACACAGTGGGTAACACAGTGTGGAGTGTGGCTGTGTGTACACAGTGGGTAACACAGTGGGGAGTGGGGCTGTGTGTCCACAGTGGGTAACACAATGTAGAGTGTGGCTGTGTGTACACAGCGGGTCACACAGTGGGGAGTGTGGCTGTGTGTACACAGTGGGATAAACAGTGTGGAATGTGGCTGTGTGTACACAGTGGGTAACACAGTGGGGAGTGTGGCTGTGTGTACACTTTGGGTAACACAGTGGGGAGTGTGGCTGTGTGTACACAGTGGGTAACATAGTGGGGAGTTTGGTTGTGTGTACACAGTGGGTAAGAAAGTGTGGAGTGTGGCTGTGTGTACACAGTGGGTAACACAGTGTGGAGTGTGGCTGTGTGTACACAGTGGGTAAGACCATGTGGAGTGTGGTTGTGTGTACACAGTGGGTAACACAGTGGGGAGTGTGGCTGTGTGTACACAGTGGGTAACACAGTGTGGAGTGTGGCTGTGTGTACACAGTGGGTAAAACAGTGGGGAGTGTGGCTGTGTGTACACAGTGGATAACACAGTGGGGAGTTTGGCTGTGTGTACACTGAGGGTAACACAGTGTGGAGTGTGACTGTGTGTACACAGTGGGTAACACAGTGTGGAGTGTGGCTGTGTGTACACAGTGGGTAACACAGTGTGGAGTGTGGCTGTGTGTACACAGTGGGTAACACAGTGTGAGTGTGGCTGTGTGTACACTGTGGGTAACACAGTGGGGAGTGTGGCTGTGTATACACAGTGGGTAACACAGTTGGGAGTGTGGCTGTATGTACACAGTGGGTAACGCAGTGGGGAGAGTGGCTGTGTGTACACAGAGGGTAACACAGTGGGGAGTGTGGCTGTGTGTACACAGTGGGTAACACAGTGGGGAGTGTGGCTGTGTGTACACAGTGGGTAACACTGAGTGGAGCGTGGCTGTGTGTACACAGTGGGTAACACAGTGTGGAGTGTGGCTGTGTGTACACAGTGGGTAACACTGAGTGGAGTGTGGCTGTGTGTACACAGTGGGTAACACAGTGGGGAGTGTGGCAGTGTGTACACAGTGGGTAACACAGTGTGGAGTGTGCCTGTGTGTACACAGTGGGAAACACAGTGGGGAGTGTTGCTGTGTGTAGGCAGTGGGTAACACAGTGGGGAGTGTGGCTTTGTGTACACAGTGGGTAACACAGTGTGGAGTGTGGCTGTGTGTACACAGTGGGTACCATAATGAGGAGTGTGGCTGTGTGTACTCATTGGGTAACAGAGTGGGGAGTGTGGCTGTGTGTACACAGTGGGTTACACAGTGGGGAGTGTGGCTGTGTGTACACAGTGGGTAAAACATTGTGGAGTGTGGCTCTGTGTACACAGTGGGTAACACAGTGGGGAGTGTGGCTAGTGTGTACACAGTGGGTAACACAGTGGGGAGTGTGGCTGTGTGTACACAGTGGGTAACACAGTGGGGAGTGTGGCTGTGTGTACACAGTGGGTAACACAGTGTGGAGTGTGGCTGTGTTTACACAGTGGGTAACACAGTGCGGAGTGTGGCTGTGTGTACACAGTGGGTAACACAGTGGGGAGTGTGGCTGTGTGTGCACAGTGGGTACCATAGTGTCGAGTGTGGCTGTGTGTACACAGTGGGTAATACAGTGTGGAGTGTGACTGTGTGTACATAGTCGATAACACAGTGGGGAGTGTGGCTGTTTGTACACAGTGGGTAAAACAGTGGGGAGTGTGGCTGTGTGTGCACAGTGGGTAACACAGTGGGGAGTGTGGCTGTGTGTACACAGTGGGTTACACAGTGGGGAGTGTGGCTGTGTGTACACAGTGGGTAACACAGTGGGGATTGTGACTGTGTGTACACAGTGGGTAACACAGTGTGGAGTGTGGCTGTGTGTACACAGTGGGTAACACAGTGGGGAGTGTGGATGTGTGTACACAGTGGGTAACACAGTGTGGAGTGTGGCTGTGTGTACACAGCAGGTAACACAGTGTGGAGTGTGGCTGTGTGTACACGGTGGGTAACACAGTGGGGAGTGTGGCTGTGTGTACACAGTGGGTAACACAGTGGGGAGTGTGGCTGTGTGTACACAGTAGGTAACACAGTGGGGAGTGTGACTCTGTGTACACAGTGGGTAACATAGTGGGGAGTGTGGCTGTGGTACACAGTGGTTAACACAGTGGGGAGTGTGGCTGTGTGTACACAGTGGGTAACACAGTGTGGAGTGTGGCTGTGTGTACACATTGGGTAACACAGTGGGGAGTGTGGCTGTGTGTACACAGTGGGTAACCCAGTGTGGAATGTGACTGTGTGTACACAGTCGATTACACAGTGGGGAGTGTGGCTGTGTGTACACAGTGGGTAACACAGTGTGGAGTTTGGCTGTGTGTACACAGTGGGTAATACAGTGGGGAGTGTGGCTCTGTGTACACAGTGGGTAACACAGTGGGGAGTGTGTCTGTGCGTACACATTGGGTAACACAGTGGGGAGTGTGGCTGTGTGTACACAGTGGGTAACACAGTGGGGAGTGTGGCTGTGTGTACACAGTAGGTACCATAGTGTGGAGTGTGGCTTTGTGTACACAGTGGTTAACACAGTGTGGAGTGTGGCTGTGTGTACACAGTGGTTAACACAGTGGGGAGTGTGGCTGTGTGTACACAGTGGGTACCATAGTGTGGAGTGTGGCTGTGTGTACACAGTGGGTAACACAGTGTGGAGTGTGACTGTGTGTACACAGTGGGTAACACAGTGGGGAGTGGGGCTGAGTGTACACAGTGGGTAACACAGTGTCGAGTGTGGCTGTGTGTACACAGTGGGTAACACAGTGTTGAGTGTGGCTGTGTGTACACAGTGGGTAACACAGTGGGGAGTGTGACTGTGTGTACACAGTGGGTAACACAGTGGGGAGTGTGGCTGTGTGTACACAGTGGGTAACACAGTGGGGAGTGTGGCTGTGTGTACACAGTGGGTAACACAGTGGGGAGTGTGACTGTGTGTACACAGTGGGTAACACAGTGGGGAGTGTGGCTGTGTGTACACAGTGGGTAACACAGTGTGGAGTGTGGCTGTGTGTACACAGTGGGTAACAGAGTGGGGAGTGTGGCTGTGTGTACACAGTGGGTAACACAGTGGGGAGTGTGGCTGTGTGTACACAGTGGGTAACACAGTGTGGAGTGTGACTGTGTGTACACAGTGGGTAACGCAGTGGGGAGTGTGGCTGTGTGTACACATTGGGTAACACAGCGGGGAGTGTGGCTGTGTGTGCACAATGTGGAGTGTGGCTGTGTGTACACAGTGGGTAACACAGTGTGGAGTGTGGCTGTGTGTACACAGTGGGTAACACATTGGGGAGTGTGTCTGTGTGTACACAGTGGGTAACACAGTGTGGATTTTGGCTGTGTGTGCACAGTGGGTAACACAGTGTGGATTTTGGCTGTGTGTACACAGTATGTAACACAGTGTGGAGTGTGACTGTGTGTACACAGTGGGTAACACAGTGTGGATTTTGGCTGTGTGTACACAGTGGGTAACACAGTGTGGAGTGTGGCTGTGTGTACACAGTGGGTAACACAGTGAGGAGTGTGGCTGTGTGTACACAGTGGGTAACACAGTGTGGAGTGTGACTGTGTGTACACAGTAGGTAACACAGTGTGGAGTGAGGATGTGTGTACACAGTGGGTAACACAGTGTGGAGTGTGACTGTGTGTACACAGTGGGTAACACAGTGGGGAGTGTGGCTGTGTGTACACAGTGGGTAAAACAGTGGTGAGTTTGGCTGTGTGTACACAGTGGGTAACACAGTGGGGATTGTGGAAGTGTGTACACAGTGGGTAACACAGTGTGGAGTGTGGCTGTGTGTACACAGTGGGTAACACAGTGTGGAGTGTGGCTGTGTGTACACAGTGGGTAACACAGTGGGGAGTGTGGCTGTGTGTACACAGTGGGTAACACAGTGGGGAGTGTGGCTGTGTGTACACAGTGGGTAACACAGTGGGGAATGTGGCTGTGTGTACACAGTGGGTAACACAGTGTGGATTGTGGCTGTGTGTACACAGTGGGTAACACAGTGGGGAGTGTGGCTTTGCGTACACAGTGGGTTACACAGTGTGGAGTGTGGCTGTGTGTACACAGTGGGTAACACAGTGGGGATTGTGGCTGTGTGTACACAGTGGGTAACACAGTGGGGAGTGTGGCTGTGTGTACACAGTGGGTAACACAGTGGGGAGTGTGGCTGTGTGTACACAGTGGGTAACACAGTGTGGAGTGTGGCTGTGTGTACACAGTGGGTAGCACAGTGTGGAGTGTGACTGTGTGTATACAGTGGGTAACACAGTGGGGAGTGTGGCTGTGTGTACACAGTGGGTAACACAGACTGGAGTGTGGCTGTGTGTACACAGTGGGTAATACAGTGGGGAGTGTGGCTGTGTGTACACAGTGGGTAACACAGTGTGGAGTGTGACTGTGTGTACACAGTGGGTAAAACATTGTGGAATGTGGCTGTGTGTACACAGTGGGTAACACAGTGGGGAGTGTATCAGTGTGTACACAGTGGGTAACACAGTGGGGAGTGTGACTGTGTGTACACAGTGGGTAACACAGTGTGGAGTGTGGCTGTGTGTACACAGTGGGTACCACAGTGGGGAGTGTGGCTGTGTGTACACAGTGGGTAACACAGTGTGGAGTGTGGCTGTGTGTACACAGCGGGTAACACAGTGTGGTGTGTGGCTGTGTGTACACAGTGGGGAGTGTGGCTGTGTGTACACAGTGGGTAACACAGTGGGGAGTGTGGCTGTGTGTACACAGTAGGTAACACAGTGGGGAGTGTGACTGTGTGTACACAGTGGGTAACATAGTGGGGAGTGTGGCTGTGTGTACACAGTGCGTAACACAGTGGGGAGTGTGGCTGTGTGTACACAGTGGGTAACACAGTGTGGAGTGTGGCTGTGTGTACACATTGGGTAACACAGTGGGGAGTGTGGCTGTGTGTACACAGTGGGTAACACAGTGTGGAATGTGACTGTGTGTACACAGTCGATAACACAGTGGGGAGTGTGGCTGTGTGTACACAGTTGTTTACACAGTGTGGAGTTTGGCTGTGTGTACACAGTGGGTAATACCGTGGGGAGTGTGGCTCTGTGTACACAGTGGGTAACACAGTGGGGAATGTGTCTTTGTGTACACAGTGGGTAACACAGTGGGGAGTGTGGCTGTGTGTACACAGTGGGTAACACAGTGGGGAGTGTGGCTGTGAGTACACAGTGGGTACCATAGTGTGGAGTGTGGCTATGTGTACACAGTGGTTAACACAGTGTGGAGTGTGGCTGTGTGTACACAGTGGGTAACACAGTGGGGAGTGTGGCTGTGTGTCCACAGTGGGTACCATAGTGTGGAGTGTGGCTGTGTGTACACAGTGGGTAACACAGTGGGGAGTGTGGCTGTGTGTCCACAGTGGGTACCATAGTGTGGAGTGTGGCTGTGTGTACACAGTGGTTAACACAGTGTGGAGTGTGGCTGTGTGTACACAGTGGGTAACACAGTGGGGAGTGTGGCTGTGTGTCCACAGTGGGTACCATAGTGTGGAGCGTGGCTGTGTGTACACAATGGGTAACACAGTGTGGAGTGTGACTGTGTGTACACAGTGGGTAACACAGTGGGGAGTGGGGCTGTGTGTACACAGTGGGTAACACAGTGTCGAGTGTGGCTGTGTGTACACAGTGGGTAACACAGTGTGTAGTGTGGCTGTGTGTACACAGTGGGTAACACAGTGTGGAGTGTGGCTGTGTGTACACACTGGGTAACACAGTTGGGAGTGTGGCTGTGTGTACTCAGTGGTTAACACAGTGGGGAGTGTGGCTGTGTGTACACAGTGGGTAACACAGTGGGGAGTGTGTCTGTGTGTACACAGTGGGTAACACATTGTGGAATGTGACTGTGTGTACACAGTGTGTTACACAGTGGGGTGTGTGACTGTGTGTACACAATGTGTAACACAGTGTGGAGTGTTGCTGTGTGTACACAGTGGTTAACACAGTGGGGAGTGTGGCTGTGTGTACACAGTGTGTAACACAGTGGGTAGTGTGGCTGTGTGTACACAGTGGGTAACACAGTGGGAAGTGTGGCTGTGTGTACACAGCGGGTAACGCAGTGTGGTGTGTGGCTGTGTGTACACAATGGGTACCACAGTGTGGAGCGTGACTGTGTGTACACAGTGGGTAACACAGTGGGGAGTGTGGCTGTGTGAACACAGTGGGTAACACAGTGTGGAGTGTGGCTGTGTGTACACAGTGGGTAACACATTGGGGAGTTTGGCTGTGTGTACACAGCGGGTAACACAGTGGGGAGTGTGGCTCTGTGTACACAGTGGGTAACACAGTGTGGAGTGTGGCTGTGTGTACACAGTGGGTAACACAGTGTGGAGTGTGACTGTCTGTACACAATGGGTAACACAGTGGGGAGTGTGGCTGTGTGTACACAGTGGGTATCAGAGTGGGGAAAGTGGCTGTGTGTACACAGTGGGAAACACAGTGGGGAGTGTGATTGTGTGTACACATTGGTTAACACAGTGGGGATTGTGGCTGTGTGTACACAGTGGGTAACACAGTGGGGATTGAAGCTGTGTGTACACAGTGGGAAACTCAGTGGGGAGTGTGGCTGTGTGCACACAGTGGGTAACAGAGTGGGGATTGTCGCTGTGTGTACACAGTGGGTAACACAGTGGGGATTGTGGCTGTGTGTACACAGTGGGTAACACAGTGTGGAATGTGGCCTTGTGTACACAGTGGGTAACACAGTGTGGAGTGTGGCTGTGTGTACACAGTGGGTAACACAGTGTGGAGTGTGGCTGTGTGTACACAGTGGGTAACACAGTGGGGAGTGGGGCTGTGTGTCCACAGTGGGTAACACAATGTAGAGTGTGGCTGTGTGTACACAGCGGGTCACACAGTGGGGAGTGTGGCTGTGTGTACACAGTGGGATAAACAGTGTGGAATGTGGCTGTGTGTACACAGTGGGTAACACAGTGGGGAGTGTGGCTGTGTGTACACTTTGGGTAACACAGTGGGGAGTGTGGCTGTGTGTACACAGTGGGTAACATAGTGGGGAGTTTGGTTGTGTGTACACAGTGGGTTAGAAAGTGTGGAGTGTGGCTGTGTGTACACAGTGGGTAACACAGTGTGGAGTGTGGCTGTGTGTACACAGTGGGTAAGACCATGTGGAGTGTGGTTGTGTGTACACAGTGGGTAACACAGTGGGGAGTGTGGCTGTGTGTACACAGTGGGTAACACAGTGTGGAGTGTGGCTGTGTGTACACAGTGGGTAAAACAGTGGGGAGTGTGGCTGTGTGTACACAGTGGATAACACAGTGGGGAGTTTGGCTGTGTGTACACTGTGGGTAACACAGTGTGGAGTGTGACTGTGTGTACACAGTGGGTAACACAGTGTGGAGTGTGGCTGTGTGTACACAGTGGGTAACACAGTGTGGAGTGTGGCTGTGTGTACACAGTGGGTAACACAGTGTGGAGTGTGGCTGTGTGTACACTGTGGGTAACACAGTGGGGAGTGTGGCTGTGTGTACACAGTGGGTAACACAGTTGGGAGTGTGGCTGTATGTACACAGTGGGTAACGCAGTGGGGAGAGTGGCTGTGTGTACACAGAGGGTAACACAGTGGGGAGTGTGGCTGTGTGTACACAGTGGGTAACACAGTGGGGAGTGTGGCTGTGTGTACACAGTGGGTAACACTGAGTGGAGCGTGGCTGAGTGTACACAGTTGGTAACACAGTGTGGAGTGTGGCTGTGTGTACACAGTGGGTAACACTGAGTGGAGTGTGGCTGTGTGTACACAGTGGGTAACACAGTGGGGAGTGTGGCAGTGTGTACACAGTGGGTAACACAGTGTGGAGTGTGCCTGTGTGTACACAGTGGGAAACACAGTGGGGAGTGTTGCTGTGTGTAGGCAGTGGGTAACACAGTGGGGAGTGTGGCTTTGTGTACACAGTGGGTAACACAGTGTGGAGTGTGGCTGTGTGTACACAGTGGGTACCATAATGAGGAGTGTGGCTGTGTGTACTCATTGGGTAACAGAGTGGGGAGTGTGGCTGTGTGTACACAGTGGGTAACACAGTGTGGAGTGTGGCTGTGTGTACACAGTGGGTAACACAGTGGGGTGTGTGGCTGTTTGTACACAGTGGGTAACACAGTGGGGAGTGTGGCTGTGTGTACAGAGTGGGTAACACAGTGGGGAGTATGGCTGTGTGTACACAATGGGTAACACAGTGGGTAGTGTGGCTGTTTGTACACAGTGGGTAACACAGTGTGGAGTGTGACTGTGTGTACACAGTAGGTAACACAGGGGGGAGTGTGGCTGTGTGTACACAGTGGGTAACACAGTGGGGAGCGTGGCTGTGTGTACACAGTGGGTAACACAGTGTGGAGTGTGGCTGTGTGTACACAGTGGGTAACACAGTGGGGAGTGTGGCTGCGTGTACACAGTGGGTAACACAATGGGGAGTGTGGCTGTGTGTTCACAATGGGTAACAGTGTGGAGTGTGGCTGTGTGTACACAGTGGGTAACACAGTGGGGAGTGTGGCTGTGTGTACACAGTGGGTGACGCAGTGTGGAGTGTGGCTGTGTGTACACAGTGGGTAACACAGTGTGGAGTGTGGCTGTGTGTACACAGTGGGTAACACATTGGGGAGTTTGGCTGTGTGTACACAGCGGGTAACACAGTGGGGAGTGTTGCTCTGTGTACACAGTGGGTAACACAGTGTGGAGTGTGGCTGTGTGTACACAGTGGGTAACACAGTGTGGAGTGTGACTGTCTGTACACAATGAGTAACACAGTGGGGAGTGTGGCTGTGTGTACACAGTGGGTAACAGAGTGGGGAAAGTGGCTGTGTGTACACAGTGGGAAACACAGTGGGGAGTGTGACTGTGTGTACACATTGGTTAACACAGTGGGGATTGTGGCTGTGTGTACACAGTGGGTAACACAGTGGGGATTGAAGCTGTGTGTACACAGTGGGAAACTCAGTGGGGAGTGTGGCTGTGTGCACACAGTGGGTAACAGAGTGGGGATTGTCGCTGTGTGTACACAGTGGGTAACACAGTGGGGATTGTGGCTGTGTGTACACAGTGGGTAACACAGTGTGGAATGTGGCTGTGTGTACACAGGGGGTAACACAGTGGGGAGTGTGGCTGTGTGTACACAGTGGGTAACAGAGTGTGGAGTGTGGCTGTGTGTACACAGTGGGTAACACAGTGGGGAGTGGGGCTGTGTGTCCACAGTGGGATAAACAGTGTGGAATGTGGCTGTGTGTACACAGTGGGTAACACAGTGGGGAGTGTGGCTGTGTGTACACAGTGGGTAACACAGTGGGGAGTGTGGCTGTGTGTACACAGTGGGTAACATAGTGGGGAGTTTGGTTCTGTGTACACAGTGGGTAAGAAAGTGTGGAGTGTGGCTGTGTGTATACAGTGGGTAACACAGTGTGGAGTGTGGCTGTGTGTACACAGTGGGTAAGACCGTGTGGAGTGTGGTTGTGTGTACACAGTGGGTAACACAGTGGGGAGTGTGGCTTTGTGTACACAGTGGGTAACACAGTGTGGAGTGTGGCTGTGTGTACACAGTGGGTAAAACAGTGGGGAGTGTGGCTGTGTGTACACAGTGGGTAACACAGTGGGGAGTTTGGCTGTGTGTACACTGTGGGTACCACAGTGTGGAGTGTGACTGTGTGTACACAGTGGGTAACACAGTGTGGAGTGTGGCTGTGTGTACACAGTGGGTAACACAGTGTGGAGTGTGGCTGTGTGTACACAGTGGGTAACACAGTGTGGAGTGTGGCTGTGTGTACACTGTGGGTAACACAGTGGGGAGTGTGGCTGTGTGTACACAGTGGGTAACACAGTTGGGAGTGTGGCTGTATGTACACAGTGGGTAACGCAGTGGGGAGAGTGGCTGTGTGTACACAGAGGGTAGCACAGTGGGGAGTGTGGCTGTGTGTACACAGTGGGTAACACAGTGGGGAGTGTGGCTGTGTGTACACAGTGGGTAACACTGAGTGGAGCGTGGCTGTGTGTACACAGTGGGTAAAACAGTGTGGAGTGTGGCTGTGTGTACACAGTGGGTAACACTGAGTGGAGTGTGGCTGTGTGTACACAGTGGGTAACACAGTGGGGAGTGTGGCAGTGTGTACACAGTGGGTAACACAGTGTGGAGTGTGCCTGTGTGTACACAGTGGGAAACACAGTGGGGAGTGTTGCTGTGTGTAGGCAGTGGGTAACACAGTGGGGAGTGTGGCTTTGTGTACACAGTGGGTAACACAGTGTGGAGTGTGGCTGTGTGTACACAGTGGATACCATAATGAGGAGTGTGGCTGTGTGTACTCATTGGGTAACAGAGTGCGGAGTGTGGCTCTGTGTACACAGTGGGTAACACAGTGTGGAGTGTGGCTGTGTGTACACAGTGGGTAACACAGTGTGGAGTGTGACTGTCTGTACACAATGGGTAACACAGTGGGGAGTGTGGCTGTGTGTACACAGTGGGTAACAGAGTGGGGAAAGTGGCTGTGTGTACACAGTGGGAAACACAGTGGGGAGTGTGACTGTGTGTACACATTGGTTAACACAGTGGGGATTGTGGCTGTGTGTACACAGTGGGTAACACAGTGGGGATTGAAGCTGTGTGTACACAGTGGGAAACTCAGTGGGGAGTGTGGCTGTGTGCACACAGTGGGTAACAGAGTGGGGATTGTCGCTGTGTGTACACAGTGCGTAACACAGTGGGGATTGTGGCTGTGTGTACACAGTGGGTAACACAGTGTGGAATGTGGCTGTGTGTACACAGTGGGTAACACAGTGTGGAGTGTGGCTGTGTGTACACAGTGGGTAACACAGTGTGGAGTGTGGCTGTGTGTACACAGTGGGTAACACAGTGGGGAGTGGGGCTGTGTGTCCACAGTGGGTAACACAATGTAGAGTGTGGCTGTGTGTATACAGCGGGTCACACAGTGGGGAGTGTGGCTGTGTGTACACAGTGGGATAAACAGTGTGGAATGTGGCTGTGTGTACACAGTGGGTAACACAGTGGGGAGTGTGGCTGTGTGTACACAGTGGGTAACACAGTGGGGAGTGTGGCTGTGTGTACACAGTCGGTAACATAGTGGGGAGTTTGGTTGTGTGTACACAGTGGGTAAGAAAGTGTGGAGTGTGGCTGTGTGAACACAGTGGGTAACACAGTGTGGAGTGTGGCTGTGTGTACACAGTGGGTAAGACCGTGTGGAGTGTGGTTGTGTGTACACAGTGGGTAACACAGTGGGGAGTGTGGCTGTGTGTACACAGTGGGTAACACAGTGTGGAGTGTGGCTGTGTGTACACAGTGGGTAAAACAGTGGGGAGTGTGGCTGTGTGTACACAGTGGATAACACAGTGGGGAGTTTGGCTGTGTGTACACTGTGGGTAACACAGTGTGGAGTGTGACTGTGTGTACACAGTGGGTAACACAGTGTGGAGTGTGGCTGTGTGTACACAGTGGGTAACACAGTGTGGAGTGTGGCTGTGTGTACACAGTGGGTAACACAGTGTGGAGTGTGGCTGTGTGTACACTGTGGGTAACACAGTGGGGAGTGTGGCTGTGTGTACACAGTGGGTAACACAGTTGGGAGTGTGGCTGTATGTACACAGTGGGTAACGCAGTGGGGAGAGTGGCTGTGTGTACACAGAGGGTAACACAGTGGGGAGTGTGGCTGTGTGTACACAGTGGGTAACACAGTGGGGAGTGTGGCTGTGTGTACACAGTGGGTAACACTGAGTGGAGCGTGGCTGTGTGTACACAGTGGGTAACACAGTGTGGAGTGTGGCTGTGTGTACACAGTGGGTAACACTGAGTGGAGTGTGGCTGTGTGTACACAGTGGGTAACACAGTGGGGAGTGTGGCAGTGTGTACACAGTGGGTAACACAGTGTGGAGTGTGCCTGTGTGTACACATTGGGAAACACAGTGGGGAGTGTTGCTGTGTGTAGGCAGTGGGTAACACAGTGGGGAGTGTGGCTTTGTGTACACAGTGGGTAACACAGTGTGGAGTGTGGCTGTGTGTACACAGTGGGTACCATAATGAGGAGTGTGGCTGTGTGTACTCATTGGGTAACAGAGTGGGGAGTGTGGCTGTGTGTACACAGTGGGTAACACAGTGTGGAGTGTGGCTGTGTGTACACAGTGGGTAACATAGTGGGGTGTGTGGCTGTTTGTACACAGTGGGTAACACAGTGGGGAGTGTGGCTGTGTGTACAGAGTGGGTAACTCAGTGGGGAGTATGGCTGTGTGTACACAATGGGTAACACAGTGGGTAGTGTGGCTGTTTGTACACAGTGGGTAACACAGTGTGGAGTGTGACTGTGTGTACACAGTAGGTAACACAGGGGGGAGTGTGGCTGTGTGTACACAGTGGGTAACACAGTGGGGAGCGTGGCTGTGTGTACACAGTGGGTAACACTGTGTGGAGTGTGGCTGTGTGTACACAGTGGGTAACACAGTGGGGAGTGTGGCTGTGTGTACACAGTGGGTAACACAATGGGGAGTGTGGCTGTGTGTACACAGTGGGAAACAGTGTGGAGTGTGGCTGTGTGTACACAGTGGGTAACACTGTGGGGAGTGTGGCTGTGTGTACACAGTGGGTGACACAGTGTGGAGTGTGGCTGTGTGTACACAGTGGGTAACACAGTGGGGAGTGTGGCTGTGTGTACACTGCGGGTAACACAGTGTGGAGTGTGGCTATGTGTACACAGTGGGTAACACAGAGTGGAGTGTAACTGTGTGTACACAGCGGGTAACACAGTGGGGAGTGTGGCTGTGTGTACACTGCGGGTAACACAGTGTGGAGTTTGGCTATGTGTACACAGTGGGTAACACAGAGTGGAGTGTGGCTGTGTGTACACAGTGGGTAACACAGTGTGGAGTGTGGCTGTGTGTACACAGTGGGTTACACAGTGGGGAGTGTGGCTGTGTGTACACAGTGGGTAAAACATTGTGGAGTGTTGCTCTGTGTACACAGTGGGTAACACAGTGGGGAGTGTGGCTGTGTGTACACAGTGGGTAACACAGTGGGGAGTGTGGCTGTGTGTACACAGTGGGTAACACAGTGGGGATTGTGGCTGTGTGTACACAGTGGGTAACACAGTGTGGAGTGTGGCTGTGTGTACACAGTGGGTAACACAGTGCGGAGTGTGGCTGTGTGTACACATTGGGTAACACAGTGGGGAGTGTGGCTGTGTGTGCACCGTGGGTACCATAGTGTGGAGTGTGGCTGTGTGTACACAGTGGGTAATACAGTGTGGAGTGTGACTGTGTGTACACAGTCGATAACACAGTGGGGAGTGTGGCTGTTTGTACACAGTGGGTAAAACAGTGGGGAGTGTGGCTGTGTGTGCACAGTGGGTAACACAGTGGGGAGTGTGGCTGTGTGTACACAGTGGGTAACACAGTGTGGAGTGTGGCTGTGTGTACACAGTGGGTAACACAGTGGGGAATGTGGCTGTGTGTACAGAGTGGGTAACACAGTGTGGAGTGTGGCTGTGTGTACACAGTGGGTAACACAGTGGAGAGTGTGGCTGTGTGTACAGAGTGGGTAACACAGTGTGGAGTGTGGCTGTGTGTACACAGCAGGTAACACAGTGTGGAGTGTGGCTGTGTGTACACAGTGGGTAACACAGTGGGGAGTGTGGCTGTGTGTACACAGTGGGTAACACAGTGGGGAGTGTGGCTGTGTGTACACAGTAGGTAACACAGTGGGGAGTGTGACTGTGTGTACACAGTGGGTAACATAGTGGGGAGTGTGGCTGTGTGTACACAGTGGGTAACACAGTGGGGAGTGTGGCTGTGTGTACACAGTGGGTAACACAGTGTGGAGTGTGGCTGTGTGTACACATTGGGTAACACAGTGGGGAGTGTGGCTGTGTGTACACAGTGGGTAACCCAGTGTGGAATGTGACTGTGTGTACACAGTCGATAACACAGTGGGGAGTGTGGCTGTGTGTACACAGTGGGTAACACAGTGTGGAGTTTGGCTGTGTGTACACAGTGGGTAATACAGTGGGGAGTGTGGCTGTGTGTACACAGTGGGTAACACAGTGGGGAGTGTGTCTGTGTGTACACATTGGGTAACACAGTGGGGAGTGTGGCTGTGTGTACACAGTGGGTAACACAGTGGGGAGTGTGGCTGTGTGTACACAGTGGGTACCATAGTGTGGAGTGTGGCTTTGTGTACACAGTGGTTAACACAGTGTGGAGTGTGGCTGTGTGTACACAGTGGGTAACACAGTGGGGAGTGTGGCTTTGTGTACACAGTGGTTAACACAGTGTGGAGTGTGGCTGTGTGTACACAGTGGGTAACACAGTGGGGAGTGTGGCTGTGTGTACACAGTGGGTACCATAGTGTGGAGTGTGGCTGTGTGAACACAGTGGGTAACACAGTGTGGAGTGTGACTGTGTGTACACAGTGAGTAACACAGTGTCGAGTGTGGCTGTGTGTACACAGTGGGTAACACAGTGTTGAGTGTGGCTGTGTGTACACAGTGGGTAACACAGTGGGGAGTGTGACTGTGTGTACACAGTGGGTAACACAGTGGGGAGTGTGGCTGTGTGTACACAGTGGGTAACACAGTGGGGAGTGTGGCTGTGTTTACACAGAGGGTAACACAGTGGGGAGTGTGGCTGTGTGTACACAGTGGATAACAGAGTGGGGAGTGTGGCTGTATGTACACAGTGGGTAACGCAGTGGGGAGAGTGGCTGTGTGTACACAGAGGGTAACACAGTGGGGAGTGTGGCTGTGTGTACACAGTGGGTAACACAGTGGGGAGTGTGGCTGTGTGTACACAGTGGGTAACACTGAGTGGAGCGTGGCTGTGTGTACACAGTGGGTAACACAGTGTGGAGTGTGGCTGTGTGTACACAGTGGGTAACACTGAGTGGAGTGTGGCTGTGTGTACACAGTGGGTAACACAGTGGGGAGTGTGGCAGTGTGTACACAGTGGGTAACACAGTGTGGAGTGTGCCTGTGTGTACACAGTGGGAAACACAGTGGGGAGTGTTGCTGTGTGTAGGCAGTGGGTAACACAGTGGGGAGTGTGGCTTTGTGTACACAGTGGGTAACACAGTGTGGAGTGTGGCTGTGTGTACACAGTGGGTACCATAATGTGGAGTGTGGCTGTGTGTACTCATTGGGTAACAGAATGGGGAGTGTGGCTGTGTGTACACAGTGGGTAACACAGTGTGGAGTGTGGCTGTGTGTACACAGTGGGTAACACAGTGGGGTGTGTGGCTGTTTGTACACAGTGGGTAACACAGTGGGGAATGTGGCTGTGTGTACAGAGTGGGTAACACAGTGGGGAGTATGGCTGTGTGTACACAATGGGTAACACAGTGGGTAGTGTGGCTGTTTGTACACAGTGGGTAACACAGTGTGGAGTGTGACTGTGTGTACACAGTGGGTAACACAGGGGGGAGTGTGGCTGTGTGTACACAGTGGGTAACACAGTGGGGAGTGTGGCTGTGTGTACACAGTGGGTAACACAGTGTGGAGTGTGGCTGTGTGTACACAGTGGGTAACACAGTGGGGAGTGTGGCTGTGTGTGCACAGTGGGTAATACAATGGGGAGTGTGGCTGTGTGTACACACTGGGTAACAGTGTGGAGTGTGGCTGTGTGTACTCAGTGGGTAACACAGTGGGGAGTGTGGCTGTGTGTACACAGTAGGTGACACAGTGTGGATTGTGGCTGTGTGTACACAGTGGGTAACACAGTGGGGAGTGTGGCTGTGTGTACACTGCGGGTAACACAGTGTGGAGTGTGGCTATGTGTACACAGTGGGTAACACAGAGTGGAGTGTAACTGTGTGTACACAGCGGGTAACACAGTGGGGAGTGTGGCTGTGTGTACACTGCGGGGAACACAGTGTGGAGTTTGGCTATGTGTACACAGTGGGTAACACAGAGTGGAGTGTGGCTGTGTGTACACAGTGGGTAACACAGTGTGGAGTGTGGCTGTGTGTACACAGTGGGTTACACAGTGGGGAGTGTGGCTTTGTGTACACAGTGGGTAAAACAGTGTGGAGTGTGGCTCTGTGTACACAGTGGGTAGCACAGTGGGGAGTGTGGCTGTGTGTACACAGTGGGTAACACAGTGGGGAGTGTGGCTGTGTGTACACAGTGGGTAACACAGTGGGGAGTGTGGCTGTGTGTACACAGTGGGTAACACAGTGTGGAGTGTGGCTGTGAGTACACAGTGGGTAACACAGTGCGGAGTGTGGCTGTGTGTACACATTGGGTAACACAGTGGGGAGTGTGGCTGTGTGTGCACCGTGGGTACCATAGTGTGGAGTGTGGATGTGTGTACACAGTGGGTAATACAGTGTGGAGTGTGACTGTGTGTACACAGTCGATAACACAGTGGGGAGTGTGGCTGTTTGTACACAGTGGGTAAAACAGTGGGGAGTGTGGCTGTGTGTGCACAGTGGGTAACACAGTGGGGTGTGTGGCTGTGTGTACACAGTGGGTAACACAGTGTGGAGTGTGGCTGTGTGTACACAGTGGGTAACACAGTGGGGAGTGTGACTGTGTGTACACAGTGGGTAACAAAGTGTGGAGTGTGGCTGTGTGTACACAGTGGGTAACACAGTGGAGAGTGTGGCTGTGTGTACAGAGTGGGTAACACAGTGTGGAGTGTGGCTGTGTGTACACAGCAGGTAACACAGTGTGGAGTGTGGCTGTGTGTACACAGTGGGTAACACAGTGGGGAGTGTGGCTGTGTGTACACAGTGGGTAACACAGTGGGGAGTGTGGCTGTGTGTACACAGTAGGTAACACAGTGGGGAGTGTGACTGTGTGTACACAGTGGGTAACATAGTGGGGATTGTGGCTGTGTGTACACAGTGGGTAACACAGTGGGGAGTGTGGCTGTGTGTACACAGTGGGTAACACAGTGTGGAGTGTGGCTGTGTGTACACATTGGGTAACACAGTGGGGAGTGTGGCTGTGTGTACACAGTGGGTAACCCAGTGTGGAATGTGACTGTGTGTACAAAGTCGATAACACAGTGGGGAGTGTGGCTGTGTGTACACAGTGGGTAACACAGTGTGGAGTTTGGCTGTGTGTACACAGTGGGTAATACAGTGGGGAGTGTGGCTCTGTGTACACAGTGGGTAACACAGTGGGGAGTTTGTCTGTGTGTACACATTGGGTAACACAGTGGGGAGTGTGGCTGTGTGTACACAGTGGGTAACACAGTGGGGAGTGTGGCTGTGTGTACACAGTGGGTACCATAGTGTGGAGTGTGGCTTTGTGTACACAGTGGTTAACACAGTGTGGAGTGTGGCTGTGTGTACACAGTGGGTAACACATTGGGGAGTGTGGCTGTGTGTACACAGTGGGTACCATAGTGTGGAGTGTGGCTGTGTGAACACAGTGGGTAACACAGTGTGGAGTGTGACTGTGTGTACACAGTGGGTAACACAGTGTCGAGTGTGGCTGTGTGTACACAGTGGGTAACACAGTGTTGAGTGTGGCTGTGTGTACACAGTGGGTAACACAGTGGGGAGTGTGACTGTGTGTACACAGTGGGTAACACAGTGGGGAGTGTGGCTGTGTGTACACAGTGGGTAACACAGTGGGGTGTGTGGCTGTGTTTACACAGTGGGTAACACAGTAGGGAGTGAGGCTGTGTGTACACAGTGGGTAACAGAGTGGGGAGTGTGGCTGTGTGTACACAGTGGGTAACACAGTGGGGAGTGTGGCTGTGTGTACACAGTGGGTAACACAGTGTGGAGTGTGACTGCGTGTACACAGTGGGTAACACAGTGGGGAGTGTGGCTGTGTGTACACATTGGGTAACACAGTGGGGAGTGTGGCTGTGTGTGCACAGTGGGTAACACATTGGGGAGTGTGTCTGTGTGTACACAGAGGGTAACACAGTGGGGAGTGTGGCTGTGTGCACACAGTGGGTAACACAGTTTGGATTTTGGCTGTGTGTGCACAGTGAGTAACACAGTGTGGATTTTGGCTGTGTGTGCACAGTGGGTAACACAGTGTGGATTTTGGCTGTGTGTGCACAGTGGGTAACACAGTGGGGAGTGTGGCTGTGTGTACACAGTGGGAAACACAGTGGGGAGTGTGGCTGTGTGTACACAGTAGGTAACACAGTGTGGAGTGTGGCTGTGTGTACACAGTGGGTAACACAGTGAGGAGTGTGGCTGTGTGTACACAGTGGGTAACACAGTGTGGAGTGTGACTGTGTGTACACAGTAGGTAACACAGTGTGGAGTGAGGCTGTGTGTACACAGTGGGTAACACAGTGTGGAGTGTGACTGTGTGTACACAGTGGGTAACACAGTGGGGAGTGTGGCTGTGTGTACACAGTGGGTAACACAGTGGTGAGTTTGGCTGTGTGTACACAGTGGGTAACACAGTGGGGATTGTGGAAGTGTGTACACAGTGGGTAACACAGTGTGGAGTGTGGCTGTGTGTACACAGTGGGTAACACAGTGTGGAATGTGGCTGTGTGTACACAGTGGGTAACACATTGGGGAGTGTGGCTGTGTGTACACAGTGGGTAACACAGTGGGGAGTGTGGCTGAGTGTACACAGTGGGTAACACAGTGGGGAATGTGGCTGTGTGTACACAGTGGGTAACACAGTGTGGATTGTGGCTGTGTGTACACAGTGGGTAACACAGTGGGGAGTGTGGCTTTGTGTACACAGTGGGTAACACAATGTGGAGTGTGGCTGTGTGTACACAGTGGGTAACACAGTGGGGAGTGTGGCTGTGTGTACACAGTGGGTAACACAGTGGGGAGTGTGGCTGTGTGTACACAGTGGGTAACACAGTGGGGAGTGTGGCTGTGTGTACACAGTGGGTAACACAGTGTGGACTGTGGCTGTGTGTACACAGTGGGTAACACAGTGTGGAGTGTGACTGTGTGTACACAGTGGGTAACACAGTGGGGAGTGTGGCTGTGTGTACACAGTGGGTAACACAGAGTGGAGTGTGGCTGTGTGTACACAGTGGGTAATACAGTGGGGAGTGTGGCTGTGTGTACACAGTGGGTAACACAGTATGGAGTGTGACTGTGTGTACACAGTGGGTAAAACATTGTGGAATGTGGCTGTGTGTACACAGTGGGTAACACAGTGGGGAGTGTATCTGTGTGTACACAGTGGGTAACACAGTGGGGAATGTGACTGTGTGTACACAGTGGGTAACACAGTGTGGAGTGTGGCTGTGTGTACACAGTGGGTAACACAGTGGGGAGTGTGGCTGTGTGTACACAGTGGGTAACACAGTGTGGAGTGTGGCTGTGTGTACACAGCGGGTAACACAGTGTGGATTGTGGCTGTGTGTACACAGTGGGTAACACAGTGGGGAGTGTGGCTGTGTGTACACAGTGGGTAACACAGTGGGGAGTGTGGCTGTGTGTACACAGTAGGTAACACAGTGGGGACTGTGACTGTGTGTACACAGTGGGTAACATAGTGGGGAGTGTGGCTGTGTGTACACAGTGCGTAACACAGAGGGAGTGTGGCTGTGTGTACACAGTGGGTAACACAGTGTGGAGTGTGGCTGTGTGTACACATTGGGGAACACAGTGGGGAGTGTGGCTGTGTGTACACAGTGGGTAACACAGTGTGGAATGTGACTGTGTGAACACAGTCGATAACACAGTGGGGAGTGTGGCTGTGTGTACACAGTTGTTAACACAGTGTGGAGTTTGGCTGTGTGTACACAGTGGGTAATACAGTGGGGAGTGTGGCTCTGTGTACACAGTGGGTAACACAGTGGGGAATGTGTCTGTGTGTACACAGTGGGTAACAAAGTGGGGAGTGTGGCTGTGTGTACACAGTGGGTAACACAGTGGGGAGTGTGGCTGTGTGTACACAGTCGGTACCATAGTGTGGAGTGATGCTGTGTGTACACAGTGGTTAACACAGTGTGGAGTGTGGCTGTGTGTACACAGTGGGTAACACAGTGGGGTGTGTGGCTGTGTGTACACAGTGGGTAACACAGTGGGGAGTGTGGCTGTGTGTACACAGTGGGTAACACAGTGGGGAGTGTGGCTGTGTGTACACAGTGGGTAACACAGTGGGGAGTGTGGCTGTGTGTACACAGTGGGTAACACAGTGGGGAGTGTGGCTGTGTGTACACAGTGGGAAACACAGTGTGGAGTGTGACTGTGTGTACACAGTGGGTAACACAGTGGGGAGTGTGGCTGTGTGTACACAGTGGGTAACAGAGTGGTGAGTGTGGCTGTGTGTGCACAGTGGGTAACACATTGGGGAGTGTGTCTGTGTGTACATAGAGGGTAACACAGTGGGGAGTGTGGCTGTGTTTACACAGTGGTTAACACAGTGTGGATTTTGGCTGTGTGTGCACAGTGGGTATCACAGTGTGGATATTGGCTGTGTGTGCACAGTGGGTAACACAGTGGGGAGTGTGGCTGTGTGTACACAGTGGGTAACACAGTGGGGAGTGTGGCTGTGTGTACACAGTAGGTAACACAGTGTGGAGTGTGGCTGTGTGTACACAGTGGGTAACACAGTGTGGAGTGTGGCTGTGTGTACACAGTGGGTAACACAGTGTGGAGTGTGACTGTGTGTACACAGTAGGTAACACAGTGTGGAGTGAGGCTGTGTGTACACAGTGGGTAACACAGTGTGGATTGTGACTGTGTGTACACAGTGGGTAACACAGTGGGGAGTGTGGCTGTGTGTACACAGTGGGTAAAACAGTGTGGAGTGTGGCTCTGTGTACACAGTGGGTAACACAGTGGGGAGTGTGGCTGTGTGTACACAGTGGGTAACACAGTGGGGAGTGTGGCTGTGTGTACACAGTGGGTAACACAGTGGGGAGTGTGGCTGTGTGTACACAGTGGGTAACACAGTGTGGAGTGTGGCTGTGTGTACACAGTGGGTAACACAGTGCGGAGTGTGGCTGTGTGTACACATTGGGTAACACAGTGGGGAGTGTGGCTGTGTGTACACAGTGGGTAACACAGTGGGGAGTGTGGCTGTGTGTACACAGTGGGTAACACAGTGGGGAGTGTGGCTGTGTGTACACAGTGGGTAACACAGTGGGGAGTGTGGCTGTGTGTACACAGTGGGTACCATAGTGTGGAGTGTGGCTTTGTGTACACAGTGGTTAACACAGTGTGGAGTGTGGCTGTGTGTACACAGTGGGTAACACAGTGGGGAGTGTGGCTGTGTGTACACAGTGGGTACCATAGTGTGGAGTGTGGCTGTGTGAACACAGTGGGTAACACAGTGTGGAGTGTGACTGTGTGTACACAGTGGGTAACACAGTGTCGAGTGTGGCTGTGTGTACACAGTGGGTAACACAGTGTTGAGTGTGGCTGTGTGTACACAGTGGGTAACACAGTGGGGAGTGTGACTGTGTGTACACAGTGGGTAACAGAGTGGGGAGTGTGGATGTGTGTACACAGTGGGTAACACAGTGGGGAGTGTGGCTGTGTTTACACAGTGGGTAACACAGTGGGGAGTGAGGCTGTGTGTACACAGTGGGTAACAGAGTGGGGAGTGTGGCTGTGTGTACACAGTGGGTAACACAGTGGGGAGTGTGGCTGTGTGTACACAGTGGGTAACACAGTGTGGAGTGTGACTGCGTGTACACAGTGGGAAACACAGTGAGGAGTGTGGCTGTGTGTACACATTGGGTAACACAGTGGGGAGTGTGGCTGTGTGTGCACAGTGGGTAACACATTGGGGAGTGTGTCTGTGTGTACACAGAGGGTAAGACAGTGGGGAGTGTGGCTGTGTGCACAGTGGGTAACACAGTGTGGATTTTGGCTGTGTGTGCACAGTGGGTAACACAGTGTGGATTTTGCTGTGTGTGCACAGTGGGTAACACAGTGGGGAGTGTGGCTGTGTGTACACAGTGGGAAACACAGTGGGGAGTGTGGCTGTGTGTACACAGTAGGTAACACAGTGTGGAGTGTGGCTGTGTGTACACAGTGGGTAACACAGTGAGGAGTGTGGCTGTGTGTACACAGTGGGTAACACAGTGTGGAGTGTGACTGTGTGTACACAGTAGGTAACACAGTGTGGAGTGAGGCTGTGTGTACACAGTGGGTAACACAGTGTGGAGTGTGACTGTGTGTACACAGTGGGTAACACAGTGGGGAGTGTGGCTGTGTGTACACAGTGGGTAACACAGTGGTGAGTTTGGCTGTGTGTACACAGTGGGTAACACAGTGGGGATTGTGGAAGTGTGTACACAGTGGGTAACACAGTGTGGAGTGTGGCTGTGTGTACACAGTGGGTAACACAGTGTGGAATGTGGCTGTGTGTACACAGTGGGTAACACATTGGGGAGTGTGGCTGTGTGTACACAGTGGGTAACACAGTGGGGAGTGTGGCTGAGTGTACACAGTGGGTAACACAGTGGGGAATGTGGCTGTGTGTACACAGTGGGTAACACAGTGGGGAGTGTGGCTTTGTGTACACAGTGGGTAACACAATGTGGAGTGTGGCTGTGTGTACACAGTGGGTAACACAGTGGGGAGTGTGGCTGTGTGTACACATTGGGTAACACAGTGGGGAGTGTGGCTGTGTGTACACAGTGGGTAACACAGTGGGGAGTGTGGCTGTGTGTACACAGTGGGTAACACAGTGTGGAGTGTGGCTGTGTGTACACAGTGGGTAACACAGTGTGGAGTGTGACTGTGTGTACACAGTGGGTAACACAGTGGGGAGTGTGGCTGTGTGTACACAGTGGGTAAGACAGAGTGGAGTGTGGCTGTGTGTACACAGTGGGTAATGCAGTGGGGAGTGTGGCTGTGTGTACACAGTGGGTAACACAGTGTGGAGTGTGACTGTGTGTACACAGTGGGTAAAACATTGTGGAATGTGGCTGTGTGTACACAGTGGGTAACACAGTGGGGAGTGTATCTGTGTGTACACAGTGGGTAACGCAGTGGGGAATGTGACTGTGTGTACACAGTGGGTAAAACAGTGTGGAGTGTGGCTGTGTGTACACAGTGGGTAACACAGTGGGGAGTGTGGCTGTGTGTACACAGTGGGTAACACAGTGTGGAGTGTGGCTGTGTGTACACAGCGGGTAACACAGTGTGGAGTGTGGCTGTGTGTACACAGTGGGTAACACAGTGGGGAGTGTGGCTGTGTGTACACAGTGGGTAACACAGTGGGGAGTGTGGCTGTGTGTACACAGTAGGTAACACAGTGGGGAGTGTGAGTGTGTGTACACAGTGGGTAACATAGTGGGGAGTGTGGCTGTGTGTACACAGTGGGTAACACAGTGGGGAGTGTGGCTGTGTGTACACAGTGGGTACCATAGTGTGGAGTGTGGCTGTGTGTACACAGTGGGGAACACAGTGTGGAGTGTGGCTGTGTGTACACAGTGGGTAACACAGTGTGGAGTGTGGCTGTGTGTACACAGTGGTTAACACAGTGTGGAGTGTGGCTGTGTGTACACAGTGGGTAACACAGTGGGGAGTGTGGCTGTGTGTACACAGTGGGTAACACAGTGGGGAGTGTGGCTGTGTGTACACAGTGGGTAACACAGTGGGGAGTGTGGCTGTGTGTACACAGTGGGTAACACAGTGGGGAGTGTGGCTGTGTGTACACAGTGGGTAACACAGTGTGGAGTGTGACTGTGTGTACACAGTGGGTAACACAGTGGGGAGTGTGGCTGTGTGTACACAGTGGGTAACAGAGTGGTGAGTGTGGCTGTGTGTGCACAGTGGGTAACACAGTGGGGAGTGTGGCTGTGTGTACACAGTGGGTAACACAGTGGGGAGTGTGTCTGTGTGTACATAGAGGGTAACACAGTGGGGAGTGTGGCTGTGTTTACACAGTGGTTAACACAGTGTGGATTTTGGCTGTGTGTGCACAGTGGGTAACACAGTGAGGATTTTGGCTGTGTGTGCACAGTGGGTAACACAGTGTGGATATTGGCTGTGTGTGCACAGTGGGTAACACAGTGGGGAGTGTGGCTGTGTGTACACAGTGGGTAACACAGTGGGGAGTGTGGCTGTGTGTACACAGTAGGTAACACAGTGTGGAGTGTGGCTGTGTGTACACAGTGGGTAACACAGTGTGGAGTGTGGCTGTGTGTACACAGTGGGTAACACAGTGTGGAGTGTGACTGTGTGTACACAGTAGGTAACACAGTGTGGAGTGAGGCTGTGTGTACACAGTGGGTAACACAGTGTGGAGTGTGACTGTGTGTACACAGTGGGTAACACAGTGGGGAGTGTGGCTGTGTGTACACAGTGGGTAACACAGTGGGGAGTGTGGCTGTGTGTACACAGTGGGTAACACAGTGGGGATTGTGGAAGTGTGTACACAGTGGGTAACACAGTGTGGAGTGTGGCTGTGTGCACACAGTGGGTAACACAGTGTGGAGTGTGGCTGTGTGTACACAGTGGGTAACACAGCGGGGAGTGTGGCTGTGTGTACACAGTGGGTAACACAGTGGGGAGTGTGGCTGTGTGTACACAGAGGGTAACACAGTGGGGAATGTGGCTGTGTGTACACAGTGGGTAACACATTGGGGAGTGTGGCTGTGTGTACACAGTGGGTAACACAGTGGGGAGTGTGGCTTTGTGTACACAGTGGGTAACACAGTGTGGAGTGTGGCTGTGTGTACACAGTGGGTAACACAGTGGGGAGTGTGGCTGTGTGTACACAGTGGGTAACACAGTGGGGAGTGTGGCTGTGTGTACACAGTGGGTAACACAGTGGGGAGTGTGGCTGTGTGTACACAGTGGGAAACACAGTGTGGAGTGTGGCTGTGTGTACACAGTGGGTAACACAGTGTGGAGTGTGGCTGTGTGTACACAGTGGGTAACACAGTGGGGAGTGTGGTTGTGTGTACACAGTGGGTAACACAGTGGGGAGTGTGGCTGTGTCCACACAGTGGGTAACACAGTGGGGTGTGTGACTGTGTGTACACAGTGGGTAACACAGTGGGGTGTGTGGCTGTGTGTACACAGTGGGTAACACAGTGGGGAGTGTGGCTGTGTGTACACAGTGGGTAACACAGTGGGGAGTGTGGCTGTGTGTACACAGTGGGTAACACAGTGGGGAGTGTGGCTGTGTGTACACAGTGGGAAATACAGTGGGGAGTGTGTCTGTGTGTACACAGTGGGTAACACAGCGTGGAGTGTGGCTGTGTGTAAACAGTGGGCAACACAGTGGGGAGTGTGGCTGTGTGTACACAGTGGGTAACAGAGTGGGGAGTGTGGCTGTGTGTACGCAGTGGGTAACAAAGTGGGGAGTGTGGCTGTGTGTACACAGTGGGTAACACAGTGTGAAGTGTGTCTGTGTGCACACAGTGGGTAACACATGGGGAGTGTGGCTGTGTGTACACAGTGGGTAACACAGTGGGGAGTGTGGCTGTGTGTACACAGTGGGTAACACAGTGGGGAGTGTGGCTGTGTGTACACAGTGGGTAACACAGTGTGGAGTGTGGCTCTGTGTACACAGTGGGTAACACAGTGGGAAGTGTGGCTGTGTGTACACAGTGGTTAACACAGTGGGGAGTGTGGCTGTGTGTACACAGTGGGTAACACAGTGTGGAGTGTGGCTGTGTGTGCACAGTGGGTAACACAGTGTGGAGTGTGGCTGTGTGTGCACAGTGGGTAACACAGTGGGAAGTGTGGCTGTGTGTACACAGTGGTTAACACAGTGGGGAGTGTGGCTGTGTGTACACAGTGGGTAACACAGTGTGGAGTGTGGCTGTGTGTGCACAGTGGGTAACACAGTGTGGAGTGTGGCTGTGTGTACACAGTGGTTAACACAGTGGGGAGTGTGGCTGTGTGTACACAGTGGGTAACACAGTGGGGAGTGTGGCTGTGTGTACACAGTGGGTAACACAGTGTGGAGTGTGACTGTGTGTACACAGTGGGTAACACAGAAGGAGTGTGGCTGTGTGTGCACAGTGGGTAACACAGTGTGGAGTGTGGCTGTGTGTACACAGTGGGTAACACAGTGGGGAGTGTGACTGTGTGTACACAGTGGGTAACACAGTGGGGAGTGTGACTGTGTGTACTCAGTGGGTAACACAGTGTGGAGTGTGGCAGTGTGTACACAGTGGGGAGTGTGGCTGTGTGTACACAGCGGGTAACACAGTGTGGAGTGTGGCTGTGTGTACACAGTGGGTAACACAGTGGGGAGTGTGGCTGTGTGTACACAGTGGGTAACACAGTGGGGAGTGAGGCTGTGTGTACACAGTGGGTAACACAGTGCGGAGTGTGGCTGTGTGTACACAGTGGGATACACAGTGGGGAGTGTGACTGTGTGTACACAGTGGGTAACACAGTGGGGAGTGTGGCTGTGTGTACACAGTGGGTAACACAGTGTGGAGTGTGACTATGTGTACACAGTGGGTAACACAGTGGGGAGTGTGGCTGTGTGTACACATTGGGTAACACAGTGGGGAGTGCGGCTGTGTGTGCACAGTGGGTAACACATTGGGGAGTGTGTCTGTGTGTACACAGAGGGTAACACAGTGGGGAGTGTGGCTGTGTGTACACAGTGGGTAACACAGTGTGGATTTTGGCTGTGTGTGCACTGTGGGTAACACAGTGTGGATTTTGGCTGTGTGTGCACAGTGGGTAACACAGTGTGGATTTTGGCTGTGTGTGCACAGTGGGTAACACAGTGGGGAGTGTGGCTGTGTGTACACAGTGGGTAACACAGTGGGGTGTGTGGCTCTGTGTACACACTAGGTAACACAGTGTGGAGTGTGGCTGTGTGTACACAGTGGGTAACACAGTGAGGAGTGTGGCTGTGTGTACACAGTGGTTAACACAGTATGGAGTGTGACTGTGTGTACAAAGTAGGTAACACAGTGTGGAGTGAGGCTGTGTGTACACAGTGGGTAACACAGTGTGGAGTGTGACTGTGTGCACACAGTGGGTAACAAAGTGGAGAGTGTGGCTGTGTGTACACAGTGGGTAACACAGTGGGGAGTGTGGCTGTGTGTACACCGTGGGTAACACAGTGGGGATTGTGGAAGTGTGTACACGGTGGGTAACACAGTGTGGAGTGTGGCTGTGTGTACACAGTGGGTAACACAGAATGGAGTGTGGCTGTGTGTACGCAGTGGGTAACAGAGTGGGGAGTGTGGCTGTGTGTACACAGTGGGTAACACAGTGGGGAGTGTGGCTGTGTGTACACAGTGGGTAACACAGTGGGGAATGTGGCTGTGTGTACACAGTGGGTAACACAGTGGGGAGTGTGGCTGTGTGTACACAGTGGGTAACACAGTGGGGAGTGTGGCTTTGTGTAAACAGTGGGTAACACAGTGTGGAGTGTGGCTGTGTGTACACAGTGGGTAACACAGTGGGGAGTGTGGCTGTGTGTACACAGTGGGTAACAGAGTGGTGAGTGTGGCTCTGTGTGCACAGTGGGTAACACATTGGGGAGTGTGTCTGTGTGTACACAGAGGGTAACACAGTGGGGAGTGTGGCTGTGTGTACACAGTGGGTAACACAGTGTGGATTTTGGCGGTGTGTGCACAGTGGGTAACACAGTGTGGATTTTGGCTGTGTGTGCACAGTGGGTAACACAGTGTGGATATTGGCTGTGTGTGCACAGTGGGTAACACAGTGGGGAGTGTGGCTGTGTGTACACAGTGGGTAACACAGTGGGGAGTGTGGCTGTGTGTACACAGTAGGTAACACAGTGTGGAGTGTGGCTGTGTGTACACAGTGGGTAACACAGTGTGGAGTGTGGCTGTGTGTACACAGTGGGTAACACAGTGTGGAGTGTGACTGTGTGTACACAGTAGGTAACACAGTGTGGAGTGAGGCTGTGTGTACACAGTGGGTAACACAGTGTGGAGTGTGACTGTGTGCACACAGTGGGTAACACAGTGGGGAGTGTGGCTGTGTGTACACAGTGGGTAACACAGTGGGGAGTGTGGCTGTGTGTACACAGTGGGTAACACAGTGGGGATTGTGGAAGTGTGTACACAGTGGGTAACACAGTGTGGAGTGTGGCTGTGTGTACACAGTGGGTAACACAGTGTGGAGTGTGGCTGTGTGTACACAGTGGGTAACACAGCGGGGAGTGTGGCTGTGTGTACACAGTGGGTAACA
This sequence comes from Cetorhinus maximus, assembly GCF_964194155.1. Classification (NCBI taxonomy): domain Eukaryota; kingdom Metazoa; phylum Chordata; class Chondrichthyes; order Lamniformes; family Cetorhinidae; genus Cetorhinus; species Cetorhinus maximus. The sequence continues at coordinate 391,988 of NW_027596187.1, read as the reverse complement.
CAGTGGGGGTGTGGCTGTGTGTACACAGTGGGTAACACAGTGGGGAATGTGGCTGTGTGTACACAGTGGGTAACACATTGGGGAGTGTGGCTGTGTGTACACAGTGGGTAACACAGTGGGGAGTGTGGCTTTGTGTACACAGTGGGTAACACAGTGTGGAGTGTGGCTGTGTGTACACAGTGGGTAACACAGTGGGGAGTGTGGCTGTGTGTACACAGTGGGTAACACAGTGGGGAGTGTGGCTGTGTGTACACAGTGGGTAACACAGTGGGGAGTGTGGCTGTGTGTACACAGTGGGAAACACAGTGTGGAGTGTGGCTGTGTGTACACAGTGGGTAACACAGTGTGGAGTGTGGCTGTGTGTACACAGTGGGTAACACAGTGGGGAGTGTGGTTGTGTGTACACAGTGGGTAACACAGTGGGGAGTGTGGCTGTGTCGACACAGTGGGTAACACAGTGGGGAGTGTGACTGTGTGTACACAGTGGGTATCACAGTGGGGAGTGTGGCTGTGTGTACACAGTGGGTAACACAGTGGGGAGTGTGGCTGTGTGTACACAGTGGGTAACACAGTGGGGAGTGTGGCTGTGTGTACACAGTGGGTAACACAGTGGGGAGTGTGGCTGTGTGTACACAGTGGGAAATACAGTGGGGAGTGTGGATGTGTGTACACAGTCGGTAACACAGCGTGGAGTGTGGCTGTGTGTAAACAGTGGGTAACACAGTGGGGAGTGTGGCTGTGTGTACACAGTGGGTAACACAGTGGGGAGTGTGGCTGTGTGTACGCAGTGGGTAACACAGTGGGGAGTGTGGCTGTGTGTACACAATGGGTAACACAGTGTGAAGTGTGTCTGTGTGCACACAGTGGGTAACACAGTGTCGAGTGTGGCTGTGTGTACACAGTGGGAAACACAGTGGGGAGTGTGGCTGTGTGTACACAGTGGGTAACACAGTGGGGAGTGTGGCTGTGTGTACACAGTGGGTAACACAGTGTGGAGTGTGGCTCTGTGTACACAGTGGGTAACATAGTGTGGAGTGTGGCTGTGTGTACACAGTGGTTAACACAGTGGGGAGTGTGGCTGTGTGTACACAGTGGGTAACACAGTGTGGAGTGTGGCTGTGTGTAGACAGTGGGTAACACAGTGGGGTGTGTGACTGTGTGTACACAGTGGGTAACACAGTGGGGAGTGTGGCTGTGTGTACACAGTGGATAACACAGTGGGGAGTGTGGCTGTGTGTACACAGTGGGTAACACAGTGGGGAGTGTGGCTGTGTGTACACAGTGGGTAACAGAGTGGGGAGTGTGGCTGTTTGTACGCAGTGGGGAGTGTGGCTGTGTGTACACAGCGGGTAACACAGTGTGGAGTGTGGCTGTGTGTACACAGTGGGTAACACAGTGGGGAGTGTGGCTGTGTGTACACAGTGGGTAACACAGTGGGGAGTGAGGCTGTGTGTACACAGTGGGTAACACAGTGCGGAGTGTGGCTGTGTGTACACAGTGGGATACACAGTGGGGAGTGTGACTGTGTGTACACAGTGGGTAACACAGTGGGGAGTGTGGCTGTGTGTACACAGTGGGTAACACAGTGTGGAGTGTGACTATGTGTACACAGTGGGTAACACAGTGGGGAGTGTGGCTGTGTGTACACATTGGGTAACACAGTGGGGAGTGCGGCTGTGTGTGCACAGTGGGTAACACATTGGGGAGTGTGTCTGTGTGTACACAGAGGGTAACACAGTGGGGAGTGTGGCTGTGTGTACACAGTGGGTAACACAGTGTGGATTTTGGCTGTGTGTGCACTGTGGGTAACACAGTGTGGATTTTGGCTGTGTGTGCACAGTGGGTAACACAGTGTGGATTTTGGCTGTGTGTGCACAGTGGGTAACACAGTGGGGAGTGTGGCTGTGTGTACACAGTGGGTAACACAGTGAGGAGTGTGGCTGTGTGTACACAGTGGTTAACACAGTGTGGAGTGTGACTGTGTGTACACAGTAGGTAACACAGTGTGGAGTGAGGCTGTGTGTACACAGTGGGTAACACAGTGTGGAGTGTGACTGTGTGTACACAGTGGGTAACACAGTGGGGAGTGTGGCTGTGTGTACACAGTGGGTAACACAGTGGGGAGTGTGGCTGTGTGTACACAGTGGGTAACACAGTGGGGATTGTGGAAGTGTGTACACAGTGGGTAACACAGTGTGGAGTGTGGCTGTGTGTACACAGTGGGTAACACAGAGTGGAGTGTGGCTGTGTGTACACAGTGGGTAACAGAGTGGGGAGTGTGGCTGTGTGTACACAGTGGGTAACAGAGTGGGGAGTGTGGCTGTGTGTACACAGTGGGTAACACAGTGGGGAGTGTGGCTGTGTGTACACAGTGGGTAACACAGTGGGGAATGTGGCTGTGTGTACACAGTGGGTAACACAGTGGGGAGTGTGGCTGTGTGTACACAGTGGGTAACACAGTGTGGAGTGTGGCTGTGTGTACACAGTGGGTAACACAGTGTGGAGTGTGACTGTGTGTACACAGTAGGTAACAAAGTGTGGAGTGAGGCTGTGTGTACACAGTGGGTAACACAGTGTGGAGTGTGACTGTGTGCACACAGTGGGTAACACAGTGGGGAGTGTGGCTGTGTGTACACAGTGGGTAACACAGTGGGGAGTGTGGCTGTGTGTACACAGTGGGTAACACAGTGGGGATTGTGGAAGTGTGTACACAGTGGGTAACACAGTGTGGAGTGTGGCTGTGTGTACACAGTGGGTAACACAGTGTGGAGTGTGGCTGTGTGTACACAGTGGGTAACACAGCGGGGAGTGTGGCTGTGTGTACACAGTGGGTAACACAGTGGGGGTGTGGCTGTGTGTACACAGTGGGTAACACAGTGGGGAATGTGGCTGTGTGTACACAGTGGGTAACACATTGGTGAGTGTGGCTGTGTGTACACAGTGGGTAACACAGTGGGGAGTGTGGCTTTGTGTACACAGTGGGTAACACAGTGTGGAGTGTGGCTGTGTGTACACAGTGGGTAACACAGTGGGGAGTGTGGCTGTGTGTACACAGTGGGTAACACAGTGGGGAGTGTGGCTGTGTGTACACAGTGGGTAACACAGTGGGGAGTGTGGCTGTGTGTACACAGTGAGAAACACAGTGTGGAGTGTGGCTGTGTGTACACAGTGGGTAACACAGTGTGGAGTGTGGCTGTGTGTACACAGTGGGTAACACAGTGGGGAGTGTGGTTGTGTGTACACAGTGGGTAACACAGTGGGGAGTGTGGCTGTGTCGAAACAGTGGGTAACACAGTGGGGAGTGTGACTGTGTGTACACAGTGGGTATCACAGTGGGGAGTGTGGCTGTGTGTACACAGTGGGTAACACAGTGGGGAGTGTGGCTGTGTGTACACAGTGGGTAACACAGTGGGGAGTGTGGCTGTGTGTACACAGTGGGTAACACAGTGGGGAGTGTGGCTGTGTGTACACAGTGGGAAATACAGTGGGGAGTGTGTCTGTGTGTACACAGTCGGTAACACAGCGTGGAGTGTGGCTGTGTGTAAACAGTGGGTAACACAGTGGGGAGTGTGGCTGTGTGTACACAGTGGGTAACACAGTGGGGAGTGTGGCTGTGTGTACGCAGTGGGTAACACATTGGGGAGTGTGGCTGTGTGTACACAATGGGTAACACAGTGTGAAGTGTGTCTGTGTGCACACAGTGGGTAACACATGGGGAGTGTGGCTGTGTGTACACAGTGGGTAACACAGTGGGGAGTGTGGCTGTGTGTACACAGTGGGTAACACAGTGGGGAGTGTGGCTGTGTGTACACAGTGGGTAACACAGTGTGGAGTGTGGCTCTGTGTACACAGTGGGTAACACAGTGGGAAGTGTGGCTGTGTGTACACAGTGGTTAACACAGTGGGGAGTGTGGCTGTGTGTACACAGTGGGTAACACAGTGTGGAGTGTGGCTGTGTGTAGACAGTGGGTAACACAGTGGGGTGTGTGACTGTGTGTACACAGTGGGTAACACAGTGGGGAGTGTGGCTGTGTGTACACAGTGGATAACACAGTGGGGAGTGTGGCTGTGTGTACACAGTGGGTAACACAGTGGGGAGTGTGGCTGTGTGTACACAGTGGGTAACAGAGTGGGGAGTGTGGCTGTTTGTACGCAGTGGGGAGTGTGGCTGTGTGTACACAGCGGGTAACACAGTGTGGAGTGTGGCTGTGTGTACACAGTGGGTAACACAGTGGGGAGTGTGGCTGTGTGTACACAGTGGGTAACACAGTGGGGAGTGAGGCTGTGTGTACACAGTGGGATACACAGTGGGGAGTGTGACTGTGTGTACACAGTGGGTAACACAGTGGGGAGTGTGGCTGTGTGTACACAGTGGGTAACACAGTGTGGAGTGTGACTATGTGTACACAGTGGGTAACACAGTGGGGAGTGTGGCTGTGTGTACACATTGGGTAACACAGTGGGGAGTGCGGCTGTGTGTGCACAGTGGGTAACACATTGGGGAGTGTGTCTGTGTGTACACAGAGGGTAACACAGTGGGGAGTGTGGCTGTGTGTACACAGTGGGTAACACAGTGTGGATTTTGGCTGTGTGTGCACTGTGGGTAACACAGTGTGGATTTTGGCTGTGTGTGCACAGTGGGTAACACAGTGTGGATTTTGGCTGTGTGTGCACAGTGGGTAACACAGTGGGGAGTGTGGCTGTGTGTACACAGTGGGTAACACAGTGGGGAGTGTGGCTGTGTGTACACAGTAGGTAACACAGTGTGGAGTGTGGCTGTGTGTACACAGTGGGTAACACAGTGAGGAGTGTGGCTGTGTGTACACAGTGGTTAACACAGTGTGGAGTGTGACTGTGTGTACACAGTAGGTAACACAGTGTGGAGTGAGGCTGTGTGTACACAGTGGGTAACACAGTGTGGAGTGTGACTGTGTGTACACAGTGGGTTACACAGTGGGGAGTGTGGCTGTGTGTACACAGTGGGTAATACAGTGGGGAGTGTGGCTGTGTGTACACAGTGGGTAACACAGTGGGGATTGTGGAAGTGTGTACACAGTGGGTAACACAGTGTGGCGTGTGGCTGTGTGTACACAGTGGGTAACACAGAGTGGAGTGTGGCTGTGTGTACACAGTGGGTAACAGAGTGGGGAGTGTGGCTGTGTGTACACAGTGGGTAACAGAGTGGGGAGTGTGGCTGTGTGTACACAGTGGGTAACACAGTGGGGAGTGTGGCTGTGTGTACACAGTGGGTAACACAGTGGGGAATGTGGCTGTGTGTACACAGTGGGTAACACACTGGGGAGTGTGGCTGTGTGTACACATTGGGTAACACAGTGGGGAGTGCGGCTGTGTGTGCACAGTGGGTAACACATTGGGGAGTGTGTCTGTGTGTACACAGAGGGTAACACAGTGGGGAGTGTGGCTGTGTGTACACAGTGGGTAACACAGTGTGGATTTTGGCTGTGTGTGCACTGTGGGCAACACAGTGTGGATTTTGGCTGTGTGTGCACAATGGGTAACACAGTGTGGATTTTGGCTGTGTGTGCACAGTGGGTAACACAGTGGGGAGTGTGGCTGTGTGTACACAGTGGGTAACACAGTGGGGAGTGTGGCTGTGTGTACACAGTAGGTAACACAGTGTGGAGTGTGGCTGTGTGTACACAGTGGGTAACACAGTGAGGAGTGTGGCTGTGTGTACACAGTGGTTAACACAGTGTGGAGTGTGACTGTGTGTACACAGTAGGTAACACAGTGTGGAGTGAGGCTGTGTGTACACAGTGGGTAACACAGTGTGGAGTGTGACTCTGTGTACACAGTGGGTAACACAGTGGGGAGTGTGGCTGTGTGTACACAGTGGGTAACACAGTGGGGAGTGTGGCTGTGTGTACACAGTGGGTAACACAGTGGGGATTGTGGAAGTGTGTACACAGTGGGTAACACAGTGTGGAGTGTGGCTGTGTGTACACAGTGGGTAACACAGTGGGGAGTGTGGCTGTGTGTACACAGTGGGTAACACAGAGTGGAGTGTGGCTGTGTGTACACAGTGGGTAACACAGTGGGGAGTGTGGCTGTGTGTACACAGTGGGTAACACAGAGTGGAGTGTGGCTGTGTGTACACAGTGGGTAACAGAGTGGGGAGTGTGGCTGTGTGTACACAGTGGGTAACACAGTGGGGAGTGTGGCTTTTTGTAAACAGTGGGTAACACAGTGTGGAGTGTGGCTGTGTGTACACAGTGGGTAACACAGTGGGGAGTGTGGCTGTGTGTACACAGTGGGTAACAGAGTGGTGAGTGTGACTGTGTGTGCACAGTGGGTAACACATTGGGGAGTGTGTCTCTGTGTACACAGAGGGTAACACAGTGGGGAGTGTGGCTGTGTGTACACAGTGGGTAACACAGTGTGGATTTTGGCTGTGTGTGCACAGTGGGTAACACAGTGTGGATTTTGGCTGTGTGTGCACAGTGGGTAACACAGTGTGGATATTGGCTGTGTGTGCACAGTGGGTAACACAGTGGGGAGTGTGGCTGTGTGTACACAGTGGGTAACACAGTGGGGAGTGTGGCTGTGTGTACACAGTAGGTAACACAGTGTGGAGTGTGGCTGTGTGTACACAGTGGGTAACACAGTGTGGAGTGTGGCTGTGTGTACACAGTGGGTAACACAGTGTGGAGTGTGGCTGTGTGTACACAGTGGGTAACACAGTGGGGAGTGTGGCTGTGTGTACACAGTGGGTAACACAGTGGGGATTGTGGAAGTGTGTACACAGTGGGTAACACAGTGTGGAGTGTGGCTGTGTGTACACAGTGGGTAACACAGTGGGGAGTGTGGCTGTGTGTACACAGTGGGTAACACAGTGGGGATTGTGGAAGTGTGTACACAGTGGGTAACACAGTGTGGAGTGTGGCTGTGTGTACACAGTGGGTAACACAGTGTGGAGTGTGGCTGTGTGTACACAGTGGGTAACACAGCGGGGAGTGTGGCTGTGTGTACACAGCGGGTAACACAGTGGGGAGTGTGGCTGTGTGTACACAGTGGGTAACACAGTGGGGAATGTGGCTGTGTGTACACAGTGGGTAACACATTGGGGAGTGTGGCTGTGTGTACACAGTGGATAACACAGTGGGGAGAGTGGCTGTGTGTACACAGTGGGTAACACAGTGGGGAGTGTGGCTGTGTGTACACAGTGGGTAACAGAGTGGGGAGTGTGGCTGTGTGTACGCAGTGGGGAGTGTGGCTGTGTGTACACAGTGGGTAACACAGTGGGGAGTGTGGCTGTGTGTACACAGTGGGTAACAGAGTGGGGAGTGTGGCTGTGTGTACGCAGTGGGGAGTGTGGCTGTGTGTACACAGCGGGTAACACAGTGTGGAGTATGGCTGTGTGTACACAGTGGGTAACACAGTGGGGAGTGTGGCTGTGTGTACACAGTGGGTAACACAGTGGGGAGTGAGGCTGTGTGTACACAGTGGGTAACACAGTGGGGAGTGTGGCTGTGTGTACACAGTGGGATACACAATGGGGAGTGTGACTGTGTGTACACAGTGGGTAACACAGTGGGGAGTGCGGCTGTGTGTACACAGTGGGTAACACAGTGTGGAGTGTGACTATGTGTACACAGTGTGTAACACAGTGGGGTGTGTGGCTGTGTGTACACATTGGGTAACACAGTGGGGAGTGCGGCTGTGTGTGCACAGTGGGTAACACATTGGGGAGTGTGTCTGTGTGTACACAGAGGGTAACACAGTGGGGAGTGTGTCTGTGTGTACACAGTGGGTAACACAGTGTGGATTTTGGCTGTGTGTGCACTGTGGGTAACACAGTGTGGATTTTGGCTGTGTGTGCACAGTGGGTAACACAGTGGGGAGTGTGGCTGTGTGTACACAGTGGGTAACACAGTGGGGAGTGTGGCTGTGTGTACACAGTAGGTAACACAGTGTGGAGTGTGGCTGTGTGTACACAGTCGGTAACACAGTGAGGAGTGTGGCTGTGTGTACACAGTGGTTAACACAGTGTGGAGTGTGACTGTGTGTACACAGTAGGTAACACAGTGTGGAGTGAGGCTGTGTGTACACAGTGGGTAACACAGTGTGGAGTGTGACTGTGTGTACACAGTGGGTAACACAGTGGGGAGTGTGGCTGTGTGTACACAGTGGGTAACACAGTGGGGAGTGTGGCTGTGTGTACACAGTGGGTAACACAGTGGGGATTTTGGAAGTGTGTACACAGTGGGTAACACAGTGTGGAGTGTGGCTGTGTGTACACAGTGGGTAACACAGAGTGGAGTGTGGCTGTGTGTACACAGTGGGTAACAGAGTGGGGAGTGTGGCTGTGTGTACACAGTGGGTAACACAGTGGGGAGTGTGGCTGTGTGTACACAGTGGGTAACACAGTGGGGAATGTGGCTGTGTGTACACAGTGGGTAACACAGTGGGGAGTGTGGCTGTGTGTACAAAGTGGGTAACACAGTGGGGAGTGTGGCTTTGTGTAAACAGTGGGTAACACAGTGTGGAGTGTGGCTGTGTGTACACAGTGGGTAACACAGTGGGGAGTGTGGCTGTGTGTACACAGTGGGTAACAGAGTGGTGAGTGTGGCTGTGTGTGCACAGAGGGTAACACATTGGGGAGTGTGTCTGTGTGTACACAGAGGGTAACACAGTGGGGAGTGTGGCTGTGTGTACACAGTGGGTAACACAGTGTGGATTTTGGCTGTGTGTGCACAGTGGGTAACACAGTGTGGATTTTGGCTGTGTGTGCACAGTGGGTAACACAGTGTGGATATTGGCTGTGTGTGCACAGTGGGTAACACAGTGGGGAGTGTGGCTGTGTGTACACAGTGGGTAACACAGTGTGGAGTGTGGCTGTGTGTACACAGTGGGTAACACAGTGGGGAGTGTGGCTGTGTGTACACAGTGGGTAACACAGTGGGGAGTGTGGCTGTGTGTACACAGTAGGTAACACAGTGTGGAGTGTGGCTGTGTGTACACAGTGGGTAACACAGTGTGGAGTGTGGCTGTGTGTACACAGTGGGTAACACAGTGTGGAGTGTGACTGTGTGTACACAGTGGGTAACACATTGGGGAGTGTGGCTGTGTGTACACAGTGGGTAACACAGTGGGAAGTGTGGCTTTGTGTACACAGTGGGTAACACAGTGTGGAGTGTGGCTGTGTGTACACAGTGGGTAACACAGTGGGGAGTGTGGCTGTGTGTACACAGTGGGTAACACAGTGGGGAGTGTGGCTGTGTGTACACAGTGGGTAACACAGTGGGGAGTGTGGCTGTGTGTACACAGTGGGAAACACAGTGTGGAGTGTGGCTGTGTGTACACAGTGGGTAACACAGTGTGGAGTGTGGCTGTGTGTACACAGTGGGTAACACAGTGGGGAGTGTGGTTGTGTGTACACAGTGGGTAACACAGTGGGGAGTGTTGCTGTGTCTACACAGTGGGTAACACAGTGGGGAGTGTGACTGTGTGTACACAGTGGGTAACACAGTGGGGAGTGTGGCTGTGTGTACACAGTGGGTAACACAGTGGGGAGTGTGGCTGTGTGTACACAGTGGGTAACACAGTGGGGAGTGTGGCTGTGTGTACACAGTGGGTAACACAGTGGGGAGTGTGGCTGTGTGTACACAGTGGGAAATACAGTGGGGAGTGTGTCTGTGTGTACACAGTGGGTAACACAGCGTGGAGTGTGGCTGTGTGTAAACAGTGGGTAACACAGTGGTGAGTGTGGCTGTGTGTACACAGTGGGTAACACAGTGGGGAGTGTGGCTGTGTGTACGCAGTGGGTAACACAGTGGGGAGTGTGGCTGTGTGTACACAATGGGTAACACAGTGTGAAGTGTGTCTGTGTGCACACAGTGGGTAACACATGGGGAGTGTGGCTGTGTGTACACAGTGGGTAACACAGTGGGGAGTGTGGCTGTGTGTACACAGTGGGTAACACAGTGGGGAGTGTGGCTGTGTGTACACAGTGGGTAACACAGTGCGGAGTGTGGCTCTGTGTACACAGTGGGTAACACAGTGGGAAGTGTGGCTGTGTGTACACAGTGGTTAACACAGTGGGGAGTGTGGCTGTGTGTACACAGTGGGTAACACAGTGTGGAGTGTGGCTGTGTGTGCACAGTGGGTAACACAGTGTGGAGTGTGGCTGTGTGTGCACAGTGGGTAACACAGTGTGGAGTGTGGCTGTGTGTACACAGTGGGTAACACAGTGGGGAGTGTGACTGTGTGTACACAGTGGGTAACACAGTGGGGAGTGTGACTGTGTGTACTCAGTGGATAACACAGTGTGGAGTGTGGCTGTGTGTACGCAGTGGGGAGTGTGGCTGTGTGTACACAGCGGGTAACACAGTGTGGATTGTGGCTGTGTGTACACAGTTGGTAACACAGTGGGGAGTGTGGCTGTGTGTACACAGTGGGTAACACAGTGGGGAGTGAGGCTGTGTGTACACAGTGGGTAACACAGTGCGGAGTGTGGCTGTGTGTACACAGTGGGATACACAGTGGGGAGTGTGACTGTGTGTACACAGTGGGTAACACAGTGGGGAGTGTATCTGTGTGTACACAGTGGGTAACACAGTGTGGAGTGTGACTATGTGTACACAGTGGGTAACACAGTGGGGAGTGTGGCTGTGTGTACACATTGGGTAACACAGTGGGGAGTGTGGCTGTGTGTGCACAGTGGGTAACACATTGGGGAGTGTGTCTGTGTGTACACAGAGGGTAACACAGTGGGGAGTGTGGCTGTGTGTACACAGTGGGTAACACAGTGTGGATTTTGGCTGTGTGTGCACAGTGGGTAACACAGTGTGGATTTTGGCTGTGTGTGCACAGTGGGTAACACAGTGTGGATTTTGGCTGTGTGTGCACAGTGGGTAACACAGTGGGGAGTGTCGCTGTGTGTACACAGTGGGTAACACAGTGGGGAGTGTGGCTGTGTGTACACAGTAGGTAACACAGTGTGGAGTGTGGCTGTGTGTACACAGTAGGTAACACAGTGAGGAGTGTGGCTGTGTGTACACAGTGGGTAACACAGTGTGGAGTGTGACTGTGTGTACACAGTAGGTAACACAGTGTGGAGTGAGGCTGTGTGTACACAGTGGGTAACACAGTGTGGAGTGTGACTGTGTGTACACAGTGGGTAACACAGTGGGGAGTGTGGCTGTGTGTACACAGTGGGTAACACAGTGGGGAGTGTGGCTGTGTGTACACAGTGGGTAACACAGTGGGGATTGTGGAAGTGTGTACACAGTGGGTAACACAGTGTGGAGTGTGGCTGTGTGTACACAGTGGGTAACACAGAGTGGAGTGTGGCTGTGTGTACACAGTGGGTAACAGAGTGGGGAGTGTGGCTGTGTGTACACAGTGGGTAACACAGTGGGGAGTGTGGCTGTGTGTACACAGTGGGTAACACAGTGGGGAATGTGGCTGTGTGTACACAGTGGGTAACACAGTGGGGAGTGTGGCTGTGTGTACACAGTGGGTAACACAGTGGGGAGTGTGGCTTTGTGTACACAGTGGGTAACACAGTGTGGAGTGTGGCTGTGTGTACACAGTGGGTAACACAGTGGGGAGTGTGGCTGTGGGTACACAGTGGGTAACACAGTGGGGAGTGTGGCTGTGTGTACACAGTGGGTAACACAGTGGGGAGTGTGGCTGTGTGTACACAGTGGGTAACACAGTGTGGAGTGTGGCTGTGTGTACACAGTGGGTAATACAGTGGGGAGTGTGGCTGTGTGTACACAGTGGGTAACACAGTGTGGAGTATGACTGTGTGTACACAGTGGGTAAAACATTGTGGAATGTGGCTGTGTGTACACTGTGGGTAACACAGTGGGGAGTGTATCTGTGTTTACACAGTGGGTAACACAGTGGGGAGTGTGACTGTGTGTACACAGTGGGTAACACAGTGTGGAGTGTGGCTGTGTGTACACAGTGGTTAACACAGTGGGGAGTGTGGCTGTGTGTACACAGTGGGTAACACAGTGTGGAGTGTGGCTGTGTGTACACAGCGGGTAACACAGTGTGGAGTGTGGCTGTGTGTACACTGTGGGTAACACAGTGGGGAGTGTGGCTGTGTGTACACAGTGGGTAACACAGTGGGGAGTGTGGCTGTGTGTACACAGTAGGTAACACAGTGGGGAGTGTGACTGTGTGTACACAGTGGGTAACATAGTGGGGAGTGTGGCTGTGTGTACACAGTGCGTAACACAGTGGGGAGTGTGGCTGTGTGTACACAGTGGGTAACACAGTGTGGAGTGTGGCTGTGTGTACACATTGGGTAACACAGTGGGGAGTGTGGCTGTGTGTACACAGTGGGTAACACAGTGTGGAATGTGACTGTGTGTACACAGTCGATAACACAGTGGGGAGTGTGGCTGTGTGTACACAGTTGTTAACACAGTGTGGAGTTTGGCTGTGTGTACACAGTGGGTAATACAGTGGGGAGTGTGGCTCTGTGTACACAGTGGGTAACACAGTGGGGAGTGTGTCTGTGTGTACACAGTGGGTAACACAGTGGGGAGTGTGGCTGTGTGTACACAGTGGGTAACACAGTGGGGAGTGTGGCTGTGTGTAAACAGTGGTTAATACAGTGTGGAGTGTGGCTGTGTGTACACAGTGGGTAACACAGTGGGGAGTGTGGCTGTGTGTACACAGTGGGTACCATAGTGTGGAGTGTGGCTGTGTGTACACAGTGGGTAACACAGTGTGGAGTGTGACTGTGTGTACACAGTGGGTAACACAGTGGGGAGTGGGGCTGTGTGTACACAGTGGGTAACACAGTGTCGAGTGTGGCTGTGTGTACACAGTGGGTAACACAGTGTGGTGTGTGGCTGTGTGTACACAGTGGGTAACACAGTGGGGAGTGTGGCTGTGTGTACACAGTGGGTAACACAGTGGGGAGTGTGGCTGTGTGTACACAGTGGGTAACACAGTGGGGAGTGTGGCTGTGTGTACACAGTGGGTAACAGAGTGGGGTGTTTGGCTGTGTGTACACAGTGGGTAACACAGTGGGGAGTGTGGCTGTGTGTACACAGTGGGTAACACAGTGTGGAGTGTGACTGTGTGAACACAGTGGGTAACACAGTGGGGAGTGTGGCTGTGTGTACACAGTGGGTAACAGAGTGGGGAGTGTGGCTGTGTGTGCACAGTGGGTAACACATTGGGGGGTGTGTCTGTGCGTACACAGAGGGTAACACAGTGGGGAGTGTGGCAATGTGTACACAGTGGGTAACACAGTGTGGATTTTGGCTGTGTGTGCACAGTGGGTAACACAGTGTGGATTTTGGCTGTGTGTGCACAGTGGGTAACACAGTGTGGATATTGGCTGTGTGTGCACAGTGGGTAACACAGTGGGGAGTGTGGCTGTGTGTACACAGTGGGTAACACAGTGGGGAGTGTGGCTGTGTGTACACAGTAGGTAACACAGTGTGGAGTGTGGCTGTGTGTACACAGTGGGTAACACAGTGTGGAGTGTGGCTGTGTGTACACAGTGGGTAACACAGTGTGGAGTGTGACTGTGTGTACACAGTAGGTAACACAGTGTGGAGTGAGGCTATGTGTACACAGTGGGTAACACAGTGTGGAGTGTGACTGTGTGTACACAGTGGGTAACACAGTGGGGTGTGTGGCTGTGTTTACACAGTGGATAACACAGTGGGGAGTGTGGCTGTGTGTACACAGTGGGTAACACAGTGGGGATTGTGGAAGTGTGTACACAGTGGGTAACACAGTGTGGAGTGTGGCTGTGTGTACACAGTGGGTAACACAGTGTGGAGTGTGGCTGTGTGTACACAGTGGGTAACACAGCGGGGAGTGTGGCTGTGTGTACACAGTGGGTAACACAGTGGGGAGTGTGGCTGTGTGTACACAGTGGGTAACACAGTGGGGAATGTGGCTGTGTGTGCACAGTGGGTAACACAGTGTGGAGTGTGGCTGTGTGTACACAGTGGGTAACACAGTGGGGAGTGAGGCTGTGTGTACACAGTGGGTAACACAGTGCGGAGTGTGGCTGTGTGTACACAGTGGGATACACAGTGGGGAGTGTGACTGTGTGTACACAGTGGATAACACAGTGTGGAGTGTGGCTATGTGTACACAGTGGGTAACACAGTGTGGAGTGTGGCTATGTGTACACAGTGGGTAACACAGTGTGGAGTATGACTGTGTGTACACAGTGGGTAACACAGTGCGGAGTGTGGCTGTGTGTACACAGTGGGTGACACAGTGGGGAGTGTGGCTGTGTGTACACAGTGGTTAACACAGTGGGGAGTATGGCTGTGTGTACACAGTGGGTAACACAGTGTGGAGTGTGGCTGTGTGTACACAGTGGGTAACACAGTGGGGAGTGTGGCTGTGTGTACACAGTGGGTAACACAGTGTGGAGTGTGGCTGTGTGTACACAGTGGGTAACACAGTGGGGAGTGTGACTGTGTGTACACAGTGGGTAACACAGTGTGGAGTATGACTGTGTGTACACAGTGGGTAACACAGTGGGGAGTGTGGATGTGTGTACACAGTGGGTAACACAGTGGGGAGTGTGGCTGTGTGTACACAGTGGGGAACACAGTGGGGAGTGTGGCTGTGTGTACACAGTGGGTAAAACAGTGGGGAGTGTGACTGTGTGTACACAGTGGGTAAGACAGTGTGGAGTGTGGCTGTGTGTATACAGTGGGTAACACAGTGTGGATTGTGGCTGTGTGTACATAGTGGGTAACACAGTGTGGAGTGTGGCTGTGTGTACACAGTGGGTAACACAGTGGGGAGTGTGGCTGTGTGTACACAGTGGGTAACACAGTGTGGAGTGTGGCTGTGTGTACACAGTGGGTAACACAGTGTGGAGTGTGGTTGTGTGCACACAGTGGGTAACACAGTGTGGAGTGTGGCTGTGTGTACACAGTGGGTAACACAGTGTGGAGTGTGACTGTGTGTACACAGTGGGTAACACAGTGGGGAGTGTGGCTGTGTGTACACAGTGGGGAGTGTGGCTGTTTGTACACAGTGGGAAACACAGTGTGGAGTGTGGCTGTGTGTACACAGTGGGTAACACAGTGGCGAGTGTGGCTGTGTGTACACAGTGGGTAACACAGTGGGGAGTGTGGCTGTGTGTACACAGTGGGTAACACAGTGTGGAGTGTTGCTTTGTGTACACAGTGGGTAACACAGCGTGGAGTGTGTCTTTGTGTACGCAGTGGGTAACACAGTGTGGAGTGTGGCTCTGTGTACACTGTGGGTAACACAGTGTGTAGTGTGACTGTGTGTGTACAGTGGGTAACACAGTGTGGATTGTGGCTGTGTGTAAACAGTGGGTAACACAGTGGGGAGTGTGGCTGTGTGTACACAGCGGGTAACACAGTGGGGAGTGTGTCTCTGTGTACACAGTGGGTAACACAGTGGGGAGTGTGACTGTGGGTACACAGTGGGTAACACAGTATGGAGTGTGGCTGTGTGTACACAGTGGGTAACACAGTGTGGAGTGTGACTGTGTGTACACAGTGGGTAACACAGTGGGGTGTGTGGCTGTGTGTACACAGTGGGTAACACAGTGTGGAGTGTGGCTCTGTGTACACAGTGGGTAACACAGTGGGGAGTGTGGCTGTGGGTACACAGTGGTTAACACAGTGGGGAGTGTGGCTGTGTGTACACAGTGGGTAACACAGTGGGGAGTGTGGCTGTGTGTACACAGTGGGTAACACAGTAGGGAGTGTGGCTGTGTGTACACAGTGGGTAACACATGGGGTGTGTGGCTGTGTGTACACAGTGGGTAACACAGTGTGGAGTGTGGCTGTGCGTACACAGTGCGTAACACAGTGGGGAGTGTGGCTGTGTGTACACAGAGGGTAACACAGTGTGGAGTGTGGCTGTGTGTACACAGTGGGTAACACAGTGTGGAGTGTGGCTGTGTGTACACAGTGGGTAACACAGTGGGGAGTGTGGCTGTGTGTACTCAGTGGGTAACACAGTGGGGAGTGTGGCTGTGTGTACACAGTGGGAAATACAGTGGGGAGTGTGGCTGTGTGTACACTGCGGGAAATACAGTGGGGAGTGTGGCTGTTGTGTAATCATTGGCCCATACTCACAGACAGAGGACAGGCAAGCAGAGGATTAAACCTTAATCCCTGATCGTGAGTGGGAGAGACCAATCATGGGACCAGTTGTGAAAGAGTTTGTGCCATCCGGCCACACTGGGAGCAGTCATTGCTGTGGCTCCAAGAACAGGTCAGAGTCTGGTAAACCTGCGGAGAGTAACTCACCTCCTGACCCCCCAAAGCCTGTCCGCCACCTCCAAGGCACAAGTCAGGAGTGGGATGACCCTGGCTGAGCTTGGGCTTCACATTCTCTTCCCTGCCTGCTCCCCATATCCATTGATTCTCTGAGAGACCAAAAAATCCGTCTATCCTAGCCTGAAATTTATTCAACCATGGAACATCCACAAGCCTCTGGGGCAGAGAATTCCAAAGATTCACAAACCTCTTGGTTTAGCATTTCACCCTCATTTTAGTTCTAAATAGTTGGCCTATTATCCTGAGGCTGTGTCCCTGTCTTTTAGATTCTCCGACCAACGGAAACAATCTCTCATTGTCCACGCTATCAGGCCCCTTCAGAATCGTGTACATTTCCATGGGATTGGTTCTCATTCTTCTGAACTCCAGAGACACAGTATGCTCAGCTTCTCATCATCAGAAACTACCACGTTCCAGGAACCGATTTAGTGAACAGTCACTGTCGCCTCCAGTGCAAGTATTTATTGCCTTAATTGTGGAGGCCCAAACTGCACATAATACTCCAGATGCAGTCTCACCAAAAACCTGTATAATTCTAGCAAGACTTTTTATTCCTGTACTCTAGTCTCATTGCAATAACAGACACATTTCCATTTCCTAATTGCTTGCTGTGTCTGTATGTTAATTACTTCCCCAATTCTCTTAAAAAATCAAAACTTATAAGTTGCTTGCCGTTTAAAAAAAATCATCTTTTCGATTCCTTTGACCAAAGTGAATAACTTCACACTTCCTTCCATTGGAATCCAGCTGTTGCCCGCTCTTTAACCTGCCTTTATCTCTTTGCAGCTTCTCTGTATCCTCCCCACAGCTTACCTTTCCAGATACATTTGTATCATCAGCAAACTTTGATACATTACTCTCCTCCTCTTTGTCTAAGTCATTAGTATAGATTGTCCACTCTCTGTTTCCTAACTGTGAACTAATCCTCAATCCATGCTAATAACTTACCACCAACTCCATGCAGACTCTTCTTGCCTATTACCCTTCCGGGTGACACCTTACCGAAAGCCTTTTGGAAATCCAGATACACTACATCTACTGGCTCCCCTTTATCTATCTTACTAGTCACATTCTCAACCTTTCCCTGTATTAAATCATGTTGACTTGGTTTAGTCATCCTATGCTTTTCTAAGTGCATTGTTTACACTAGATTCCAGAATTTCCTCAACAACTGACTTTTGGCTAACTGGTCTGTTCTTCCATATTTTATCTCCACCTCCTTTCGCGAAAAGCAGGGTGACATTTGCCAACTTCCGTTCTGATGGAACCGTTACTGAATCCAATGAATTCTGGAAAATCACAGCCAGTGTATCCACTATCTCTGGAGCGATCTCCCTCAGGACCTTAGAGTGTAAACCATCAGGCCCTTGGGATTTGTCAGGTTTCAGTGCCTTAAGTTTTTCCAATACCTTTCGCTGTTGATATTCATTTTCATAATTTCCTCACTCTTTTTAGCCCCTGGCTTAGCGTCTGGTTTTGGAATAAGACTTGTGTTTTCTACTGTGAAGAGAGACAAACAATATTTGTTCAATGCCTCTGCCATTTCCTTATAATGATAATTTCTCCTGACTCTGACTCTAATGGGCCAAAGTTAACTTTAACTATTCTTCTTATTTTTATATATTGATAAAAAGTTCTTGCAATCTGTGTTTATATTAATGGTCAATTTACTCTCATTTCCTATTACATCTACCTTTTCAGCTACCTTCTGTTTGCCCTTGCTCTGAGGAAGGGCCATACAGACCTGAAACTTTGACTCTGTTTCTCTCTCCACAGATGCTGCTGGACCTGTTGAGTTTTCCCACCATTTTCTGTTTTTGTTTCAGATCACCAGCATCCACAATATTCCGCTTTTATCTTCCGTTTGTCCTTTACTGGTTCCAAAACAGCCCCAAAACTCCAATCCGTTTCTCTCTTTTTTGTATTATTGTAAGCATTTTCTTTCAATCTAATACCATCTCTAACTTCCTGAGCGAGTCACGGATGGGGATTCCATGCTGAGGTTTTGTTTTTGCATGGAATGTACTGCTTTTGGAGATTTTGAATGTTTTTTTCATTGTTTCACAAGGTTCATAACAAAGAAGCATAACAATAAACACTAAAATAAAGGTATTTAATGGATGAGGGTCCATCCATTTGTCGATGTCATCCATTTTTGTCTGAGGGAATAAGACCTAAAATATATAGAGATTTTTTTTTTAAATTCATTCACGGGATGTGAGCTGGGCCAGAATTTATTGCCTGTCCCTAGTTGCGCTTGAGAAGGTGGTAATGAGCTGACTCTTGAGCCGCTGCAGTCCATGTTGTGTAGGTACACCCACAGTGCTGTTATTTAGGGAGTTCCAGGATTTTGATCCAGTGACAGTGAAGGTCTGTTCTAGTGCCTAGGTTTTTGCCGTTAAGTGTCAACCACATTGCTGTGGGTCTGGAGTCACATGTAGGCCAGACCAGGTAAGGGTGGCAGATTTCATTCTGTAAAGGACATTAGTGAACCAGATGGGTTTTTACAACAATGGACAATGGTTCCGTGGTCATCCAGATTTTCATTGAATTCAAATTCCACCATCTGTTGTGGTGGGATTCGAACCTGGGTCCCCAGGAAATTACCCTGGGTCCCTGGGATTACTGGCCTAGCCACAATGCACTACAATACTATTACACCATCGCCTCCCCCCACTGCTACTTCTAAGAATTTCAGAATTGACAAAGAGCTTTAAAATAGCGGAATACATGTGCATCTGCAGCAACCCCGCCTCCCCAGCGGCAATAGGTGCTACCAGGTAATATGGGGGAAGCCCGCCTGCTACAACACAGCGCCCCACAACCTTCCTTTCAATTCTTAATCACTGAGACATTCAATAATCTCAGGAACCAGACGCATCCTTCGTTAAAGACATTGTGGAAAGGGAGGAGTCATGTGACATGGGACTCTGGCTTATGGGACCAGTAACATAGACTTGCTGAACTGCAAAGTGTCAGTCTGCCATTTACCATCAAACTAGTAGCCTCAAAGAAAAGGAGCCCTGCCCAGGTTGAACATCTGGCCCCATCCACACTGCATCTGCTGGGAACTCTGTACCATTACTGACAAGGCAGATTCATTCCAGTGTGTCTATCTAATTATGCAAGGTCAATACCACTGGAAAAGTGAATTACACAGCATTAGTTTTCAGCCCACCGACTTCTGTGAAGAAATATCTCATTGGGTTTGATTCTGAGCACTGGAAGCCAGGTGAACCAAGATTTATTTTTCTGTTTTCTCTGCAGTGTGAAACCTTATTTTCTCTTACCACCTTCCACTGTACGAATGCAATGGAGCTGGGGGTGGGGGTGGTGAGGGCGTGGCAAACCATCTTTTCCTGTTTCCAGTGTGTGCAAATAAACTAACCCTTTGAGTTCATCCTATCTTTGCGTGGGACTACTAATAGACAAGTGGTTTACACCAAAACTGAGGGGGCGAGAAATGCGCCAGCACATATATTAACCCCCATCCTGTCTGTAACAGGAATTGTTAGTTCAAATCCAGGAACACTCATTTGGATTTGAACAGAGTGCAAGTAAGGCACGAGCCAAATCTGATATAAAAGAGCCAAGTCGAATCCAAAACTCGGGGGCTGGAACAAATTTTAAAACACAAGTACCTTAGCACAGTAAATCCCTTTTCTCTAACACTGAGAATCTGGCAGCGTTAGCTGTCCAGCTGTGGGTCAGGCAAGGAAATGTCAACGGTAAAACATCCACATCCCTTAGCAGGGAGGAACAGAAAGCTGGAGCTGGGGACAGAGCAGGCTCGGGGGGCCACATGGTCTCACCATGCTGCTGTTTCCTGTGTCTGTGTGCACACTTCAACATGTGGGCCTTCCCCAAAGAACCCTCGGCTATGAGGCTCATGTCTTTTTGTTCTGTGAAAACAGGAAATAAGAAATGGAAGAATTGAACATCTGGGCAGCTGGAATGGATTTTCACTTCAGAAAAGGACATTTCCCCAGTCCATGAAATATCTACTTCGAATGATGTGGATGAAACGCCAGTGCCAGTGGCGAGGCCTTGGTCAGCGCATGGCCCTGGCAATATTCCTGGCTGCAGTTTGTCTCCATCTCACTGCCATTCGGGTTCCTCGCTGAGCTGCCCAGTTCTTGCTGGCACACAGCCGGACAGACCTCTCTCTGGATCCTTCATCCCTTCCCCAACTCCCTGAAACGCTGCAACTTATATTTCTTCACAGTTTCACTGCCCTGAAGTCACATTTCAATCCAAGGTAGATGTGTCCATCTATGGTGTCAGAGCCCCAGTGTTGGCCTGTTGATGGCCGAAGGCATTTTGGTCACTCCTGCCGCCGGTAAAGGGAACAGAGCAGCCAAAAAGAGACTCACGCGGTTCTCAGGGAGGCTGGTGGGACCCGAGTAAAGACCAGGCAGGAATCTCGAGCAGTAACTGCGCAGCACATTTGGGCGGCAGAGTGAGGACAAGAGCAGATGATGTTATGATGCAGATGTTAATATCAGGCCTCCTGGGCTGTCTGCTCCATCTCACAGACATCACACTTTACTCTTCAGATGCTGAGAGGAACATTTCAAGCATTTCACTGACTGGAGGGAAAGTGTTCAAGTCCAGTGTGGGGGCTAGCGCAGAACTCTCCCCTCAATAATTGGATGAGCAGCACATGGGCAAGGGAATGCCAGCTGCCCAACGTGGTAACTGGCACACTAGAAACGGGATCAGTGTGTGCACAGTTGTAATACAGACACGCAAGAATGGGGGACCGTGCCTCTAGACCTCAGACAATGCCGGGTCAGTAGGATGCTGAGGGGGTGAAGAGTTTGATAGAATTCATGCCAAGGGTGAGTCGAAGGAGATCACAACGTGGACAGGTTATGATGCCCTACGTGGTTCAATAGCAGCACTCAGTCGTAATCCGTGCAGGCTCTGCCTGACTCCATTGAGAGATGAACATGCGGCAGTGAGCAGGAAGAATTTGGTAGCAAAGGAGAGGCCAACGAAAACACTGTCAAAGACTTAATACGAAAGTGAGGCGTAAGGAATAGGAGCCTTGCAGTTGAAACACTCCCAGGACAGGTACAGCATGGGTTAGGTACAGAGTAAAGCTCCCTCTACACTGTCCCCATCAAACACTCCCAGGACAGGTACAGCACGGGGTTAGATACAGAGTAAAGCTCCCTCTACACTGTCCCCATCAAACACTCCCAGGACAGGTACAGCATGGGGTTAGATACATAGTAAAGCTCCCTCTGCACTGTCCCCATCAAACACTCCCAGGACAGGTACAGCACGGGGTTAGATACATAGTAAAGCTCCCTCTGCACTGTCCCCATCAAACACTCCCAGGACAGGTACAGCACGGGGTTAGATACAGAGTAAAGCTCCCTCTACACCGTCCCCATCAAACACTCCCAGGACAGGTACAGCACGGGGTTAGATACATAGTAAAGCTCCCTCTGCACTGTCCCCATCAAACACTCCCAGGACAGGTACAGCACGGGGTTAGATACATAGTAAAGCTCCCTCTGCACTGTCCCCATCAAACACTCCCAGGACAGGTACAGCACGGGGTTAGATACAGAGTAAAGCTCCCTCTACACCGTCCCCATCAAACACTCCCAGGACAGGTACAGCACGGGGTTAGATACAGAGTAAAGCTCCCTCTACACTGTCCCCATCAAACACTCCCAGGACAGGTACAGCACGGGGTTAGATACAGAGTAAAGCTCCCTCTACACTGTCCCCATCAAACCCTCCTAGGTGTCACGAATCCCTGGGGATAGTGCATTGTGATATCGAGCCCCAGCTATCCCAAGCTGTGATAAATGTGAAAGAGTTTGAACAGCCCATGAGCTTGCCCCAATTCTACCAAATGGTTTAATTGAGGTTAACAGGATACGAGCAGCAGGTTTGTAAACTTAATCAGTGAGTGACTTGTTATTGAACAAACTGTCGTTGAGCAATGGCAATGGAAAGAAATATGAACTGCTCATTTCAAAATCTGTAACCTACATTCAACCCCTCCTTAAATCGCTTTGCACACACAAATACAAGACACATGCAACACACAGAAACATGGGTTTTCAGGGTGAGATGAAACACTTCTATAGTGCCCATTTCTGAGTAGGGGATTCGATGGGTTGAGTTTGATTGGTCTCTTCAAATTCCTTTCAGTTCTGTTTGATAACACTGGGTGATCTTCCAGCACTTTCAATATCTACTTCACTGGATTAGCTCGTGTCTTTCAATCTCTGTAAGAGTGATTTTCCCCTTTTGCCTCTTGACAGGGCTTTTCAGAGAGAAAGCAGGTTATAGAGATATGAGAAGAATAGCCAGCCAGCCATTATTGTGCAACTACTGGAATCTTCCACACACAGGAGAAAGAGGTTTTAGGTCTTGTTCCTTTAACGCTAGGACCTATTCTACTTCACTGTTTCTCACACTAAACCTGGACAGCTGGTCAGGAGCTCATTAAAACATTGTTATCAGGCAGCTCGCTTCTTCCAGTACTCATTTCTGGCACCACCCTGTCTTTCATAGCATACTCTGTTCCAGGACGGCAACATTGTATATAACCCTCATCTCGTTCCTGTGGACATCTCGTTCAATGTGCTGCCATTGCAATTATAAACTCCCTGTCCAACAGAACATAAAAAGATATGCTATTTTCAACAGTCCAACAGAAAGAGAAGTTGTGTGCTTTACATAGGACAGGTACAGCATGGGGTTAGATACAGGAGAAATCACCCTCTACTCTATCCAGGTCAAACACTCCCAGGACAGGTACAGCACGGGGTTAGATACAGAGTAAAGCTCCCTCTACACTGTCCCCATTAAACACTCCCAGGACAGGTACAGCACGGGGTTAGTTAGAGAGTAAAGCTCTCTCTACACTGTCCCCATCAAACACTCCCAGGACAGGTACAGCACGGGGTTAGATACAGAGTAAAGCTCTCTCTACACTGTCCCCATCAAACACTCCCAGGGCAGGTACAGCACGGGGTTAGATACAGAATAAAGCTCCCTCTACACTGTTCACATCAAACACTCCCAGGACAGGTACAGCACGGGATTAGATACAGAGTAAAGCTCATTCTACACTGTCCCCATCAAACACTCCCAGGACAGGTACAGCACGGGGTTAGATACAGAGTAAAGCTCCCTCTACATCGTCCCCATCAAACACTCCCAGGACAGGTACAGCACGGGGTTAGATACAGAGTAAAGCTCCCTCTACACTGTCCCCATCAAACACTCCCAGGACAGGTACAGCATGGGGTTAGATACAGAGTAAAGCTCCCTCTACACTGTCCCCATCAAACACTCCCAGGACAGGTACAGCACGGGGTTAGATACAGAGTAAAGCTCCCTCTACACTGTCCCCATCAAACACTCCCAGGACAGGTACAGCACGGGGTTAGATACAGAGTAAAGCTCCCTCTACACTGTCCCCATCAAACACTCCCAGAACAGGTACAGCACGGGGTTAGATACAGAGTAAAGCTCCCTCTACACTGTCTCCATCAAACACTCCCAGGGCAGGTACAGCACGGGCTTTTGGTAAAGGGGAAGACTTGCTCTAAACCATACCCATCAAACGCACGCAAGGCTGTTACCACACAGTAAGACCTGGTTTAGCATCCACCCAGGTGACGTTTACTGACGTTGCTATTGGCGAAATAGTCTCAGTCAATTCCTTTAATATGGGCAGTTTCACTTCAATGTTGTTTTCCACAGATTTCCTCTCCTGTGGCCTGTCTACAGCCTTGAATTTCTCGTCGTGCTCCCGCCCTCGCCCTCAGTCCCATTTGCTCCCCCACGCCAATTCCGCTCACCCACCCCCCAACACCCACCCTGACCTCCCAGCCCTTATGGTGAACTGAGTCCTCCTGGTCAGGTATTGAGTGCCTCCCGATCCTGCCTCCGCCTCCTGGACTCGCACTAGGTCCTGGACCCCATCCGGTGGCCGAGGTGGGTCACTGCAGGCAGATGCTCACAGCAGCTCAGGCAGCATCTGTGCAGAGAGAGAAACAGAACTAACGTTTTAAATCAAAAGTGACTCTTCTTCGAATCTTGTGGAAGTATTGGACTCGAAACATTAACTCTGTTTCTCTATCCACATATGCTGCATCACCTCATGAGATCTTCCAGCACTTTCCTTCGTTATTTCTGTTTGCCAGGATTCGCAGCATTGTGCTTTTAGCTGTTAAGTAACACTAAATGGTGCCTGTTCCATCTAAAAATACTGTGTGCTTCAGTTGTGCACTGCACATTGTAAAAATAATTGAATTTCTACATTGTAGAATTTTATATTTAGCAATGTCTTCCATTGTGCAAGTTATGTCAGCTGGGGATGCACAGTGCTGCACATATATGTACAGTGTTTCAAATTCTATACAGCTGCAGCATGACTTCCCAGCTTTTATACTCAATACCCCTGCCAATGAAGGCAAGCATGCCATATGCCTTCCTTGACTAACTTATCCACCTGTGTTGCCACTTTCAGTGACCTGTGGACCTGTACACCCAGATCCGTCTGCCCGTCGATGCACTTAAGGGTTCTGCCCTTGACTGTATAAATCCTACCCGTATTAGACTTTCCAAAAAACATTACCTCGCATTTGTCTGGATTAAACTCCATCTGCCATTTCTCCGCCCAAGTCTCCAACCGATCTATATCCCGTTGTATCCTTTGACAATCCTCTTCACTATCTGCAACTCCTCCAACCTTAGTGTCGTCTGCAAACTTACTAATTAGCCCAGTTACATTTTCCTCCAAATCATTTATGTATACCACAAACAGCAAAGGTCCCAGCACTGATCCCTGCGGAACTCCACTAGTCACAGCTCTCCATTCAGAAAAGCACCCTTCCACTGCTACCCTCTGTCTTCTATGAACAAGCCAATTCTGTATCCATCTTGCCAGCTCACCTCTGATCCCGTGCGACTTTACCTTCTGTACCAGTCTGCCATGAGGGACCTTGTCAAAGGCCTTACTGAAATCCATGTAGATAACATCCACTGCCCTTCCACCATTGTTCATCTGTGTCACTTCCTCGAAAAACTCGATCAAGTTAGTGAGACATGACCTCCCCTTCACAAAACCATGCTGCCACTCACCAATACGCCCATTTGCTTCCAAGTGGTAGTAAATCCTGTCACGAAGAATCTTCTCCAATAATTTCCCTACCACTGACGTAAGGCTCACCGGCCTGTAATTTCCTGGATTATCCCTGCTACCCTTCTTAAACAATGGAACAACGTTGGCCATTCTCCAGTCCTCTGGGACCTCACCCGTAGCCAGTGAGGATACAAAGATTTCTGTCAAGGCCTCAGCACTCTCCTCCCTTGCCTCCCTCAGTACTCTGGGGTAGATCCCATCTGGCCCTCGGGACTTATCCACCTTAATATTCTTCAAGACGCCTAACACCTCCTCTTTTTTGATCTCAACATGATCCAGGCTATCTACACACTCTTCCCTAGACAAATCGACCGCTAAGTCCTTCTCTTTGGTGAATACTGATGAGAAGTATTCATTTAGTATCTCCCATTTCTTCTGGCTCCACACACAGATTCCCACCTCTGTCCCCGAGTGGGCCTACCCTTTTCCTGGCTACCCTCTTGCTTTTTACATATGTATAAAAGGCCTTGGGATTTTCCTTAATCCTGGTTGCCAATGACTTTTCATGACCCCTTTTAGCCCTCCTGACTCCTTGCTTAAGTTTCTTCCTACTTTCTTTATATTCTCCACGGGCTTCATCTTTTCCCAGCCTTCTAGCCCTTATGAATGCTTCCCTTTTCTTTTTGACTAATCTCACAATATTCTTCGTTATCCAAGGTTCCTGAAACTTGTCATACTTATCCGGCTCCCTCACAGGTCAACTCCGCTCAGCTCTTTATACACCTGCTCCACTCCCTCACAGGTAAACTCCACTCAGCTCTTTATACACCCGCTCCACTCCCTCACAGGTAAACTCCACTCCCTCACAGGTAAACTCCGCTCCCTCACAGGTAAACTCCGCTCAGCTGTTTATACAGCCGCTCCGCTCCCTCACAGGTAAACTCCGCTCCCTCACAGGTAAACTCCGCTCCCTTACAGGTAAACTCCGCTCCCTCACAGGCAAACTTCGCTCAGCTCTTTATACACCCGCTCCTCTCCTTCACAGGTAAACTCCGCTCCCTCACAGGTAAACTCCCCTCAGCTCTTTATACACCCGCTCCTCTCCCTCACAGGTAAACTCCGCTCCCTCACAGGTAAACTCCGTTCAGCTCTTTATACACCCGCTCCACTCCCTCACAGGTAAACTCCGCTCCCTCAGAGGTAAACTCCGCTCAGCTCTTTATACAGCCGCTCCTCTCCCTCACAGGTAAACTCCGCTCCCTCACAGGTAAACTCTGCTCCCTCACAGGTAAACTCCGCTCCCTCACAGGTAAACTCCACTCCTTCACAGGTAAACTCCGCTCCCTCACAGGTAAACTCCGCTCAGCTCTTTATACACCCGCTCCGCTCCCTCACAGGTAAACTCCGCTCCCTCACAGGTAAACTCCGCTCCCTCAGAGGTAAACTCCGCTCAGCTCTTTATACAACCGCTCCGCTCCCTCACAGGTAAACTCCGCTCCCTCACAGGTAAACTCTGCTCCCTCACAGGTAAACTCCGCTCCCTCAGAGGTAAACTCCGCTCAGCTCTTTATACAGCCGCTCCGCTCCCTCACAGGTAAACTCCGCTCCCTCACAGGTAAACTCTGCTCCCTCACAGGTAAACTCCGCTCCCTCACAGGTAAACTCCGCTCAGCTCTGTATACAGCCGCTCTGCTCCCTCACAGGTAAACTCCGCTCCCGCTCTTTATACACCCGCTCCGCTCCCTCACAGGTAAACTCTGCTCAGCTCTTTATACACCCGCTCCACTCCCTCACAGGTAAACTCCGCTCAGCTCTTTATACACCCGCTCCGCTCCCTCACAGGTAAACTCTGCTCAGCTCTTTATACACCCGCTCCCACACAGGTAAACTCCTCTTTATACAGCCATTCCTCTCCCTCACAGGTAAACTCCGCTCCCTCACAGGTAAACTCCGCTCAGCTCTTTATACACCCACTCCTCTCCCTCACAGGTAAACTCCGCTCGGCTCTTTATACACCCGCACTCACACAGGTGAACTCCGCTCAGCTCTTTATACACCCGCTCACACACAGGTAAACTCCTCTTTCTACAGCCGCTCCTCTCCCTCACAGGTAAACTCCGCTCCCTCACAGGTAAACTCCTCTTTATATTGCCGCTCCACTCCCTCACAGGTAAACTCCTCTTTATACAGCCGCTCCACTCCCTCACAGGTAAACTCCTCTTTTTACAGCCGCTCCACTCCCTCACAGGTAAACTCCTCTTTATACAGCCGCTCCACTCCCTCACAGGTAAACTCCAGCTCTTTATACAGCCGCTCCACTCCCTCACAGGTAAACTCCAGCTCTTTATACAGCCACTCCACTCCCTCACAGGTAAACTCCAGCTCTTTATACAGCCACTCCACTCTTTATTTTCATTTTACCTTCATTATATATTTAATTTCCCTCTATCCTTAAGTTACTAATTTAATAATAATCAACAAGTGATAGTTACTCAGCTGCTAATTTCAACCTAAAACAAAGCTAAAAGCTGAAATACTCACCAGCCAATCACCAGCCTGCTCCCCTGTGACATCATCACTTTGTTTTTCAGTGTTGGGTTGAATCATTGTTTGTGGGGCCCCTGTCTCCGCACTGTTTACACCCAGGGTCACTCTCACTCCTGCCGCTGATAGTGGGGCCTCTGTCTCTCTCCCCCGCTCTTTAATCACTCTCTCTCCGCACTGTTTACACCCAGGGCCACTCTCACTCCTGCCGCTGATAGTGCGGCCTCTGTCTCTCGCTCCCGCTCTTTATTCACTCGCTCTCTACACTGTTTACACCCAGGACCCTCTCTCACTCCTGCCGCTGATAGTGGGGCCTCTGTCTCTCACCCCCGCTCTTTATTCACTCGCTCTCTACACTGTTTACACCCAGGACCCTCTCTCACTCCTGCCGCTGATAGTGGGGCCTCTGTCTCTCACCCCCGCTCTTTATTCACTCGCTCTCTACACTGTTTACACCCAGGACCCTCTCTCACTCCTGCCGCTGATAGTGGGGCCTCTGTCTCTCGCCCCCGCTCTTTATTCACTCCCTCTACGCTGTTTACACCCAGGACTCTCTCTCACTCCTGCCGCTGATAGTGGGGCCTCTGTCTCTCCCCCGCTCTTTATTCACTCGCTCTACGCTGTTTACACCCAGGACCCTCTCTCACTCCTGCCGCTGATAGTGGGGCCTCTGTCTCTCTCCCCCGCTCTTTATTCACTCTCTCTCTACACTGTTTACACCCAGGACCCTCTCTCACTCCTGCCGCTGATAGTGGGGCCTCTGTCTCTCTCCCCCACTCTTTATTCACTCTCTCTCCGCACTGTTTACACCCAGGACCCTCTCTCGCTCCTGCCGCTGATAGTGGGGCCTCTGTCTCTCTCCCCCACTCTTTATTCACTCGCTCTACGCTGTTTACACCCAGGACCCTCTCTCGCTCCTGCCGCTGATAGTGGGGCTTCTGTCTCTTGCCCCCGCTCTTTATTCACTCGCTCTACACTGTTTACACCCAGAGACATTCTCACTCCTGCCGCTGATAGTGGGGACTTTATAGCCTCCTTACATCCTCTTCACAACTTACTTTCCCACACTATCTTTGTGTAATCAGTAAATTTCGCAACCATTCCTTCAGTACCTTCATCCAAGTAATTTATATGAATTGTAGATAGTTGATCTACAGGCACTGATCCCTGTGGCACACCCTTCCAACCAGGAAAAGACCAATTTATGCTTACTCCATGTTTCCTGCCAGCTAGCCAATCTTCTATCCATGCCAATATGATACCCCCTACACCATGAGCTTTTATTTTCCACAATGACCTTTGACATGGCACCTTATCAAATGCCTCTATAAATCTAAGTGCAGTAGATCCACCAGTTCCCCTTGATCCACAGCATGGGTCCTTCAAAGAACTCCAATGAATTAGTTACACATGATTTCCCTTTCACAAAATCGTGTTGACTCTGCCTGATTGCCTTGAATTTTTCTAAGTGCCCTGCTATAACATCTTTAATAATAGCTTCGAACATTTTCCCGATGACAGATGTTAGGCTAACTGGCCTGTAGTTTCCTGCTTTCTGTCTCCCTCCCTTTTAGAACAAAGGGATTACATTCACTATTTTCCAATCTAATGGAACCTTCCCCGAATCTAGGGAATTTAAGAAAATTAAAATCAATGCATCAACTATTTCACTCGTCACTTCTTTTAAGGCCCTGGGATGGAGTCCATAAGGGCCCGGAGATTTGTTAGGCCGCAGCTCCAACAATTTGCTCAATACACTTCCCTGATTATTGTAATTTTCCAGAGATTTCTCCCTCCTTCCAATTACTGATTTACAGCTATTTCTGGGATGTTACTCGTGTCCTCTATAGTGAAGACTGATGTAAAATACCTGTTCAATATGTCTGCCATCTCCTTTTTTGCCATTATTAATTCCCCAGATTCACTTTCTATTGGACAAACAATCATTTTGTTAACTCTTTTCTTATTTAAGTATCTGTACAGACTCTTACTATCTGTCTTCATATTTCTATCTTGCTTTTACCTGTACTCTAATTTTTCCCCCTTCATTAATCTTTCAGTCATTCTTTGATTTTTTAATATATTCTGTGCAATCTTCTGACCTGCCACCCATCTATGTGCAGGTACAGGCTTTATCTTTAAGCTTGATGCTCTCTAACTTTTTGGTGGGTCCTCCCCTTGGAATGTTTCTTTCTCATTGTAATGTATCTGTTCTGTGTATTCTGAAATATCCCATTAAACGTCTGCCACTACATCTCTATTGATTTAACCCTTAACTTCATTTGCCAGATCACTTTAGCTAGCTCTGCTTTCATGCCCTCATAATTGCCTAAATTTACGTTGAAAATACTAGTCTTGGACCTACTCTTCTCTCCCTCAAACTGACTGCAAAAGTCAATCATATTATGATCGCTGCTACCTAGGAGTGCCTTCACTATGAGGTTATCAATTAATCCTATCTCATTGCACAATGCCAGGTCTAAAATAGTCAACTCTCCGGTTGGCTCCAGGACGTGCTGTTCTCAAAAACTATCCCGAAAATATTCTATGAACTCCTCATCTAAGTTACCTTTGCCCATCTGAATTTTCCAGTCTATATATAGATTAAAATCTCCCATGAGTATCGCTGTACCTTTCTGATAAGTTCCCATTATCTTGTCCTTTATACTCTATCCCACTGTGTAGGGGGCCTGAACACCACTCCCACAAGTGACTTCTTGCCTTTGTGATTTTTCATCTCAACACAAACCAATATTCAAGTCCCAATGTATGTCATCCTGTAGCCATGTCTATGTAATGGCTATTAGGTCATACTTAATTATTTCTACTTGTGTGCTCAGTTCATCTGTTTTGTTTCGAATACTACGTGCATTCAGGTACAGAGCCTTTAGTTTTGTCCTTTTATTATTTTAGTAACGTCTAGCCTTATCTGCTGATTTAATCATAAGTTTGTACTCTCTGTCCCTTCCTTTCTAGGTTTGTTCATCGCTTTCCATATTAATACCTGTCTTTCTTGCCTTGTCTCTATATTTTGGTTTACCACATCTTCCCAAATTTGATCCCTTACCCCCACTACTCAGTTTCAAACCCTCTATACTCCTCCCATTAGGCAGCTCGCTAGGACACAAACCCCAACACGATTCAGGTGTAAACCGTCCCAACAGAGCAGATCCCACTTTCCCCAGTACTGGTGTCAGTCCCCCACGACCCAGAGCCCATTTCTCCCACACCAGTCTTTGAGCCACATTTGATGTCTCTTATCTTGTTTGCCTCATGCCAACTTGCATGTGGCTCAAGTAATAATCCAGAGATTGTTACCTTTGAGGTTCTGCTTCTTAATTTGGTGTCTAGGTCCTCATACTGATGATGCATGACCTCCTTCCTCGTTACTGCCCATGTTGTTGGTACCTATATGGACCATGGCACATTATGAGTGCCTGTCCAGCCCTGAGCAAAAGTCCCGAACCCTGGCACCAGGCAGGCAGCACAGCTGTCTGGACTCTCACTCTATGCTGAACAGTGTCAATCCTCCTTGCTTTACTGTTCCTGTTGTGACTACATTCATTTTTGCTACCCCCCACTTGAATGGTTTCCTGTACCACAGTGCCATGGTCAGTCAGCTCATCGAGCCTGCAACACCCACTCTCATCCAAACAAGCTGAAAAAAAACCCCAAACCTGTAGGACAATTGTAGAGGCTGACACACCTGCCCTCTGGGCCACTTTACCTGTCTCAGCTGCCGTCACACCCTCCTGCCCCTGACCACCTTCCAAGTCAGAAGACCCTATCCTGAGGGGTATGACCGCCTCCTGGTACAAAGCATCCGGGTAACTTACCCCCTCCCTGATGTGACACGGTGTCTATAGCTCAGCCTCATGCTCATGATCTTGAGCCAAAGCTCCTCAAGCTGCAGACCCTTCCTGCAGATGTCTTTGCTCCAGATTATGCTGGTGTCCAGGAGCTCCCACATGCTGCAGCCATGACACATCACCTGTCCTGCCATCCTTATGTGTTTTCATTAATTACATTTTTTTACTTCAATTTATTTTATTTTATGTATTTTATGAACCCTACTACAAATTTCTGTACTATTTTAAACCTTAGGAATAGAATAGACCTTAACCACTCACTAGATACTAACCAAACCGTCTTCCCCTGCAGTAGGGCAAGATCCAATTCCAAAAGGGTGAAAAAGTTAGAAAAAAACAAAGGAGCACCTCCCTCCTCCTCCCCTAACTCTCTCAACTCACCAAACTGTTGGCACTCCGTTGAGGTCACACCCCAGTGCAAGGTCGCACTGATGTGTCTGAATTTATATGTTCTGAAATTAAAAGCATCACCTGAGCCCAGGTACAGAAAAAAAACCAGTTTAAGCTATTTTTCTTAATTAACTATCTACAGCTGTTCTCCAGTGGATAGTTTCCGTCTCCCTGCTAAGGCCCCTGGATCAGACTTGGGGTTTAAACAGTGCTTGCATTTAAATGCTAAATGTTAAATACAAACAATATTAGATTTTTAGAAAGAGATTTAAGATTTCCTCAACTCACCAAACAGCCATTGAGGTCACAATCCAGTCACGGGGCACCTAAGGCACGGAGAGGGAGGGTGGGACTTTACTTTTCTTTAAAAATAAACAGGCAGGTAGCACAGGAATCCCCTGAGTGAAACCCAACTCACCAACCAATTTTCAGTTCTGAATACTGATGAGAGTATTGGTTCACCTGGGGGATGCAGCCGGAGCCAAGTCCCTGGCACCATGGGTGGCTCAGCTGTAATGGGGAGTACAAGGAAGTCTGGAAGAGTGATAGTGATAGAAGCTCGATATTTGGGGGAAAGGCTGGCGTTTCTGTTCCTGCAGGCCTGATTCCAGGATGGTGTGTCTCCCTGGTGCCAGGGTCAAGGATGGCACTGAGTGGCTGCAGAGCACCCTGAGGGGAGAGAGTGAACAGCCAGAGGGGATGGTCAACATTGGCAAAAACGACATTGGTATAAAGAGGTCCTGCAGTCAGAATTGAGGGAGCTAAGTAAGACATTAAAAAGCAGGGCCTTAAACATAGTAATCTCTGGAGTACTCCCAGCGCCACACACTGGTCAGCATAGAAACAGGAGGTTAGATTAGATGAATGCGTGGCTGGAGCGATGATGTAGGAGGGAGGATTCAGATTCCTGGGGCATTGGGACCTGTTATGGGGAGGTTGGATCTGCACAAGCTGGATTGTCTGCACCTCATCAGGGCTGGGACATAGAGACTTGTGGGGAGGTTTGCTGGAGCTGCTGGGGAGGATTTAAACTACTTTTGGCAGGGGGATGGGAACCTGAGGGTAGATTCAGATGGGGTAAAATCTGAAATGGTAATGGAAGGCAGAAAATCAGTGAGTGACTCTGGAAGACAGAGGAAACAAAAGATAGAAAATTAAAAAAAGAGAGTTTGGCTTGAGGGTAAAAACTTCAAAAAACAAGTGTAGCAAATAATACCTGAGGGCACAGGTAGAAATGTGGCTGTGTGATATCACAGCTATTTCAGAAACGTGGCTTAACGAGGGACAGGAGTGGCAGCTCAACATTCCTGGTTACAGGGTTTCAGGTGAGATAGAGAGGGGCATAAAGAAGAGGGGGTTGCAATTTTGGTCAAAGAAAGAATTACAGCTGTGAGGAGGGATGATATGTTAGAAAGATCATCAATTGAGGCCATATGGATTGAGCTTAGGAACAAAAAAGAAGCAGTCACACTTCTGGGGGTGTACTATAGATCCCCAAACAGTCAGAGTGAAGAACGTGAGCAAATCTGTAGACAAATCTCTGAGGAGTGTAAAACCAACAGGTCAGTAATAGGAGGGGATATTAACCACCCCAATATTAACTAGGATAGTTTTAGTATGAAATGAATAGAGGGAACAGAGTTCTTAAGGTGCATTCAGGAGAACTTTTTTTTGGCCAGTATGTAGCAAGTCCAACAAGAGAGGGTGCGGTTCTGGACTTAGTTTTAGGAAATGAAGTTGGGAAGCTGGAAGGAGACACCGTGGGGGAGCATTTTGGTGATAGTGATCATAATTCAGTTAATTTTAACATAATTATGGAAAAGGACAAAGATAAAATAGGAGTTAAAGCTCCAAACTGGGGCAAGGCCAATTTTATTAAGCTGAGGGGTGATTTAACAAAAGTAGACTGGAAACAGTAACTTGAAGGTAAATCAGTGTCAGAGCAGTGGGAGTTTCAAGGGGCTCAGAGTAAACATATTCCAACAAAGAGGAAGGTGGGATGGCCAAATCTAGAGCCGCCTGGATGGCAAGGGGCTCACAGAGTAAGAAAAAGCAGAAGAAGAAAGCTTAGTTACGACACCGAGAACTCAGTGCTACAGAAAGCTGAGAGTATAGAAATGTTCCAGGGCGAGACAAAAAAAGTAAATTAGGAAAGCAAAGAGAGGACATGAAAGAGTATTGAAAAGTAAAATCAAGGAGAACTCAAAGATGTTTTATCAATACACTGAAACTGAGGGTGGCAAAGGAGCAGAATGTGCTCTGGGTGGGGGACTTCAATGTCCATCACCAAGGGCGGCTCGGTAGCACCACTACTGACCGAGCTGGCCGAGTCCTAAAGGACATAGCTGCTAGACTGGGTCTGCGGCAGGTGGTGTGGGAACCAACAAGAGGGGAAAACACAATTGACCTCATCCTCACCAACCTGCCTGCCGCAGATGCATCTGCCCATGATAGTAATGGTAGGAGTGACCACCGCACAGTTGTGGAGACGAAGTCTTGCCTTGACATTGATGATACCTTCCATCGTGTTGTGTGGCACTACCACCATGCTAAATGGGATGGATTTCAAACAGATCTAGCAACTCAAGACTGGGCATCCATGAGGCGCTGTGGGCCATCAGCAGCAGCAAAATTGTACTCGAACACAATCTGTAACCTCATGGCCCGGCATATCCCCCACTCTACCTTTACCACCAAGCCAGGGAATCAACATCAATCAAGCGTGCAGGAGGGCATGGCAGGAGCAGCACCGGGCATATCTAAATATGAGGCGTCAACCTGGTGAAGCTATAAAACAGGACTACTTGTGTGCCAAACAGCACAAGCAGCAAGTGATAGACAAAGCTAAGCAATCCCACAACCAATAGATCAGATCTAAGCTCTGCAGTCCTGCCACATCCAGTTGTGAATGGTGGTGGACAACTAAACAACTCACTGGAGGAGGGGGCTCCACAAATATCCCCATCCTCAATGATGGAGGAGCCCAGCACATCATTGCAAAAGATAAGACTGAAGCATTTGCTATAATCTTCAGCCTGAAGTGACGAGTGGATGATCCATCTCGGGCTCCTCTGGAGGTCCCCAGCATCACAGATGCCAGTCTTCAGCCAATTCAATTCACTCCACATGATATCAAGAAATGGCTGAAGGCACTGGACACTGCAAAGGCTATGGGCCCTGACAATATTCCAGCAATAGTATTAAAGACTTGTGCTCCATAAGTTGCTGCGCCCCTAGCCAAGCTGTTCCAGTAGAGTTACAACAAGGGCATTTACCTGGCTATGTGGTAAATTGCCCAGATATGTCCTGTACACAAAAAGCAGGACAAATCCAACCTGGCCAATTACTGCCCCATCAGTCTACTCTCCATCATCAGTAAAGTAATGGAAGGGGTCAATAACAGTGCTATCAAGAGGCACTTGCTTAGCAATAACCTGCTCACTGATGCCCAGTTTGGGTTCCGCCAGGGTCACTCAGCTCCTGACCTCATTACAGCCTTGGTTCAAACATGGACAAAAGAGCTAAATTCACTAGGTGAGGTGAGAATGACTGCCCTTGATATCAAGGCCGCATTTGACCAAGTGTGGCATCAAGGAGCCCTAGCAAAACTGGAGTCAATGAGAATCCAGGGGGAAACTCTCCACTGGTTGGAGTCATACCTAGCACAAAGGAAGATGGCTGTGGTTGTTCGAGGTCAGTCATCTCAGCTCCAGGACTTCACTGCAGGAGTTCCTCAGGGTAGTGTCCTCGGCCCAACCATCTTCAGCTGCTTCATCAATGACCTTCCTTCCATCACAAGGTCAGAAATGGGGATGGTTGCTGATGATTGCACAATGTTCAGCACCATTCACAACTCCTCAGATGCTGAAGCAGTCCATGTCCAAATGCAGCAAGACTAGGACAATATCCAGGCTTGGGCTGACAAGTGGCAAGTAACACTCGTGCCACACAAGTGCCAGGCAATGGCCATCTTCAAAAAGAGAGAATCTAACCATTGCCCCTTGACATTCATGGCATTACCATCACTGAATCCCCCACTATCAACATCCAGGGGGTTACCATTGACCAGAAACTGAACTGGACCATATAAATACTGTGGCTATAAGAGCAGATCAGAAGCTAGGAATCCTGCAGCAAGTAACTCACCTTTTGACTCCCCAAAGCCTGTCCACCATCTACAAGGCACAGGTCAGGAGTGGGATAGTCTCCACTTGCCTGATGAGTGCAGCTCCAACAACACGGAAGACGGTCGACCCTATTCAGGACAAAGCAGTCCGCTTGATTGACACCACATCCACATATATTCACTCCCTCCATCATTGACGCACAGTAGCAGCAGTGTATACCATCTATAAGATGCACTGCAGGAACCCATACAGCAGCTTCCAAACCCACATCACCACCATGTAGAAGGACAAAGGCAGCGGATGGATGGGGAACACCACCACCTGGACATTCCCTTTCAAACCACTCACCATCCTGACTTGGAAATATATCACCATTCCTTCACTACTACAGGGCCAAAATCCCTAACAGCACTGTGGGTGTACCTACACCACATGGACTGCAGCAGCTGCAGTCCATGTGGTGTAGATACACCCACAGTGCTGTTAGGGAGGGAGTTCTAGGATTTTGACCCAGCGCCAGTGAAGGAACGGCTGATATATTTCCAAGTCGGGACGGTGAGTGACTTGGAGGGGAACTTCCAGGTGGTGGTGTTCCCATGTGTCTGCTGCCCTTGTCCTTCTAGATGGTAGCGGCCGTGGATTTGGAAGGTGCTGTCTAAGGAGCCTTAAATTCTTCGCAGTGCATCTTGTAGATGGTACACACACTGCTGCTACTGTGCGTCGGTGGTGGAGGGAGTGAATGCTTGTGGATGTGGTACCAATCAAACAGGCTGCTTTTCCCTGGACGATGTTGAGCTTCTTGAATGTTCTTGGAGCTGCACTCATCCAGGCAAGTGGAAAGTAATCCCTCACACTCCTGACTTGTGCCTTGTAGATGGTGGACAGGCTTTGGGGAGTCAGGAGGTGAGTTACTTGCCGTGGGACTCCCAGCCTCTCCTCTGAGCTGCTCTTGTAGCCATAGTTTTATATGGCTAGTCCAGTTCAGTTTCTGGTCAATGGTAACCCCCAGGATGTGATGTATAATGGAATACTCCCCACTTGCCTGAATCAGTGCGGCTCCAACAATGCCTGAAGCTCAAAACCATCCAGGGCAAAATATTCTGCTTGATTAGTACCCCAACTACCACCTTAAACATTCACTCCCTCCACCACCGACACACAGTGGCAGCAGTGTGTGTACCATCTACAAGATGCACTTGCAGCAACTCACAACAGCAGCTTCCAAATCCGTGACAGCTGCCACCTAAAGGGACAAGGGCAGCAGAAACATGGGAACACCACCACCTGGAAGTTCCCCTCCAAGCCACTCAGCATCCTGATTTGGAAATATATCGCCGTTCCTTCACTGTCGCTGGGTCAAAATCCTGGGGCAGGAGGTTTAGGGGGGATGTGAGGAAAAACTTTTTTACCCAGAGGGTGGTGATGGTCTGGAATGCGCTGCCTGGGAGGGTGGTGGAGGCGGGTTAGCCTCACACCCTTTAAAAAGTACCTGGATGAGCTCTTGGCATCGTCATAACATTCAAGGCTATGGGCCAAGTGCTGGTCAATGGGATTAGGGAGGTAGGTCAGGTGTTTCTCACGGGTTGGTGCAGACTCGATGGGCTGAAGGGCCTCTTCTGCACTGTGATATTCTGAGATCCCTCCCTAACAGCACTGGGGGTGTATCTACACCACATGGACTGCAGCGGCTCAAGAAGGCAGCTCACCCCCACCTTCTCAAGGGGCAACTAGGGATGGGCAATAAATGCTGGGCCCAGCCAGTGAAGCCCACATCCCATGAAGGATGTGCTGCTCCCATGTGAGTCTCTACATTATAATGTCGGTGATACTAGTTCCCCAATATTAACCCTTACTGTCCCAAACACCCTCACTCTGCACTGAAAGACACTGTAAACATGTAAATCCTCCTTCTCCCCGCCCCCAACATCACCAGGCATTTTTTTCATTCGCTGAAACCCCACCAACCAATTGCAGCTCGCCATATTCCCTGAAACGCTCTAGTCCGATCCCTGCGTCGCCATTGGTCAGTGCTCGAAGCGTTATTGGTGAAACGAGCTGTCAATCTAAGAGCATGTACGTCCGATTGGCCGAGTGGGCAAGAGCGCTATTGGCGGAGGCAGCTGGCGTTGAGCGAGCTCTTACTGGAGAGGGCGGAACGGACAGCGGCTCTTTATTGGTTCACGGCGATGTCAATCAAATGGAAGGGCAGTCTAATTGGCGAAGTGGGCACGATCGCCCCGCCCCATGGGCGAAAGGCGCTGTCAGTCAGAGAGAGCTCGCGAGCGAGTTCGCATGTACAGGAGCGATGGGCGGTAGGATAGGCGGGGCCGTTCATTATAAGTGCAGACAGCTGTCAATCAAAAAGTGATGTCGTCCGATTGGCCGAGAAGGCAAGCGATGCCCCCCCCCCCACCCGGTGCTCTTGACGGAGGGCGGCGTCGGTTGGAGAGCGGATCGCGCGCTGAGAGGCAGGGGCGCGGACAAGGGACGCCGTAAGCTATTGGTGAAAGCCGATGTCAATCCGAAGTGGGATCCGCCGGGATTGGCAGAGCTCGGCGAGACGCAGTGCCGGATTGGTTCTTTGATCTGTCACTCGGGGGAAGGGGGCGGGAAAGGAGCGGCGGTTGGCGGAGTGAGTCCGGAGCCGACATGGGGACTGAGAGCGAGCTGGGGCCTCTGTGTGAGCGGCTGGACCGGCAGCTGCTCCGGTACCTCCGGGAGCTGGAGAGTCTGAGGGAGAAGCGGGAACGGCTGGAGAGGCTGATGGAGCAGGTGAGGCGGGTGTGGAGCTGGAGCATGTGAGGCGGGTGTGGGGGCGGGGCTGGAGCATGTGAGGCGGGTGTGGGGGCGGGGCTGGAGCATGTGAGGCGGGTGTGGGGGGGCGGAGCTGGAGCATGTGAGGCGGGTGTGGGGGCGGGGCTGGAGCAGGTCAGGCGGGTGTTCGGGGGCGGGGCTGGAGCAGGTCTGGCGGGTGTGGGGGGCCGGAGCTGGAGCATGTGAGGCGGGTGTGGGGGCGGGGCTGGACAGGTCAGGCGGGTGTTCGGGGGCGGGGCTGGAGCAGGTCTGGCGGGTGTGGGGGGCGGGGCTGGGGCAGGTCAGGATGGTGTGGGGGGCGGGGCTGGGGCAGGTCAGGCGGGTGGGGGGCGGGGCTGGAGCTGGTCAGGCGGGTGTGGGGGGCGGGGCTGGAGCAGGTGAGGCGGGTGTCGGGGCGGGGCTGGAGCAGGTGAGGCGGGTGTTGGGGTGGGGCTGGAGCTGGTCTGGGGGCGGGGCTGGAGCAGGTGAGGCAGGTGTGGGAGGCGGGGCTGGAGCCAGGAGCAAGTCAGGCAGCCTCTGTGGAGAGAGAGGAACAGAATTAACCTCCCAGGTGGAGATGACCTTTTATCAAAGCTGCAAAACATTAAAACAAAAGAGGTGAAGGCAGAGGCTATGGTCTAAAGTCATTGAA
The DNA here is from genome assembly GCF_964194155.1 of Cetorhinus maximus. NCBI lineage: Eukaryota > Metazoa > Chordata > Chondrichthyes > Lamniformes > Cetorhinidae > Cetorhinus > Cetorhinus maximus. The sequence goes on along the minus strand of NW_027596187.1, from coordinate 352,209 downwards.
TTCGGTGTTGAGTCTGATGTTAGGGTGCCCCGGCGGAAGATAAGGTGCAGCTCCAGATGTTCGTGTCGAGCTTCACTGGGTCATCGCTGCAGACCGAGGACAGAGAGCTCAGTCCAGGAGCAAGGTGCAGTTCCACGTGCTGGTGTCGAGCTTCACTGGGTCATCGCTGCAGACCGAGGACAGGGAGCTCAGTCCGGGAGCAAGGTGCAGCTCCACATGCTGGTGTTGAGCTTCTCTGGGTCATCGCTGCAGACCGAGGACAGGGAGCTCAGTCCAGGAGCAAGGTGCAGTTCCACGTGCTCATGTCGAGCTTCACTGGGACATCGCTGCAGACCGAGGACAGAGAGCTCAGTCTGGGAGCAAGGTGCAGTTTCACAAGCTAGTGTCGAGCTTCACTGGGACATCGCTGCAGACCGAGGACAGGGAGCTCAGTCTGGGAGCAAGGTGCAGTTCCACGTACTGGTGTCGAGCTTCACTGGGACATCGCTGCAGACCAAGGACAGGGAGCTCAGTCTGGGAGCGCAAGGTGCAGTTCCACAAGCTGGTGTCGAGCTTCACTGGGACATCGCTGCAGACCGAGGACAGAGAGCTCAGTCCGGGAGCAAGGTGCAGCTCCACGTGCTGGTGTTGAGCTTCACTGGGTCATCGCTGCAGACCGAGGACAGAGAGCTCAGTCTGGGAGCAAGGCGCAGTTCCACATGCTCGTGTCGAGCTTCTCTGGGTCATCGCTGCAGACCGAGGACAGGGAGCTCAGTCTGGGAGCAAGGTGCAGTTCCACGTGCTGGTGTTGAGCTTCACTGGGTCATCGCTGCAGACTGAGGACAGAGAGCTCAGTCCGGGAGCAAGGTGCAGTTCCACGTGCTGGTGTCGAGCTTCACTGGGGCATCGCTGCAGACCGAGGACTGAGAGCTCAGTCCGGGAGCAAGGTGCAGTTCCACGTGCTGGTGTCGAGCTTCACTGGGTCATCGCTGCAGACCGAGGACAGGGAGCTCAGTCCGGGAGCAAGGTGCAGCTCCACATGCTGGTGTTGAGCTTCTCTGGGTCATCGCTGCAGACCGAGGACAGTGAGCTCAGTCTGGGATTTTCGAAATGACAAAATTTTTTGTGAGAGTAAATGGTGAAAGATCATTGAAAATGGGGGTTCACCATTGGAAGATTGAAAGGGGAAGTTCGAAGAATTGTTTCCATGCAGAAGGTTTTTGGAACAGGGAAGGTTTTACTGCAATTGAGGTAGAGACTGTAACAATTTACAAAGGGGCTGGAGAAGACTGGAAAAGGCAGGATGTATTTGGAAAAGTGTAGACTAATAAAGGAGAGAGAGTGTGGATTTGTTAAGGGAAAATCATGTTTGACCATCTTGATGGAGTTTTGTGGTGAGGTAATGAGGTGAATTTGGGCAGGTATAGTTGAATTTGTGCATTTGGACTTTCGAAAGGATTTTGATAAAGTGCCACTTATTCAGCTTGTCAGCAAAGTGATAAAGGAGGAGGAGGAGCATGGATACAAAATTGTGGAATAGAAAACAGAGTTGTAATGAATGACTGTATACCTCTCTCCAGTTCAAAACAATGGTGCTTTCCAAGGCTCAGCACTAAGGCCACTGCTTGGAATTGTGGGTGAAAGGCACACGTTTGAAATTTGCAGAAGACACAAACCCTGAAATTTCTTTTTCAATCATTAACGGGATTTGGGCATGTCCAGTAAGGCCAGTGTTTAATACCCATCCCTAATTGCCCTTCGGAGCTTGGTGGTGGTGAGCCATATTTTTGAATGACACTGAGTCGCTTGCTGGAGGGAAGTTAAGAGTCAGTGCTGTGGGTCTGGAGTCATGTTTAAGCCAGACTGGGTAAGGATGGCACACGACAGATGAAGTTCAATCCGGAAGAGTTCGAGCTGATATATTGAATCTTCTCCTCCTCCTCCCCATACGTGTTAAATGATAAAGGAAGTGAAAGAAGAAAGAGGCCTTGGGGGGGTGGTTGTGTACAAAACCAGTTTACAAGTTAGACCATTGCGAATCTGGGCTTTATAAATTGAGGACAAAGGTCAGGAAGTTAAGCCTGTATGAAACATTGGTTTGGCCTGTGTTGGAATATTATGTCCGATGCTAAGCACCACACTTCAGGAAGGTGTGAAGGCTTTGCGGAGGGTGTAGAAGAGATTTATAGAATGGCTCCAGATTTATGCGGATAGACTGGAGAAGCTGGGGTGGTTCTGTTTAGAACAGAGGAGGCTGAGAGGAGATGTGAAGATGTGTTTAAACTCATGAAGGGTTTAAATAGAGTAAATGAAGGGGCTGGAGAAGCCAGGGAAGGAAGCGGGAGAAGCAGTGAATGGGAAAGTCAAGGAGGGAAGTGGGAGAGGCAGTGAGTGGGAGAGGCGGGGAGGGAGGGAAGCGGGAGAGTCGGGGAGGGAGGGAGAGTCGGGGATGGAGGGAGAGGTGGGAAGGGAGGGAAGCGGGAGAGTCGGGGAGGGAGGGAAGCGGGATAGGCGGGGAGGGAGGGAAGCGGGAGAGGCGGGGAGGGAGGGAAGCGGGAGAGGCGGGGAGGGAGGGAAGCGGGAGAGGCGGGGAGGGAGGGAAGCGGGAGAGGCGGGGAGGGAGGGAAGCGGGAGAGGTGGGGAGGGAGGGAAGCGGGAGAGGCGGGGAGGGAGGGAAGCGGGAGAGTCGGGGAGAGAGGGAGGCGGGGAGGGAGGGAACCGGGGGAGTCGGGGAGGGAAGCGGGAGAGGCGGGGAGGGAGAGGCGGGGAGGGAGAGGCGGGGAGGGAGGGAAGCGGGAGAGGCGGGGAGGGAGGGAAGCGGGAGAGGCGGGGAGGGAGGGAAGCGGGAGAGGCGGGGAGGGAGGGAAGCGGGAGAGGCGGGGAGGGAGGGAAGCGGGAGAGGCGGGGAGGGAGGGAAGCGGGAGAGGCGGGGAGGGAGGGAAGCGGGAGAGGCGGGGAGGGAGGGAAGCGGGAGAGGCGGGGAGGGAGGGAAGCGGGAGAGGCGGGGAGGGAGGGAAGCGGGAGAGTCGGGGAGGTAGGGAAGCGGGAGAGTCGGGGAGGTAGGGAAGCGGGAGAGTCGGGGAGGTAGGGAAGCGGGAGAGTCGGGGAGGTAGGGAAGCGGGGGAGTCGGGGAGGTAGGGAAGCGGGGGAGTCGGAGAGGGAAGCGGGAGAGGCGGGGAGGGAGGGAAGCGGGAGAGGCGGGGAGGGAGGGAAGCGGGAGAGGCGGGGAGGGAGGGAAGCGGGAGAGGCGGCGAGGGAGGGAAGCGGGAGAGGCGGCGAGGGAGGGAAGCGGGAGAGGCGGCGAGCGGGAGAATCGGAGGCAGCGAGTGAGAGAGTTACGGAGGGGAGCGGAGTGGGTAGGCGATAGTCAAGTAGAAAGAGTTAGCATAATTCTTTTATACTTATAATTTGATTATTTCATTCACGAATATGGGAATTTAGGAATGTGTAGCATTTATACTTGCAGAGTGTAATGTTTTAATTTTTTTCTCTGACAAGAAGGGTTCTCCAGAATCTGACTGCAGCTTTTACATCAGTTATCATGGGGAAATTCTGCTCTGCTTCACTTTGTCTCACTTAAAGTTGCATTTTAAAGCTGCAGATTAGCAGTTGAACTACAATGTTAAGTGACAAATTACTATATTTCGGAGAACAAGGATGTTATCCCTGGTGTCCTGGGCCTGTATTCATTCCCTGGTTAACATCACAAAAACCGGAGTTTGCCACGTGTCAGTTGGCTGCCATGTTTCCTACAGTCCAGAACTTTCCAATGCCTTCACTTTAGTAGTAGTAGTAGAGAGTACAGAGGAGATTCTCAAGAATGATTCCTGGGATGAAGAACTGTAGCTATGAGGATAGATCGGAAAGGTTGTGACTGTTTTCGTTGGGGGAAAAGAAGGCAGGGAGGAGACTTGATAAGAGATATTCAAGAATCTGAGGGGTATGGATAGGATAAATAGTGAGAAACTGTTCCCACTCAAGAGAGCATCAAGAACTAGAGGGCACAGATTCAAAATAATTGGCAAAAGGAGTAAATGGGTGATGCGAGGAAAAATTCTTTCACCCAGAGGGTGGTTGGAGTCTGGAACAAACTTCCTGAGCGGGTGGTGGAGGCAGGTTCTATTGAGGTATTCAAAAGGGAATTGGATTGCTACCTGAAAAGAAATAATGTGCGGGGTTACGGGGCCAAGGCAGGGGAGTGGAACTAGGCGGAATGCTCTTTCAGAGAGTCAGTGCAGAATCGATGGGCCGAATGGCCTCCTTCTGCACTGTAAAGATACTGTGACACTTCATTGACTACAAAGTGCTTCAGGGAGTTCGATGGTCATGAAAGGCACTATATAAATGCAACTTTTTCTTTGCATTTCATTTAGTAAGAAGATACGGGGAAATGGGATTAGAGGCGATAGTGTCACAGGTGCAGTAGGTCTCCTGTGCTGTAATTTCCCCTGATCCTCTGCTTGTTTGGAAGAAGGGTATAAGAGTTTTAACTGCTCTCTGAGCTATAGAAGTATGCAGGCCTGGGGTAAGCTCATTAACTTTGCTGTGTACTGTGTTTTACAATCTCTGCTCCCATAACTGGAGCTACGTTCTTGGATGGAGGCTGTCGCTGATTTCCTTAATCTCCTTAAGCCCTGTGGCACTAAACGTAGTTCCTGCTCTGTTTGAATTCCACTCACTCAGCACAGGCTTCCTACAAGGCTCAGAACCATGCTCGATGGTGCCTTCACCTATTGAGCCATTGGGCTCATACTGAGAGTTTAGATTGTAGGTTGGGTGCAATGTTTGCCACTTTTGTTTTCCCCCCCCTACACCCCCTCGCCAAACTGGGAGTGGGAGCAGGCTGTTCCAGGTGCTGTGCTGCTCTAACCTAGATTCCCTCTACCCTAGGGCTGGTTCTCGCTCTCTAAAGCTCGCTACTCCATGGGGAACAAGTGGGTTTCGTCACTCCAATACGGACCGGAGATGGTGCCTTCGGCTCAAGTTGACGTAAGGTAGGTAAGGGGATGCAGCAGAGAGATTGGAAAATCAATCGAGATAGCGAATTCGAAGTAGAAGGGAAGCGTTTCTGCAATCGCAGACATGAATCCAGGATGGCATTTTGCCTCTCCGGTGCCAGAGTCAAGGTTGTCACCGATCCAAAAGCAAAATGCTGCGGATGCTGGAAATCTGAAGGGAAAAAACAGAAAATGCTGGAAATACTGAGCAGGTCTGGCAGCATCTGTGGAGAAAGAAATAGGGTTAAAATTTCAAGCTGTGACCTTTCATCAGTTCTGATGCTGCCAGACTTACTGAGTATTTCCAGCATTTTCTATTTTTATATCAAGAATGTCACTGAGTGGCTCCAGAGTGTACGAAGAGGGAGATGGTGAACAGCTAGCGGTCCTGGATAATATCCGTCCAATGACATAGGTAGGATGAGGTGGCAGTCCGCCTGGGGAGCTAGGAAAGGAAGTGGCAAGCAGGATATCAACGGTAATAACCTCCAGATTAATCCTGGTACCATGGGAGTCTAGAAATAGGATAGAGCAGACGAATGAGTGGCTGGAGAGATGGCACAGGAGAGAGAGCTTTAGATTCCTGAGACATTGAGATTGGTTCTGGGGGAGGATAGAACCTGTACAAGCTGGACTGTTGCACCTGAACAGAACCAGGACAGGAGTCCTTGCTGGAAGACTTGCTAGTGCAGGTGTGGAGGGTTTCAGCTAACTTGACAGGGGTATAGAAACCAGGAGGTACTATTGGAGAGGAAAACTATGGTGTGTAAAGAACTGGGAGAGACAGTTAGCACCAGAATATTATATAGTAAGGCAGTGTAAGCGGGAAAATAGTTTACTGTGCGTGTATATGAATGTAGAGTGTGCTCAATAAGGCTGGTGAGCTGCGGATAGTCACATGGAAAAATGATGGCGATTATGGAGACCTGGCTCAACAAAGGGCATGACTGGACATTAAGTATTCCTGGGTACAAGATGTTCAGGAAAGATAGGGAGGAGGAGGGGTGGCAGTGTTGATTGAGGAACTTTACAGTGCTGGAGAGAGGATGCCCAAGAGGGACTGAGGCCAGTTATTTGGTTACAGCTAAGAAACAATTGAGGCACCATTACCTTGGTGGGTATATTCTGGAGAGCACCAACTAATCAGCTGCAAAACTTGAAATCCCCTTTCGAATTGTGCCCTTTAATTTATATTACCTCTCCTCATTCTTCCTGCCAAAATGAATCGAATCACACTTCTCTGCAGTAAATTCCATCTGCCGCTTGTCCGTCCATTCCACCATCCTGTCTGTGTCCTCTTGCAGTTTAACGCTATCTTCCTCAGTTCAGAATACTTCCAAGTTTTGTCATCCTTAAATTTTGAAACTGTGCTCTGTATACCCAGGTCTAGGTCATATCAAGGAAAGCAGGGGTACTAACACTGACCCCCTGGAAACTCAACCCCATTCCAAAAAACAACCGTTTACACCTACTCTGTTTCCTGTCACTCTGCCAATTTCATATCCGTGCTACATTGGTCCCTATTATTCCGAGTTTCAACTCTGCTAGCAAGCCTATTATGTGGCAATTTCTCAAATGTCTTTTGGAAATCGACATGCACCACATTAGCCTCATCAGCCTTCTCTGCTAGCTTATCAAGCAACTGTTCATTTTGTCCCAGATTATTGCTTCTAAAAGCAACTGAGTAGCCTGTAGTTACTGGGCTTATCCTTGCATCCTTTATTGAACAAGGGTGTAACAGTGCACTTCTCCAGCCCACTGGCACTGCCACCACTGCCCCTCCGCACCCCCCCCCCCCCCCCCCCACCCCCCCCACCCCCACCTGCACTGCTTGCCTCAGGTGGATTGGAAAATTACGTCTAGTATCTTCGTCATTTGCAATGTTATTCCTCTCACAATCCACAAATGCACACTGTCCAGTCCTGGTGACTTATTAACTTTAATTACAGCCAGCTCTTTATTCCGTCCAACATCTCAACTACCTCTTCTTTCATTATGACTTCGGCAGCGTTTTCATCCTTGCTAAAGACAGAGGTGAAGTGCTTATTTATTTTCTCAGCCATGCCCCCTGTCCCTGCACATCAGTTTCTTTTTTGTTTGGTCCCTAATCTGGCCCACTCCTCCTCTTACTGGTTTTTTTTACTACTTATGTGCCTATAGAAGAAGTTTGATGTCCATTTTATGTTAGCTGCTAATCTCTTCCCATACTCTCTTGTTGCCTCTCTTATTGCTGCAGACATTTTTGTTTAACTTTGCCTTTTGGTTTTCCAATCTGGCTGTTTAGCAATCAGGCTTGATGGCCATACTGGCATGGAGACCCACTGGCGCAGTGCGGTAGTTCAGGCTATACACACAATCGTTTTGTTGTTGTGTTCATAAACAGGTTAAGTCTCTGTGAGCTGAAATCCATACGTACCAGGAGGGTTAATGTGCCCAGGGATGAACAGTGAACCCAGCAAATTCCTAACCATGGTACATTGCTCACCTGGGAGTACATGTGTCGCTGTCATTTCAAGAGGTATAGAGTAAAACAGTGTGATTTTGTGGGTTAAGCATTGCACGCAAGTAAAGGTATGCACCCGTTACTCTGCAGCAGTCTCAAAATGGTACTCTAATTGGTCTGAGGGATAAGCAGACAAGTGGGATGGTGTAATGGGTGCATTGGTGTGTATTCCCTGGGTTAGAGCAGTGGGATGGGGTGGTGGGTACATTGGTGTGTGTTCCCTGTGTGAGAGCAGTGGGATGGTGTAATGGGTACATTGGTGTGTATTCCCTGGGTTGGAGCAGTAGGATGGGGTGGTGGGTACATTGGAGTGTATTCCCTGTGTTAGAGCAGTGGATGGGTTGGTGGGTACATAGGTGTGTATTCCCTGGGTTAGAACAGTGGGATGGGGTGGTGGGCACATTGGTGTGTATTCCGTGTTAGAGCAGTGGGATGGGGTGGTGGGTACATTGCTGTGTATTCCCTGAGTTAGAGCAGTAGGATGGAGTGGTGGGTACATTGGTGTGTATTCCCTGTGTTAGAGCAGTGGGATGGGGTGGTGGGTACATGGGTTTGTATTCCCTGTGTTAGAGCAGTGGGATAGGGTGGCAGTGAGCCCCACCTTCAAACACAGCATGGGCTACAGTAAGGGGTTTCGCATCGAGACCTAACTGTGCCTGTGTTGTGGGTTAGAGCGCTGTGCCCAATGATTGATTGTCGAGGAATAGACAAGTGCAACAGGCAGTAAAGTCCAGTGGTGACTGTCGCCATCAGCAACAACTTGCATTTAGGTCACAACTTTAATGGAGCAAAATGTCCCTAAAAAGTGCACATCAGTAATGACCATAATGAAACTACTGGATTGACGTATGAACCCATCTGGTTCACTAATGTCTTTCAGGGAATGAAATCTGTCCTTTCCTGGACTACATGTGACTCCAGACCCACTGCAATATGGTTAACTCTTAACCATCTTCTGAAATGGCCTAGCAAGGCACTCAGTTACATCAAACCACCCCAGAAAAGTTGAAGAAGAATAAAAGCAGCCAGATTATCAGCAACAACAAAGGCACACCATGCCCTATGACCATGGAAAACCCTCCTCACTAAGATCTGGGTCCTTGTGCCAAAATTTGGAGAGCTGGCTCACATAGTTACGCTCATGAAATCATACTCTCCAGACTGTCCATCACCATCCCTAGTTATGTCCTGTCCCACCAGCAGGGCAGACCAAGTACAGTGGTGGCAGTGTTGGGAGGGAGAGGAGCTGGGAGTCCTCAATAGCGACCCCATGAAGTCTTATGACATCAAGTCAAACAGTGGCAACGATACCTCCTTCAGCTAATGACTCAATACTCCATATTGAATACTACTTGAAAGAAGCACTGAGGGTAGCAAGGACTCAGAATGTACTGTGGGTATGGAAATTGAGTGTCCATCATCAAAAATGGCTCAGTAGTGCTACTACTGACTGAGCTGGCAGAGCCCTGAAGGATACATCTGCCAGGTTGACCCTGTAGCAGGCAGTGAGAACACCAACAAGAGGGAAAAGCCTACATCACCTCTGCCTCTCCAGTCCATCTGTCGCAGATGCATCTGTCCATGAGTCAGCACCGCACCATCCCTGTGGAGGCGAAATCGCATCTTCACATTCAGAATACCCTCCATCGTATTGTGTGGCACTACCAACATGTTAAATGGGATAAATTCAGAACAGATGTGGCAGCTCAAATCTAGGCGTCCATTGAAGGCTGTCGGGAACAGCTGAATTGTATTCAACCACAAACAGTAACCTCATGATCACACAACGCCGCCATCTCTCATCACCATCAATGCAGAGGACCAACAATGGTTCATTGAGGACTGCAGGGCAACATGCTGGGGAGCAGCACAGGCATACCTAGAAATGGGTGCCAACCTGGTGAGTCTACAGCACAGGACTACATGCATGCTAAACAGTGGAAACAGCATGCAGTAGACAGAGCGGAGCAATTCCCTAACCAGCTGACATACTTAGTCGTGAATAGTGGCGAGCAATCAAACAACTAGTGGAGGAGGAGGCTCCAAAAACTAAGTGCCAAATGATGCAAGTGCCAGGCAAGGAACATTTCCTACAATAGTGAATCTAACCATCTCCCCTTGGCACGACCATCGCTGAATTCCTCTATTATCAACACAGAACCATAGAAAAGGTGAGGCACAGGAATAGGCCATTCAGCCCATTGAGTCTGTGCCAACCAAAAAAAGAAGAAAAAAGAAACTAGCTGCTCATTCTTAATTCCAATTTCTAGTATTTGGTCTGTAGCCTTGCAGGTTACAGCAGTTCAGATGCAGATCCAGGTACCTTTTACATGAGTTGTGCGTTTCAGCCTCAACCACCAATTTAGACAGTGAATTCCAGATCCCCACCATCCTCTGGGTGAAAACGTTTTTCCTTATGTCCCCTCTAATCCTTACGCCAACCATCTTAAATCTATGCCCTTTGATAATTGACCCCTCAACTAGGGGAAACAGGTCGGTCTTGTCTACCCTATCTCATCCCCGTATAATTTTGTACGCCACATCCTGCATCCTCCTTTGTTCTAAGGAAAACAACCCTACCCTATCCAACCTTTCCACATAGCTGCAGTTTTCCAGCCTTTGCAACATTCTTGCAAATCTTCTCTGTACTCTCCCCAGAGCAATTATGGCCTTCCTGTCGCGTGACCAGAACTGTGTACACAATTCCAGCTGTGACCTAACCAGCGTTTTATACAGTTCTATCGTTACATCCTTGTGTACTCAATATCTCATCCAAGAAAGAAAAGCATTCCATATGCTTCCTTGACCACCTTATCCATCTGTCCTGCCACCTTCAGGGACATATGGATATGCACTCCAAGGTCTCTGACTTCCTCAACCCTTCTCAATATCCTCCTGTTTATTGAGTATTCCCTTGCCTTATTTGCCATCCCCAAATGCATTGCCTCACACTTTTCCGGATTCAATTCCATTTGCCACTTGTTCACCCACTCAACCAAACCATTGACATTTTTCTGGAGACAACAGCTATTCTCTTCACTATCAACTATGTGGCCAATTTTTGTGTCATCTGCAGATTTCCCAATTATGCCTCCCACATTTATGTCCAAATCATTAATATATACAACAAACAGCAAGGGCCTCAACACTGAGCCCTGCGGAACGCCACTGGAAACCACTTTCCATTCGCAAAAACATCCATCGACCATTACGCTTTGTTCCCTGTCGCTGAGCCAGTTTTGGATACAACTCGCTGCATTCCCCTGTATCTCACGGAATCCCACTTTCTGACCAGTCTACCATGTGGGACCTTGTCAAGTGCCTTACTAAAATCCATGTAGCAACACCCACTGCACAACCCTCATCAATCCTCCATGTTACTTCCTCAAAAAATTCTGTTAAGTTAATAAGATGCGACCTTCCCCTAACAAAACCATGCTGACTATCCCTGATTAGTCCATGCCTTTCTAAGTGACAGCTTATCCTGTCTCAGAATTGATTCCAATAATTTGTCCACCACCGAACTCAGGCTGACCATCCTATAATATAACCGCCTGTATCTAGTGAGGATTGGAAAATGATCCTCAAAGCATCCTGGCTTCCTTTAACAACCTGGGGTACAATCCTTCCAGCCCTGGCCACGTATTCCCCTTCAAGGATACTAGTCCCTCCAGTACTTCCTCTTTCATTATGCTTATTGTATCTAATATTTCACACACTTCCTCCTTAACTAGAATATCTGCATTGTCCCTCTCCTTAGTGAAGACAGGAAAGTACTCATTGAAAACCCTGCTCACATCATCATCATCATCAACAAACAAGTTACCATGTACATCTCTGATAGGCCCTACCCTTTCCTCAGTTATTTTCTTGCTTTTAATGTACTGTAAAACCTCTTTGAGTTTTCTTTGATTTTACCTGTCAATATTTTTTCGTATCTTCTCTGTGCTTTCCTAATTTCCTTTTTGATTTCACCCCTGTACTTTCTAAACTCCTCTAGGCTTTTTGCAGTATTAAGCTTTTTGTGACTGTCATAAGCTTTCCTCTTCTGCTTTAACTTACCCTGTATGCTTCTGGATAACCAGGGATGTCTAGATTTGGCAGTACTACTCTTTTTCTCTTTTTGGAGACATGTCTACACAGTGCCCGTAGAATCTCGCTTTTGAATGCCTCCCGCTGATTTGATACCGTTTTCCCTTCTAGTAGCTGCATCAAACCCACTTTCGCCTGTTCACCTCTCAACTTTGTAAAATTTGCATTCCCCCAATTTAGAACTTTTACTCCTGTTCACCCTTTATCCTTCTCTATAATGAAGCTAAATCTAACTGTATTATGGTCACCACCTCCAAAATGGTCACCCACCGCTACTTGTTCCACCTGCCCAGCTTCATTTCCTAAGAGTAAGGCCGGGATTTTCCGGCCCAGTCGCGGGCGGTACCCGCCGCTGGCGAGTTGACACCCCAGCCAGAAGTCCATTGACTTGCGGCGGGACCAGAAGATTGCAGTGGGTGTGGAAAATCCAGCCCTAAATCTAGAATTGTGTCCCCCCCTACCTCATTGGGCTTGTTATGTGCTGGCTGAAAAGCTCTCTTTAATGCAGCTCAAGAGTTTTGTGCCCTTCACACTGTTCATATCCTAATTGAGATTCGGGTAGTTGAAGTCTCCAACTATTATTGCCCTGTTGTTTTTGCACTCAGAACTTTGCTTACACATTTGTTCTTCTAACTCTCTTCCCCTATTTGAGGGTCTCTTGTACACTCCTAGCAATGTGGCTGCCCTTTTTTATTTCTGAGCTGTCGCCATATGGCCTCATTTGATACTTCATTTAGTATTTCATCCCTCCTCATAGCTGTAATTGTTTCTTCAACCAATAATGCTACACCCACACCTTTTTTTATCCCCCTCTCTATCCTGCCTGAAAACTCTATATCCAGGGATGTGGAACTGCCATTTTTGCCCCTCTTTAAGCTAAGTTTCCATTATAGCAATGATATACTGCTATGTATTTATCTGTACCCTCAGCTCATTGGCTTTATTTGCCATACTCCTTGCATTTACATATACGCCTTTTAACACTGCCAAATTCCTGTGTAAAACACTTTTTAACCTGTGCTGCTTCTGCCTTTCAGAGCTACTCAGTAATTCTCCATCTCCCATTCCCTGCTCTGATTTTGCCCTCAGGTTTCTAACCTCCTGCCAATCTAGTTTAACCCCCTCCCACCAATGGCACTAGCTAATCTCCCTGCGAAGCTGTTCGTCCCGGTCCTGTTTAGGTGTAGACTGTCTGGCTTGTACAGGTCCCACTTTCCCCAGAACTGGTTCCAATGCCTCCGAAATCTGATGTCCTCTCTCCTACACCAGCTTTGCAGCCACGTGTTCAATCGGTCAATTCTCCTATTTCTATGCTCGCTTGCATATGGGACTGGGAGTAATCCTGAGATTACAGCTTTCGAGGTCCTGCTTTTCAGTCTACTTCCTAGCTCCCTAACATCTGCTTTCAGAACTTCATCCCTTTTCCTAATAAGTCATCGTTACCAATCTGGGCCACAACCTCCTGCTGATCACCTTCCCGCAGAAGAATGTCCTGCAGCCACTCCGTGACATCCTTGACCCTGGCACCAGTGAGGCAACGTACCGTCCTGGATTCACATCTATGGGCACAGAAACACCTGTCTGTTCCCCTAACTAATGAATCCCCTATCACTACTCCTCTTCCCCTTTTCTTCCTCCCCTCCTGTACAGCAGAGCCACCTGTGGTACCACAAACCTGGACCTGACTGCAATCCTCCAAGGCACCAACACCCTCACTAGCTTCCAAAATGGAAAACTGATTGGTGAGCAGGACCCCAGGAGACTCCACTACCTGCCTAGTTCTCTTGGATTGCCTGGCGGTCACCCATTTCTCTTCTGCCTCCAAGCCCCAAAGCTGTGATGTGACCATCTCTCTGAACGTGCTATCCACATAGCTCCCAGCCTCACGGATGTGCCACAGTGACTTCAGCCGCGGTTCAGGCTCTGAAATCCGGAACTCAAGGTTCTGCAACTGGTTACACTTCCAACACGAGGTTGTCCAGGGCACTGGAAGCATCCAGGACTTCCCACGTGTTACGGGACACGCATTACACACAGCCAAGCTGTCCTGCCATGACTTCAATTTACTTCCCTTACGTTAACCTTATTTTACTTTGCTTTACTTATACTACTTTATTTTACCTGGCCTTGACTTGGCTATTGCTTGTGTTTCTTACTGAAATCTAAGTAGCTCCTTCTTTTAAAAAGAATGTGTTTTTCTAATTTTCAGCTACTTGGAAGACCCTCCCTGACTGCAGTTTCTCACCAACCGACAAACTCATGTTTCTCCTCCAGTGTCACTCTTGGATGTTTTCAAAAGCCTGCCCTCTCATGCAGCTTTTCAACTCCTGGCCTCCTGCAGGCTGAGAAGGATAGAGAAAGAAAAAGGAAAGAGCACTTCCCTCCCCTCCTCACCGAACTCCCTTCTCACCAAATGCGCAGTAATACCATCTATCATCGTGCACTCTGTGACAGCAGGGAGACGATGACGTAGTGTTAATGGCACTGAATTAGTAATTCAGAGACCGAGGCTAATGCTGTGGGGGCACGGGTTCAAATCCCACCACAGCAGCTGGTGGAATTTGAAATCAATTAATAAATCTGGAATATAAAGCCAGCCCCAGTGGTGGGGACTATGAAACTATCATTGACTGTCGTAAAAACCCATCTGGTTCACTAACGTCCTTTAGGGAAGGAAATCTGCCATATTTACCTGGCCTGACTCCAGACCCACAGCAATGTGGTTGATTCTTAACTGCCCTCTGAAATGATCTAGAAAGGTCAGTTCAAGGGAAATTTGAGATGGGTATCAAATGCTGGCCTTGCCAGTGCCGCCCACATCCCGTGAAACAATAAAGAGAAAAAATCTTAACATCTCTAATTTACATTAGTGAGATTCAGATGAACCTGGCAGTTACATAACTGCTGATCTCACCTCTCCCACAGAGGGCATGCTTTGTTTGGTTAGCACTGCCCAAGCCTCTGAGAAACTTAAAACTTAAAAATAGTCAATGTAAGCAAAATACTAAATTGCAGGCAAGCAGCACTAGATTTTAGAAAAGATTAACCTTTAAAATTTAAAATTTCACTCCCTTCTCACCAAACTCGCAGTAATTCCACTCTACCCCAGTGCACTCCCTGGGGGGTTCCCATTGGCTTACCTGGACCAGCCATATAAATACTGTTGCCATAAGAGCAGATCAGAGGCTAGGAATTCTGTGGTGAGTAACTCACCACCTGACTCCCCAAAGCCTTTCCACCATCAACAAGACACTAGAGAGGAGTGTAATCGAATGCTATCCACTTTCATTAAGCTCGATGCAATCCAGGATGAAGCAGCCCACTTGGTCAGCACTCCATCCACCATCTTAAACATTTATTCCCTCCACCATTGATGCACAGTACCAGCAGTAGAAGTTTCACTGCATTAGTGCATCAAGGCTTCTACACCAGCACCTTCCAAACCCTTGACCTCTGCCATTTAGAGGAACAAGGGCAGCAGACACATGGGAACACCACCCCTGAAGGGTTACACACCTTCCTGACTTGGAACTATATTGTTATTCCTTCACTGTCACTGGATCTCAATCCTGGAACTCCCTCCCTAACGGTACATGAACCATATGGACTGCAGTGCTTCAAGAAGATGACTCTCCTTTTCTCAGCTTTTCAAGGGTAGTTAGGGATGGGCAATTTAGCAACGCTAAATCCTACAAACAAAAAAAAATCTGTGGAAGCTGTGGGACAAGCCTGTGGACCTCACCACTGTGAACGTTGTGGGTTAGAGCAGCGGGATGAGGCTGTGGGCACTGGCAATGTGACTATCATGTGTTAAAACTCTGTGTTAAGGCTGTGGCTCCCATCAGCGTGAATGACTGGTGCGGTGGCCCTACCGCTGTGAATATCGTGGATTAAGCATTGGGATGGGGCTGTCTGCTCCACCGGTGTGAACCTTAGAGCACTGGGGCTTGGAGGATTCTAACACTGTCAAGAACCATAACTGTAGCACCTCCAGGCAGCCTTTCTGTCAGGTAGAGAAACTGATGTCAGATACCCTTGAGCTGAGATACCCGTTAGCAGAATGAAAACCAATGTGACACGCTTCTATATCAAAACATCGCTATTTTTACTGGTTTTCACAAAAGAACCGACTTCCAAAGACTCAACAACATTTTCCTTGTCGGTGGCAGCAGTCATTGATCAAGGCACAATCGTGACATTACAGTGCTCTCACTGAATGTTGGGGGTGTCCTCTCCAGGTGGGAAGTCACAAAGGTGAAACCGAGAGTGTCCATGCTCGAACTTCGCCCATGAAACCATGGACTCTGTTTGGACAGACCCCTAACTATGGCACAAGCTGCACAGTTAGGTTTTCTTTTATGTATTGAATGCTTCCCAGGCGGCTGATCCCTTCAGTCGACACCGCTGTTTGACATACACCAGCTGACAACCACAGAGCTTCAGGATGCTCTGTATAGTTGTTTCGGAGATGGGACTCCATGAGGAAGCAGGCGTTTGTCTACAAGGGCCATTGTTTTCTTCCATTCGTGTGACCCGCAAGTCCTTAGCTCTCCCAGTGTGGCAGCGCAGAGAGAAGATGGAAGTGGAATGGTGTGCAGACAAAGGTGTATACATGGTCCAGCAGTTCATTAGGCCAAGAGGATAGGGTCATTGTCGTTCAGGGATGGTGGCACGAGGCTGACGTCCTCCCTGCTCAACTTGGACAAGATGTAATGTAGATGTAATGTACAATGTCTGCAGTTCCCCAGTATTTCTTGATGCTGCTCAGGGTTGACAACAACTGCAGCAGCCATGCCTGCCTCAGTGAGTGATCAAGATATTCACCGCCTGCTTTTGGAGACAAGTTTCTCCAGAGACGAGCCCAGATACCTCAGCGCAAGATGGGGCAGCAAATTCTGAATCCAAACGTTGCAGCAGAGGCCATCATCTTCTGCAGTGTGTAGTTCTTGTCACCAGAACTCAGGCACACTGCCCACGATCTGCTGCTTGTCACTCAATTGTTGGAGGTAACTATGATTATTGTGCTTCAGCTTCACTGCATGACTGGTGAATCCTCCATTGAATGATTGCGATTCGAACCTCCCTTCAGAAATGTGGAATAGGAGCGCTCCTGACCCAGGACATCATTGTGGAAAACCAGCCTTAAGATATGTTCCTTCATGGATGCGGAGGAGTGGAGCAGGTGCTTTATCTTGCTATTCCCAATTTATTTTATTATGTAACTGTATGAGGCTCTTTTTAAACTGTTCTGTCTCTCTTCATTTACTCTGATGCTTTTCTGTTCACTAGCTCCTTTATTTCAGTTTGCTGAACCTAGTCTCATTGTTATATCTCAGCTCATCCTTTAATGCAACTTCTGAATCTTTTCACGCCGATGTCCTCTATTTTGTTATTTTTCATACTGTGCCTTAGATCTGCTAAATTCATGAAGCACTAAACTCAATTATATGATCAATTGTAGCCATGACTAGGTGATGAAATGAGATACTTAGCAGCAGTTCCTCGAGCACCACAGCTACTCTAACATCGTTTCTTCAGATGTTTTCACAGATTCTTGCCTGTTTTACAGAGAGACCACTCCTCGTTGTTCCACTCATGATCCACCACCACTTCCGTCTGTTCCTCTCGCGATTTCAGGGTTTCCCACTTGATTCTATATGAGCTGGCCATGGACTCACATTTAATACCAAGATGTCAACAGAGGCCTTTGACCCTGATTTCATCATGGCAAGCCTGTCTTGAAATTTAAAGGATGGAAAATTCAGCTCTGTAGCGTCAGCAATTCAAGTGCCATAGGCGCCAATTTAGAAATAAAGTGGCATCTGTGTCGCTTATGCCTACTTCTGGTGTGGTGGAGGATGGGAGCTCATGTGTTACAAGCTTTGTCCACAAGAATGCAGAGTAGGCAGATCCTGTCAGTCGGAGGCTAAAGCTGTCATGAGGTCAGCATTGCCTTCTCAGATTTGGACAATTGGGTTACCATCCTGTAGTAAACACGCAGAAATGAACATGCATTCAGCAGCACAAAGGGATGCCCACCAATGCGACAGGTGACATGGCTAGCATGTCACCGTTGGCTATCTATTGCTACATTTAGGGGGTGAGAGGCTCTAAGCCAGGAGAGCAGACTGCATACACATGGTTTAGTGAGCACTGAGACGTATTGGCACCCTGGTTCATTGTGTGACTACACCCAGCTCGTTGCGCTGGTAAATGCCTGTTACCCTGGCAGCAGCACGATACCTTCATCCTCTGCCAGTTGTCTGTTCAGCAATCGTTCAGTGACAGCATCAAGCCAGAGGATGCACGCTGGACAGCAACGGTGATCCGCTATAGAGCTGGCTGATTATCTCCCTCCACAATCCAGCCAAACATTGTCAGCACTCATATATAATGAGAAGCTCAAGCAGAAGGGACATTGCTTGTAGTACAGGACAAACCATGCCTGGCCATGGAACATACTTTCGAGAGATAAAGCTGGTAATCCAGTAGCATGTGATCAGGGGATGGGCAGAAGGTGACTCATTTGGACATGTTTGGTGGAAGCTACATTAAAATACTGCAATCTCTAAAATATTGTCCATTGTTAAAGGCAGAGAAACTGAGAAAATGGAAGCATTGATCATAGAGGGGGGAGGTGAAGCACAGCAATGAATGGACACAGATCCAGTTTCACAGAAAGGGGAGCCCGGCAGCCCCAGAGCCTTTGAACCTCTCACACGTAACATAACGTTTCCCAATAAATTTGACCAATAAATTGGAGATGAATGTTCTTGCGTATCTGTGACACTATTTCACTGATTTGAAAATTTGAAATATTCTGGTGGAGCCTGCAGTTGGAAAGTTATCGGATGCACTAGTGAGAGAGTTAGTTTTGAGAAACTGGGTTCCTGATGGAATGCCCGCCATGACATCACCAGTCACAGGCATAAACCCAGACTAGCAACCTTGAAGAGGCTGACAGGCGCATGCCAGGGTGGGCGAAACTGCATTTCTGGACAGACTCCGTGAGAAGTGAGTGCACGTGCCAAAGACGCCATCCGATTGCCATCAGGCATTGCGCCCGTTTTAAACTTCTCATCCTGTTTTCAAATCCCTCAATATCCTCACCCCACCTCTCTCTCTCTCTAATCTCCCTCTGATCCATTCCAGCCCCCCAACCCTCTGAGACAGAAACAGAAAATGCTGGAAATACTGAGCAGATCAGGCATGTATGGTGAGAAATAGGTTTAACATTTCAGGCCCAATGACTGGTCAATTCTGATGGAGTGTCATCGGCCTGAAAGGTTAACTCTGTTTCTCTCCATAGATGCTGCCTGACCTGCTCAGTACTTCCAGAATTTTCTGCTTTATTTCAGATTCCAGCATCTGTGGCAATTTGCTCTAATCCTGATCTCTTGGGTAGCTGCGATTTTAAATTGCTGCTCCATTGGCAACCATGCCATACGTTGCTTGGACCCTAAGATCCGGAATTCCCTCCCTAAACCCCTTTAACTCTCAACCTCTCCTTTAAAATCTGCCTCTTTGAATGATCTTTTGGTCGCCTGCCCTAATATATCTCTAACTGGCTTAGTGCAATATTTTGCTTTACAAAGCCTGTGAGGCACCTGGGAATCTGTGGGCAAATTCAAAGCAGAGAACGGGAGATGGAGAATTAGTGAGTGACTCTAAAAAAAACAGAAGAAGCACATGTTAAAAAGTGTACAGCACATGAATTTGGCAGTGTTAAAAGGTGTATATGTAAATTCAAGGAATATAGCAAATAAAGCCGATGAGCTGAGGGCACAGGTAGACACGTGGCAGCATGATATCATCGCTACAACGGAAACCTGGCTTAAAGAGGAGCAAAAATGGCAGTTCAACATGCCTGGATATAGAGTTCTCAGGCAGGATAGAGAGGGGAATAAAAAAGGTGCGGGTGTAGCATTATTAGTTAAAGAAACAATTGCAGCTGTGAGGAAGGATGATATATCAAATGAGGCCCTACGGGCTGAGCTCAGAAATAAAAAAGGGGCAGCCACACTGCTCAGAATGTACTTTAGACCCCCAAATAGTGGAAGGGAGTTAGAAGAGCAAATATATAAGCAAATTTGAATGCAAAAACAATAGGGCAATAATAGTTGGAGACTTTAACTACCCGAATATCAATTGGGATACAAACAGTGTGAAGAGCATAGTGGGCACAAAACTCTTGAACTGCATTCAAGAGAGCTTTTCAGCCAGCAAGTAACAAGCCCAAGGAGAGGTGGCATTATTCTAGATTTAGTCTTAGGAAATGAAGCTTGGTAAGTGGATGAAGTAGAAGTGGATGGCCATTTTCGAGATGGTGACCATAATACAGTTAGATTTAGCATCGTTATAGAAAAGGCTAAAGATAGAACAGGAGTAAAAGTTCTAAGTTGGAGGATGACAAATTTTACAAAGCCGAGAGTTGAACTGGATATAGCTATTAGAAGGGAAAATGGTGTCAAATAAGTGGGAGGTATTCAAAACCAAAGCGAGATTCTGTGGGCCCAGTGTAGACATGTCTGCAAAGAAAAAGGGTGATACTGACAAACCTAGAGCCCTCTGGTTATCCAGAAGTATACAGGGCAAAATAAAGCAGAAAAAGAAAGCTTTTGGCAGTCACAAAAAGTTTAATATTGTAGAAAGCCTGGAAGAGCATAGGAAAGTACAGGAGTGAAGTAAAAAAGGAAATTGGGAAAACAGGATACAAAAAAAATTGACTGGTGAAATGAAAGAAAACCCAAAAATGTTTTACAGTACATTAAAAGCAAGAGAATAACTGAGGAAAGGGTAGGGTCTATCAGAGATGTACATGGCAACTCGTGTGTTGTGCTGAAGATGTGTGTAGGGTTCTCAATGAGTACTTTGTCTCTGTCTTCAGTAAGGAGAAGGATGATGCTGACTTTCTAGTTAAAGAAGAATGAGAAATATTAGATAAAATAAGCATAGTGAGTGAGGAAATACTGGAGGTGCTGGCATCTTTGAAGGTGGATAAATCACCAAGGCCAGATGGGTTGTACCCCAGGTTGTTAAAGGAAGCCAGGGGGGAAATAGCAGATGCTCTGAGGATCATTTTCCAATCCTCACTAGATACAGGAGGTTATATTGTAGGCAGGCCAGTCTGACTTCAATGGTGGGCAAATTATTGGAATCAATTCTGAGACAGGATAAACTGTCACTTAGGCACGGGTTGACCAAGGATAGTCAGCATGGTTTTGTTAGGGGAAGGTCGTGTCTTACTAACTGAATAGAATTTTTTGAGGAAGTAACAAGGAGGATTGATGAGGGTGGTGCAGTGGTTGTTATCTACATGGATTTCAGTAAGGCATTTGACAAGGCCTCACAAGGCAGGCTGGTCAGAAAAGTGAGATCCCATGGGATACAGTGGAAAGTGGCGAGTTGGATGCAATATTAGCTCAGCGACAGGAAACGAAGGGTAATGGTCATTGGATGTTTTTGCGAATGGAAAGCAGTTTCCAGTGGCGCTCCACAGGGCTCAGGGTTCGGGCCCTTGCTGTTTGTTGTATATATTAATGATTTGGACATAAACATAGGAGGCATGATTGGGAAATTTGCAGATGACACAAAAATTGGCTATATGGGTGATAGTGAAGAGAATAGCTGTTGTCTCCAGAAAGATGTCAATGTTTTGATTGGGTGGGTGGAAAAATGGCAAATGGAATTGAATCCGGAAAAGCGTGAGGCAATGCATTTGGGGAAGGCAAACAAAGCAAGGAATACTAAGTAAACAGGAGGATATTGAGAGGGGTTGAGGAAGTGAGAATCCTTGGAGTGCATATCCACAGGTCCCTGAAGGTCGCAGGACAGATGGATAAGGTGGTAAAGAAAGCATCTAACCATCACCCCTTGACATTCAGTGGCATTACCATCATTGAATCCCCCACTATCAACATCCTGGGGGTTACCATTGACCAGAAACTGATCTGGACTGGCTATATAAATACTGTGGCTACAAGAGCAGGTCGGCTGGGAATCCTGCGGCGAGTAACTCACTTCCTGATTCCCCAAAGTCTGTTCACCATCCACAAGACACAAGTCAGGAGTGTGATGGAATACCCTCCATTTGCCTGGATGAGTGCAGCTCCAACTACACTCAAGAAGCTTGGCACCATCCAGGACAAAGCATCCTGCTAAATTGGCACCCGATTCACAAACATTCACTCCCTCCACCACCACCGCACAGTGGCAGCAGTGTGTACCATCAAGATGTAGAGCAGAAACTCACCAAGGCTCCTTAGACAGTGCCTTCCAAACCCATGACCACGACTAACTAGAAGGGCAGCAGACACATGGGAACACCACCACCTGGAAGTTCCCCACTAAGCCACTCACCTGACTTGGAAATATCTGACCGTTCCTTCACTATCGTCAGGTCAAAACCCTGGAGCTCCCTTCCTAACAGTATTGTGGGTATCACAGAATCAGACAGTGCAAAGGAGGCCCTTCGGCCCATCAAGTCTGCACCGACACGTCAGAAACACCTGACCTACCTAATCCCATTTACCAGCACTTGGCCCATAGCCTTGAATGTTATGACGTGCCATGTGCTCATCCAAGTACTTTGTAAAGGATGTGAGGCAACCCGCCTCCACCACCCTCCCAGGTAGCACATTCCAGACCGTCACCACCCTCTGGGTAAACAGGTTTTTCCTCACATCCCCCCTAAACCTCCTGCCCCTCACCTTGAACTTATGTCCCCTCGTGACTGACCCTTCAACTAAGGGGAACAACTGCTCCCTATCCACCATTATGTCCAAGCCCCTCATAATCTTGTACACCTCGATCAGGTACCCCCCTCAGTCTTTTCTGTTCCAACGAAAACAACCCAAGTCTATCCAACCTCTCTTCATAACTTAAATGTTTCATCCCAGGCAACATCCTGGTGAATCTCCTCTGCACCCCCTCCAGTGCAATCACATCCTTCCTATAATGTGGCGACCAGAACTGCACACAGTACTCCAGCTGTGGCCTCACCAAGGTTCTGTACAACTCCAACATGACCTCCCTACTTTTGTAATCTGTGCCTCGATTGATAAAGGCAAGTGCCCCATATGCCTTTTTCACCACCCCACTAACATGCCCCTCCGCCTTCAGAGATCTATGGACACACCACATACCTACACCACATGGCCTGCAGTGGGTCAAGAAGAATGGCGTGACGATGGGGGCAGCAGTGCGGTGATGGGGGTGGTGATGGGGACGGTGCGATGATGGGGGCAGCGGTGCGGAGATGGGGGTGGTGATGGGGACGGTGCGATGATGGGGGCAGCGGTGCGGAGATGGGCTGGTGATGGGGACGGCGCGGTGAATGGGGGAGGTGGGAAGGTGCGGGCGATGGGGGCGGCAGGGCAGCATAATGGGGCCATCACTAAATGCTTCCAAGCGTCTACTACTTGTAACTCGACTAATATATTTGTTGCAGTCTGAAGGAAGATGGTCGCTGTGGTTTCCAAGTAGAGAGAGTGGTCTCCGGTGAAGTGAAAAGGACAGGAGCTGTTCAGGAAGAACAGAAAGAGATAGTGGAGGTTGGAGCCAAAGAGCAGGGTGAGTATTCAGCTCAGTGAGACAGCAACCTATCAGCAGAACATGCCTTGTGTTGTTTCAGGAAATCCATCCCCCTTTCACACCCAAAATCCCATCTTCTGGGAGGCAGCATGGTGCTAAGTGCCTGGAGGTCACCTGATGGATTAGACGGTGGAGGGAGAAACATCATCCAGTGTTTCAGTTCTTAATTATTATCAGGACTCACTGGCTAGTATGTGACAGGAGGTGGGAGGACAGAATATGATGCCCCAAGCAGCTGAATATCCTGTTGAAACTGGGTCTCCACTTGCACTCAAAGAATAGAATTGTGTGGAGCTGGCACCCCCGTGAGATTCAACAGCCTCAGGTGGTGGGGCCAGCACTGAACAACGGAGAAGAGGGTTTTATCTCCCCCTGTGCCATACATTCACATGGGGGAAGGAGAGGGTGTAATGTGGTTTTGCTGTGTGACTGAAAGCAACTTGAACTTTAGCCTCTTGTCCTCTGCAGTAAGGAGGAGAAAAGCCAGGAGGAGTGGAGAGGAGGAGCAGAAGCTGCTGTCTGACGATGAGCTGGCAGGCAGGTCACAGGCTTTGAAAGAAAGCACTGGTGAGGAAGACACGCCTGCGGGGCAGAGGGAGGGACCTGTGCCCAGTCAGGACCCTCTCAGGTGGTTCGGAGTTCTGGTGCCACGGAGTTTGAAAATCGCTCAGGCTTCATTTAAAGAAGGTACAGATCCCAGAACCCTAATCCTAACAAGGTACCTGGAATGGGGAAAGCGAGAAGGAAAAGCGGGGTCTGAAACAGCAATTATCCAGAAGAGGGGAGGCGGGGCTGTCACCGAAGTGGGGGAGGGGATGGAGGGGAGGGGATGGGTGAGGTGGGAGGGGGATGGATGGGTGGGGGGGGGCGGTGGGTGGGGGGTGGGGGAGGTGGTGGGGGGGTAGGGGGTGAGGGGGAGGGGGTGGGGAGGAGGGGGTGGGTGGGAGGGGGATGGATGGGTTGGGGGGTGGGGGATGGGTGGAGGGGATGGATGGGTGGGGTTGGGGGTGGGGGGGAGAAGGTGGGGGTGGGGGGGAGAAGGTGGGGGTGGGGGGGAGAAGGTGGGGGTGGGGGGGAGAAGGGGGGGGTGGGGGGGAGAAGGGGGGGTGGGGGGAGAGTGGAGGGGAGGAGGTGTGGGGGTGAGGTGGATGGGTTGGGGGGTGGAGGTGATGGATGGGTGGGGAATGGAGGGGGTTGGTGGGGGAGAGGGGGGTGGGGGAGGGGGTCAGGGGGAGGGGGGTGGATGGGTGGGGGGAGAGGGGGTGGGTGGGAGGGGGATGGATGGGTTGGGGGATGGAGGCGATGGATGGGTGGGGGGGTGAAGGGGGTGGGTGGGGGAGGGAGGAGGTGGGGGGCCGTGCGTGCTGGGAGACGGAGCGAGGAGACTGGGCGCGCAGGGAGGAGGAGCGGGGAGGCTGTGCGTGCGAGGGGACAGAGTTGTGAGGCTGTCTGCACGAGGAAATAGATAATTGAAGTTATAAGAGTTTTTATGATTTTGCTCTCAATTCTGTACCTGCTTCACAATTGTTCGTTTACCCCTTGCTTGTGACTTGTGTTGTTTTCCTCTCCATGCTGTCTCCATGTGACATGGCCTATTTTTGATCTGGGTTGTTTTCTTCCTTCTATTATCCGCAGTGTTCACGTTTTTCATGCTTGTTTTGTCTCTGCATGACCCACATGTGTTTTTACTGCTGCCGCTATCTGTGAAGTGTATGTGTTATTCACCCTGTGTTGCACACTGTGCCTCACTTTTCCCATTTTTCCCCAGTTATGGAGATCGCAGCCGAGGTAGCAACTCTCCAGAGCAGCCTTGTGAGCACCAAGGCAGAGTACCAGGCTCTACTGCGGCAGAAACACAAAGTTATCGGACACCAGAGCGCGTGACAAAAGGAACTTCCTTCTGCCAACTCCAGGACAATTGGAGGTCAGCATCCTCCCCTTCATCCCCACTCCTGGGGATGGTTAAATGATTTCCCCATCCAGCCATCATGGTGACAGTCTCTTTTGTGGAACTGAGTTTTAGATAATGTTAAAATCCTAATTTTCTTGATTTCACAAGCATCCTATTGAAAACAACTTCGACACTGAAGGACACAGGGGTTTGGATCAATGACATGGGGAGGCTTCATGGGTGGCATTCAGTGCCAGCTTGGTACCACAGGTTAGCATGCCATCCTTTTCTGTCTGGGGACTGAGTTTCAACGCATACTTCACTGACGCGATGAAACTGCTTCCTGTCTGCTGCAAGGTTCTGATTTGTAATTCGGTTCAATCAGTTCTCGGATTGTGTAGAGTCACAATGTAAGGGTTCCTGCTATTGGCAGCACCACTCAAGAGAGACTGCAGGGTCCCTCTGCACTGTCCCCATCAAACACTCCCAGGACAGGTACAGCACGGGGTTAGATAGAGTAAAGCTCCCTCTACACTGTCCCATCGACAAATGCAGCACTTGTGTACAGAGTAAGGCACTGTCACAGAGTGTGTGCTCTCTCCAGCAATGTGACAGTTTCCACTTTCTCGCGTTAGTGCTCGGCCCTGCACTGACATTGCCCGATTACAGCATATAATGTCATGCCAATCATCTGCTCTAGATTTGGTCCCAGCCCCCAACATTAAGGTCCAGTGTTTAACCCACTGTGGACCTTAGTCTCTCCAAGATTGTTCATCAGGCCTGCGATCTTCCTTCAGTATCGAGAGTATAAACTTTCATGTCGGGATGTTTGTGTGATTGTACTGTAATACTGCACAGTGCTGAGGATTGCAGAATTGTTTTGGCTGTTTACTTTCATTGTTTCAGTTTAAATTTGGCGTATGAAAGCTTTCCAGTTGTTGTTTGAGGAAATAAATCATGACTGTGTGGCTTGGTTTGATGTGACCGCCTGGTGTGATTTTTGTGCCGCACAGACCGGGAATGGCCCAGGTTGTGTCTCTGGCCTGTGATGAATTAGCTGATAGACCACAGTCGAGGGAAGAGATGTTGCGATTGGGGAAGGATATAAAAACCAACCTCATTCCTGCTCTTGATTACTACCCGGTGACCCTTGCTAACGAGTGTACGTGTCTTGGGATCAGCAGAGGATTATGCTCAGCTCTAATATTCCCCCCTCACACCCATGGTTCAATAATCTAAGCCCACAGGCAAAGCATTGATCATCGGGTGAGGTCCAAGAAGAAGGTAAGTAAAGTTTGGAATGCTACCCACCCCCAAGTACAGAAAGAGTTGGTGCCTTCGGAAGTGAGGGAATTGTAGGGGAGAAAGGTACAGTGTGAGTGGGATGTGCAAGGAGATTGAGAGGGTCTGAGGGAATTTTGTATTGTCTGGGGCTACTCATAATAGGACCGAAGCACTCGGCCCATCTTGTCACTTTGTGTATTGCTTTCCCTTAGCAAGGGGAGTTGAGGCTAAGTGTAGTCTTCAGTTGAAGTGGAGAAAAATGAAGAGGTGTGCTGACTTACTTAATCAGGGTCTGCAAACCATATACAATGAAAGTAGAAAATGCTGGAATTACTCAGCAGATCAGGCAGTGCTTGTGGAGAGACAAATGCTGGTAATGTTACAGATTGCTGATCATCCATAGTATTTTCTGTGGACTATATTCTGTACCCAATTTAAAATAATACATTCTCTCCTTGTTTTTTTATATAATGCAGTTGCAAAACTTGGTTAATTGGGAAGCAGAGTAATGAAGTTAGTTGCATCGTAGACTCTTCTAAGCAGCCCAGGCCAAGGGACAGTCACAGCACCACCACAGGCAGGGGAAGAGGAGAGCAGCAGCATTTACAGAAAACAGTCTCCATTAGAAACTTGGTGTTCTAATGAAGGATCTGGGATATATCAGAGTTGTTTGGAATTTCAGCAAGGGTGTGGGATATATCAGTGTTGCAGTGAAGGGTGTGGGATATATCAGTGTTGCAGTGAAGGGTGTGGGATGTATCAGTGTTGCAGTGAGGGGTGTGGGATGTATCAGTGTTACAGTGAGGGGTGTGGGATGTATCAATGTTACAGTGAGGGGTGTGGAATACATCGGAGCGTTAGAGTGAGGGGAGTGGGATATATCAGAGTGTTACAGTGAGGGGTGTGGAGTATATCAGAGTGTTACAGTGAGGGGTGTGAGGTATATCAGAGTGTTACAGTGAGGGGTGTGGGATGTATCAGTGTTACAGTGAGGGGTGTGGGGTATATCAGAGTGTTACAGTGAGGGGTGTGGGATATATCAGAGTGTTACAGTGAGGGGTGTGGAGTATACCAGAGTGTTACAGTGAGGGGTGTGGGATGTATCAGTGTTACAGTGAGGGGTGTGGGGTATATCAGAGTGTTACAGTGAGGGGTGTGGAATACATCGGAGTGTTAGAGTGAGGGGAGTGGGATATATCAGAGTGTTACAGTGAGGGGTGTGGGGTATATCAGAGTGTTACAGTGAGGGGTGTGGGGTACATCACTGTTATAATGAGGGGTGTGGGACATAGTGCGTTACAGTGAGGGGTGTGGGGTACATCACTGTTATAATGAGGGGTGTGGGACATAGTGCGTTACAGTGAGGGGTGTGGGATATATCAGGACGTTACAGTGAGGGGTGGGTGTGGGATATATCAGAGCGTTACAATGAGGGGTGTGGGATATATCAGAGCGTTACAGTGAGGGGTGTGGGATATATCAGAGTGTTACGGTGAGGGGTGTGGGATATATCAGAGTGTCACAGTGAGGGGTGTGGGGTATGTCAGAGCGTTACGGTGAGGGGTGTGGGATATATCAGAGCGTTACAGTGAGGGGTGTGGGATATATCAGAGTGTTACGGTGAGGGGTGTGGGATATATCAGAGTGTCACAGTGAGGGGTGTGGGGTATATCAGAGTGTTACAGTGAGGGGTGTGGGGTATGTCAGAGTGTTACGGTGAGGGGTGTGGGATATATCAGAGTGTCACAGTGAGGGGTGTACGATTTGTCCGACTCTTAGTGAGGATCTGGGATTTGTCACACAGTGTTATGCTCAAAGGGTTTATTAGTACTTCAGTGAGGTGCGTAGATGATTATTCATCCACTGCTTGTAATTTAATTGTGTTCAGAATAGTGTCCTCAGTCGAATTCCATGAGCTTTCGGTTCAGGCGCACAGGGTGACATATCGTCCCTCCATCCCGCCGAAGTAGGAGCGCTCCCATTCGCTCATCAGCTCGAAATGCAGGGGTCGGTGACAGAAGCTGCAGGCTGCCGAGGACAGGGACTGGATGGGAAGCCCCACCTCCTTCCAAGCATCAACCAGGCAACCTGCAAAGAAATGAGATTACTTCTGAGGAGAGGTGAGAGAGACTGGGGCTATTTTCATTCAAACAGTGAAGGTGAACAGGAGATCATATAAAGGGGTCAGCAGGGATTTTTTTTGTACGTAAACCAGGAAAGAATATTTCTTCTGGTTGTGGGTCTGTTACTGAAGAGCACCAGTTTAAGATCACCACATAAAAGATGAAGGGAGAGGGTAGGGGAGCATTATTTTCACCATTTTTGATATGCAATCTCTGACCAGAAATAGTGGGGAAAGCAAAATCCATGGTAGATTTAAAGGAGAAGTGGAAAAATACAAGAACCTGCGTTTCTGCAATACTTTTCACAATCTTGGGACTTGCCCAAGTGCTTTAGAGTTGATGAAGGTTTAGGAAAACCTGGCAATCAGTGTCTGCACAGCAAAATTCCATGTAGAGGAATAAACAGTCACCGAATCTGTTTTTTTTCTGACGGTTGAGGGGATAATTTCAGCCCTCGGACACCGCGAGAACTATCGCTTCTCTTCTAATCGTGGCCAAAGGATCTTTCACATCCAACTGAACAGGCAGACAGGATGTCCTCTCATCCAAACACCTCAGACAGTGCAGTACCCCCACAGGGGTGCGTTGAAGTGCTCAGATCCTCAAGTGCAGCTCAAACCCATGACCTGGAGCGGCTGCTAGTGGTATCAATGGTCGAATGTTTAATGCGTCAAACCCTGTCCACTTTGGCAGACAATGTGATGTTGCAGAGATACAGCTGTAGCACCGTAAAACTTCTGGTGCTGATTTATCAGTAACACTGAGATCTGGGGCCTGGTTCTTTGTTCCCTCCAGATCTCTTGCCACTGCTCCCCCCAATTCCTGTTCTGGCTGCATGAACAGTGACGTGAGTCTGTGTGGTACGTGACTGAGTGCCGCAGCCCAACACAATCCTGCCTCCTCCTCACATACAGAAAGGACCCAACAACAAGAAACCCAAAGTGAATTCTGAGTCCAGGGACACTGCCTTCATTTAGGTTGCCCCTTGCTAACAGCCTCACGGAGATCAGTGTCTCTCAGCAGGCACCAGGAAGCAACCCTGGGGTTTCCCTGTCGCACTCCATTGCACATCTCTGTTACTCACCCACAAAGTAGTCCATCATCCAAGGTTCATGATGTGGGGAGGGGGCAAGTCGGAGGAGCTCCTCTCCCCGGGGGACAGTCGGGTAGTTAATGGCCTGCAAGTAGATGTCATGTCGACTCATCATGATGTTGCAGATCTCCGTGTTCTTTGCAGCATCACACACCTTCGAGAAACAGCAGCCAATTAAACATGATTAGCTCCCGCAGCTCTCAGATCTCCCCCTTCCAAAATATAACCCTCCCTTTACCCACACTCCAGTGTTTGTTCAGTCTCCAAACCATTGACAGGGAGAAGGTGGTGTAATGGTAAATATCACTGTGCTAGTAACCCAGAGGTCCAGGCTAATGCTCTGGGACACGGGGATTTAAATCCTGTCACAACAGCTGGTGGAATTTAAATTCAGTTTATAGATCTGGAATATGAAGCTGGTCTCAGTAATGGTGACCCTAAAACTGTCATCAATTGGCGTGCAACCCCTTCTGCTTCACTTAATGCCCTTTGGAGAAGGAAATCTGCCGTCCTTACCCAGTCTGGCCGACACGTGACTCCAGTCGCACCAGCAGTGTGGTTGACTCTCGACTGCCCTCTGAAATGGCCTAGCAAACCACTCAGCTCAAGGGCAAATAGGGATGGGAAACAAATGCTGGTCTTGCCATTGGCGCCCACATCCCATGAGAGAATACCATTTAAAAAAACACCCCTTGCTAAACACCTTTCCACTTGCTGAGCTGCAAAATGTTTCCTGGCCTTGATCCTAAAATTGCTCTTTGTACCCTGACCCTTTTCTCCTTGCTGCTTTGGGAGTTATTTGGGAGTATTATTCCAGCTTTAATTTATCCTATTTATATGTTATCTTCCTCTAAGGTTCATCTGTTTGGGAGGTTGGAAAGCCCTTGCATCGAGTTCCCCTTTTTCTTCCCTCCCATGTTGGGGTTCCTCTGTTTTATTTCTGTGTGTTCTGGTGATTAAAGCTTTCCCTGATACCCCAGGGGCAACCTGACCAGGGCGTTTCACTGTCTCAGAATGTTGTCTGTTGAACTGAACTCCTCTATTATATATAGGCCCGAGGATCATGTAATACACACTTTCACTTCACCTCATACTGTTTGGAAATGGTAAGCGACAACTCAGTTAATGCCCTGGATGTCTTTCAACTCCCATCTTTGGAGTACAAGTGCCTCATGTTCTTATCGTCAATACTCAGCAAGTTACATTTGTCTGCACTGTATTAATTTGCTGCTGACCAGCCCAGTTGCAAACTCTGTCGAGCTCCCTTTATATGACGTAGGCTGCTTCCACCAACTTCATTTTTCTTTCCTGTCAGACTGGGATATCATTTCAGAAGCATCCAATATCATTCAGACAGGGTCTGTTCAAGGTCAGGTTAATAGATACAGTTAACAGTAATTACACTTAATGAGAGTGTAGTGAGACATAACCCTGTGTCCCTCTTTAGACAGTGCAATTACCCTGGCACAGGCCAGTGTCCTTGGTTATACAGTGAGATTACCACTGCACAACCCTGTATCACTCGTTATACAATGAGACATAGTCCTGTGTCATTGGTGATCCGGCGAGGTTACCTGTTACAGCCCTGTGTCACTGGTTATAAAGTGAAATTACATTGTTATAACCCTGTGTCACTGGTTATACAGTGAGATTACATTGTTATAACCCTGTGTCACTGGTTATACAGTGAGATTACATTGTTATATCCCTGTGTCACTGGTTATACAGTGAAATTACATTGTTACAAAGATAAAAACAAAAAGCTAAAAGCTACTGCGGATGCTGGAAATCCAAAACAAAATAAAAACAGAATTACCTGGAAAAACTCAGCAAGTCTGGCAGCATCGGCGGAGAAGAAATCAGTCAACGTTTCGAGCCCTCATGGCCCTTCAGCAGAACTGAAGCATAGTTTCAACAAGGGAGAAATATAAATTGGTTTAAGGTGGGTGGGGGGGAAGAGACACATTGGAGAGACCAAACGCAAACTGGGCGACCGTTTTGCGGAACACCTGCGGTCTGTCCGCAAGAAAGACCCAAACCTCCCTGTCGCTTGCCATTTTAACACTCCACCCTGTTCTCTTGCCCACATGTCTGTCCTTGGCTTGCTGCATTGTTCCAGTGAAGCCCAACGCAAACTGGAGGAACAGCACCTCATCTTCCGACTAGGCACTTTACAGCCTTCTGGGCTGAATATTGAATTCAACAACTTTAGATCTTAAACTCCCCCTCCCCCCATCCCCACCCCGTTTCTTTCCCCCCCCCACCCGCCTTTTTTTTCAATAATTTATATAGATTCTTCTTTCCCCACCTATTTCCATTATTTTTAAATCTAAAACTAAAACCTTTAGGTCTTTCCACCCCACCCCCACTAGAGCTGTACTTTGAATATCCTGTCTTGCATTCTTAATTAGCACTTTTCTCAGACAAAGACCACCACCTTCAACACCTCTTTGACCCTTTTGTCTCTGACATCTTTTGATTATCTGCTCACACCACACCCTCAATGTGTCTCTTCCCCCCCACCCACCTTAAACCAATTTATATTTCTCCCTTGTTGAAACTATGCTTCAGTTCTGCTGAAGCGCCATGAGGGCTCGAAACGTTGACTGATTTCTTCTCCGCCGATGCTGCCAGACTTGCTGAGTTTTTCCAGGTAATTCTGTTTTCATTTTGTTTTACATTGTTACAACCCTGTGTCACTGGTTATACAGTGAGATTACATTGTTATAACCCTGTCACTGGTTATACAGTGAGATTACATTGTTACAGCCCTGTGTCACTGGTTATACAGTGAGATAACATTGTTACAACCCTGTCACTGGTTATACAGTAAGATTACATTGTTATAACCCTGTGTCACAGGTTATACAGTGAGATTACATTGTTAAAACTCTGTGTCACTGGTTATACAGTGAGATTACATTGTTATAACCCTGTGTCACTGGTTATACAGTGAGATTACATTGTTATATCCCTGTGTCACTGGTTGTACAGTGAGATTACATTGTTATATCCCTGTGTCACTGGTTATACAGTGAAATTACATTGTTACAACCCTGTGTCACTGGTTTTACAGTGAGATTACATTGTTAAAACTCTGTCACTGGTTATACAGTGAGATTACATTGTTATAACCCTGTGTCACTGGTTATACAGTGAGATTACATTGTTACAGCCCTGTGTGACTGGTTATACAGTGAGATTACATTGTTACAACCCTGTCACTGGTTATACAGTGAGATTACATTGTTATAACCCTGTGTCACTGGTTATACAGTGAGATTACATTGTTACAGCCCTGTGTCACTGGTTATACAGTGAGATTACATTGTTACAGCCCTGTGTCACTGGTTATACAGTGAGTTAACATTGTTACAGCCCTGTGTCACTGGTTATACAGTGAGATTACATTGTTACAGCCCTGTCACTGGTTATACAGTGAGATTACATTGTTATAACCCTGTGTCACTGGTTATACAGTGAGATTACATTGTTACAGCCCTGTGTGACTGGTTATACAGTGAGATTACATTGTTACAACCCTGTCACTGGTTATACAGTGAGATTACATTGTTATAACCCTGTGTCACTGGTTATACAGTGAGATTACATTGTTACAGCCCTGTGTCACTGGTTATACAGTGAGATTACATTGTTACAGCCCTGTGTCACTGGTTATACAGTGAGATTACATTGTTACAGCCCTGTGTCACTGGTTATACAGTGAGATTACATTGTTACAGCCCTGTCACTGGTTATACAGTGAGATTACATTGTTACAGCCCTGTCACTGGTTATACAGTGAGATTACATTGTTACAGCCCTGTGTCACTGGATATACAGTGAGATTACATTGTTACAGCCCTGTGTCACTGGTTATACAGTGAGATTACATTGTTACAGCCCTGTCACTGGTTATACAGTGAGATTACATTGTTACAGCCCTGTGTCACTGGTTATACAGTGAGATTAACCCAACACAGCCCTGTGCCATTGTTGGATAGTGTCACTTGTTCTATGGTGAGTTGATGCTGCCCAAGACTCTGATCACTTACCCGTATGGGGATGATGTGGCTGGGACAGTTGATGACCGGCAGACCTGCATCCATCAGCAGCTGCCGCATGTGCTTGACGTTGCGCTGGTGAGACCGGCGCAGCGCCTGACCCTCCTCGCTCTTTAAGGTACGCACGGACTCCAAGGCACCAGCCAGCACCATTGGAGGCAGTGCTGTGGTGAAGATGAAGCCTGCAGCATAGGATCGTATTGTATCTGTGAGCGAGGCTGTGCTGGCAATGTATCCGCCCACACAGCCAAAAGCTTTACCTGGAAAGGATGAAAGATTAACGTTCAATTTCAGTCCTGCATGACTTGGGGAGTAAATAGCGGGCCCCGTGTAACACTTGGGCACACCCAGCAATAAAGGCCCAAGTCCCATCTCCACTTACTTCCTCCAGAGTCAATCTCCCCTTCTCGGCAGCTGTTCCCTCC
The DNA here is from genome assembly GCF_964194155.1 of Cetorhinus maximus. NCBI lineage: Eukaryota > Metazoa > Chordata > Chondrichthyes > Lamniformes > Cetorhinidae > Cetorhinus > Cetorhinus maximus. Next base: position 318,166 of record NW_027596187.1, on the reverse strand, counting down.
CTCCCACAGAATCACAGAATTTTAACGGCACAGGAGGAGGCCATTCGGCCCATCATGTCTGCACCGGCTCTCCAGATGAGCATTATAACCTCATGCCATTGCCCTGCCTTTTCCTCGTTCCCCTGCACATTGTTTCTATTCAAATAATCATCTAATGCCCTCTTGAATGCCTCGATTGAACCTGCCTCCACAACACTTCCAGACAGTGCGTTCCAGATCTGAACCACTCATTGGGTGAAAAAGTTTTTTCTCGTGTCACATTTGCTTCTTTTGCAAATGACTTTAAATCTGTTCCTTCTCATTCTTGACCTTTTACGAGCGGGAACAGCTTCTCCCTCATGATTTTAAACATCTCTATCAAATCTCTTCTTAGCCTTCTTCTCTTCCAAGGAGAACAGTCCTAACCTCTCCAATCTATCCTTATAGCTGAAGTTTCTCATCCCTGGAACCATTCTTGTAAACCTCTTCTGCACTCTCTCCAATGTGTTCACATCCTTCCTATAATGTGGTGCCCAGAGCTGTACACAATACTCCAGCTGAGGTCTAATGAGTGTCTTATATAAGCTCGGCATAACCTTCCTGCTGTTGCACTCTATGCCCCTATTAATAAAGCCCAGGATACTATACGCTTTATTAACTGCTCTTTCCACCTGTCCAGCCACCTTCAATGATCTATTCACATATACACCCAGGTCTTTCTGCTCCTGCACCCCCTTCAAAATTTCACCCCTTATTTTATATTGTCTGTCCATGTTCTTCTTACCAAAATGCATCACCTCACACTCCTCTGCATTGAACTTCATCTGCCATCTACCTGCCCACTCCACCAACTTGTTTATTTTCTCTTGAAATTCCACACAGTTGTGCTCACAGTTCACAACGCTCCCAAGCTTCATATCATCCTCAAACCTTGAAATTGTCCCCTGCACACCAAGATCTAGATAATTAGTATATATCAGGAAAAGCAAGGGCCCCAATACCAACCCCTGGGGAGCTCCATTACATACTTTCCCCCAGCCCGAAAAATGTCCATTGACCATTACTCTCTGCTTCCTATTTTTCAGCTAACTTTGTATCCACTTTGCTACTGTCCCTTTTATTCCATGAGCAATAACTTCTCACAAGTCTATTGTGTGGCACTGCATCGAATGCCATTTGAAACCCCATGTACATCACATCAACAGCATTACCCTTATCAGCCTTTTCTATTACCTGTTCAAAAACTCCAGCAAGTCACTTAAACACAATTTCCCCTTTAGAAATATACGCTGACTCTTCCTTACCAATCCATATATTTATATATTTCCATACGGACTACTAATCTATCCTGAATAATTGTTTCTAGAATCTCGCTCACCACTGGCGAAGTTAAACTGACTGGTCTGTAATTGCTGGGCTTATCCTTACAACCTTTTTGAACAAGGGCGTAATGTTTGCAACCTCCCCTGAGTCTAGGTGAGATTCATGGCCAGTGCCCCTGCAATTTCTACTCTCACTTCCTTCAACATCCTTGGATGTATCTCATCCAGTCCTGGTGCCTTGTCAACTCCCTACATGTATTTTTAGCCATGTTGAGGGGGAGGGGGTGCCCATTAATATTGTTCTGAGGAGTGACCCACCATGAATGACTATACAGTGAACATCGGCAACCTATTCAACCACATTGCACCCCAGACTGCTTCTGTTCATTCCTTGTTGCCCATGCAACAGGCATCAACCGAGAGGGATCAGGCACAGGAACCCTCCTGCCATTCCAAGTCAGACGTACTGAAGCCAATTGGAGTGTTCCATTCCCCTTAACCTTCTCTGCTCTAAGGAGAACAATTCCAACTTCTCTAGTCATTCTCCATAACTGAAGTCCCGCATCCCTTTTCCGATTAAGTGGCCAAGGCCATGACAGCTTTCCTGATAGTTCTACCGAGAAGTGGCCACGATACTCCAATAGGTCCTAACCAGTATTTTATCAAGGTTTAGCTTAACTAACTTGCTTTAGTATTCTGTGCCTTTATTGTAAAGCCAAAGAACCTGTATGTCTTTTCAACAGATTTCTCAACTTATTCTGTCACCTTCAAAGATTTGTGCGCATACCCTCCCAGATCTCACTGTTCCTGTACGCACTTTAAAATGTTACCATTTAGTTTCTATTGCCTCTGTCCTTCCTTCCTACTGGAATGCATCACTTCACACAGCTCTGTGTTAAATTTCTGCCAAGTGTCTGTCTATTTCGCCAGTCTGTTGTTATCCTGAGGTCTATCATTATTCTCCTCATTGTTAACTATATTCCAGACTATATCGCAAACTTTGAAATTATGCCCTGTATACCTATGGAAAAGGTTAGTAGCTCTAAAATTGATCCCTGGGAAACAACACTGTGCGCTACCTTTCACCCGCTTGTTTATCAAGAATCTATCTATCTCTTCCTTAAACTAGAACCAGATCCACTACTTGTTCCTTTTTTGGGCTGGAAACATACTGATCAATAAAGCTCTTGTATATATTTCAGGAATTCCTCCCCATTTGCCTTTTACACTATTGTCTTGCCTCTGTTATTTCCTATTCCATTATTCTAATGGAATTCCATTATCACTGCTCTAAACTTCTTGCACTTTCCTGCAGATTTTCTCCTCTGTCTCTTTCCCACTATTTGGCGACCATCACCTATCAGTGTAATATTGTTCCTTAATTCTAACCAATAGATTCTGACTTTAAACCCGCGAATTTATGATCCCTTCCCAGTGCTGCAGCAGTATCTTTGATCAATAGTGCTATTCCTCCCTCCTTTCTTTCCTTCCCTTGCCTTCCCTGAATACCTTGCAGTCCAGGAATATTAAGTTCCCAATCCGCTCCCTGTTTGTGCCAGGTCTTCATTAGTGCTGCTGTGTCATAGTTCCAATGTGCCTGCACATCACCAGCCTTATTCACCACACTGTGTGTGTTTAAGCGGACGCACTCCAAGCTTGCCTTAGTCTGCTTTGCGTTCTCCCCCAAATAAATGAGCTCTGGCCCTCAACAATGTGCAAAGTGCAACCGAGATGCTGACTCACCCAGTGTTCCAGATATGATGTCTATTTTGTGCATGATGCCATCTCGCTCTCCGACCCCAGCTCCATGAGTTCCATACAAACCCACAGCATGCACCTCGTCTACAAAGGTAATGGCTCCATATTTGTGAGCGACATCACACAGCTCCTCCAATGGACAGATGCCACCTAGGTTACAGGAAGTGACAGTTTAATGACTGGTTTCAACCATTCGATACAGTCACACAGTAAATGACCGCTACTATGCACAAATAGTAGCTCTGTGCAGTTACAGTGAATGAATGGTAGCTCTGTACAGTTAGAGAATAAGTTTCATTACCTTCATAAATCAATAAAATGCAAGGCAGGCTACCATTAGCACTGTGAAACTTGAGAGTTGCTTTGCCACCCTGCCACTACATTATCCTCCTTTAATCTGTGTTCCCAGTGCACAGTTACCAGATTAGGAGGCTGAGCAGCGGTTGATTGACACACACCCCACCGTTCTAACCCTAGCTGAGATGTTGGTTTTTCCTAGTTCTCAGTTAGATAGCAAGGTGACTTTCACCATATAATCTAGGCTGATTCCCAGTGCATTACTGAGGGAATGCTGCACTTTTGGAAGCATCGCCTTTCAGACGTTTGCTTGTTCGGTTGGAATTAACGATCCCACAGCTACTCTTTAAATTAGAAAAGTGGGAGTTCTCCCGGCGCCCCTGGGGCCACATTCCTCTGTCAAACCACTGTCAAATGGATTATCTGACCACCCATTTCAAAACTCTCTTTATAGGAACTCGATAAGCTCAAATTGGCTACTGTACTTCCTTATGTCACTGCATTGACTGCACTTTGGTGTAAACTAGTTGGCTGTGAAATTCCTTGGCATGTTGTGAGGTCATGAAAGGTGCTACAGAAACGCAAGTTCCTCCTTTCTTGGATTCTCGAGGGGCCAATTATGAATCTTTGGACCCTCCTCAAATTGACCAGGTAAACCAGAAATGTGCCACAACTTTCTAACTAGAGGAATGGTGAGCAACATGCCGACATCGCCAACTTTTGCCACCACAGAGCAAGGCCCCTCTCCTCAGGTAAAATTCCACCCCCTCCAAAGTGACATCTCGAAGGTCAAAGATTGATTCTAACGCATACAAATTGCTAGATGATAATGAAGTTTTTTTTTGATATTTGTATGGCTGGGGATGTGGTTATCGATCGATGTCGAGGTTAACAATCCATTCAACGGCTTCAGCTGACATATAATGAATGGTTGTGATGCCACCAGGAATGAATCTCTTGGGGCAGAAGTTCAGTGTATGGGTGATGGCCTGACTTGGATGGCCACAGTCACAATTTGAGCTGTTTCTTATGTTCCCCCGTTTGTGGAGCAAACAGCCACATCTTTCCCGGATGGTCCTCAAGCGGTTCGGGGTTGTCCAGACTTTGCATGGAAGGTTGAAACCTGGGGCTGCACCAGAGACTGGAGCTGATAACTATTCACAGCGATCTATTTTGATCATTTAATCCACAACAAGCCAAGACATGAGTTGTGGAAAACCCCAGTGATGAGGAACTTTGGGAACCATAGGCCCAAAATCAGCTGTATACATCCCAGGCATGCTACAGGCACCACTTGGTGTCTTAAATGGCTCATATACTGCATCCCAAAATATTATTTTCTAAAATAAATGTAGTAACACAATGAAAAGCTGCTGTGTATTTAACTGAGCGACACTGACACTGGGGCTCCCTCCTCTTCTCCTTGCGCCATGATCTCTTGAACTGGCACCGCAATATTGCGCCGGATTTCTTACCATCCATTGAATGCACCGTCTCAAATGCGACGATTTTGGGAGCCTTTGGGTCTGACTCCTTCAGCAGCTGCTCCAGATGTTCGACGTCATTGTGCCGGAAAACAAACTTAGGGATTCCGCTGTTCCTGATCCCCTGGATCATGGATGCGTGATTCCCAGCATCCGAGTAAATCTCACAGCCTGTGGGATTCAAACAGTTTCTTAACCATTTGCTTGTTCTGGAATTCCCTACTTCAAACATACAGGAAACTGAGGCTCATTGGGAACACTCTCCCTCGCCATTTGTCTGTGCTCTCTCTCTCTCTCTCTCTCTCCCTGACGCACTCCCTCCCTTTCCCTCTGTCTTCCTCCCGCAAGTTTTGACCTCCCTAGCCCTTGTCCTCCTCACCAAGTAATGGTTAATCTCTGTTTTCTCGGTCCTGTACCTGGAAGCAGTTTGGCCAGAGTGAAGAGAGTCGAGTCATTAGCCACGTAACAGGATGTGAAGAGAAGTGCAGCATCCTTTTGGTGAAGGCTGGCCAGCTCCGACTCCAGGTCCACGTGGAACTTGCTGGTTCCGGAGATATTCCGAGTCCCACCAGCTCCTGCACCATACTCCTGCACCGTCTCCCTGCAGACAGCAGATTGAGGAATGTTTACACGACATTATGAAGCTGCATTTCAAAATGGTCGTCTCAGGCACTCAGATTGTCCTATTGTGTTTTACAACTAATGAAGTGCAATCACTGTTATAGGCAAATGGAGTCAGCACTGCAAAGTGATGAATAAACAGTTTGTTGGTATTATTGGCTGAGAGTGAGATGTTGGCACCTGGAGAGCTCCCCCTCCCCCGCACCTCCTCTTCCAGTAGTCAGCTAGGAAGTTATTATATTTTTACATTTTCAGTATATCAGTCGATTTTTCCATAGTTTTATGATATGGGAACCAAGACCAATTGCAATTATCCGGGAAATACTATTTGAGGGTGGGGGACACTTAGGGCAGGGCCTCCAGGCATAAGAAGTAGGAGTAGGCTAATTCAGTCCTTCGAACCTGCTCTGCCATCCAATACAACCATGGCTGAACTTCTACCTCAACTCCACCTTCCTGTACTATTCCCGTATTCCTTAGTATCCAAAAATCCTGTCTCGATCCCTGTCTCGAATATACACTCGGGCTGAGTATCCATAGACCCACAACACGCTGAGCCAAAAGATTTCTCCTCGCCTCAATCCTAAGTGGCTGACCCCCTTATTCTGAGACTATGGCCCCTCTAGTTCTAGACTTCCCAGCCTGGGGAAACATCCTCATGTACCCAGCATGTACCCTATCAAGCCTCTTAAGAACGTTATATGTTTCAATGAGATTGCTTCTTATTCTCCTAAATTGTGTGGCCTGTTAATGTGCTTTATATCCATTCAGCCCGTCCTCCATGTTGGTGTTTATGCTCTACAAACCTCCTCCACCAACTTTCCTCATCTAACTCTATCAGCATAACGCTGAATTCCCTTCTCAGAAGTTTATCCAGTCTTCCCTTAAATAAATCTATATTGTTTGCTTCAATCTATTAGCTCGCCCCTCAGCCTTCTTTTCTCAAGAAAAAAAAAGACCCAGCCTGTTCATCGTCTCCTGATAGGTATAATTCCACAGTTTAGGTATCATCCTTGTAAAAAATTTTTGCATCCTCTCCAGTGCTTCTATATCTTTCTTATAATATGTTGATCAGAATTGTGTACACACTTTGGGTGTAGTCTAACAAATATTCTATCCTAGTTTGGCAAAGATTCTTTGCTTTTCAATTCCACCCCTTTAGAAGTGCACCCTTGTGTTTGACTGCTTTTGATTTATCACCGTATTAATACGAGGTGCTACTTAATAGGGATTTCCATTTTGATTAACGATCTCTGGATGAACCTTACCTCCAGCATCCAAGAATAAGATCCTAGGTATGTATCCCTTTGATTTCGCATCCCCACCCCATTTAGATTGTTATTTTTCTGGTTAGTATGTAACAGAATTTATTTGCGAATTTTGCAAGCTTGTTAATAACTTCCTGTAATTTGTTGCAGTGATCGTCCTCTGCAATTTGGTGTCATCTGCAAATTCAGAATTTTTTTTTTATTCCAATGCATAAATTGTTAATATAAATTGTGACTAACAGCGGTCCCAGCATTGATCCTTGTGGAACACCAGCTCCCACCTTCTGCCACTCTGAATAACTACCCTTTATCTCTACACTTCACCTCTACTCCCGGCTTTTGGCTTGAAACCAGCTAGCTATCCATTGTGCAACTTGTCACCTAACATTCTCAGACCTTATTCAACAACTATAACCCCAACCTGTATTTATATAGCACATTTTAATGAAAAATTATTGGCTGAGAGGGAGATGTGGGACTTGGAACCAGCCAGTTCCACATGGACCTATAATTTAATGGAACTAAAAAGCCCAAGGTGCTTCACAGGGACATTTTAAAAGAAAATATGACCATGAGCCACATAAGTTTATATTAGGACAGGTGACCAAAAGCTTGGTCAAAGCGTTTTAAGGAATACCTTGATGGGTTTTAAGGTGTGCCTTAAAGGAGGAGAGCAAGATGGAGAGGTTTTAGGGAGGGAGTTTCAGAGCTTTGGGCCTAGACAGCTGAAGCACAAGTACCAGGAGTGGAGCGATTAAAATCAGGGATGCTCGACAGCTGGGATTAGAGGATCACAGATAGCTCAGAGTTGTAGGGCTGGAGGCGATTCCCGAGGTAGGGATGGCCAGGCCACAGAGGGATTTAAAAGCAGGATGCAAATCTTAAAATCAGGACTTAACAGGAAACCAGAGTGTGAGCAAACAGGTGAATGGGATGTAACATGAGTTTGGACATGGGTACCAGAGTTTTGGATATTCCAGTTATGGTGACCAGTGAAGTTGTATTAGATTTGTCAGGTCTGTCATGGATGAGGATTTCAACAGAACAGCTGAGGCAGGGGCAGAGTTGGATAATGTTACAGAGGTAGAAAATAGGTGGCCTTAGTCGCGGTGTGGATTTGTGGATGAAAGCTCATCTCGAGGTCAAATATGACTACAAGGTTGTAAAGTGTCTGGTTTAGCCTCGGGCAATTGTCAAGGAGAGGGATAGAGTTGATGGTGAGGAAGTGGGCCCGAAGACAATATCTTCAGTCTTCCCAATATTTAATTGGACGAAATTTCTGCTCATTCAGTACTGAACTTTGGACAAGCGGCCTGATAGTTTAGAGACAGTGGAGAGATGGTGCTCAGTTAAAGTTGGATGTTGTCAGCATATAAGTGGAAACTGATATCGTGTTTTGGAAGATGTCACTAAGAGGAGCATGTTGATGAGAAATAGGAGGGGGCCAAGGAGTGATCCTTGGAGACTCCAAAGGTGACTGTGTGGGAATGGGAAGAGAAGTCATTGATGGTGATTCTTTGGAAACAGATAAATAAGAACACAGTCATGTGAGAACAGTCCCACCATTCTAGGTGACCCTGGAGAAGCATTGGAGGAGGATGATATGGATCAACTGTGTTGAAGGCTGCAGACCAGCTGAGGAAGGATAGCTTGCCTTTGTCACAGTTACACAGGATGTGATTTGTGACTTCGAAAGCTGTTTCGATCTTGTGGCGGGGCAGAAACCTGATTGCAGGGATTCAAACATGGAGTTCTGGGTTGGGTAGGCATGAATTTGGAAGGCAGCAACACCTTTGAGGACTTTAGTGAGGAGGAGATGGGGCAGTAGTTTGCAAGGATGGAGGAGTCAAGAGTTGTTTTTTTTGAGGAGAGAGTGATGACAGCAGCTTTGACAGAGAGGAGGACAAAACCTGAAGAGAGAACCGTTAACAATATCAGCTAATGTGACAGCCAGGAGAGGAAGGTGAGTGGTCAGTAGTTTAGTGGGAATGGGGTTGAGAGAGCAGGAGATGGGTCCCATGGACAAAATGAGCTCGAAGAGGGCCTGACGGGTGATGGGAGAGAAACTAGGGAAAGATACAAGTTCAGGGCTCTGCCAGTGGGAAGCCTTACAGGAGGTTCGGCCTGCTGGACTAGAGGGAGGGAGGGAAGTGGCAGAGGCAGCTGATTGGATGGTCTTATTCTTGGTGACAAATCCATGACCTTCTTGCAATTTTGTTATTCATTAGTCAATTGTATAGTATTTACTTAAGGCCTTTTGAAAATCTAGGTAAATTACACCGATTGTATTAGCCTTGTTTACTCGCTCTTACCTCTTCAAAAAGTTCAATGAGGTTGGTCAATCAAGACTTTCCCTTTTGAAATCCAATCTTACTCAACTCTCGTAGTGAAAACCTTCAATCAACTTGTATTCATTATTATAATATTCTCTTCATTATTTTCCTACCACCAATGTTAAGCTGACTGGTCTTTACTGGACATGTTCTATCTACCTTCTTAAACACTGGTCCAGCGTTAGCTATCTTGTTAGTCTTCTGGCACTACTTTCTCCAATGAGTTAATGTTTAATAATGCCTCTGCTACGTCTTCTTAGATTCTTCTAAAATACACAGATGTAATCCTAGGGAGAATAGGCCTGGTTTACTCAATCTGTCCTCAAAAGACCACCTCCTCATCCCAAGAACCAATCTAGTTAATCTTCATTACGTTCCATCTAAGGCAAGTATATACTTGCCTAGATAAGGAGACCTAAACTGTACGTGGTACTCCAGGTGTGATCTCACCAAGGCTCGGTACAACTGGTGTAAGATGACTTCACTCTTTGGCTGTACTCCAATACCCTTGTAATAAAGGTGGCTTTCCCTTTTCTTGCTGTGCTTAACTTTGTGGTTTGAATGTTTAAGGCCCTACATTCTGTCCTTATACTTTGATTTGATTTGGTATGATTCACAGATAAATAGCAAAGTGTAAAGCACGATAGGAAGCAGAGTTAGTCGGAGCATGCCGGAGGTCAGTGGGTTAAATTACGTGGAAAAGTTGCATAAACCTGGCTTTTATTTTGTTTTGTGAATGGAAGATTGGGGACTGATTGGTCAGTACGTTTAAAATGGTAAAAGGGATCACTAGGATGGATAGAGATAAAGAATTTCGTCTGGAGGGGGAAATCCAGGATATGGGGACATAATCTTAAAATTACAACTACGCTGTTCAAAACGGAAATTAGGAGACACTTCTTCACACAAAAACTAGTAGAAGTCTGAAATTCTCTCCCATGGAATGGCTTTGGGTGCTGGGTCAGTTGGGAGCTTTCAACACCATGATCAGATTTTTGTTAGGTAAGACTGTCAAGGAATATGGAGTGAAGGCAAGTAAATGGAGTTGAGACACAGATCAGCCAAGATCTAATAGAATAGAGCAAAGGCTCAAGGGGCTGAATGGCCTGCTCCTGTTTTTATGTTCTGGAAAATACTGACAAAACTATGGAGAACCAAACTGAGGTCTTACAACAGCACCACTGGCATGAGGATGTAATTACAGCACTACTTATTTACATGGCAGTTTCCAATACAAAGGTGGAGCCCTAACCTCCTAACCCATGCATATTTCCAATATGTAGACGATACATTTGCGATCGTTGAATCTGCACGGGTAAGGATTTCCTTACACACCTTAATATGCTCCGTCCTGCGCTCAGATTCACTTTTGAGATGGAGGAGTCTAACTCACTCCCTTTCCTCGATGTGCTAGTTGAGAAATCCACTAATGGGTTCTCCAGTACTGTCTACCATGCTCCTACCTTCACCAGTCAATATATACGTTAGGATTCGTATAGCTTCATGTGCCATAAGATTGGCCTTACCAGCAATCTTGTAAATATGGCCCTAGCGATTTGCTCACCTTGCAAGCTTGACACAGAAATAGACCGCATCAAAGCTATCCTGCAGGACAGTGGCTACCCTGATCAGATTATTCGCTGTGTATTGTGCAAACTTACAAATGGGCTGGATGCTGCTGCTTTTGGACCTGGAAAATGCACAGTCTACCTCAAATTACCCTGGAAAGGCAAATATTTGTACAACAGGTTAAGCCGTTTCACAATACTGCAAGCAGCAGCTATGCGAATGGTATTTTCCACTAACAGGACGTTGCTGTCAGTCCAAAAGGATGTTCAGCCAACCACACAATGAGCAACGTCATATATGAATTTCAGAGCAGGTGTGATGCCAGGCACGTATGCTGTACATCGGAAAGGTTGGCTGATTGATGAAATAGCATGTCCTTCGGTTGTTCAAAATAGGCAGAGCACAGACTGTACTCAACCAGCCTGTGCTTGCAAAACCCAAAACAAAATGTCGACTGTTAGATGTGATTCTGTGATTGGACAGCACTAGCTGAACAATCCTGAGTGCACTAAAGCTACACTAACAAACAATTTAAGATAATCAGTCGAGCTTGTAACATGGCTCATCTACACTTGCTAGAAGCAACACATTTCATACACAGGGACCAAAAAAGAAATATGTTCAAGCCTCGAGCCTTTTTTGAATGACCCTGGAGCTTCAGGAGCCTGAAGCCCCCTGTTGCTTTTTCCATGGTGATGCCTCGGCCAATCAGCACCCTCTTTTCCTGTAGTATAAATTGTTGTGATTGTTTGAAATTTGGCATTCCTACATTTGCCCTGATGGGTAGAAGATGAGAAGTTTTGGCAACATGGCTCTCTTTTCAGCAATATTAAAGTGGATGTGGGATTTTAAGTAAAAAGTTGCCACAAAAGGATTGTGACAAAAGGATAAGCGCTGTTAAAAGGATCTTGTAGACAGCAATTTTCTGCCAAGTTTTGGAGTGTCCAATTCAGCCAGGACTTTCTGATATAGACAACTGGCTGGGTTACCCACTACAACAGAAACTCAGTATACTGCCGCTACATTCCCCTGTTTCCAGTCCTGTGCCTGTGCAGAGCTGTGTGCATGCAAATGTTCATATACGAGTATGTGTGGTCTTCTGGGTCTACTTACATGATGGCTTTCAGGACACGGGGGTGACTGCCCATCCCCAGGTAATCGTTGCTGCACCACACTGACACTTTCTTCTTATCAGCCAGTGGCTCGTAGAACTCTGCTAATGGATATTCCTCTGCCTTTCTGTTCACAGTTTTAAACACACGATAAGTATGGTCATTCTTCTTTTCTTCAATCTTCTGGGCAAAAAATTCATCGTAATCAAAGATGGGCAGCTCTGCCAACAAGAAATGGAAGGCGTTTTGTGTCAAATGAGCCAGGATAAAGATAACCAGCTAAGCAGTGGGCCAAATGAATCAGCAATCAACCAAATTAATTAAACAAGCAAACAACTGACCAGCTTCCAAAACAAAATAAGTAATGAAACAAACTGAATTGACCAGTCAACCATCCAAACTATTCAGCTAGCTAATCAAACTGTTGATGCAGCTCACTAAGCTAACCAACCGCAGAAACCAATGAAGGAACTGAACAGCTAACTTAATAAGCAAACGAGTCTCCAATCACGTAACCTGAGACCCAACATACCCAACCATAAAGTGATACAATCAAATTAGCCATGCAATCAAACTAACCTTAACCAAAGTAATCATGCCACCAAAATAGCTAATCATCCAACCAAATAACCCGCCATTTAACCAATCCAACTTATTAGCCAAGCCAACATCCATAACCAGATAGCCAACAAAATTTCCTGGAGGGGAAACAGAGACAAACTGGTTGGGTGAAATGCTTCATCCTTGTGATTTCGAGATACTTTTAATCTTCAAAATCACCAACCAGCCAATCAAACTAATCAATCAGCCAGACTGACCAAACATTCTTGCTTGCAATCAAATGTCCAATTAGCCAAAGATATAACCAAACAACCAGCACCGATTTTTAAAAACACACAGCCAGTCAAACTAAGCAATGTTTTCTGCTGGAATATTGTTACAAGGTTGTGCTTTCCTTTCTGAAAAATCAAATTTCCAAAATTTCTTTTTCTGGCTGTATTTAAAAAGAAACTGAAATCCTGCAAAGACAACGGAGATTGCTCAGATGGCTACAATATATAGCTTGCATTCCACCAAGTGGGATGGAGAAAAAAGACACTCAATCCCGTGTCGAGTGTGTTAGACCCCATCTCCTGTTGGCTTTACACGATCCTGAAACTTTGCAAATGTTCCTGAGATGAGACATCAGAATGCAATTACCTGTTCTAAAACAATGACTACAGCAGACATGGGCTAATAGAATTTCTCTGGAACATATTGCCAGCAGGGTACTTTAAGAGACTGTTTACCAAGCAGCAGAGAGATCAGGACAATGCTGTACTGAAATAGGCTGAAACTGTTTGCTTCTTCAGAAGTGTTGTGCCTGGATTTGCAAAGTAGCCATCTGGAGAAGAGAAATCTACTGCAAACCAAGATCTTTTGGGAATAAAATGTGGAAATCTGCTCTTTTCAGCTACAGCCAGAAAGACAACGGAACAAAATGGCCTTACCATGGAATCACCGCATTGAGATCAGCCAAGTTGCAGCTAACCGTATATTATTTGTTTTATCTTCTTCATGAACTGTAAAAAATCTATAAACCTATCCTGTTAATCTGCCATCTGTACTAATATGTGTGTGGGCCCAGGCGAGCATATGTGATGTATGAATTGATTCAATAAGCTTATCTTGTTCTTTCTTTAACCTATGAAAACCTGTCTAACTGATTCTTTACAAACTGAAAGCATAAATAGTAGGACACCAGCAGTATTGGCAAAGGGCATCCTCTCTTAAATTCTCAAAGAAACCCTGTTGTAGTCAGACCTGGAGCGGTAGAATAGGGGAGTTATTTATACTCCTCCTGATGTATAACAGTATAATTGAATGTGACATAACTGATAAAATACACAAGTCCTACATGTACCCTTGGTCATGTTGTCCTGGAGGAGATGGGTAACAGCCAACTTGTCATTGCAAACTGAAGGCAAAGAATCTTGGAGCCTCTCAACCCGACCAGACTGCAAGCCAAAAATTTCCAAGCTCTTGGAAGACTCTGCAAAAGAAGAGTTAAGTTGCATAATGTAACAGCCGACAGCAATGAACTTTTTCATCTAGACTGAACCACCAGCTCTCAATAGTCAAAACAACCTTTATTCATTCCAGCCTTCTTACGCTGTCAGATTATTTTATCTTCTAATATTTCCATCAGTGCGGCTCAGTTGTTGAGTCAGAAGGCTGTAGTTTTCAAACCCCACTCTAGAGACATGAGCCCATAACCCAGCTGGCACTCCCAGTGTAGTACTAAGGGAACAAGCAGGTACAAGGGAAGCAAATCAGTGGAGGCATTAGTGGAGCTTAAGAAAGCAATTAGGAGAGCAAAGAGGGGATATGAGAAAGCTCTGGCTGATAAAAGTAGGGAAAATCCCAAGATATTCTATAAGTATATCAATGGGAAGAGGATAACCAGGGAAAGAGTAGGGCCCATTAGGGAGCAAGGAGGCAATCTATGGGTGGAGCCAGAGGACATGGCTAGAGTGTTGAACAAATACTTCACATCCGTCTTCACCCAAGAGAATGAGAATGAAGGTATCGAACTCGGGGAGAGAGACTGTGAGGTTCTTGAGCAAATTGATATAGGGAGTGACAAGGTATGGGAGGTGTTGGCAGGCTTAAAAGTGGCCAAATCTCCAGGTCCAGATGATTTGTGTCCCAGACTGCTGAGGGAGACAAGGGAGGAGATCGCAGGGGCTCTGACGCAAATTTTTAATTCCTCGCTGGCCATGGGGGAGGTGCCAGAGGACTGGAGAACAGCTAATGTGGTTCCGCTATTTAAGAAGGGTTGTAGAGATAAGCCAGGGAACTACAGGCCAGTGAGTCTCACGTCAGTGGTAGGGAAACTATTGGTGAAAATGCTGAAGGAGAGAATCTATCTCCACTTAGAGAGGGAAGTTTAATCATGGATAGTCAGCATGGCTTTGTCAGAGGGAGGTCATGCCTAACAAATTTGATTGAATTTTATGAGGAGGTGATCAGGTGTGTAGATGAGGGTAGTGCAGTTGATGTAGTTTATATGGATTTCAGCAAAGCCTTTGACAAGGTCCCACATGGGAGACTTATGAAGAAGGCAAATGCACATGGGATACAGGGTAATTTGATAAGGTGGATTCAAAATTGGCTTAGTTGTAGGAGACAGAGGGTGATGACAGAAGGATGCTTTAGTGACTGGAAGCCAGTGTCCAGTGGCATACCACAGGGATCTGTGCTGGGTCCCCTATTATTTGTCATTTATATAAACAACATAGATGACTATGTTAGTAAGTTTGCGGATGACACAAAGATTGGCTGGATGGTTAAAAGTGAAGTTGAGTGTTTTGGGCTACAGGAAGATATAGACGGGATGGTCAAATGGGCAGATAAGTGGCAGATGGAATTTAACCCTGAAAAGTGTGAGGTGATGCACTTTGGAAGGAGTAATTTGACAAGGAAGTATTCAATGAACGGCATGACACTAGGAAGTTCCAAGGAACAAAGAGACCTTGGCGTGTGTGTCCATAGGTCTCTGAAGGCAGAGGGACATGTTAATGGGGTGGTGAAAAAGGCATATGGGACACTTGCCTTTATCAATCGAGGCATAGATTTCAAAAGTAGGGAGGTCATGTTGGAGTTGTACAGAACCTTGGTGAGGCCACAGCTGGAGTACTGTGTGCAGTTCTGGTCACCACATTATAGGAAGGATGTGATTGCACTGGAGGGGGTGCAGAGGAGATTCACCAGGATGTTGCCTGGGATGAAACATTTAAGTTATGAAGAGAGGTTGGATAGACTTGGGTTGTTTTCGTTGGAGCAGAAAAGATTGAGGGGTGACCTGATCGAGGTCTACAAGATTATGAGGGGCATGGACAGGGTGGATAGGGAGCAGCTGTTCCCCTTAGTTGAAGGGTCAGTCACGAGGGGGCATAAATTCAAGGTGAGGGGCAGGAGGTTTAGGGGGGTTTTGAGGAAAAACTTTTTCACCCAGAGGGTGGTGATGGACTGGAATGCGCTGCCTGGGAGGTTGGTGGAGGCGGGTTAGCCTCACATCCTTTAAAAAGTACCTGGATGAGCACTTGGCACGTCATAACATTCAAGGCTATGGGCCAAGTGCTGGTAAATGGGATGAGGTAGGTAGGGCAGGGGTTTCTCACGTGTCGGTGCAGACTCAGTGGGCCGAAGGGCCTCTTCTGCACTATGTGATTCTTTGAGTGCAGAACTGCTGTAACTGTCTCAACTTTTAGAAGAGACATTGAACATCTGCCCTTTCAGATGGTTGTAAAAGACGCCAGGAGAAGCGCAATAGATTTCTATCTGGTGTTCTAAGCTAATATTTCTGTTGAACCTGCACCACTAAAATAGATTATCTAGTTATTAGCACAGAGCAGTTAATTGGTTCTTGTTGTGTGCAAATAAGCTGTAAAGTGTTTTGGGGAAAAATGAGGTTGTGAGATGCGCATTTGAAATGCGAACCTTTCTTTCTTTTGTAATTTCTGACTATTTTTGATTCGATGCCCAGGTATGATGCACCAGGAGTCTAAATAAAGGCCCTCGGGCAAAACCACTGCAGTTCATGTGGTGAAGGGACTCCCATTGTGTTGATCGGTAGCAAGTTCTAGGATTATAAGCCATAATGGTAATGGAACAGGTGATAGCACAACCTCATTGAGGTGGTGATGTGTCTAGGGGCCTATAGCTCTTCCAGAAGAGATTACAGCTTTGAGAGGTGCAGTCGGAGAAACTTCAGCACTGCACCCTGTAGATAGTACTGCAGCCACTGTGCACCAGTGATGGAGAGACTGGGCTGATTAAATCGCTGGATGGGCTGTCTGTTGCTTTTACCTGAATGGTACAGAGCTCCTTGTGTCGTATTGCAGCAACATCCTTCCAGGAAGTGGATTGTATTCAATCACACTCCTGACTTGTGCCGTGTAAGTCACGGAGAGTATTTGAAGAGTCAGGAAGCTACTCGCTGCTGAATACGCAGCCTCTGACCTAGCTCTTGAAGCCACTGCATTAATGTAGCTGGTCCACTTGAGTTTCTGATCAGTGGCAACTCCAGGATGTTGATGTTGGGGGATTTGATGAACGTAATGCCATTGAATGTCAAGGGGAGAGGTTACATTCTCTCTTGTTGGAGTTGACTTTCGTCTGGCACTTAAAGCTTGAATGTTATTTGTCTCAGATCAGCCCAAGCCTGGATGTTGACCAAGATATTGAAGACCTCTGTTAACCTTCAGAGCTCAAGCTGCATTTGTCAGTTTCCCTTTATAACTGTACCCTTGCTCTGAAATCTGTGCTGCACCTTTTCCATTACTTTTATAATCTTCCTATTAAGGGTATGCCAAAGCTGCATGCAATGTGGCTAACTATGGATTAAATCAACAACTTACATTTGCATTGCACCTTTCATATTGAAATGGCACTTCCCAGACT
Organism: Cetorhinus maximus; assembly: GCF_964194155.1. NCBI lineage: Eukaryota > Metazoa > Chordata > Chondrichthyes > Lamniformes > Cetorhinidae > Cetorhinus > Cetorhinus maximus. The sequence continues at coordinate 300,978 of NW_027596187.1, read as the reverse complement.
TGTGATCAGACCAAACTGATTGCCAAGCCAAAGGGACGTCCAAATGCTTGGAAACAGATTCAGATTTTAAGGAAGGCTTTAAACGCTGAAAGGGAGGTGGAATGGAAAGGGAATTCCAGAGCACGGGACTTAGCAGCTTAAGTCGTGGACACAAATGGTGGGAAGGGAGTAGGAGATGCAAAGGAGGCCAGAACTGGAGGAACGGACAATTCAAGGGGAGGGGGTTGGGGATTTGAAGATGTTGCAATTATAGGGAAGGGCAAGGCTTCAAAGTGATTTAAATACGAAAGCGAGAATGTTAAACTTGACAGGTTGGGGAACTGATAGAAAATGGAGCCAGTGACCGAGGGTGATAGGGGATGTAGAGCAAGCTAGGATAAAGGCAGCAGTGTTTTTGATAAATAGAGCTTGGGAAGGCTGGCCACTTGGGTCTAGAGGTGACAAGTATGAATAAGTTCAACAAGCGTTAGTTTTCTGTGCACTGTTACTATTGGTATCCTTTCTGCCTGCACACGGAGTTCCTTCTGCAAATTCACTCCATTTAAAATCTTGTCATTTTTCTTCCAATGGAGTCCCAGCTATCTGTTATTCTACAGATAAGCCACAAACTCCTCAATTCAAATCCTCTGACTTACTTTTGGATATTTGTTATTCGATATATAAATTGTTCAATTCGATTCCACTAACTCACTCTCAGATGTCTGTTTTCATCATGTAAGCTACTTGACCCTCTCCACTAGATTCCATCCTCTAACTCACCACCCTGCCACCTCCACCTTGGGCATCCGTTATTTAAAATAGAAACCCCATGAACCTCTTGATTAGATTCCTCTGAACTCGCTCTCAGACATCCATTATTCTAAATATAAGACCACCAAACCGCTAGACAGTGCTGCGCTGTTGGAGACTCCGTGTCTCAGATATTAAATTGAGGCCCCATCTGCTCAGATGGATGGAAAATATTCCACGGCACGATTTGAAGAAAACCAGGGAAACGCTTCCTGGCCACGAAAACGGAGAATCGGATTAACATATTTGTGGGATCTTGCTGTGTATAAATTAGCTGCCACTTTTCACCCACTAAAACAGTAACTATACCTCAGAACATTCATTAAGGGTGAAATGTTTTGGGGCAGCCTGTGCTCGTAAAGGCACTGATGAAATTCACGACTCTCTTGCTTTATTTTTAACCCTCTGATTCCCAGTTTCATGGGCTGCCACTTCCACTCACTCACCTTGCTGAGAGCTCGTATCTGCCACATCCTCTTGCACTGCCAGGCTTGCTTTGCGAAAGACCATGCTAAAACCCTTTTTGATCTCAGACTCCACAAAAGGGCAGTTGGCATTAAAGCTGGCAGTAGTGGGTGCAGCCATCTGGCTGGAGGGCTGAACCATTGCCCTGATAGGGGAAAGCCACGCTGAGATCAAAGTCCCTGGACCTGAAAGACAAACACAAATGGGCATCCAGTGACAGCCTGCTGGTTAAACAGGGGAAGGAGCTAGACTGTTCCCCCAGATTTCATCACAGCTTTATAGCACAGAGTTTATTGCCATTGTCTGGTTTTACATGATATATTTTATGCACAATCATTACTGGTTCGTGAAGCTCAATTATTGAAGTTGTAGGGCTGCAAAAAGACAACAGAGACCGCCTATAGTCAGTACACATTGAGAATTCCAAGTTGTACCCGCACATAAAGTGTTGAATTAGACCAAGCAAAAAGGAGCTTTACTCTGGATCGAACCCCGTGTTGTACCTGTCCTGGGAGTGTTTGATGGGGACGGTGTAGAGGGAGCTTTACTCTGTATCTAACCCAGTGGTGTACCTCTCCTGGGAGTATTTGATGGAGACAGTATAGGGGGAGCTTTACTCTGTATCTAACCCCGTGCTGTACCTGCCCTGGGAGTGTTTGATAGGGACAGTGTAGAGTGAGCTTCACTCTGTATCTGACCCCGTGCTGTACCTGCTCTGGGAATGTTTGATGGGGACAGTGTAGAGGAAGCCTTACTCTGTATCTAGCCCCGTGCTGTACCTGCCCTGGGAGTGTTTGTTGGGACAGTGTAGAGGGAGCTTTACTCTGTATCTAACCCCGTGCTGTAACTGTCCTGGGGGTGTTTGATGGGGACAGTGTAGAGGAAGCTTTACTCTGTATCTAACCCCATGCTGTACCTACCCTGGGAGTGTTTGATGGAGACAGTGTAGAGGGAGCTTTGCTCTGCATCTAACCCCATGCTGTACCTACCCTGGGAGTGTTTGATGGAGACAGTGTAGAGGGAGCTTTGCTCTGCATCTAACCCCATGCTGTACCTGCCCTGGGAGTGTTTGATGGGAGTGGTGTAGAGGGAGCTTTACTCTGTATCTAACCCCGTGCTGTACCATCCCTGGGAGTGTTTGATGGGGACAGTGTAGAGAGAGCCATATTCTGTATCTAACCCCATGCTGTACCTGTCCTGGGAGTGTTTGATGGGGACAATGTAGAGGGAGCTTTACTCTGTATCTAACCCCATGCTGTACCTGTCCTGGGAGCGTTTGATGGGGACAGTGTAGAGGGAGCTTTACTCTGAATCTAACACCGTGCTGTACCTGTCCTGGGAGTGTTTGATGGGGACAGTGTAGAGGGAGCTTTACTCTGTATCTAACCCCATGCTGTACCTGTCCTGGGAGCGTTTGATGGGGACAGTGTAGAGGGAGCTTTGCTCTGAATCTAACACCGTGCTGTACCTGTCCTGGGAGTGTTTGATGGGGACAGTGTAGAGGGAGCTTTACTCTGTATCTAACCCCATGCAGTACCTGTCCTGGGAGTGTTTGATGGGGATGGTGCAGAGGGAGCTTAACTCTGTATCTAACACCGTGCTGTACCTGTCCTGGGAGTGTTTGATGGGGACAGTGCAGAGTAAGCTTTACTCTGTATCTAACCCTATGCTGTACCTGTCCTGGGAGTGTTTGATGGGGACAGTGCAGAGTAAGCTTTACTCTGTATCTAACCCTATGCTGTACCTGTCCTGGGAGTGTTTGATGGGGACAGTGTAGAGGGAGCTTTACTCTGCATCTAACCCCGTGCTGTAACTGTCCTGGGAGTGTTTGATGGGGACAGTGTAGAGGAAGATTTACTCTGTATCTAACACCGTGCTGTACCTGTCCTGGGAGTGTTTGATGGGGATGGTGCAGAGGGAGCTTTACTCTGTATCTAACACCGTGCTGTACCTGTCCTGGGAGTGTTTGATGGGGATAGTGTAGAGTAAGCTTTACTCTGTATCTAACCCCATGCTGTACCTGCCCTGGGAGTGTTTGTTGGGACAGTGTAGAAAGAGCTTTACGTTGTATCTAACCCCGTGCTGTAACTGTCCTGGGAGAGTTTGATGGGGACAGTGTAGAGGGAGCTTTGCTCTGCATCTAATCCCATGCTGTACCTGCCCTGGGAGTGTTTGAGGGGAGTGGTGTAGAGGGACCTTTACTCTGTATCTATCCCCGTGCTGTACCTGTCCTGGGAGTGTTTGATGGGGGCGGTGTAGAGGGAGCTTTACTCTTTATCTAACCCAATGCTCTACCTGCCCTGGGAGTGTTTGATGGGGACAGTGTAGAGGGAGCTTTACTCTGTGTCTAACCCCTTGCTGTACCTGTCCTGGGAGTGTTTGATGGGGACAATGTAGAGGGAGCTTTACTCTGTATCTAACCCCGTGCTGTCCCTGTCCTGGGAGTGTTTGATGGGGACAGTGTAGAGGGAGCTTTACTCTGTATCTAACCCCGTGCTGTGACTGTCGTGGGAGTGTTTGATGCGGACTGTGTAGAGGGTGCTTTACTCTGTATCTAACCCCGTGCTGTACCTGTCCTGGGAGTGTTTGATGGGGACAGTGTGGAGGGAGCTTTACTCTGTTTCTGACCCCGTGCTGTATCTGCCCTGGGAGTGTTTGATGGGGACAGTGTGGAGGGAGCTTTACTCTGAATCTAACACCGTGCTGTACCTGTCCTGGGAGCGTTTGATGGGGACAGTGTAGAGGGAGCTTTGCTCTGTATCTAACCCCGTGCTGTACCTGTCCTGGGAGTGTTTGATGGGGACAGTGTAGAGGGAGCTTTACTCTGTATCTAACCCCATGCTGTACCTGTCCTGGGAGTGTTTCATGGGGACAGTGTAGAGGGAGTTGGAGTTGGTATCTACTGTGCTATAACAACCTTGAGAGCTTTTATGGATGAATCAATCAGACAGGTTAGGAATTCCCTGTAAAAAGATCACCGTATCATCAAAACCCCCCACAACAGTATGATCGTCCTTACCAGATGGGTCCTTCTCCTTTACCCATTGCAAGTTGACAGCAGTGGTCGCCAGGCTGCGGGAAGCCACAGGGCAACGCTGAGCATAGATGCCGAGAGATAAACCTGCTTTCTGGAGAAAGACACGAGGGACTCGCAACAGAAATGGGCAACTGTGCAAGAAGATCCCCATTTTCAGTTTTGCTCTGTAAAGGAAAAAGTGTCAGGTATATTTGGAACAATTTGTTTGCCCAGAAACCCAAGGGAGAGAGGTCAGGTGTAGGAACACATGGAGAGAGAGGGAGGCCGGGTGCAGGAAGCCAGGGAGAGAGAGAGAGAGAGGCCGGGTGCAGTAACCCAGGGAGTGAGAGAGAAAGGCCAAGTGAAAGACCCCAGGGAGAGAGAGAGGGGTTTGGTGCAGGAACCCAGGGAGAGAGGGAGAGAGAGGCCAGGTGCAGGAACCCAGGGAGAGAGAGAGAGGCCAAAGAAAGACCCCAGGGAGAGAGAGAGGGGTTTGGTGCGGGAACCCAGGGAGAGTGAGAGAGGGAGGCTTGGTGCAGGAACCCAGGGAGAGAGAGAGAGAGAGAGAGAGAGGCTGGGTGCAGGAACCCAGGGAGAGAGAGAGAGAGGCTGGGTGCAGGAACCCAGGGGGAGAGAGAGAGAGAGGCCGGGTGCAGGAACCCAGGGAGAGAGAGAGAGAGAGGCTGGGTGCAGGAACCCAGGGAGAGAGAGAGAGAGAGAGAGGCTGGGTGCAGGAACCCAGGGAGAGAGAGAGAGAGAGAGAGAGGCTGGGTGCAGGAACACAGGGAGAGAGAGAGAGAGAGAGGCTGGGTGCAGGAACCCAGGAAGAGAGAGAGAGAGAGGCCGGGTGCAGGAACCCAGGGAGAGAGAGAGAGAGAGGCCGGGTGCAGGAACACAGGGAGAGAGAGAGAGAGAGGCTGGGTGCAGGAACCCAGGGAGAGAGAGAGAGAGAGAGAGGCTGGGTGCAGGAACCCAGGGAGAGAGAGAGAGAGAGAGGCTGGGTGCAGGAACCCAGGGAGAGAGAGAGAGAGAGAGAGAGGCTGGGTGCAGGAACCCAGGGAGAGAGAGAGAGAGAGAGAGAGGCTGGGTGCAGGAACCCAGGGAAAGAGAGAGAGAGAGAGGCTGGGTGCAGGAACCCAGGGAGAGAGAGAGAGAGAGAGAGAGGCTGGGTGCAGGAACCCAGGGAGAGAGAGAGAGAGAGGCTGGGTGCAGGAACCCAGGGGGAGAGAGAGAGAGAGGCTGGGTGCAGGAACCCAGGGGGAGAGAGAGAGAGGCCGGGTGCAGGAACCCAGGGAGAGAGGGAGAGAGAGGCTGGGTGCAGGAACCCAGGGGGAGAGAGAGAGAGGCCGGGTGCAGTAACCCAGGGAGAGAGAGAGAGGCCAAAGAAAGACCCCAGGGAGAGAGAGAGGGGTTTGGTGCAGGAACCCAGGGAGAGAGAGAGAGAGAGAGAGAGGCTGGGTGCAGGAACCCAGGGAGAGAGAGAGAGAGAGAGAGGCTGGGTGCAGGAACCCAGGGAGAGAGAGAGAGAGAGGCTGGGTGCAGGAACCCAGGGAGAGAGAGAGAGAGAGAGAGAGGCCGGGTGCAGGAACCCAGGGAGAGAGAGAGAGAGAGAGAGAGGCTTGGTGCAGGAACCCAGGGAGAGAGAGAGAGAGAGAGGCCGGGTGCAGGAACCCAGGGAGAGAGAGGCTGGGTGCAGTAACCCAGGGAGAGAGAGAGAGGCCAAAGAAAGACCCCAGGGAGAGAGAGAGGGGTTTGGTGCAGGAACCCAGGGAGAGTGAGAGAGGGAGGCTTGGTGCAGGAACCCAGGGAGAGAGAGGCTGGGTGCAGTAATCCAGGGAGAGAGAGAGAGAGGCCGGGTGCAGGAACCCAGGGAGAGAGAGAGAGAGAGAGGCTGGGTGCAGGAACCTAGGGAGAGAGAGGCTGGGTGCAGTAACCCAGGGAGAGAGAGAGAGAGAGGCCGGGTGCAGGAACCCAGGGAGAGAGAGAGAGAGAGAGAGAGGCTGGGTGCAGGAACCCAGGGAGAGAGAGAGAGAGAGAGAGAGGCCGGGTGCAGGAACCCAGGGAGAGAGAGGCTGGGTGCAGTAACCCAGGGAGAGAGAGAGAGAGGCCGGGTGCAGGAGCACAGGGGGAGAGAGAGAGAGAGACGCTGGGTGCAGGAACACAGGGGGAGAGAGAGAAAGGCCAAGTGAAAAACCCCAGGGAGAGAGAGAGGGGCTTGGTGCAGGAACCCAGGGAGAGAGAGAGAGAGAGGCCGGGTGCAGGAACACAGGGAGAGAGAGAGAGAGAGGCCAGGTGCAGGAACACAGGGGGAGAGAGAGAGAGAGAGGCTGGGTGCAGGAACCCAGGGGCAGAGAGAGAGAGAGGCCGGGTGCAGGAACCCAGGGAGAGAGAGAGAGAGAGGCCGGGTGCAGGAACCCAGGGGGAGAGAGAGAGAGAGAGGCTGGGTGCAGGAACCCAGGGAGAGAGAGAGAGACTGGGTGCAGGAACCCAGGGAGAGAGAGAGAGAGAGGCTGGGTGCAGGAACCCAGGGAGAGAGAGAGAGAGAGAGGGGCCGGGTGCAGGAACCCAGGGAGAGAGAGAGAGAGAGAGGGGCCGGGTGCAGGAACCCAGGGGGAGAGAGAGAGAGAGGCCGGGTGCAGGAGCCCAGGGAGAGAGAGAGAGAGAGAGGCTGGGTGCAGGAACCCAGGGAGAGAGAGAGAGACTGGGTGCAGGAACCCAGGGAGAGAGAGAGAGAGAGGCTGGGTACAGGAACCCAGGGAGAGAGAGAGAGAGGCCGGGTACAGGAACACAGGGAGAGAGAGAGAGAGAGGCTGGGTGCAGGAACACAGGGAGAGAGAGAGAGAGAGAGAGGCTGGGTGCAGGAACCCAGGGGGAGAGAGAGAGAGAGAGGCCGGGTACAGGAACCCAGGGGGAGAGAGAGAGAGAGAGGCCGGGTGCAGGAAGCCAGGGAGAGAGAGAGAGAGAGGCTGGGTGCAGGAACACAGGGGGAGAGAAAGAGAGAGGCTGGGTGCAGGAACCCAGGGGGAGAGAGAGAGAGAGAGGCCGGGTACAGGAACCCAGGGGGAGAGAGAGGGAGGCTGGGTGCAGGAACACAGGGGGAGAGAGAGAGAGAGAGGCTGGGTACAGGAACCCAGGGGGAGAGAGAGGGAGGCTGGGTGCAGGAACACAGGGGGAGAGAGAGAGAGAGGCTGGGTGCAGGAACCCAGGGGGAGAGAGAGAGAGAGAGGCCGGGTGCAGGAACCCAGGGGGAGAGAGAGAGAGGCCGGGTGCAGGAACCCAGGGAGAGAGAGAGAGAGGCTGGGTGCAGGAACCCAGGGGGAGAGAGAGAGGCCGGGTGCAGGAACCCAGGGAGAGAGAGAGAGAGGCTGGGTGCAGGAACCCAGGGAGAGAGAGAGAGGCCGGGTGCAGGAACCCAGGGAGAGAGAGAGAGAGGCTGGGTGCAGGAACACAGGGAGAGAGAGAGAGAGAGAGAGGCTGGGTGCAGGAACCCAGGGGGAGAGAGAGAGAGAGAGGCTGGGTGCAGGAACCCACGGGGAGAGAGAGAGAGAGAGGCTGGGTGCAGGAACCCAGGGAGAGAGAGAGAGAGAGACCGGGTGCAGGAACCCAGGGAGAGAGAGAGAGAGAGGCTGGGTGCAGGAACCCAGGGGGAGAGAGAGAGAGAGAGAGGCTGGGTGCAGGAACACAGGGAGAGAGAGAGAGAGAGAGAGAGGCCGGGTGCAGGAACCCAGGGGGAGAGAGAGAGAGAGAGAGGCTGGGTGCAGGAACACAGGGAGAGAGAGAGAGGCTGGGTGCAGGAACCCAGGGAGAGAGAGAGAGAGAGACCGGGTGCAGGAACCCAGGGAGAGAGAGAGAGAGAGGCTGGGTGCAGGAACCCAGGGAGAGAGAGAGAGAGAGGCTGGGCAGGAACCCAGGGAGAGAGAGAGAGAGAGGCTGGGTGCAGTAACCCAGGGAGAGAGAGAGAGAGAGAGAGGCCGGGTGCAGGAACCCAGGGAGAGAGAGAGAGAGAGGCTGGGCAGGAACCCAGGGAGAGAGAGAGAGAGAGACCGGGTGCAGGAACCCAGGGAGAGAGAGAGAGAGAGGCTGGGTGCAGGAACCCAGGGAGAGAGAGAGAGAGAGACCGGGTGCAGGAACCCAGGGAGAGAGAGAGAGAGAGGCTGGGTGCAGGAACCCAGGGAGAGAGAGAGAGAGAGGCTGGGCAGGAACCCAGGGAGAGAGAGAGAGAGAGAGAGAGGCTGGGTGCAGTAACCCAGGGAGAGAGAGAGAGAGAGAGAGGCTGGGTGCAGGAACCCAGGGAGAGAGAGAGAGAGAGGCTGGGCAGGAACCCAGGGAGAGAGAGAGAGAGGGGCTGGGTGCAGGAACACAGGGGGAGAGAGAGAGAGAGGCTGGGCAGGAACCCAGGGGGAGAGAGAGAGAGGCCGGGTGCAGGAACACAGGGGGAGAGAGAGAGAGAGGCTGGGTGCAGGAGCCCAGGGAGAGAGAGAGAGAGAGAGAGGCTGGGTGCAGGAACCCAGGGAGAGAGAGAGAGAGAGGCTGGGTGCAGGAACCCAGGGAGAGAGAGAGAGAGGCTGGGTGCAGTAACCCAGGGAGAGAGAGAGAGAGAGAGGCTGGGTGCAGGAACCCAGGGAGAGAGAGAGAGAGAGAGGCTGGGCAGGAACCCAGGGAGAGAGAGAGAGAGAGGCTGGGTGCAAGAACACAGGGGGAGAGAGAGAGAGAGGCTGGGTGCAGGAACACAGGGGGAGAGAGAGAGAGAGGCTGGGTGCAGGAGCCCAGGGAGAGAGAGAGAGAGACAGAGGCTGGGTGCAGGAACCCAGGGAGAGAGAGAGAGAGAGGCTGGGTGCAGGAACCCAGGGAGAGAGAGAGAGAGGCTGGGTGCAGTAACCCAGGGAGAGAGAGAGAGAGAGAGGCTGGGTGCAGGAACCCAGGGAGAGAGAGAGAGAGAGGCTGGGCAGGAACCCAGGGAGAGAGAGAGAGAGAGGCTGGGTGCAGGAACACAGGGGGAGAGAGAGAGAGAGGCTGGGTGCAGGAACACAGGGGAGAGAGAGAGAGAGGCTGGGTGCAGGAGCCCAGGGAGAGAGAGAGAGAGGCTGGGTGCAGGAACCCAGGGGGAGAGAGAGGGGCTTGGTGCAGGAACCCAGGGAGAGAGAGAGAGAGAGGCTGGGTGCAGGAACCCAGGGAGAGAGAGAGAGGCCGGGTGCAGGAACCCAGGGAGAGAGAGAGGGGCTTGGTGCAGGAACCCAGGGAGAGAGAGAGAGAGAGGCTGGGTGCAGGAACCCAGGGAGAGAGAGAGAGAGAGGCCGGGTGCAGGAACCCAGGGAGAGAGAGAGAGAGAGAGAGGCTGGGTGCAGGAACCCAGGGAGAGAGAGAGGGGCTTGGTGCAGGAGCCCAGGGAGAGAGAGAGAGGGAGGCTGGGTGCTGTGACCCAGGGAGAGAGAGGCCGCGTGCTGGAACCCAGGGGGAGAGAGAGAGAGAGAGAGGCCTGGTACAGTAAGCTAGGAATGGACCCATGTGCAGTACAATGAATGGATAGAATAGAAGACAGGATGAGAATAATCAAATAATAAAGATTTGTCTAACTCCAGTTACTTAAACTGCAATTCATCCCACTTCCCTTTATCAAATTCTGCGGTTTGTCAAACTCCAGTTTCTCTAACTCAAAATAATATAACCCTGAGTACCCAACTCTGTCTGCTTCTGGTCTTTCTAACTACCGTTTGTCTAAATCCAGTTCACCTAACTCTAGTTGATGTGAGTCCAGTCAGTCTCAATCTGACAGGATGAACTAGCTGAACTGAGCAGTGTTGTCAATAAACAGCCCTGGTCCCTGATCGCCCTTGAACACTGTATATGTGTGGTTCAGATAAGCCAGGGATGTTCTGCAACGCCCAGAGCACCAGTTTGACCACACCCAATGTTCTCTGAAGGCTTGAGTCAGCAAGAGAAAGCCACCTTCCACTGAGTAACTGAACTACATAGAGCACAGGCTTCTCAGGGTCAAGCCCCACTTGGTAAGTGGGGAATGATCCCAGTGATGGAGATTCTTGGGGAATTACGGTTGCATCCAGTATCCCTTGAGAAGGAAGAGGAGAATGACCATCACATATGGGCTGACATGAGGAATGGGCATTTGAGTGCGGTGCCTGAGTAGAATTGAGAGGATAGGAGGATGCAGAAAAAACCGGATAACTCACGGGAAAGGAGTTGTGATCAATTGTTAACAGTAAGGCATTAGATGGGGCCAGAATGAGGGGAAAGTAAAAAAGCCTAAATCAGGGTTAATGTGCATGTATGTGAATACATGGAGTGTCATTAATACAATTGGTGAACTACAGGCACAGGTTGGCAAATGGTGTTATGATATTATTGCTATAACAGAGACCTGGCTCAAAGAAGGGCAGGACTGGGTGTTAAATATTGCTGGCTACAAGGTGTTTAGGAGAGACAGGAAAGGAAGAAAAGTGGGTGAGGGAGTGGCAGTATTGATTAAAGATAGCATTACAGTCCTGGAGAGAGAGGGATCAAGGATGGAATCTCTCTGGCTAGAGGTAAGGAATGAAAAAGGTGCAATAACATTGATTGATGTGGTATAAAGACCACCAACTAGTGGAATGGATGTAGAGAAATAAATTTGCAAAGAACTTACAGAGAGGTGAAAAAATTATAGAGTAATTATAATGGGGGGACAAGAGGGGCGAGAGTTCCTGGAGTACATTCAAGATAATTTCCTGCAGCAGTATGTTTCCGGTCCAACAAGAGGTCAGGCACTGTTGGACCTGATTCTGGGGAATGAGATGGCCCAAATGGATGAAATATCAGTGAGACAGTATTTAGGGGACAGTGACCATTGTATTAGAAGTTTTAGGTTGACCATGGAAAAGGACAAGGAACAATTTACAGGAGGGGATATAAATTGGGGGAAAGCCAACTTCGATGGGATGAGATGCATCTGAGTCGAGTGAGTTGGAATCAAATGTTGGTAGAAAAGACGGTGGCTAAACAATGGGCCACCTTCAAATTAAAAGTATTGCAGGCAAATGTAGAGGTATATTACTTTGAGGGGGAAAGGTAGGACAAATAAATCCGGAGCGCCCTGGTTGATGAGAGAGATAGAGATGAAGATAGAGGGAGTGCAGCGAAGGTTCACCAGCTGATTCCTGGAATAGCAGTATTGTTGTATGAGGAGAGATTGGACCACACCTGTATCCTGTGAGGATTTGAAAATGATGACCAGACCCTCCGCAATTTCCTCTCTGACTTTTTTAACAGCCTGGGCTACATTTCATCTGGCCATGGTGACTTATCCACTTTCAAAGATGCCAGTTGCATTAATCCTCCCTCTCTCCCTATGTTTATCACATCCAGCATTTCACACTCCTCCTCCTCCTTACCTACAATGTCGGCATCGTCCCCCCTCTTTTGTGAACCCAGACACAAAGTATTCATTGAGAACCATACCAACATCCTCCCCCTCCACACACAGGTTGCCTTTTAGGTTTTTTATAGACCGTTCCCTTTCTTTATTTTTTAGGAACCAGCAGCAGATGACTGTGAATGGTGTAAAGGCCCTGAGGAGGTGAATCAGTTTCTGCAGAATACCCAGCTGATTGGAATGCAATGGGATCCTGCCTGGAGACATTCTCAGCCCATCACAACATGCACAGGAAAACCCACCGTTGGCTGGAGTCCTGGGCTTCTCGCAAGAGATTTCCCTGCCGAGAGTCTGTGTGACACGAGGTCCCACGGGTTCCCACCACTTCTTCCCCCAACCCTAGCCCTCGCCTCAGCCTCAGCCTCAGGGTTGCTATGCAGTCCACAGTAAAGTACAGTTTGTGCAAGAGCACCTTTTGAACCTGGGATCTTTAGCACATAAAAGAACAAGGGCAGCAGGCGCATGGGAGCACCACCACCCGAATGTTCCCCTCGAAGTCACTCATCGTCCTGGCTTAGAAATATATCGACTATTCCTGTCCTGTTGTTGGGCCAAAGTCCTGGAGCTCCCTCCCTAACAGTGCTGCGAACGAGGAGAAATTTGTTCACTTCAAAGGGGTTTGAAGCTTTTGGATTCTCTACCCTCCAGGGTTGTGGATGGCCCATCATTGAATATATTTAAGGCTGAGATAGCCAGATTTTTGGGGCCTCGGGGAATCGAGAGAAATGGGGAGTGAGTGGGAGACTGGAGATGAAGTCAGAGGTCAGCCATGATTATATTGAAAGACAGAGCAGGTCAGATAGACTGCATGGTCTAATCCTACTCCTATTTCTTATGTTCTTCTGTGGGTGTTCCTACACCACATGGACGCCAGTGGTTCAAGAAGATGGTTCACAATCACCTTCTAAAGGGCAATTAATGATGGGCAACAAATGCTGGCCTTGCCAGCCTCATCCACATCCCACCAACATTTTTTTTCTGCACGGAGGTGGTTACAACCAGCTCATCCACACTCAGCCCAGAACCTGCAGGCTGTTTTAAACTGACTCAAGAATTGATGTGTCATCCTTCTCACACGCCAAGTCCCGAATGAGTCAGAGTTCAGTGAGGGGACAAGATGTGAATCTATGAGTGGGAATTTAAAGATTACTAGTGAGCATGTAATGAAAGGGCATTAGTTATAGGTTAGAATACAACAAGAAGTCGCTTGCAGGAGTCGTATAAAGGCCCCCTAATAGTAACCACATAGTAGAATGGAGCACAAAGAAATAAAGGGAGCTTGTCAGAAAGTTTGGTGATAATCATGGGAGATTTTAATCTACATGTAGACTGGAAAAGTCAGATGGGCAAAGGTGGCCTAGATGAGAAGTTCATAGAATGCTCCCAGGATAGTTTCTTAGAACAGCATGTTCTGGAGCCAACCAGAGAGCAGGCTACACTAGACAAGGAGAGGGGATTAATAAATGATCTCATAGTGAAGGCACCCCCTAGGTAGCAGTGATCATAATATACTTGAATTTTACATTCAGTTTGAGGGAGAGAGGAGTGAGTCCGAGACTATGTTTTTAAACTTAAGTAAGGGTAATTATGATGGCATGAAAGCAGAGCTGGCTAAAGTGAATTGGCAAATTAGGTTAAGGGAGATGTCAATAGAGATGCAGTGACAAACATTTAAGGGGATATTTCAGAATACGCAGAATAAATACATTCCAACGAGTAAGAAAAAGTCCAAGGGATGGACTCACCATCCGTGGTTAACTAGAAAGGTTAAAGAGAGTATCAAACTTAAAGAAAAAGTATATAATTGTGCAAAGATAGGTGGAAGGCCAGAAGACTGGATGTAATATAAGGAACAGCAAAGGATGACTAAAAGATTAATAAGGAGGGAAAAATTAGAGTACGAGAGAAAGCTAGGCAGAAGTACAAGAACAAATAGTAAGAGTTTCTATAAATATTTAAAAAAGAAACGAGTTAACATAATGAGTGTTAGTCCCACAGAAAGTGAGTCTGGAGAATTGATAATGGAAAACAAGGAAATGGCAGATGAATTGAACAGGTATTTTGCATCAATCTTCACTATACAGAATACAAGTAACATCCCAGAAGCAGCTATAAATCAGGAAATGGAAGGGAGGGAGGAACTCATGAAAATTACAATCACCGGAGAAATGGTACTGAGTAAATTGTTGGAGTTGCGGGCTGACAAGGTCCTAATGGACTTCATTCTGGGGCCTTAAAAGAAGTGTCTAGTGAGATAGTTGATGCATTGGTTTTAATTTTGCGAAACTCCCTAGATTCGGGAAAGGTCCCATTAGATTGGAAGATAGCAAATGTAACTCCGTTATTCAAAAAGGGAGGAGTCAGAAAGTGGGAAACAACAGGCCAGTTGGCTTAACATCTGTCATAGGGAAAATGTTCAAAGCTATTATTAAAGAAGCTTTAGCAGGGCACTTGAATAAGTTCAGGTTAATCAGGCAGAGTCAACATGGCTTTGTGAAAGGGAAATCATGTTTAACCAACTTGTTGGAGTTCTTTGAGGAAGTAACATGTGCTGTGGATAAAGGGGAGCCAGTGAATGAATTGCACTTAGGTTTCCAGAAGGCATTTGATAAAGTGCCACATCAAAGGTTATTGTGGGAAATAAAGCCTCATGGTGTAGAGGATAACATACTGACATGGATAAAAGATTGGCTGGTTAACAGGAAGCAGAGAGTAGGCATAAATGGGTCTTTTTCAAGTTGGGAAGATGTAACAAGTGGTATGCCATAGGGATCAGTGCTGAGACCTCAACAGTTTACAATTTATATAAATGGTTGGATGAAGGGATGGATGGGATGGATGCCAGATTTGCTGATGACACAAAGATAGGTAGGAAAGTAATTTGTGAAGAGGACATAAGGAGGCTACAAAAAATATAGATGGGTTAAGTGAGCGGGCAAAGATCTGGCAGATGGAGTATAATGTGGGAAAATGTGAAATTGTCCATTCTGGCAGGAAGAATAAAAGAGAAATTTATTATCTAAATGGTGAGAGACTGCAGAGCTCTGAGATGCAGAGGGATCTGGGTGTCCTAGTGCATGAATCACAAAAGGTTAGTATGCAGGTACAGCAGGTAATTAAGAAAACTAATAGAATGTTATCATTTATTGCGAGAGGAATTGAATACAAAAGTAGTGAGGTTATGCTTCAGTTATACAGAGGACTAGTGAGACCACATCTGGAGTGTTGTGTACAGTATTGGTCACCTTATTGAAGGGAGGGCGTAAATGCGCTCGAAGCAGTTCAGAGAAAGTTTACCAGACTAATACCTGGAATGGGCGGGTTGTCTTATGAGGAAAGGTTGGACAGGTTAGGCTTGTATCCACTGGAGTTTAGAAGAGTAAGAGGCGATTTGTTTGAAACATGTAAGATCCTGAGGTGATTTGACTGGGTGGATGTGGAGAGAATGTTTCCTCTTGTGGGAGAATCTAGAACCAGGGGTCACTGTTTACAAATAAGGGGTCGTCCATTTAAAACAGAGATGAGGTGAATTTTTTTCTCTCAGAGGTTTGTGAGTCTTTGGAACTCTCTTCCTGAAAAGGTGGTGGAAGCGGAGCCTTTGAATATTTTTAAGGCAGAGGCGGATACATTCTTGGTAAATAAGGGGGTGATAAGTTATTGGAGGTAGGGTTTCAGGTTACTATCAACTTATTAAATGGCGGAGCAGGCTCGAGGGGCCGAGTGGCCTACTGCTCCTTATCCATATGTTCGTATGTAGTGGAACTCTAATTTTAGTGTAAGTGCAACAAGGAAGCACCAGAGAGGAACAGTGAAAGAATACTAATGTTCGTGTGTACTAGAGATAGGATGAGAGGGTGCTAGTGCAGTCTAGTGAAAAGGACTAGTGCTACTCCATGTGAATAAGTGGGGAATAGCCCTTAGTCATCCTAGTGAGTGAGGACTGGTCTATAGTAGGAGTGCAGACCACTGAGGGACTCATCCTTGTGTGGACTCAGAGTGCAGTGAGAGACACAACTCTTTCCCTGGCTTAAATTAAAGCCTGCTTGCCTGGTACCTCATGGTCTTCCTGCTACAATGATTTAAATGCCACAACATGAGAGCACTCAGAAAGCTATCTGCTCCAGAGTTCTGTGCTCCTGCTGTTTATTGACCGCAGGCTGAGGCAATCTCCCCCCAACGCCCTGAATTTTACCAAGTCCCTGCTGTCAGCAGTGAGACGGCTTTCATACAACGATGGCCATCCAGCCAGGGCAAACTGGGAGGCACTCACTGCACATTATTCCTGGTAGACTCTGATTTTTTAAAATTTATTCTTTCATGGGATATGGCTACCACGGGCAAGGCCAGCGTTTGTTGCCTATCCCTAATTGCCCTCGATCTGAGTGACTTGCCATACCATTTCATAGGACAGTTAAGGGTCAACCACATTGCTATGGGCCTGGGGTCACATATAGGCCAGGCAAGGAAGGCAGATTTCCTTCCCTTAAGGACATCTGTGAACCGGGTGAGTTTTTATGGCAATTGACAATGGTTTCCTAGTCATCATTACTGAGACTAGCTTTTAATTCCAGGTTTATTAATTTAAATTCCAACACCTGCTCTGGTGGGATTTGAATCTGTGTCTCCAGAGGATTAGCCTCAGCTTCTAGATTGCTAGTTCAGTGACATTCCCACTATGCCATAGTCTCTCTGATTATTATTAAGGGTACAATGACCATCTGATTTAATTAACAATTACTTAATTCACCATTGTAACAGTCATTATACAGAAACCTCACATTATTTAGCTTCCTACCTGTCAGAAGAGCCACAGATTCAGTTTCGATCAGCTCCAGTTAGTTTCCTGTTGTCCTGCACTGAGAACGAACATTCAACGGTCAGAAAATTTGAAACAAAACTATTTAAGCTCTGACAGGCTATTGCTGGGGTGGGGTGTGGCTTCTTGCTTGGGCAGGGGTTGGTTTCATGTGAAGGGCTGGGGCAGCCCAGATAAGGAGCTGGGTGCATGCACAGGGTGCCTGATAGAAGCATGCAGGGAGCTGCTCGAAAGTGGATAAGGTTGAGAAGTGAGCACTTGTTGGGGGACAGTGCTGTATGTGCAGTGGAATGAACAATTCCAGAATGGTGCTGAGAGAACATGGGGAGGTGGGTGTGTAGGGCTAATGTCGCTGGACCAGGGTAATGCTCTCGGGACATTACTCCCAGGTACTCTCAGGTGCAGTCTCACCAAAGCCCGAGATAACAGTAAGGAAGTCTTGCTATGATTATACTCCAATTTCCTTGCAACATTTTCTAATATGCCATAGGAACATAGGAACAGGAGAAAGCCATTCAGCCTGTCGAATCTGCTCCGCCATTCAATACAATCATGGCTGATCGAACACTTCGATGTCTTTTACCCACACTATCCCCACAACGCTTTGTGTTATTGTTAATCAGAAATCTATTAATCTCTACCTTAAACACACTCAATGACTGAGCTTCCACAGACCTCTGGGGTAGAGAATTTCAAAGATTCAAAGATTTGAGTTAAGAAATTTCTCCTAATCTCAGTCCTAAGTGGCCTCTCCTTATTTTGAAATTGTGTCCCATTTGCTGTTTGCCTTCCTAATTGCTTGCTGTACCTGTGAGCTAATTTTCCCGAATTCAGGTTCAAGAATAACCAAATCCCTCGGAATACTAACATTTACTTGTCTTTCAACTTCGAAAAAATATTCTGCTTTTCCATTCTTCCTACCAAAGTGGGTAACTTCACACTTTCCCACATTGCAATAGATTTACTGCTTAGGAAGGCCATTCGACCATTCTCAGTTCTTCTATCCAGAATGACCCTACGCTTTTTCCCTTCCCCACTCTATCAGGGAATTCATTTCCTGTGTTGATCATTCTCTGTGTGAAGAACTTCCTGATATCAGTCCTCAATTTACCATTTCTGAGTTTGACCTTGTGTCCCATTATTCAATTTTCCCAGTTTAGTTCATAGCAATATTCCACATGTACCTTTTGCATCCATTTAACTAGCTTCTAACCTTTTGTGTAATCACCTTTCAGTTGGATCAGTGAAGTAGGGGCACAGATCAGTGAGCTGACTGAAATGTGGAGCAGGCTCAAGGGGCTGAATGGTCGTCTCCTGTTCCTAAACCCTGAAACTAGCAGTGAAAATATTGAGAAATTGTAGAAAGAGTGGGATTCTGTGGTCAGGATACATTAAGCAGTTCCACAGCACCTCTTGTGTCTTTTGGACATCGCAAACTACTTCACAGCCAATGAATTATGTCGGAAACGCAGGTAAACATGGCAGCCAGTTTTCTCACAGTAAGATCAAGATGAACGACCGGTTAATCTGTTTGTTTTTTCGACGATACATCCAACAACACAAAACTCCCTTACTAGCGGCACCAAGATTTTCTATTTCGATATTGATTTCATTGAACTTAGTATTTTTGCAGGAGCAAGGTGCCTCAGGACATGCACCGTTAGTGCTTTTCAAGTTGGAAAATGAGTTGTACTGTAATTTGCTAGAATTGTGAGCTGATAACAATGCAGCAACATTTCGGCAACTGGAACCTGAATGAACAGTGGGACCAACAGGTCAGTTATCTCCTTAACCAATGAAATTTAAGGGTTGAAAAAGAAATGAGGAACGGTTGAATAGGAGGGTGAATGAGAGTGAAATCCGGTATAGAAAGAGAAATAAAGAGAGGGAAAGAAAGATTTGAACTAAGAGAGAGGGAAAAAAAAGATGAAAGGAAAGGAAAAAATGTAAAAGATTAAAGTTTGCAATTTTCAGATCTCTAACAGAAATTTGCCACCTGCACGAAGGAGACAAAACAATTTAAATTGTTCCCTTTCTTTGACGGTGAAATTGTTTTATATTGCTCTCATAAATATCATGTCGCTAAAAAGTTCTTAATAGTAATTGGGAGTTCTATCTTTCTTGCTAATTTTAATAGGCAATTAATATGCAAATCCAGCAAAATCCAAAAAAAAAGAGGGAGGCTAAGAGCAAGATGCCATTTGTGTGAGGCAAACTGTAGACAGCGTAAATCGACCAGCGTGTACTGGTGATTTGCAACTCATGTAAATCTTCCTCCCCTGTACTTGCTGGCCAGTTTGCTTATTAGTAGTGGCGTGCATCGTTAACATGCCATTATTGAGCCAGGAAGGTTGAAATATTATATCTTAACACTTTGGGTTATAGTTTCCACACAATCAAGAAGTTGCACTTTAAATTGCACTTTAAAGGCTGCACTTTAGGCTTCCGTTAAAATTAATTTTGCGCAATCACAAAGGTCAGATATTCTACCAGTCAGCACTAGCAGGCAGCATAATAGAACGTAAACATTTCCTTTTAGATCTTTTCAGTAATAAGTATTCCTTGAGGTATTAAAACCTGGCATTGTTTTATTGATACATGGTGGGTTTATTGCCAAAAAGATGCTTTTTTAATAAGAGAGTTCCACCTATGAATAACTTGACTTGAATCCTCTGAAATTGGCTTAAAAATATGCTAGAACATTAAATAGTTTCATTGCTGTACATTAGTCAGGTTCTTAGGAAATTAGATATTTTTCGGCATGAAAAGTTTTGAGAGTCTACCCATCTGCCAAAGAAATTTTAGGGTCTTCCACAACCAGGCAGTTGGCAGAATCTCACAACATTAATCTGAGTGACATGGCCAGTTTTCTGGACGGAGCCTGCCTCAGGAAAATTGAACCCTGAGGCATCCTAAAAGATAGAGAAAAACATGAACGCAAGTAGTTTTAGGTGTGACTCATGTTTAAAATTTTTTGATCTTTTGTTGTTCTTGGCATGTGCTGATATAGCTAGCAGAAGCAAGCAGAAGCTGGTCTCCAGTATTTTTGATGTTAATATTGAGCTAAGCCATTTGTTCAGAACGGGGCAGGTTTGAGTCGGATTTCGAAATGACTTCATTAGAGAGTAAAATCAGACTGTGGGTAAAACAAGTTTCCAACACAAACACCACCTGCCCCTCATTCCAGTTGGGCAGTTTCAAAGCCATGAAGGGTCTGGACAGAGCAGAGAGGGCAAAACTCTTCACACTCAGGAAAGGATTGAGAACGAAAGGGCACAGGTTTGATGTAATTAGTAAAAGAAGCAATAGCGATATGAGGAAAAACTTCTTCATGCAGCCAGTGGTCAGGGTTTGGAATGCACTGCCTGAGAGTGTGGTGGAGGCAGGTTCGATCGAGGCATTCAAAAAGGATTTAGACTGTTATCTGAAAAGGACGTATGTGCAGGGTTACAGGGAGAAGGCGGGTGAATGGAACTAGGTGAATCGCTCATTCGGAGAGCTGGTGCAGACATGATGGGCCAAATGGCCTCCTTCTGCACTGTACAAATTCCGTAAAGGTAAAATTACACTATAATGTCATTTGGTTCAGCTAGTCGCACTCTTCCTTCTGTGTCTGAGGTTCCCATTCCAGATACTTATATCACCAATATTTTAGGTGACACTTGCAGTGGAGTACCGGGGGAATGCTGCACTGCTGGAGGGCATCGTCTTTCAGATGAAATGTTAACCCATCTTTTTAAAGTGCATTTTAAAGGTCCTATAGCACTACTGGAAGATGAGATGGAGAATTCTCCCAGTATTCCCCTCTCAATCAGATTATTTGATCATTTATCTCACCACGCTTCGTGGGATCTTGTGGGAAATTGTCAGCTACATTTTTCAGTGGTGGAGAAGCTTTTAGAAATAATAATCTGGGAGAAAATTAACAGCAACTTGGACAACCACAGACTAATAATTTGTTAGGACAAATTGTGCTTGACTAACTTGATAGAGTTTTTTTGATTAGGCAAGAGTAGATGGATGAGGGCAATGTAGTTAATCTGTACATGGACTTTCAAAAGGCTTTCAATAAAGGAAATAGTGACAGTAGCAGCATGGATACAAAATGAGCTGGGAAATGGAGAGTCGTGGTGAATGGCTATTTTTTATAGGGAAATATTCAGTGGAGTCCCCGAAGAGGACCACTGTTTTGATATAAATAGATTGATGACTTGGACTTGGAGGTACAAGGCACAATTTTGAAATTTGCTGATGACACTGGGAAGTGTAATAAACAGTGAGGAAGATAATAACAGACTTCAAGAGGATGTAATCAAGCTGGTTAAATGGATAGACACAAGGCAGATGAAATCCAGCGCAGGAAAGTGTGAGGTGATACACTATGGTAGGAAGAAAGAGGAGAGACGATATAAGCTGAATGGTACTACCTTAAAGTAGATGCAGGAAGAAAGAGGGATGGGGGTGATGTCTTTGTGCATACCAGTAAATCTTTGAAAGTGGAAGGACAGGTTAATAAAGCAAATGGAACTTTTGGCTTTATAAATAGAGGCATGGGGCAAAATCGTCCCAAATTTACACTAAGTGCGGTAGCGGGTGGGGTAAAGGATGTTTTACCTGCCGGCCGCAATGGTGGCTTCTCACGCCGTATCACCCCTAACCCGCCGCATCAATGATGCATTCCCGGGAAACACGCCGTTTCGATGGTGAGCGGACTCTCATTTGCCTGCCACACCATCATCTCAGCGCTTCATCACGCCCTGCAAAAGAGGACAGCCACCCAGTGCCACTATAGGATGAATGGCCTCATCCGTTCCGCCAGGGTAAGTCACTCTTCTCATCACTCTCAACTCACAAATCCATCACACATCCACAGGGATCTCACACGTCAAGGGACAACATCACTACCTCACACACCCTCACATCTCCATCAGGCTCATATCCTCTGGAGCTTGTGTCCTCATCCCATCCATGGCTCTGCTCACCACACAAACATTCCACACAGTGCCATGTGTCCAGCTCACACTCTCTCCAACTGTTTCTATGCAGGAGAAGCCTGCTCACATCAGTAGGAAGAGGTCCCAGACCGGTGGTAGATTGGCCCACATTAGGCCTCTCACTTTGAGCAGTTTGCCATTGCACTGACTGGTGAGGACGTGGACCATGCCTGCGGTGATGATGAGATCAGCAGCGAACACCCTTGTGAGAATCCTGCACCACATCATCCCTCTCTCCTGTTTTTGACAGGGTTGCAATGCACGAATTATCTCTACTTTGGTTTACAGGGAGTTCTGCCAAGCGACTGACACCCTCAGCTAGCCAGTCCCTGAGCTCCATGCAGGTCCTCAACTCCAGCCAAAAGCACACCTCCTCCATTGAAGAGCTGGAAATAGGCAGCCTGGAAGACCTGTCACAGCGCATATCCACACCCTCCACCAGCACAGAGACACACACCTCAGTGAGACGTAGATCTAGAGCAGGCTCGGGTTCACAATCTGGTGGCCACTGCATAGACGCATGTCTGCAGCAGGAGGAGGCAGGTTCAGCCGAGCTCCCCGGCACTTGGAGGATGGCTGGAGAACACGCATCTGTGAAGTCTGAGCCAGATGACGAACCTCTGGATTTGGCCTTCCAACTCATCCTGGAGAGTTGGCAGAAGGTGTGGAAACATCACACAGAGCTGTTGGAAGCCCTCAACAGAGTGGCTCGCGAGTCGGAGGAGTGCATCCGCCTGCTCTCTGATAAAGTGACATGTGCGCATATGGAGGTCTCCATGGGGAGGATGGCAGGTGCCATGGAGACCCTAGAATGCAGAGATGTGTTCAGACCAGCACTCCATCATGGGAGCCATGGCTGAGCTCTTGCAGTGGCAACGCGAGAGGGAAACAGGGCACCACAGCGCCCCTCCAGGTGTCCTTCCCAGGGCCAGGGCCCTCGGGCACCCAAAGGGAGGAGGAGCAACAGCTGGACACCCCTGGGTCATCCACCCAGTAATCTCAGAGGCTGTTCTCTCTCTCCGAGTCCCCTTTGACTTATCCACTCTGAGCTTAACCAGCTTTCCCAGTACAACCTTCCTATCAATTTTCACTCATCTCAGCTTCTACTGGTCCACAAAAGCAACGCAGAGTGGTGTTTGATGTTCCCTGCACTTCTCTTGAAGCTGATGTAGGGAGAAGATAATGTTGTAAGATTATTAGGGTACTAACCATAATACGAATTGTTTTGAAAATCTAACTGTATTAGGAACTTGTCTTGGCAGCATAATAGAATGGGAAAACTCAGAAGTAGGGCACAGCATAGAAAAGGTGCCAAGGTCGCGGGGCCGTGAGAGAATAATAAAGAGCATACTCGCAGCAGAAAAAGCTGAGACCTCGAGGCTGTCTCCAGGAATTGTTTCTGTCTGTAAAAATCACAGGATTGGAATGTCTTGCCCACCCCCACCCCTCCCCCAGGTGATAAGACTTTGGAACCTTGGAGCCTTAAGAGACAGTTCAACAAAGGTGGAATTTAAAACCATGCAATGGTGTGCTGCTGACATGAGAATTCCTGGTTGGTCAAGGAAAGTATGCTGAAAAACGGGGCTGAGGATGATTGGGTGAGGGAAAGATTAATTGCAGTTCAGCCTAGGTATGTACAGTGCCTAGTTCCCATGAGGAGGCACAACTGGTGATGCAGAGGCTGTGTACTGGCAGGAGAGACTTATGCACTTGGCTTCTGCTTTGCAGTTAGCTAGCCAGTGGCAGTGGATCATGCCACTGCACTTGACAGATAACATCGTCCTGTGGCAAACCATTGACGCATTCCCTATGCCTGCCCTCTTCATATCATTGATACTCACGCATACCACAAGTTCTGGCTCACTCCCTTCCACTTGCAAAATATTCTGCACCATTGTCGTGATGCCTGTTTCCCTAGCACCAGAAAGATAGCACACCATGCGGGCTCACAATAACAGTTACAGAAATGCCTGCCTGTCCCCTCAACTATGGAATCTCCGATAACAGCTGCATTTCTATGCTTTGCTCTTTCCTCCTATGCAGTCCCTTCCCTATCACAGAATCACAGTGCAGAAGAGGCCCTTTGGCCCATCGAGTCTGCACCGACACGTGAGAAACCCCTGACCTACCTACCTAATCCCATTTACCAGCACTTGGCCCATAGCCTTAAATGTTATGACGTGCCAAGTGCTCATCCAGGTACTTTTTAAAGGATGTGAGGCAACCCGCCTCCACTACCCTCCCAGGCACCAGACCGTCACCACCCTCTGGGTAAAATAGTTTTTCCTCACATCCCCCCTAAACCTCCTGCCCCTCACCTTGAACTTATGCCCCCTTATAACTGACGCTTCAACTAAGGGGAACAGCTGCTCCCTATCCACCCTGTCCATACCCCTATAATCTTGTACACCTCGATCAGGTCGCCCCTCAGTCTTCTCTGCTCCAACGAAAACAACCCAAGTCTATCCAACCTCTCTTCATAACTTAAATGTTTCATCCCAGGCAACATCCTGGTGAATCTCCTCTGCACCCCCTCCAGTGCAATCACATCCTTCCTATAATGTGGCGACCAGAAGTGCACACAGTACTCCAGCTGTGGCCTCATTAAGGTTCTATACAACTCCAACATGACCTCCCTACTTTTGTAATCTATGCCTCGATTGATAAAGGCAAGTCTCCCACATGCTTTTTTCACCACCCCACTAACATGCCCCTCTGCCTTCAGAGATCTATGGACACACACGCCAAGGTCCCTTTGTTTCTCAGGGCTTCCTAGTGTCATGCCATTCATTGAATACTTCCTTGTCAAATTACTCCTTCCAAAGCATATCACCTCACACTTTTCAGGGTTAAATTCCATCTGCTACTTATCTGCCCATTTGACCATCTTGCTGTAGCTCAAGACACTCAACCTCACTGTTAACCACCCAGCCAATCGTTGTGTCATCCTTAAACTTACTAATCCTACCCCCCATATAGTCATCTATGTCGTTTATATAAATGATAAATAATAGGGGATCGAACACAAATCCATGTGGTACGCCACTGGACACTGGCTTCCAGTCACTAAAGCATCCTTCTGTCATCACCCTCTGTCTCCTACAACTAAGCCAATTTTGAATCCACCTTATCAAATTACTCTGTATCCCATGTGCGTTTGCCTTCTTTATACGTCTGCCATGTGGGACCTTGTCAAAGGCTTTGCTGAAATCCATATAAACTACATCAACTGCACTACCCTCAACTACACACCTGGTCACCTACTCAAAAAATTCAATCAAATTTGTTAGGCATGACCTCCCTCTGACAAAACCATGCTGACTATGATCTCCTCTGCACCCCCTCCAGTGCACTCACATCCTTCCTATAATGTGGCGACCAGAACTGCACACAATACTCCAGCTGTGGCCTCACTAAGGTTCTATACAACTCCAACATGACCTCCCTACTTTTGTAATCTATGCCTTGATCAAACCTTGCCTCTCCAAGTGGAGATAGATTCTCTCATTCAGAATTTTCTCCAATAGTTTCCCTAACACTGACGTGAGACTCACTGGTCTGTAGTTCCCTGGCTTATCTCTACAACCCTTCTTAAATAGCGGAACCACATTAGCTGTTCTCAGGTCCTCTGGCACCTCCCCTGTGGCCAGAGAGGAATTAAAAATTTGGGTCAGAGCCCATGTGATCTCCTCCCTTGCCTCCCTCAGCAGTCTGGGACACAAATCATCCCGACCTGGAGATTTGTCCACTTTTAAGCCTGCCAACACTTCCAATACCTTGTCACTCCCTATATCAATTTGCTTAAGAACCTCGCTGTCTCTCTCCCCGAGTTCGATACCTTCATCCTCATTCTCTTGGGTGAAGACGGATGTGAAGTATTCATTCAACACTCTAGCGATGTCCTCTGGCTCCACCCATAGATTGCCCCCTTGGTCCCTTATGGGCCCTACTCTTTCCCTGGTTATCCTCTTCACATTGATATGCTTATAGAATATCTTGGGATTTTCCCTACTTTTACCAGCCAGAAATTTCTCATATCCCCTCTTTGCTCTCCTAATTGCTTTCTTAAGCTCCACCCTGCACTTTCTGTACTCCACTAATGCCTCTTCTGATTTGCTTCCCTTGTACCTGCTAAAAGCCTCTCTTTTCCTTCTCATCGTAACCTGAATTTCTCTGGTCATCCATGGTTCTCTGGGCTTGTTACTCCTTCCTATCACCCTAGAGGGAACATGTTGAACCTGTACCCTCCCCATTTCCTTTTTGAACACCCCCCACTGTTCCTCTGTAGATTTCCCCACAAGTAGCTGTTCCCAGTCTACCTTGGCCAGATCCTGCCTTATTTTACTAAAATTCACTCTCCCCCAATCCAAAACATTTTTTTGCAACTTATCTATTTCTTTGCCCATAACAAACTTAAACTGTGCCATGTTTTGGTCGCTATCACTAAAATGCTCACCCACCATCACCTCAGCCACGTATCCGGCTTCATTCCCCAGAATTAGGTCCAGCGCTGCGCCGTCCCATAAGACCATAAGACATAGGAGCAGAAATTAGGCCAATCGGCCCATCGTGTCTGCTCAACCATTCAATCATGGCTGATAAGTTTCTCAACCCCATTCTCCCCCCTTCTCCCCGTAACCTTTGATCCCCTTACCAATGAAGAACCTATCTATCTCGGTCTTAAATACACTCAATGGCCTGGCATCCACAGCCTTCTGTGGCAATGAATTCCATAGATTCACCACTCTGGCTAAAGAAGTTTCTTCTCATCTCTGTTCTAAAAGGTCTTCCCTTTACTCTGAGGCTGTGCCCTCGGGTCCTAGTCTTTCCTACTAATGGAAACATCTTCCCCACGTCCACTCTATCCAGGCCTTTCAGTATTCTGTAAGTTTCAATCAGATCCCCCCTCATTCTTCTAAACTCCATCGAGTATAGACCCAGAGTCCTCAAACGTTCCTCATATGTTAAGCCTTTCATTCCTGGGATCATTCTCGTGAACCTCCTCTGGACCCTCTACATATTGACCTCAAAAGTTCTCCTGTACACATTTCAAGAAATCCACTTCATCGAAGCTCTTAACAGTATGTCCATCCCAGTTAATGTTGGGAAAGTTGAAATCACCTAATATAATTACCCTATTGTTATTGTTTTTACACAACTCCACAAATTGTGCACACATTTGCTCCTCAATTTCCTGCTGACTATCTGGGGTTCTATAATAAACACCTAACAATATGGCTGCCCCTTTTTATTCCTAAGCTCTACCCACAAAGATTCATTCGATGCCTCCTCCAAGATATCATCTCTCCTCACTGCAGTAACTGACTCCTTAACTAATAATGCAACACCTCCTCCTCTTTTACCCCCTCCCCTGTCTTGCCTCAAGATTCTATATCCCAGAATATTGAGCTGCCAATCCTGCCCTTCCCTCAACCACGTCTCAGTAATGGCTACGGTATCACAATTCCATGTGTCAATCCTCACCCTTAACTGATTCATTTTACCTGTAATACTCCTGCCATTAAAGTAGGGGCCATCCAGCCTTGCCTTACTCCCTTGAAGCTTAATGCTCCAACTTCTGACTTGATTGTTTTACTGTATTATGATGTGTCCCTATTCTGCTAACATTCTGCGTCCCCTCCCCCTGCCAAATTAGTTTAAACTCCTCCCAACAGCACTAGCAAACCCGCCCGCAAGGATGTCAGTCCCGCTCTGGTTCAGATGTAGACCATCCCGCTTGTACAGGTCCCACCTTCCCCAGGAATGGCCCCAGTGATAAAACCCTCCCTCCTGCACCAACTCTTAAGCCACGTATTCATCTGCACTATTCTCCTATTTCTGAGCTCACTAGCACGTGGCACTGGGAGTAATCCAGAGATTACAACCCGTGAGGTCTTGCTTTTTAGTCTACTGCCTAACTCCCTGAATTCTTGATGCAAGACCTCATCCCTCTTTGTACCTATGTCATTGGTACCAACATGTACCTAATAGTCTCATGGTCTGGACCACACTCCTTCAAGGTATCTCACGCCCAGGGGTCTCCTCCGCTGAGTACCTGTTTGAGAATGGCACACACCCAGATGACTCCTGCACCCCTTGCCTCTTCCTACTCTTCCGGATGGCCACCCATCTACTATCCAGAACTCTTACTGAATGTGAGGTGACCACCTCCTGGAATGTATGACCTTCCCTGATGCTCCACAGTGACTCCAGCTGCACTTCAAGCTTGGAAACACTGAGCTCAAACTCAACAGTTGGAGGCACTTATGACATACGTGAAATATCCTGAGGTTCCGACGTGGCACAGGAATTGCCAGGTCTCAGCTGTCCATCCATGATCAGAGGAAAAATCGCTGTTCCCTTATAGAATCAACTTACTATCTCATGTAAACCATTAATTTTAATTAATGCCTCTAAACCTACTCTGTATTAATGTTCTTAAAATGAATTCCCTTAATGTTATACTTACCCTGATTGAAATGTTATTAATTAGTTCAAATAGTTGTGAAGGTGGATGTTTTTAAAAATATTTTTGGGAATATGGTGATATTCTGTGTAAAGAAGGCGTGTGTGTGTGTGTGTGTGTGTGTGCTTAAACTGGGGTAAGATTAGTAAAGATGGTTTGTTTGTGGGAGCAGAGTGATGAAAGGTAAAAGTATTAGATGCATGTATTTGTAATGAGAGGCTATGATGAAGTTGGAATTACAAGTATATTGGTTGAGTTTTAAAATTTGCATTATATGGGAGGTCAGGACTTGACTTTTCAGCAGTTAAATTTTAAAGGGAGCTTAAGGGACTTTTACAATTTACAATGATTTCATAAGTGACTGGAAAGTGGAGGCAACAGGAAAACATGAAAGATTTTTATATTTTGGAAAAGTTGAGTTCAAAGAGGTGCTTAGAACAATGGAGTCTAGGATGAAAGGGGAAAGAAAGATATTTAAAGAACGATGTTTAATTAAGTTGGGTTGGCTGTGTAGAGGAGATGTCCTGAGAATGGCTTTGTGCTGAAGGAAGTTATGAATTTGAAGCAGCCATCCATTTTCAAACCAGAAAAATCTTTGTTTTCAGAAAATAGTCTGTTTCTGAACTTCCTTTGTTTGTTTTTTCCAACAGCAGAGTGGAAGAGACTGAGAAGTCACGCGGTATACTTCATTAAAGAAGCAGCTGGTTTTGCCTTGGGTAATATTACTGGATTTTTATCGTTAAAATCTATAAGGGAGCTGTTGCCATGTAGTTTACTTGTATGCTCTGACCAAGTGGGTTTTTTGGGGAATGTTTTTGTAAGCCTGTTTTAACTGGGTAATTTTAAATTGTCTGTTTAAGTTTTTTTCTTGTTAATATATCTTTCAATTTTAAAATCCTAAAAGTGTTACTTGGATTCTATGCTTCTGGGATCGGTAGTTTCCCCCTCATTTTCAAAATACAAAAAAAATGTTATGATCAGTAAGACTAGTTTCCCTCTGGGATTTAGCTTGGTCAGCAAATAACAGTGGCTGCGGTTGTAACATAAGCTCTAAACTTAATACACTACTTATTTTTTAAATTCTTTCATAGAATGTTGGTTTCACTGGCAAAGCTAGCATTTGTTGCTCATCCCTAATTGCCCTTGAGGAGGTGGTGATGAGCCACCTTCTTGAACTGCTGCAGTCCATGTGGTGTTGGTATACCCACAGTGCCATGAGGGAGGGAGTTCCAGGATTTTGATGCAATGAAGGAACGGTGATATTGTCGTAAATCAGGACGATATGTGGCTTGGAGAGGAATTCGCAGGTGGTGATGTTCCCGAGCATCTGCTGCCCTTGTCCTTCTAGTGGTCATGGGTTTGAAAAATGCTGTCGAAGGAGGTTTGGTGAGTTGCTGCAGTTCATCTTGTATAATGTATATGGCGCACAGTGCTGCCATGGTGCATCGGTGGTGGAGGGGTTGAATGTTTAAATTGGTGGCTGAGGTGCTGATCAAGTGAGTTGCTTTGTCCTGGATGGTGTTGAGCTTCTTGAGTGTTGTTGGAGCCGCACTGATCCAGGCAAGTATGGAACATACCAACACACTCCTAGCTTCACCTTATATATGGTGGACAGGTTTTGGGGAGAGAAACTTCATAGTGTCCTAGTTTTAAAAAAAGAATACTCGCTTACCTACTGTCCTTTGACATCATTTCTTGCTTTTTGTAAACACTGCTGATCAGGTCCATGCTGTACCCTCACATGCTTTCTTTTATTCTCTGCTGCCATCATTGCTGGTGTCTCTAATCAGCTGTGCACGATTCCTCTGCTTTTTCCCTCAATTTCTCTCTATTCTAGGTTTACAAGAATGTTGCCAGGGTTAGAAAAGTTTAGCTATGAGGAGAGATTGGAGAGGTTGGGTTTATTTTCCTTAGAACAAAGAAGGCTGAGAGATGACTTGACTGAGGTGTACAAAATTATGAGGGGAATAGATAGAGTGGACAGGATAAAATTGTTTCCCTTGGTGGAGAATTCTAGAACCAGGGGACATAGATTCAAGATAAGTGGCAGAAGGTGTAGGGGGGACATGAGGAAGAACTTTTTTACGCAGAGGGTAGTGGGTGTCTGGAATTCGCTGCCCAAGTTGGTGGTAGAGGCAGAAACTCTAAACTCTTTTAAAAAGTACCTGGATCTGCACCTTAAGTGCTGTAAGCTGCAGGGCTATGGGCCGGGTGCAGGAAGGCGGGATTAGAAAGGGCACCTGGGTGTCCTCAGGCTGGCATGGACAAGATAGGCTGAATGGCCTCCTTCTGTGCTGTAACTTTTCTATGGTTCTATGGTTCTATTCTCTACCACCTCTGCCATTGCCTCCAATCAGGTGTTGCAGTATTTAAAGAAATGATTCAAAATGTTCAACAAAAATACATTCCCTTAAAAAACAAAACTCTGCCAGAGAGTTCCATCTGTGTCTGACTAGTGAGGTTAAGAATAGCATTAGATTAAAAGAAGAGGTTTATCATGTTGTGAAGAATATTAGTAAGCTTGAGGATTGTAAGAGTTTCAGAAACCAGCAAAGCACAGCCAAAATGTTTATAAAACAGTAAAAATATAGAATATTGGAGTAAATAGCCAAGAATAAAAAAACACAGAGTGTAAGATCTTTTACAAGTGTACAAAAAGGAGGAGAGTAGCCAAAGTAGGGGTTGTTCTCTTGGGGGCAGAGACAGGAGAAATTATCATGGCAACTGAGGAAATGGCAGAGATGTTGAACAAATATTCTGTGCCTGTATTTACAACAGAAGACACAACTTATATACCAGAAATGAGTGTAACCAGCAGGCTAATAAGAGTGAGAAACTTGAGGTAATTAATATCAACAGAAAAAAGGTATTGGAGAGACTTAAGGAACTAAAAGCTGACAATTCCCAGGACCTGGTGGCCTACATCTTAGGATTCAAAAAGAGGCAGCTGCAGAGGTAGTGGATGTGTGGGTTATGATTTTCTAAAATTCCCTTGATCCTACAATGGTCCCAGCAGATTGGAAGTTAGCAAATGTAACATGGCAGTTCAAGAAAGGAGCTAAAGAGAAAGCAGGAAACCACAGGCCAATTGGCTTGACATCAGTCAGCAGGAAAGAGCAGGAATCTATTATGAAGGAAGTCTTAACGATGCAGTTAGAAAATCATGGCATGATCAGACAAACTCAACATGGCTTTACCAGAGGGAAATCGTGTTTGACAAATTTATAATTTTTTTGACAATGTTGCTAGTAGTGTAGTTAACGGAAGGCAATATATTTAGGGTACTTGAATTCTGAGAAGGCATTCTCAATAAGATTCCGCAGAAAGAGTTTTACACAAGATAAGCCACATAGAGTTGGGTAATGTATTAGCAAAGGTGGAGGATTGGTTAACAGACAGGAAATAGAGAAATGGGGGCATTTTTAACAGA
Organism: Cetorhinus maximus; assembly: GCF_964194155.1. NCBI lineage: Eukaryota > Metazoa > Chordata > Chondrichthyes > Lamniformes > Cetorhinidae > Cetorhinus > Cetorhinus maximus. Next base: position 269,576 of record NW_027596187.1, on the reverse strand, counting down.
CAGGAAGGAAGGGAGAAATTGGGCATTTTTAAGTTGGCAAACTGCAACTAGTGGAGTGCCACAAGGATCAGTGCTGAGGCCTCAGTAATTTCCAACCTGACAGAGCAGAACCTAACACTATATTTATATAAAAAATACATCCTCATTGCTGTTTATTAATTTTAAACTAGACCTTTTGGCTGAACGAAAACTATTAAGGTGGCAGGCCCTCTGTCGGTGAGTTATTGTCTGTGAGTCACCAGAACTAAAGAAGCCGCTTTGCATTTTTGGAAATGTCATACCTTGTTATTTCTGAGGAGCTACTAACAGACCACCTGGGACTGCACAGCCCAACTTCCAACACAAAGGCTATTTGCATTTGATAAACCCGCCGAGTCAGAGAGTCCACAAAGACCATGACTTCCCAAACACCAGACCCTCAACAAATAGCACTCCTTTCAGCCCATAATGGCTGGGACATTATCAGCCTGGAACACAATGCCAATTTCCAGACACTGGGTAAACATCCTTTGTTGAAGATATTGTGGCGAGGCAAGGTCACATGACCTAAGAACTTGACTTATTGAACAGCTTACTATTTGCCTTCCTGGGCTGCATAGCCCAGTCTGCTGCTTTAACATCTGAATGGTAGGCCACAAAAAAGGAACTCTGGCCAGGCTGGACAACTGGCCCTATCTACTCTGCCTCTGCCGAAAGTTCTGCACTATCGCCTAAAAAACTGATTTATTTCTGCGTGCCTATTTCATCCTGTGAAGCTAACATCACTGGAAAAGTGAATCTTACACCACCAGTTTTCATCCCGCTGACTTCCATGACAGAATTCCTCATGGGACTTTGATTCTGGACTCTGGACCTCACGTGAACCAATATATATTTTCCCTGTGGTCTCTGTACTGTAAAGCCTTCCTTTCTCTATCCATTTCTTTCCTATATGCATGCAGGGGGGAACGTTGCAGACCCTCCTTTTCACGGTTTTTGAATGTGAGCAATAAACTAACCTTTTGAGTTCATCTCACCTTGAGTTTACTGTGGGGTTATTACACAAAACAAAACGCTTATTAAAAAGGAAACAAATCAAAACATCTTTCTGTTTACGGACAGGTGGTGAGAGGAGAAATAGTGCTGTTTGAATGGACTCCCCTCCTGTCCGTAACATATACCAATGAGTTAGAGAAAGAGACCAAGAGCACTGTTTCCAAGTGTGCTGATGATACAAGCTAGGTTGGAATGTAAGCTGTGAGGGGACACATAGAAATTGCAATACGATTTCAACAGGTTATGTGCTATGTGAGTGTACAACAAGATGAAAGGTAGAATATAATGTGGGGACTTGTGAGGTTATTTCTTTTGGCAGTAAGAACAGAAAAGCAGAATATTTTTTAAAAGGCGTGAAACTTCTAAACGTTGATGTTCAGAGAAACTTGGGTGTGCTCATACAAGGAGCACAGAAGGTTCGCATCCAAGTACAAGTAAGTAGGGAACACAAATGGCATATTAGCCTCTGTTATGAGGGGATTGGAGTACCAGAATAAGGAAGCCATACTACAATTGTATAAGGCTTCGGTGAGACCACACCTGGAGCAATGTGCACAGATTTGGCCTCCATATCTAAGAAAGGATACACTTGCACTGGAGGCAGTACATTGAAGGTTCACTAGATGAGAGGTTGAATAAATTGGGTCTATACTCTTTGGAGTTTAGAAGAATGAGCGGTCATCTCACTGAAACACACAAGATTCTGAAGAGGTTTGACAGGGTAGGCACTGAGAGGTTGTTTCCCCTGGCTGGAGAATCTTGAACACTGTTTCAGGATAAGGGGCCGATCATTTAGGACTGAGGTGAGAACAGATTTCTTCACTCAGAGGATTGTGAACCTTTGAAGTTCTCTACCCCAGAGGGTTGTGGATGCTCCATCATTGACAATATTCAAACCTGCGATAGACAGATTTTTGGTTTCTCATGGAATCGAGGGATATGGGGAGTAGGCAGGAAATCAGATATTTATGCATTGAATGTTGGTGTAGACTCAAGGTGCCCTATGTTCCTATTTCTTATGTTCTTAAGTGCTGTTCTATGATTCTACGATCTTCTACATTACAACACTTCAAAAGTACATCCTTGGCTATGAAGCACTTCTGGACATCCTGAGTGTGTGAAAGGTTTTGCAAAAATGCAATTTCCTTGTTCTTCAACAATATGATTATACTTTCAGGGAATTACTTTTGTTTCATTATTCTGAGCAACAAGTGATTAACCACTAAATTATGACAAATGATTACAACTTGGAAGAATGCTGTGAGCTGGTAGAGAGATTGGACAATGTTTTAATGACTGAGTGTTCGGTGACACTAGAATTGCAACACTGGAATTGGATTAACCCTTACTCTGGGTCCATTGATCCTCTTCTTGCTTGATCTTTCTTTGACTAAATGGACTGAAGTTTCATTCGGCTGCAAAGATGGATGGACCCCCAATTTCCCATTATCGGCTGGCTGGTTTCCCACCATGTTCCTACCTCCAGGCAATTTTCATAGAGGCAGGATCGAGGGAGGGTGATGGTAGGTAACCAATTAGGCCAATTAAGAAATCCGTCAAGGACATTTTGCACACACCGACTGGGATGAAGGGATGAAGGGAACATCCTGGCTGGCAGACCAGGCTGCCAGAGGTCCATCCAGCTAGGAAATTCCCCCTCCTCAGCTTCACCCATAGGGCCACAGCTGCTGGCCGTTCAGTGGAGAAGTTGCCCTCTCCGATGGCAGCCTAGTAGCTGTGGCTTTCTTTATTTTAAAAGTTTGTAAAAGATCTCCAGAGGGCACCTCCATCTTGAGGCGCCCTTTCTTTCTCCTACTTACATCGGCAGCTCCCACCTCTGACATTGGGGCTGCCAATTTCTCAGCGCTATTGAGCTTGTATTGGCTCTCCAGCCTTGGGCACCCACCTGCCATCCTTAATTAGACGGGGTTCCGAGAAGCGGTCTCTTAACTGGCTACCCCCTCGAAAGTAACCCTCTGCATTCCGGCACCGGCATACTTGGGCCCCGACCAACATGTCCCTCTGATGGCGGGATTAGGACCCACAAAGATCCAGCCCCAATGCCTTTCGACACCTTGACATGCATTGGTGGCTTTTAAATCAACTCACCTCCCAAATCATTTAAAAATAATGTTCTTAAATGCAATTTATAACATGAATGTAAGTTAAACTTATAAACCACCGAATTTAGCTCTTTGGTGCCCGTGAGTGCATTCTTGCCTCCAAAATGGTGTCCGCGGTACATCGCGAGCTGCACAATACTTTTTTGATGAAGGTGTAGTGATGATTTGGCACCAGTGCTGCAATTTTACGTCTCAGCGCTCCATTTAAGGCAATTTGTCTCTTAAACACACATAGCTGAACATGTTGGGAAGGGCCCACCATCAGTTCTACTTAAAGGGATCATCAACTGTTTACAGGTTAACTGCTGATTGATTTCTGTTAGCTATTGCTGTGATTGTAGAAATGCTCGGTGGTCTCCAGAGGCCTTTAAAGTTGCTATAGTTTATGGGGAGTGGTGTGGCACGTGCTGAAGGAGTTTGCCCTGACTCCAGCGACTCTGCACAAGCCACTTGCTCCCAGCCATAAGTGCAGTAGTGTGCATTCTCCTGGACTAGGACAGGGACAATGAACAGAAGTGACACAGGGCAGGATAGGATGCTGGAAGATGGAGGAGGAGAAGTTGGGGAAGGCCTCGCAGTAGGAGGCCATATCTGTCTAGCATGCTCCGGGAGCAGTTCTCCTCTCCGAATCTCAGTGAGAAGCAGTATATCTGATGCCCTCACTGAAATCTGCCACCGATTGCAGCCACAACTGCAATCTCAGAGCAAAGCAGGGGTGGCATTGCAATAGTTACATGGTGGCCATGAACTTTTATGTGCTTTGCTTCTTCCAGACAATATTTGCAGTACCTGCCAGTTTGCCATCCACTGTTGCATAAGAAATGTCGTTGAGGTTCCATATTCCAAGAGACCTGAATACATTTCATTCCCTTTTGCCAGAGAGAATGAGGCAGAGTGAGCACACAGCTTCTCCATCATGCAGAGTGCCAGTAACTATCTACAAATGACTATGCAGGTGCCACATGTCAACTCCAAGGTGTATTGCAACTGGAAGAGATTTTACAATGTCCAGCTGTGATATCCTGGCAGCAGCCATGGTGCATTCATCCTGCGCCAGGTTGCTGTGCCTTCAGCATTTGAGCCAACATGACTGACCAGAAGATGGGTTACTGTGTGACAAAGGCTATGGTTAGTGTTGCTCACAACTCCAATGTGCAACCCACGCACACGTGGGCAGCCTGCACACAATGGGGTGGTTAAAAAAAGGCTTCCACTCTGTAGGAACTTTGTTGCTCTCGCAGAGTGCAGTCACGATTGGTGGTGGGCTGCTGTACACTGCACGACCACGCCATCATGGGAGCACAGCCCCTGCCCCAGCTATATGCAACCAGCTGAAGCAGGAAAAGGAAGGCAGCAGCCAACGCAATCCCTTTCTGGTCAGTGCAAGAGCAAGTGCGATACCAGTAAACACAACCCCCAAGTCCCACGTTTTACCTTTCCTCTGTCACTGGACTATTACACAGTCTGCTTGGTCACAGTGCAAAAATGAAAGGCAACCCTTTGGAATAAACATTTCAAACCAAATTTCCATTTCAAGCCAAGCCATTTCATACACTAACATCAGCAAATCACCCTTGTTCATTTGCTTCGTGCCTGTCTTCAGTGTGCCCTGGCCTGTCCTAGTGCTGCGACACAGCACTTCCCCGCCGTGGTTCCAGCATGGCCAGTGGAGGGTTGCTGGCTTTCATTGGGGGATGCTGCAGATGGCCATTGCAGGATGACCGCAAACGGTTGTGGCCATAGAAGGCCCAACTTTGGGCAGCACCATCTCGGCATGGGCGGCAGCAGTGTGGGCTGGCTAGCCCACAGGGACATTGGCAGAGTGCCGGCGGTAGGAGGATGAATGCTGCCATCCTAAGGGGAGACTTGCCATCTTGTGCTTCGTGAAGCCACTGCCAATCCTCTGGATGAAACTTCAGAAACCCTAGTAACCTGCGGAGGACAGCTTGCTGGATTGCTGTGAGCCTCTTTGAATGCTGATGTGATGTCTGCAGATGAGTGCAGCAGTCTGAGCTTTCATGGCAGCAAACTGGCCTTGCATTACTGAAGTCTGAACATTCGGTATTCGGCGACTTCTGCATCATCCATCAGATGCTACAACATGGTTAAGCTTGTAATTGTGCGAGTGGACTTCAATGCTTAAAAGGGTGGACTCCCATAACTGCAAAGCCCTGTGTCAGGTTAATGCTGGACTCATCCATGCTCCTTGACACTGCACACAGGCTTTCTGGCAGTTCAGCCAATTCTTGAAATGTTTTATTCTGCATGCCCATCAGCTTTCCTATGTAGCTTGCCCCATCGAATTACTCACCTGGTCCTCTGCAGCAAAACACATGTGCAGCATCAACTCTGCTGAGCTAGCACCTGAGTCCATGAGTAGGGTGCAATGTCTTTGGGTGGGTGCCTTTCTTTTTATTCATTCTTGGGATATGAGCATTGCTGGCTAGGCCAGCATTTATTGCTCATTCCTTGTCATCTTTGAGAAGGTGGTGGTGAGCCGTCTTCTTGAGCCACTGTAGGCAGATGTGGTGTTGGCATACTCACAGTGCTGTTAGACAGCGAGTTCCAGGAATTTGACCCAACGACAGTGAAGGAATGATATATATATTTCCAAGTCAGGATAGTGTGTGGCTTCGAGGGAATTTGCAGGTGGTGGTGTTCCCATGCATCTGCCGCCCTTGCCCTTCTAGATGGTATTGGTCATGGGTTTGGAAGGTGCTGTCTAAGCAGTCTTGGCGAATCCCTGCAATGCATCTTGTAGATGGTACACACACTGCTGCTACTGTACACCAGTGGTGGAAGGAGTGAATATTTGTGGATGGGGTGCCAATCAAGTGGGCTGCTTTGTCCTGGATGTTGTCGAGCTTCTTGAGTGTTGTTGAGTTGGACCAGGTAAGAAGAGAGTATTCCATCACACTCCTGACTTGTGCCTTGTAGATGGTGGACATGTTTTGGAGCATCATGAGGTAAGTGATTCACTGCAGGATTCTCAGCCTCTGACCTGCTCTTGTAGCCACAGTATTTATATGGCTGGTCCAGTTCCGTTTCTGGTCAATGTTAACCCCCACAATGTTGATGATCAGGGATTCAGTGATAGTGAGACTGTTGAAAGTCAAGATGAGATGGTCAGATTCTCTCTTGTTGGAGATGATTGTGAGGGACTAAGACCTCATGCTGTATATTTTTATAAAATAGATATAGATATCCTCATGGCTATTTCTAAAATTGTAATAACTGGACAAAGATCTTTTAAAGTGGTTGCATCTATACCTGTCCTTGACCCTGAACAAAAGGAGCTACCTAGTAGTTTCAAAGAAACTTACACCTCATTTTCTCTGAAGAGACACTAATGATACATTATGGGCTGCAGAGACCAAATTCGAAGAGAACCATACAATGGCCATTTGCATTTTATAACCCAGGTGGCCAACCAGAGTCTATGTATCTGCAAGGACAAAGGAATCCTCAACCTTCCTTTCAATCCTTAATGGGTGAGACAATTAGCTATCCTCGTCAAAGACAATGTGGAGAGGTGAGAGCCATGTGACATGGACCTAGCTTGTGGAACCAGTAATGTTGCCTTGTGGAGCTGCAAAGCTCAGTCTCCCATTTTTACCATCTAACTTGCAGCGGCACAGAAAAGGGGTTCTGTGCAGGTTTGAATACCTGGTCCCATCTATGCTGTTTCTATTGGAACTTCTATACCATCTCTGTGTGCCTATCTCATCGGGTGGAGTCAACTCCACCAGAAAAGTGAATTATACAGCATTGGTTTACAGCCCGTTGATCTCCATGAAGATATACCTCATTGGACTTTGATTCTGGATTCTAGACCCACGTGAAACAATAATTCTTTTCCCTGTGGTCTTTGCCCTGTTTAAATCTTTCTTTCCTCTATCCCTCTTTTATTTTATGAGTGCACAGAGGGCTACGTTGTGACCCCCCCTCCAACGCTTTGAGTGTGTGAAAATAAACTAACCCTTTGGGTTCATCCTATGACGAGTTTGCTTGGGGTTATTAATAAAAATTGGATCACACCAAAACCGTGGGGTTGAAAATTATGCCGCCGCTTATAAAGAGGGAAGCAAATCAAAACACTTTTCTGTCTACGGACAGGTAGCGAGAGGAGAAATCAGGGCTGTTTAAATTAACCCCACCCCGCACCTTGATCGTAACATGGTCATTGCCTGGAACTTGTGTGCCACTTATAAGCCCTAAGCCTGAATGTTGTCCAGGTCTTGCTGCACATGGGCATGGACTGCTTCAGTACCTGAGGAGTCGTGAATGATGATGAACATTGTGCAATCATCAGTGGACCTCCCCACTTCTGATCTTATGATGGAGGGTTAGTCAATGAAGAAGCAGCTGAAGTTGGATGGGCTGTCATAGTTGACAGTGCAAGCTGTGAGATATGGGTGTGTGGCTTGCAGCGAAATGTGTGAGGGGGAAGTGAAGCTATAAGTGAAGGTATGATAGAGATTGTTGTTCGGTCAGTAATGGGATTGTGTGCATTGAGGCAAATGTGTGAGGCAAGTGGTACAGTTTGTGAAATATGGCATTTAAAGGTGCATTTAATGTCCTTGGCCACTCTTGCACGATCATTGAACATTTTGTGGCACTCTTTCCAGGTACTTGGTGCTTGACTCCTGGCATTGACCACTGAGGCAATCTGATCCCACTGCCTTTTCAAGTTTTGCTTGGACTGCCTCCTGACCCCCTCTAGATAGATCAGATCTGTCCTCCTCTCCACCTCCTCCACCAAGGCATCTAGTGCGGTGTCAGAGTGTGGTCCCTCCTCTCTTGTGCCACAATTCGTGCTGCTCAGAATCTCCTCCATAAACAGTTCTGGAACTTGCTCCAAGCAGAATACACCTGCTCTTTAAGACTGCAGTCCACTTTAACTAGTGCAAATCAGCTTTAAAAGTACAGTCCCATTTTAAACAGTGCAGGCCAGCTTTAAATAAAGCAGATCAGCTTTAAACAGTGCAGGCCAGCTTTAAATAAAGCAGATCAGCTTTAAACAGTGCAGGCCAGCTTTAAATAAAGCAGACTAGTTTTAAACAGTGCAGGCCAGCTTTAAATAAAGCAGATCAGCTTTAAACAGTGTAGGCCAGCTTTAAATAAAGCAGATCAGCTTTAAACAGTGCAGGCCAGCTTTAAATAAAGCAGATCAGCTTTAAACAGTGTAGGCCAGCTTTAAATAAAGCAGATCAGCTTTAAACAGTGCAGGCCAGCTTTAAATAAAGCAGACTAGTTTTAAACAGTGCAGGCCAGCTTTAAATAAAGCAGATCAGCTTTAAACAGTGCAGGCCAGCTTTAAATAAAGCAGATCAGCTTTAAACAGTGCAGGCCAGCTTTAAATAAAGCAGATCAGCTTTAAACAGTGCAGGCCAGCTTTAAATAAAGCAGACTAGTTTTAAACAGTGCAGGCCAGCTTTAAATAAAGCAGATCAGCTTTAAACAGTGTAGGCCAGCTTTAAATAAAGCAGATCAGCTTTAAACAGTGCAGACCAGCTTTAAATAAAGCAGATCAGTTTTAAACAGTGCAGACCAGCTTTAAATAAAGCAGATCAGCTTTAAACAGTGCAGGCCAGCTTTAAATAAAGCAGACCAGTTTTAAACAGTGCAGGCCAGCTTTAAATAAAGCAGATCAGTTTTAAACAGTGCAGGCCAGCTTTAAATAAAGCAGATCAGCTTTAAACAGTGCAGGCCAGCTTTAAATAAAGCAGACCAGATTTAAACAGTGCAGGCCAGCTTTAAATAAAGCAGATCAGCTTTAAACAGTGCAGGCCAGCTTTAAATAAAGCAGACCAGTTTTAAACAGTGCAGGCCAGCTTTAAATAAAGCAGATCAGCTTTAAACAGTGCAGGCCAGCTTTAAATAAAGCAGACCAGTTTTAAATGGTGCAGACCAGCTTTAAATAAATGCAGGCTAACTTTAATTAAATGCAGGCTAGCCTTAAATAAATGCAGGCTAACTTTAAATAAATGCAGGCCAGCTTTAAATAAATGCAGGCTAACTTTAAATAAATGCAGGCCAGCTTTAAATAAATGCAGGCTAGCTTTAAATAAATGCAAGCTAGCTTTAAATACTACAGGCCAGCTTTAAATAGTATAGGTCAGCTTTATCTAGTACAGGTCAGCTTTTAATAATGTAGGCCAGCATCAAATGATACAGTCTAGCTTTATATAATGCAGGTCTGCTTTGAATAATGATACTCTCCTTCTGCAGTCATCATTGTAACAGTCAAACCAGTTGTCAGCTATTGACTTGACGGAACCAACCTGTTGTATCGTGTATAGTTCCTCATCAGATCCTCCTGCTGATAGCTCTCCAGTGGCCGTCTGTATAGGCTTGTTTTGCTTCTTGCGAGTCAAACACTTGTGTGCAAAATGATCCGTCTTCTTGCAGTTAAAACAAGGTTTTCCCCACACTAGGCAATCCTTTTCCTTTTTGTGATGTCGTCCATAGTGCTTGCATTCTACCCTTTGCCTGCGATTGCTCTGCCCTTTCGGGCTGGAAGGTCTCTTAGCATAACACGTCTCCTGGCCTGTTCTGCCATACGTGTGCTCTAACTGATGTTTCACAAGCCCCAGATTTCTACACACATCTATCATTTTCTTGAGCCTAAGTTCCTCTTTCAGTAGACTTTCTCTCACTGTGGGGTCTCATACGCTGAAAACTATTTGAATGTTAGCTGTCTGAATTCACATGATTCTACAAGCTGTGTTACTACAGTGATACGCTGTTCAATGGCCTCGTTTTCACCTTGAGCTCTAGTGTTGAATAGATAGCGTTCTTAAGTAACGTTCACTTGGGGTTCAAAGCATTTGTTCAAAGCTTTCAAAATCTCTGCCATCTTTTGTCTTTGTCAGTTAGATTTAGAGTGGTATACACGTTGTAGCAGTCCCTCCCCAGCAGTGCAAGAAGTGTGGCTACTCTCATCAGTTCCAGCTTATTACGTGATCCTGTTGCTAGCTCGGAGCTTTGCCATTGCAAGTGGAAAAACTGCCAATTCTGCCACATATCGCTTTCATTGCTATTGGAGCTGGGATGGAAAGTTTACAAAATTTGCCATGTTCACTCACCCAGTATTTACTTGCAGCCTTTGATTTGTGTTTGCTTTTTTTTAGTCATTTTTCAGTAGCATTTTTGCATTTAAACATTTCTGTCTGCCTTTCTGAGCTGTGTCTTCTCTACAACAGTTCCAGCGTTCAAAAATTGGTTTTACCTCCACTTCCTGATACCGTGTTTCAAGTTTAAGGACAGCTGTGCTTCTTCAGTGCTTCATCATCGTAGGTCTTTAGCGTGCTGGATGGATCATGCTGCTGCCAGACATTACCCCATGGCAGAGGTCACGTGACTACAGCAAGCCAGGTAGTACACCAGGTAATGATTGCATTTCAAAAGCCAAACAAACAGTGCAGGCCAGCATAAAGCAATGCAGTCCAGCTTTAGTGGTGCATTCGGGCTTTAAATAGTGCCCCTTCAATGATGGGGGAGCCCAGCACATCATTGAAAAAGGCCAGAGTGAACCATTCGCAGCAATCTTCAGCCAGAAGTGCCAAATGGATGGTCTATCTTTATCTCCTCCTGAACACCCCAGCATCATAGATGTTAGTCTTCAATCAATTTCATTCACTCCACGTGATATCAAGAAATGGCTGAAGGCACTGGATACTGCTAAGGCTGTGGGCCCTGACAATATTCTGGCAATAGTACTGAAGACTTGCGCTCCAGAACTTGCCGCCCCCCTAGGTAAGCTGTCCCAGTACAGCTACAACACTGGCACCATCAATGTGGAAAACTGCCAAAGAACATCCCATCCACAAAAAGCAGAACAAATCCAACCTGGCCAATTACAGCCCCATCAGCCTACTCTCCATCATCAGTAAAGCGATGGAAGGGGTCATCAACAGTGCTATCAAGAGGCACCTACTCAGAAATAACCTGCTCATTGACACTCAGTGTGGGTTCCGCCAGAGCCACTCAGCTACTGACCTCATTACAGCTTTGGGTCAAACATGGACAAAAGAGCTGAATTCCAGAGGTGAGGTGAGAGTGACTGCCCTTGACATCAAGGCAGCACTTGACCGAGTGTGGCATCAAGGAGCCGTAGAAAAACTACAGTCAATGGGAATCGGGGGCGGGTTGGGGGGGGAAACTCTCTGCTGATTGGAGTCATACCTAGTACAAGGGAAGATGGTAGTGGTTGTTGGAGGTCAGTCATCTCGGTCCCAGGACATCACTGCAGCAGTTCCTCAGGGTAGTGTCCTAGGCCCAACCATCTTCATCTGCTTCATCAATGACTTTCCTTCCATCATAAGATCAGAAGTGGGGATGTTTGCTGACAATGTTCAGCACCATTTGCAACTCCTCAGATACTGAAGCAGTCCCTGTCCAAATCCAGCAAGACCTGGACAATATCCAGGCTTGGGCTGACAAATGGCAAGTAAAACATCTCTACAAGATGCACTGCAGGAATTCGCCAAGGCTGCTTAGATAGCACCTTCCAAACCCGCAACCGCTACCATCTAGAAGGACAAGAGCAGCAGACACGTGGGCCAGACTCTTCCGTTTGGCATGCGGGGGCAGGACCTGCATGCCGACATGTAAAATGACGCGCAGTGACGTCGGGTCCCGTCATCACGCGTCATTCTGATCTTCACTGGTGCGCACTGGTGTCAGCTGCGCTCCCGCCAAACTGTCAAAGGCCTGTTAAGGCCATTAATTAACTAATTAAACTGATTGTCAGGGCTGCCCATCCAGCCTTAAGGTTGGGGGGCAGGCGAAGAGTCCAGGCGGCCTTCGCATTTTTCATGAAACCTCATCCACGGGTGGGATGTGGTTTCATGAAGTGTTTATTAATTAAATAAAATGTGTTCTGAAAATTCATAAACATGTCCCAGGTCATGTGACAATGTCACATGATGGGACATGTCTGAGTAATTTTAATTTTTCATTTTTTGCAATGCTTTATTATTGAACTAATCTCCCTGAGGCAGCTCCGTGCCTCAGGGAGATTTCTGCGCTCTTTCGAGCGCGTGCGAATAGCCTGCACTGATGGGACACCACCACCTGGACGTTCCCCTCCAAATGAGTCATCATCCTGACTGCGCAAAATATCGCCATTCCTTCACTGTCACTGGGTCAAAATCCTGGAACTGCCTCCCTAACAGCACTGTGGGTGTACCTACACCACATGGACTGCAGCGGTTCAAGAAGACAGCTCACCCCCACCTTCTCAAGGGCAATTAGGAATGGGCAATAAAAATGCTGAGCTAGAGTGACGCCCACATCCCCTAAATGAATAAAGAAAAAAAATGTGGCAGTCCAGCTTTTAATACTGCAAACTAAGGTCAAATAGTGCAGATGAGATTTAATTGGGACAGGCCAGCTTTAAATGGGGCAGCCTGTTTTTAAATGGGACAGTCCTGCTTTTAATACCGTAAGCTAAGGTTAAATAGTGCAGACTAGCTTTAAATGGTGCAGGCTAGCTTTAAATGGTGCAGGCCAGCTTTAAATGGTGCAGACCAGCTTTAAATGGTGCATGCCAGCTTTAAATAGTGCAGACCAGCTTTAAATAGTGCAGGCCAGCTTTAAATAGTGCAGGCCAGCTTTAAATGGTGCAGGCCAGCTTTAAATGGTGCAGACCAGCTTTAAATAGTGCAGGCCAGCTTTAAATAGTGCAAGACAGCTTTAAATGGTGCAGGCCAGCTTTAAATGGTGCAGGCCAGCTTTAAATAGCGCAGGCCAGCTTTAGATAGTACAGGCCAGCTTTAAATAGTGCAGGGTAGCTTTAAATAGTGCAGGCTAGCTTTAAATAGTGCAGGGCAGCTTTAAATGGTGCAGGCCAGCTTTAAATAGTGCAGGGTAGCTTTAAATAGTGCAGGCCAGCTTTAAATGGTGCAGGCCAGCTTTAAATAGTGCAGGGTAGCTTTAAATGGTGCAGGCCAGCTTAAAATAGTGCAGCTGAGCTTTAAATGGTGCAGGCCAGATTTAAATAGTGCAGGGTAGCTTTAAATAGTGCAGGGCACCTTTAAATAGTGCAGGGTAGCTTTAAATGGTGCAGGCCAGCTTTAAATAGTGCAGGGTAGCTTTAAATAGTGCAGGCCAGCTTTAAATAGTGCAGGGTAGCTTTAAATAGTGCAGGCCAGATTTAAATAGTGCAGGCCAGCTTTAAATAGTGCAGTGTAGCTTTAAATAGTGCAGGCCAGATTTAAATAGTGCAGGGTAGCTTTAAATAGTGCAGGCCAGCTTTAAATAGTGCAGCTGAGCTTTAAATGGTGCAGGCCAGATTTAAATAGTGCAGGCCAGCTTTAAATAATGCAGGCCAGCTTTAAATAGTGCAGGGTAGCTTTAAATAGTGCAAAAATAAAAACAAAAAACTACTGCGGATGCTGGAAATCCAAAACAAAAACTGAATTACCTGGAAAAACTCAGCAGGTCTGGCAGCATCGGTGGAGAAGAAAAGAGTCGACGTTTCGGTCCACATGACCCTTCAACAGAACTAAAGTATAGTTAGGAGAGAGGTGAAATATAAGCTGGTTTAAGGTGGGGGGCGGGGGGAGAGAAGTTGAGGGTGGAGTGGTTGTAGGGACAAGCAAGCAGTGATAGGAGCAGTAATCAAAAGATGTCACAGACAAAAGGATCAAAGAGGTGTTGAAGGTGGTGATATTATCTAAGAAAAGTGCTAATTAAGAATGGAAGACAGAACACTCAAGGTACAGCTCTAGTGGGAGTGGAGTGGAAAGACTGACAAGGTATTAGTTGTAGATTTAAAAATAAGGGAAATAGGTGGGAAAAGAAAAATCTATATAACTTATTGAAAAAAAACAAAAGGGAGGGGGAAGAAATGGGGTGGGGATGGGGGGAGGGGGAGTTTAAGATCTAAAGTTGTTGAATTCAATATTCAGCCCGGAAGGCTGTAAAGTGCCTAGTCGGAAGATGAGGTGCTGTTCCTCCAGTTTGCGTTGGGCTTCACTGGAACAATGCAGCAAGCCAAGGACAGACATGTGGGCAAGAGAGCAGGATGTAGTGTTAAAATGGCAAGCGACAGGGAGGTTTGGGTCTTTCTTGCGGACAGACCGCAGGTGTTCTGCAAAGCGGTCGCCCAGTTTGTGTTTGCATTCGTTGCTCCCAATGCGGTCTCCTCTACATTGGAGAGACCAAACGCAAACTGGGCGACCGCTTTGCAGAACACCTGCGGTCTGTCCGCAAGAAAGATCCAAACCTCCCTGTTGCTTGCCATTTTAACACTTCACCCTGCTCTCTTGCCCACATGTCCGTCCTTGGCCTGCTGCAATGTTCCAGTGAAGTCCAACGCAAACTGGAGGAACAGCACCTCATCTTCCGACTAGGCACTTTACAGCCTTCCGGGCTGAATATTGAATTCAATAACTTTAGATCTTAAACTCCCCCTCCCCCCATCCCCACCCCATTTCCTCCCCCTCCCTTTTGTTTTTTTTCAATAATTTATATAGATTTTTCTTTTCTCACCTATTTCCTTTACTTTTAAATCTACAACTAATACCTTGTCAGTCTTTCCACCCCAACCCCACTAGAGCTGTACCTTGAGTGTCCTGCCATCCATTCTTAATTAGCACTTTTCTTAGATAATATCACCACCTTCAACACCTCTTTGATCCTTTTGTCTGTGACATCTTTTGATTATCTGCTCCTATCACTGCTTGCTTGTCCCTACAACCACCCCACCCTCAACCTCTCTCTCCCCCCGCCCCCCACCTTAGACCAGCTTATATTTCACCCCTCTCCTAACTATACCTTAGTTCTGTTGAAGGGTCATGTGGACCGAAACGTCGACTCTTTTCTTCTCCACCAATGCTGCCAGACCTGCTGAGTTTTTCCAGGTAATTCTGGTTTTGTTTTAAATAGTGCAGCTGAGCTTTGAATGGTGCAGGCCAGCTTTAAATAATGCATCTGCCCTCACACCTTCTTCTTCCTCCCATGAAACGTGATAGGGTCCCCCTTGTCCTCACTTATCACCCCACCAGCCTCTGCATTCAAAGGATCATCCTCCACCATTTCCGCCAACTCCAGCATGATGCCACCACCAAACACATCTTCCCTTACCCCCCCCGGCGGCATTCCGCAGGGATCGTTCCCTCCGGGACACCCTGGTCCACTCCTCCATCACCCCCTACTCCTCAACCTCCTCCCACGGCACCTTCCCATGCATATGCAGAAGATGCAACACCTGCCCCTTTACTTCCCCTCTCCTCACCATCCAAGGGTCCAAACACTCCTTTCAAGTGAAGCAGCATTTCGCTTACACTTCCCTCAATTTAGTCTACTGCATTCGCTGCTCCCAATGCGGTTTCCACTACATCGGAGAGACCAAATGCAGACTGGGTGACCGCTTTGCAGAACACCTTCGGTCTGTCCGCAAACATTACCCAGACCTCCCTGTCGCTTGCCATTTTAACACTCCACCCGGCTCTCATGCCCACATGCCTGTCCTTGGCCTGCTGCAATGTTCCAGTGAAGCTCAACGCAAACTGGAGGAACAGCACCTCATCTTCCGACTAGGCACTTTACAGCCTTCCGGACTGAATATTGAGTTCAACAATTTTAGATCATGAACTCTCTCCTCCATCCCCACCCCCTTTCCGATTTTCCCCCTCCTTTTTGTTTTTTCCAATAATTTATATAGATTTTTCTTTTCCCACCTATTTCCATTATTTTTAAATGTATTTCCATCCATTGTTTTATCTCTACCTTTTAGCCTTTTTTGATTCCTTCCCCCCACCCCACCCCCACTAGGGCTATCTGTACCTTGCTCGTCCTGCTTTCTACCCTTAATTAACACATTCCTTTAGATAGTATCACTACCTTCAACACCTCTTTGTCCTTTTGCCTGTGACATCTTTTGGTTATCGCCACCTATCGCTGGCCCTCTATCCAGCTCTCTTATCCCACTTAAACCAGCTAATATTTCACCCCTTTTGTATTTTTCCTTAGTTCTGTTGAAGAGTCATGCGGACTCGAAATGTTAACTGTGCACCTCTCCACGGATGCTGCCAGACCTGCTGAGTTTTTTCAGGTATTTTTGTTTTTGTTTTGGATTTCCAGCATCCGCAGTTTTTTGCTTTTATCTTAAACAGTGCAGGCCAGCTTTAAATAGTGCAGGCTAGCTTTAAATAGTGCAGGGTAGCTTTAAATAGTGCAGGGTAGCTTTAAATAGTGCAGGGTAGCTTTAAATAATGCAGGCCAGCTTTAAATAGTGCAGGGTAGCTTTAAATACTGCAGGGTAGCTTTAAATAATGCAGGCCAGCTTTAAATAGTGCAGGGTAGCTTTAAATAGTGCAGGGTAGCTTAAAATAGTGCAGGTCAACTTTAAATAGTGCAGGCCAGATTTAAATAGTGCAGGGTAGCCTTAAATAATGCAGGCCAGCTTTAAATAATGCAGGGTAGCTTTAAATAATGCAGGGTAGCCTTAAATAGTGCGGGCCAGCTTTAAATAATGCAGGCCAGCTTTAAATAATGCAGGGTAGCTTTAAATAATCCAGGGTAGCTTTACACAGTGCAGGCCAGCTTTAAATGGTGCAGGCCAGCTTTAAATAGTGCAGGGTAGATTTAAATAGTGCAGGGTAGCTTTAAATGGTGCAGGGTAGCTTTAAATAGTGCAGGCTGGCTTTAAATAGTGCAGGCCAGCTTTAAATAGTGCAGGGTAGCTTTAAATAATGCAGGGTAGCTTTAAATAGTGCAGGCTAGCTTTAAATAGTGCAGGGTAGCTTTAAATAATCCAGGGTAGCTTTAAATAGTGCAGGGTAGCTTTAAATAGTGCAGGCTAGCTTTAAATAGTGCAGGCCAGCTTTAAATAGTGCAGGGTAGCTTTAAATAGTGCAGGCCAGCTTTAAATAGTGCAGGGTAGCTTTAAATAGTGCAGGCCAGCTTTAAATAGTGCAGGCTAGCTTTAAATAATGCAGGCCAGCTTTAAATAGTGCAGGCCAGCTTTCAATAGTGCAGGCTAGCCTTAAATAATGCAGGGTAGCTTTAAATAGTGCAAGGTAGCTTTAAATAGTGCAGGGTAGCTTTAAATAGTGCAGAGTAGCTTTAAATAATGCAGGCCAGCTTTAAATAGTGCAAGGTAGCTTTAAATAGTGCAGGCCAGCTTTAAATAGTGCAGGCCAGATTTAAATAGAGCAGGGTAGCCTTAAATAATGCAGGGTACCTTTAAATAGTGCAGGGTAGCTTTAAATAGTGCAAAGTAGCTTTAAATAGTGAAGGGTAGCTTTAAATAGTGCAGGGTAGCTTTAAATAATGCAGGTCAGCTTTAAATAATGCAGGGTAGCTTTAAATAGTGCAGGGTAGCTTTAAATAGTGCAGGGTAGCTTAAAATAGTGCAAGGTAGCCTAAAATAATGCAGGCCATCTTTAAATAGTGCAGGCCAGCTTTAAATAGTGCAGGCCAGATTTAAGTAGTGCAGGGTAGCTATAAATAGTGCAAGGTAGCTTTAAATAGTGCAGGTCAGCTTTAAATAGTGCAGGGTAGCTTTAAATAATGCAGGTCAGCTTTAAATAGTGCAGGGTAGCTTTAAATAGTGCAGCGTAGCTTTAAATAGTGCAGGGTAGCCTTAAATAATGCAGGCCAGCTTTAAATAGTGCAGGCCAGATTTAAATAGTGCAGGGTAGCCTTAAATAATGCACGGTCGCTTTAAATAGTGCAGGGTAGCTTTAAATAGTGCAGGACAGCTTTAAATAAAGCAGGGTAGCTTCAAATAATGCAGGGTAGCTTTAAATAATCCAGGGTAGCTTTACACAGTGCAGGCCAGCTTTAAATGGTGCAGGCCAGCTTTAAATAGTGCAGGCTAGCTTTAAATAGTGCAGGGTAGCTTTAAATAGTGCAGGGTAGCTTTAAATAGTGCAGGGTAGCTTTAAATAATGCAGGCCAGCTTTAAATAGTGCAGGGCAGCTTTAAATAGTGCAGGGTAGCTTTAAATAGTGCAGGGTAGCTTAAAATAGTGCAGGTCAGCATTAAATAGTGCAGGCCAGATTTAAATAGTGCAGGGTAGCCTTAAATAATGCAGGCCAGCTTTAAATAGTGCGGGCCAGCTTTAAGTAGTGCAGGCCAGTTTTAAGTAGTGCAGGGTAGCCTTAAATAATGCAGGGTAGCTTTAAATAGTGCAGGGTAGCTTTAAATAATGCAGGACAGCTTTAAATAATGCAGGGTAGCTTTAAATAATGCAGGGTAGCTTTAAATAATCCAGGGTAGCTTTACACAGTGCAGGCCAGCTTTAAATGGTGCAGGCCAGCTTTAAATATTGCAGGGTAGATTTAAATAGTGCAGGGTAGCTTTAAATGGTGCAGGGTAGCTTTAAATAATCCAGGGTAGCTTTACACAGTGCAGGCCAGCTTTAAATAGTGCAGGCCAGCTTTAAATAGTGCAGGGTAGCTTTAAATAGTGTAGGGTAGCTTTAAATAATCCAGGGTAGCTTTAAATTGTGCAGGCTAGCTTTAAATAGTGCAGGGTAGATTTAAATAGTGCAGGGTAGCTTTAAATGGTGCAGGGTAGCTTTAAATAGTGCAGGGTAGCTTTACACAGTGCAGGCCAGCTTTAAATAGTGCAGGCCAGCTTTAAATAGTGCAGGTCAGCTTTAAATAGTGCAGGGTAGCTTTAAATAGTGTAGGGTAGCTTTAAATAATCCAGGGTAGCTTTAAATTGTGCAGGCTAGCTTTAAATAGTGCAGGGTAGCTTTAAATAGTGCAGGCCAGCTTTAAATAGTGCAGGGTAGCTTTAAATAATGCAGGGTAGCTTTAAATAGTGCAGGGTAGCTTTAAATGGTGCAGGGTAGCTTTAAAAAGTGCAGGCTGGCTTTAAATAGTGCAGGCCAGCTTTAACTAGTGCAGGCCAGCTTTAAATAGTGCAGGGTAGCTTTAAATAGTGCAGGCTAGCTTTAAATAATCCAGGGTAGCTTTAAGTAGTGCAGGGTAGCTTTAAATAGTGCAGGCTAGCTTTAAATAGTGCAGGGTAGCTTTAAATAATCCAGGGTAGCTTTAAATAGTGCAGGGTAGTTTTAAATAGTGCAGGCCAGCTTTAAATAGTGCAGGGTAGCTTTAAATAGTGCAGGCCAGCTTTAAATAGTGCAGGCCAGCTTTAAATAGTGCAAGGTAGCTTTAAATAGTGCAGGCCAGCTTTCAATAGTGCAGGCCAGATTTAAATAGAGCAGGGTAGTCTTAAATAATGCAGGCCAGCTTTAAATAATGCAGGGTAGCTTTAAATAATCCAGGGTAGCTTTACACAGTGCAGGCCAGCTTTAAATGGTGCAGGCCAGCTTTAAATGGTGCAGGGTAGATTTAAATGGTGCAGGGTAGCTTTAAATAGTGCAGGCTGGCTTTAAATAGTGCAGGCCAGCTTTAAATAGTGCAGGCCAGCTTTAAATAGTGCAGGGTAGCTTTAAATAATGCAGGGTAGCTTTAAATAGTGCAGGCTAGCTTTAAATAGAGCAGGGTAGCTTTAAATAATCCAGGGTAGCTTTAAATAGTGCAGAGTAGCTTTAAATAGTGCAGGCTAGCTTTAAATAGTGCAGGCCAGCTTTAAATAGTGCAGGGTAGCTTTAAATAGTGCAGGCCAGCTTTAAATAGTGCATGGTAGCTTTAAATAGTGCAGGCCAGCTTTAAATAGTGCAGGGTAGCTTTAAATAATGCAGGCCAGCTTTAAATAGTGCAGGCCAGCTTTCAATAGTGCAGGCTAGCCTTAAATAATGCAGGGTAGCTTTAAATAGTGCAAGGTAGCTTTAAATAGTGCAGGGTAGCTTTAAGTAGTGTAGAGTAGCTTTAAATAATGCAGGCCAGCTTTAAATAGTGCAAGGTAGCTTTAAATAGTGCAGGCCAGCTTTAAATAGTGCAGGCCAGATTTAAATAGAGCAGGGTAGCCTTAAATAATGCAGGGTACCTTTAAATAGTGCAGGGTAGCTTTAAATAGTGCAAAGTAGCTTTAAATAGTGAAGGGTAGCTTTAAATAGTGCAGGGTAGCTTTATATAATGCAGGTCAGCTTTAAATAATGCAGGGTACCTTTAAATAGTGCAGGGTAGCTTTAAATAGTGCAGGGTAGCTTAAAATAGTGCAAGGTAGCCTAAAATAATGCAGGCCATCTTTAAATAGTGCAGGCCATCTTTAAATAGTGCAGGCCAGATTTAAGTAGTGCAGGGTAGCTATAAATAGTGCAAGGTAGCTTTAAATAGTGCAGGTCAGCTTTAAATAGTGCAGGGTAACTTTAAATAATGCAGGTCAGCTTTTAATAGTGCAGGGTAGCTTTAAATAGTGCAGCGTAGCTTTAAATAGTGCAGGGTAGCCTTAAATAATGCAGGCCAGCTTTAAATAGTGCAGGCCAGATTTAAATAGTGCAGGGTAGCCTTAAATAATGCACGGTCGCTTTAAATAGTGTAGGGTAGCTTTAAATAGTGCAGGACAGCTTTAAATAATGCAGGACAGCTTTTAATAATGCAGGGTAGCTTTAAATAATGCTGGGTAGCTCTAAATAGTGCAGGGTAGCTTTAAATAATGCAGGGTAGCTTTAAATAGTGCAGGGTAGCTTTAAATAATGCAGGACAGCTTTAAATAATGCAGGAAAGCTTTAAATAAAGCAGGGTAGCTTCAAATAATGCAGGGTAGCTTTAAATAATGCAGGGTAGCCTTAAATAGTGCGGGCCAGCTTTAAATAATGCAGGCCAGCTTTAAATAATGCAGGGTAGCTTTAAATAATCCAGGGTAGCTTTACACAGTGCAGGCCAGCTTTAAATAGTGCAGGGTAGCTTTAAATAGTGCAGGGTAGCTTTAAATAGTGCAGGGTAGCTTTAAATAATGCAGGCCAGCTTTAAATAGTGTAGGGTAGCTTTAAATACTGCAGGGTAGCTTTAAATAATGCAGGCCAGCTTTAAATAGTGCAGGGTAGCTTTAAATAGTGCAGGGTAGCTTAAAATAGTGCAGGTCAGCTTTAAATAGTGCAGGCCAGATTTAAATAGTGCAGGGTAGCCTTAAATAATGCAGGCCAGCTTTAAATAGTGCGGGCCAGCTTTAAGTAGTGCAGGCCAGTTTTAAGTAGTGCAGGGTAGCCTTAAATAATGCAGGGTAGCTTTAAATAGTGCAGGGTAGCTTTAAATACTGCAGGACAGCTTTAAATAATGCAGGACAGCTTTAAATAAAGCAGGGTAGCTTTAAATAATCCAGGGTAGCTTTACACAGTGCAGGCCAGCTTTAAATGGTGCAGGCCAGCTTTAAATAGTGCAGGGTAGATTTAAATAGTGCAGGGTAGCTTTAAATGGTGCAGGGTAGCTTTAAATAGTGCAGGCCGGCTTTAAATAGTGCAGGTCAGCTTGAAATAGTGCAGGGTAGCTTTAAATAGTGCAGGCTAGCTTTAAATAGTGCAGGCTAGCTTTAAATAGTGCAGGGTAGCTTTAAATAGTCCAGGGTAGCTTTAAATAGTGCAGGCTAGCTTTAAATAGTGCAGGCTAGCTTTAAATAGTGCAGGGTAGCTTTAAATAGTGCAAAGTAGCTTTAAATAGTGAAGGGTAGCTTTAAATAGTGCAGGGTAGCTTTAAATAATGCAGGTCAGCTTTAAATAATGCAGGGTAGCTTTAAATAGTGCAGGGTAGCTTTAAATAGTGCAGGGTAGCTTAAAATAGTGCAAGGTAGCCTAAAATAATGCAGGCCATCTTTAAATAGTGCAGGCCAGATTTAAGTAGTGCAGGGTAGCTATAAATGGTGCAAGGTAGCTGTAAATAGTGCAGGTCAGCTTTAAATAGTGCAGGGTAGCTTTAAATAGTACAGGGTAGCTTTAAATAGTGCAGGGTAGCCTTAAATAATGCAGTCCAGCTTTAAATAGTGCAGGCCAGATTTAAATAGTGCAGGGTAGCCTTAAATAATGCAGGGTCGCTTTAAATAGTGCAGGGTAGCTTTAAATATTCCAGGGTAGCTTTAAATAGTGCAGGCTAGCTTTAAATAGTGCAGGGTAGCTTTAAATAGTGCAAAGTAGCTTTAAATAGTGAAGGGTAGCTTTAAATAGTGCAGGGTAGCTTTAAATAATGCAGGTCAGCTTTAAATAATGCAGGGTAGCTTTAAATAGTGCAGGGTAGCTTTAAATAGTGCAGGGTAGCTTAAAATAGTGCAAGGTAGCCTAAAATAATGCAGGCCATCTTTAAATAGTGCAGGCCAGATTTAAGTAGTGCAGGGTAGCTATAAATAGTGCAAGGTAGCTTTAAATAGTGCAGGTCAGCTTTAAATAGTGCAGGGTAGCTTTAAATAATGCAGGCCAGCTTTAAATAGTGCAGGCCAGATTTAAATAGTGCAGGGTAGCCTTAAATAATGCAGGGTAGCTTTAAATAGTGCAGGACAGCTTTAAATAATGCAGGACAGCTTTAAATAATGCAGGGTAGCTTTAAATAATGCAGGGTAGCCTTAAATAGTGCGGGCCAGCTTTAAATAATGCAGGCCAGCTTTAAATAATGCAGGGTAGATTTAAATAGTGCAGGGTAGCTTTAAATGGTGCAGGGTAGCTTTAAATAGTGCAGGCTGGCTTTAAATAGTGCAGGCCAGATTTAAATAGTGCAGGCCAGCTTTAAATAGTGCAGGGTAGCTTTAAATAGTGCAGGGTAGCTATAAATAATCCAGGGTAGCTTTACACAGTGCAGGGTAGCTTTAAATAGTGCAGGGTAGCTTTAAATAGTGCAGGGTAGCTTTAAATAGTGCAGGGTAGCTTAAAATAGTGCAGGTCAGCTTTAAATAGTGCAGGCCAGATTTAAATAGTGCAGGCCAGATTTAAGTAGTGCAGGGTAGCCTTAAATAATGCAGGGTAGCTTGAAATAGTGCAGGGTAGCTTTAAATAATGCAGGACAGCTTTAAATAATGCAGGGTAGCTTTAAATAATGCAGGGTAGCTTTAAATAATGCAGGGTAGCCTTAAATAGTGCGGGCCAGCTTTAAATAATGCAGGCCAGCTTTAAATAATGCAGGGTAGCTTTAAATAATCCAGGGTAGCTTTACACAGTGCAGGCCAGCTTTAAATAGTGCAGGGTAGCTTTAAATAGTGCAGGCCAGCTTTAAATAGTGCAGGGTAGCTTTAAATAGTGCAGGCTAGCTTTAAATAGTGCAGGGTAGCTTTAAATAATGCAGGGTAGCTTTAAATAATGCAGGGTAGCTTTAAATAATCCAGGGTAGCTTTACACAGTGCAGGCCAGCTTTAAATAGTGCAGGGTAGCTTTAAATAGTGCAGGCCAGCTTTAAATAGTGCAGGGTAGATTTAAATAGTGCAGGGTAGCTTTAAATGGTGCAGGGTAGCTTTAAAAAGTGCAGGCTGGCTTTAAATAGTGCAGGCCAGCTTTAAATAGTGCAGGCCAGCTTTAAATAGTGCAGGGTAGCTTTAAATAGTGCAGGCTAGCTTTAAATAATCCATGGTAGCTTTAAGTAGTGCAGGGTAGCTTTAAATAGTGCAGGCTAGCTTTAAATAGTGCAGGGTAGCTTTAAATAATCCAGGGTAGCTTTAAATAGTGCAGGGTAGTTTTAAATAGTGCAGGCCACCTTTAAGTAGTGCAGGGTAGCTTTAAATAGTGCAGGCCAGCTTTAAATAGTGCAGGGTAGCTTTAAATAGTGCAGGCCAGCTTTAAATAGTGCAGGGTAGCTTTAAATAGTGCAGGCCAACTTTAAATAGTGCAGGGTAGCTTTAAATAATGCAGGCCAGCTTTAAATAGTGCAGGCCAGCTTTCAATAGTGCAGGCTAGCCTTAAATAATGCAGGGTAGCTTTAAATAGTGCAGGGTAGCTTTAAATAATGCAGGGTAGCTTTAAATAATGCAGGGTAGCTTTAAATAATGCAGGCCAGCTTTAAATAGTGCAAGGTAGCTTTAAATATTGCAGGCCAGCTTTAAATAGTGCAGGCCAGATTTAAATAGAGCAGGGTAGTCTTAAATAATGCAGGGTACCTTTAATTAGTGCAGGGTAGCTTTAAATAGTGCACAGTAGCTTTAAATAGTGAAGGGTAGCGTTAAATAGTTCAGGGTAGCTTTAAATAATGCAGGTCAGCTTTAAATAATGCAGGGTAGCTTTAAATAGGGCAGGGTAGCTTTAAATAGTGCAGGGTAGCTTAAAATAGTGCAAGGTAGCCTAAAATAATGCAGGCCATCTTTAAATAGTGCAGGCCATCTTTAAATAGTGCAGGCCAGATTTAAGTAGTGCAGGGTAGCTATAAATAGTGCAAGGTAGCTTTAAATAGTGCAGGTCAGCTTTAAATAGTGCAGGGTAACTTTAAATAATGCAGGTCAGCTTTTAATAGTGCAGGGTAGCTTTAAATAGTGCAGCGTAGCTTTAAATAGTGCAGGGTAGCCTTAAATAATGCAGGCCAGCTTTAAATAGTGCAGGCCAGATTTAAGTAGTGCAGGGTAGCTATAAATAGTGCAAGGTAGCTTTAAATAGTGCAGGTCAGCTTTAAATAGTGCAGGGTAGCTTTAAATAATGCAGGCCAGCTTTAAATAGTGCAGGCCAGATTTAAATAGTGCAGGGTAGCCTTAAATAATGCAGGGTAGCTTTAAATAGTGCAGGACAGCTTTAAATAATGCAGGACAGCTTTAAATAATGCAGGGTAGCCTTAAATAGTGCGGGCCAGCTTTAAATAATGCAGGCCAGCTTTAAATAATGCAGGGTAGATTTAAATAGTGCAGGGTAGCTTTAAATGGTGCAGGGTAGCTTTAAATAGTGCAGGCTGGCTTTAAATAGTGCAGGCCAGATTTAAATAGTGCAGGCCAGCTTTAAATAGTGCAGGGTAGCTTTAAATAGTGCAGGGTAGCTATAAATAATCCAGGGTAGCTTTACACAGTGCAGGGTAGCTTTAAATAGTGCAGGGTAGCTTTAAATAGTGCAGGGTAGCTTTAAATAGTGCAGGGTAGCTTAAAATAGTGCAGGTCAGCTTTAAATAGTGCAGGCCAGATTTAAATAGTGCAGGCCAGATTTAAGTAGTGCAGGGTAGCCTTAAATAATGCAGGGTAGCTTGAAATAGTGCAGGGTAGCTTTAAATAATGCAGGACAGCTTTAAATAATGCAGGGTAGCTTTAAATAATGCAGGGTAGCTTTAAATAATGCAGGGTAGCCTTAAATAGTGCGGGCCAGCTTTAAATAATGCAGGCCAGCTTTAAATAATGCAGGGTAGCTTTAAATAATCCAGGGTAGCTTTACACAGTGCAGGCCAGCTTTAAATAGTGCAGGGTAGCTTTAAATAGTGCAGGCCAGCTTTAAATAGTGCAGGGTAGCTTTAAATAGTGCAGGCTAGCTTTAAATAGTGCAGGGTAGCTTTAAATAATGCAGGGTAGCTTTAAATAATGCAGGGTAGCTTTAAATAATCCAGGGTAGCTTTACACAGTGCAGGCCAGCTTTAAATAGTGCAGGGTAGCTTTAAATAGTGCAGGCCAGCTTTAAATAGTGCAGGGTAGATTTAAATAGTGCAGGGTAGCTTTAAATGGTGCAGGGTAGCTTTAAAAAGTGCAGGCTGGCTTTAAATAGTGCAGGCCAGCTTTAAATAGTGCAGGCCAGCTTTAAATAGTGCAGGGTAGCTTTAAATAGTGCAGGCTAGCTTTAAATAATCCATGGTAGCTTTAAGTAGTGCAGGGTAGCTTTAAATAGTGCAGGCTAGCTTTAAATAGTGCAGGGTAGCTTTAAATAATCCAGGGTAGCTTTAAATAGTGCAGGGTAGTTTTAAATAGTGCAGGCCACCTTTAAGTAGTGCAGGGTAGCTTTAAATAGTGCAGGCCAGCTTTAAATAGTGCAGGGTAGCTTTAAATAGTGCAGGCCAGCTTTAAATAGTGCAGGGTAGCTTTAAATAGTGCAGGCCAACTTTAAATAGTGCAGGGTAGCTTTAAATAATGCAGGCCAGCTTTAAATAGTGCAGGCCAGCTTTCAATAGTGCAGGCTAGCCTTAAATAATGCAGGGTAGCTTTAAATAGTGCAGGGTAGCTTTAAATAATGCAGGGTAGCTTTAAATAATGCAGGGTAGCTTTAAATAATGCAGGCCAGCTTTAAATAGTGCAAGGTAGCTTTAAATATTGCAGGCCAGCTTTAAATAGTGCAGGCCAGATTTAAATAGAGCAGGGTAGTCTTAAATAATGCAGGGTACCTTTAATTAGTGCAGGGTAGCTTTAAATAGTGCACAGTAGCTTTAAATAGTGAAGGGTAGCGTTAAATAGTTCAGGGTAGCTTTAAATAATGCAGGTCAGCTTTAAATAATGCAGGGTAGCTTTAAATAGGGCAGGGTAGCTTTAAATAGTGCGGGGTAGCTTAAAATAGTGCAAGGTAGCTTTAAATAGTGCAGGGTAGCTTTATATAATGCAGGTCAGCTTTAAATAATGCAGGGTACCTTTAAATAGTGCAGGGTAGCTTTAAATAGTGCAGGGTAGCTTAAAATAGTGCAAGGTAGCCTAAAATAATGCAGGCCATCTTTAAATAGTGCAGGCCATCTTTAAATAGTGCAGGCCAGATTTAAGTAGTGCAGGGTAGCTATAAATAGTGCAAGGTAGCTTTAAATAGTGCAGGTCAGCTTTAAATAGTGCAGGGTAACTTTAAATAATGCAGGTCAGCTTTTAATAGTGCAGGGTAGCTTTAAATAGTGCAGCGTAGCTTTAAATAGTGCAGGGTAGCCTTAAATAATGCAGGCCAGCTTTAAATAGTGCAGGCCAGATTTAAATAGTGCAGGGTAGCCTTAAATAATGCACGGTCGCTTTAAATAGTGTAGGGTAGCTTTAAATAGTGCAGGACAGCTTTAAATAATGCAGGACAGCTTTTAATAATGCAGGGTAGCTTTAAATAATGCTGGGTAGCTCTAAATAGTGCAGGGTAGCTTTAAATAATGCAGGGTAGCTTTAAATAGTGCAGGGTAGCTTTAAATAATGCAGGACAGCTTTAAATAATGCAGGAAAGCTTTAAATAAAGCAGGGTAGCTTCAAATAATGCAGGGTAGCTTTAAATAATGCAGGGTAGCCTTAAATAGTGCGGGCCAGCTTTAAATAATGCAGGCCAGCTTTAAATAATGCAGGGTAGCTTTAAATAATCCAGGGTAGCTTTACACAGTGCAGGCCAGCTTTAAATAGTGCAGGGTAGCTTTAAATAGTGCAGGGTAGCTTTAAATAGTGCAGGGTAGCTTTAAATAGTGCAGGGTAGCTTTAAATAGTGCAGGGTAGCTTTAAATAATGCAGGCCAGCTTTAAATAGTGCAGGGTAGCTTTAAATACTGCAGGGTAGCTTTAAATAATGCAGGCCAGCTTTAAATAGTGCAGGGTAGCTTTAAATAGTGCAGGGTAGCTTAAAATAGTGCAGGTCAGCTTTAAATAGTGCAGGCCAGATTTAAATAGTGCAGGGTAGCCTTAAATAATGCAGGCCAGCTTTAAATAGTGCGGGCCAACTTTAAGTAGTGCAGGCCAGTTTTAAGTAGTGCAGGGTAGCCTTAAATAATGCAGGGTAGCTTTAAATAGTGCAGGGTAGCTTTAAATACTGCAGGACAGCTTTAAATAATGCAGGACAGCTTTAAATAAAGCAGGGTAGCTTTAAATAATCCAGGGTAGCTTTACACAGTGCAGGCCAGCTTTAAATGGTGCAGGCCAGCTTTAAATAGTGCAGGGTAGATTTAAATAGTGCAGGGTAGCTTTAAATGGTGCAGGGTAGCTTTAAATAGTGCAGGCCGGCTTTAAATAGTGCAGGTCAGCTTGAAATAGTGCAGGGTAGCTTTAAATAGTGCAGGCTAGCTTTAAATAGTGCAGGCTAGCTTTAAATAGTGCAGGGTAGCTTTAAATAGTCCAGGGTAGCTTTAAATAGTGCAGGCTAGCTTTAAATAGTGCAGGCTAGCTTTAAATAGTGCAGGGTAGCTTTAAATAGTGCAAAGTAGCTTTAAATAGTGAAGGGTAGCTTTAAATAGTGCAGGGTAGCTTTAAATAATGCAGGTCAGCTTTAAATAATGCAGGGTAGCTTTAAATAGTGCAGGGTAGCTTTAAATAGTGCAGGGTAGCTTAAAATAGTGCAAGGTAGCCTAAAATAATGCAGGCCATCTTTAAATAGTGCAGGCCAGATTTAAGTAGTGCAGGGTAGCTATAAATGGTGCAAGGTAGCTGTAAATAGTGCAGGTCAGCTTTAAATAGTGCAGGGTAGCTTTAAATAGTACAGGGTAGCTTTAAATAGTGCAGGGTAGCCTTAAATAATGCAGTCCAGCTTTAAATAGTGCAGGCCAGATTTAAATAGTGCAGGGTAGCCTTAAATAATGCAGGGTCGCTTTAAATAGTGCAGGGTAGCTTTAAATATTCCAGGGTAGCTTTAAATAGTGCAGGCTAGCTTTAAATAGTGCAGGGTAGCTTTAAATAGTGCAAAGTAGCTTTAAATAGTGAAGGGTAGCTTTAAATAGTGCAGGGTAGCTTTAAATAATGCAGGTCAGCTTTAAATAATGCAGGGTAGCTTTAAATAGTGCAGGGTAGCTTTAAATAGTGCAGGGTAGCTTAAAATAGTGCAAGGTAGCCTAAAATAATGCAGGCCATCTTTAAATAGTGCAGGCCAGATTTAAGTAGTGCAGGGTAGCTATAAATAGTGCAAGGTAGCTTTAAATAGTGCAGGTCAGCTTTAAATAGTGCAGGGTAGCTTTAAATAATGCAGGCCAGCTTTAAATAGTGCAGGCCAGATTTAAATAGTGCAGGGTAGCCTTAAATAATGCAGGGTAGCTTTAAATAGTGCAGGACAGCTTTAAATAATGCAGGACAGCTTTAAATAATGCAGGGTAGCTTTAAATAATGCAGGGTAGCCTTAAATAGTGCGGGCCAGCTTTAAATAATGCAGGCCAGCTTTAAATAATGCAGGGTAGATTTAAATAGTGCAGGGTAGCTTTAAATGGTGCAGGGTAGCTTTAAATAGTGCAGGCTGGCTTTAAATAGTGCAGGCCAGATTTAAATAGTGCAGGCCAGCTTTAAATAGTGCAGGGTAGCTTTAAATAGTGCAGGGTAGCTATAAATAATCCAGGGTAGCTTTACACAGTGCAGGGTAGCTTTAAATAGTGCAGGGTAGCTTTAAATAGTGCAGGGTAGCTTTAAATAGTGCAGGGTAGCTTTAAATAGTGCAGGGTAGCTTAAAATAGTGCAGGTCAGCTTTAAATAGTGCAGGCCAGATTTAAATAGTGCAGGCCAGATTTAAGTAGTGCAGGGTAGCCTTAAATAATGCAGGGTAGCTTGAAATAGTGCAGGGTAGCTTTAAATAATGCAGGACAGCTTTAAATAATGCAGGGTAGCTTTAAATAATGCAGGGTAGCTTTAAATAATGCAGGGTAGCCTTAAATAGTGCGGGCCAGCTTTAAATAATGCAGGCCAGCTTTAAATAATGCAGGGTAGCTTTAAATAATCCAGGGTAGCTTTACACAGTGCAGGCCAGCTTTAAATAGTGCAGGGTAGCTTTAAATAGTGCAGGCCAGCTTTAAATAGTGCAGGGTAGATTTAAATAGTGCAGGGTAGCTTTAAATGGTGCAGGGTAGCTTTAAAAAGTGCAGGCTGGCTTTAAATAGTGCAGGCCAGCTTTAAATAGTGCAGGCCAGCTTTAAATAGTGCAGGGTAGCTTTAAATAGTGCAGGCTAGCTTTAAATAATCCATGGTAGCTTTAAGTAGTGCAGGGTAGCTTTAAATAGTGCAGGCTAGCTTTAAATAGTGCAGGGTAGCTTTAAATAATCCAGGGTAGCTTTAAATAGTGCAGGGTAGTTTTAAATAGTGCAGGCCACCTTTAAGTAGTGCAGGGTAGCTTTAAATAGTGCAGGCCAGCTTTAAATAGTGCAGGGTAGCTTTAAATAGTGCAGGCCAGCTTTAAATAGTGCAGGGTAGCTTTAAATAGTGCAGGCCAACTTTAAATAGTGCAGGGTAGCTTTAAATAATGCAGGCCAGCTTTAAATAGTGCAGGCCAGCTTTCAATAGTGCAGGCTAGCCTTAAATAATGCAGGGTAGCTTTAAATAGTGCAGGGTAGCTTTAAATAATGCAGGGTAGCTTTAAATAATGCAGGGTAGCTTTAAATAATGCAGGCCAGCTTTAAATAGTGCAAGGTAGCTTTAAATATTGCAGGCCAGCTTTAAATAGTGCAGGCCAGATTTAAATAGAGCAGGGTAGTCTTAAATAATGCAGGGTACCTTTAATTAGTGCAGGGTAGCTTTAAATAGTGCACAGTAGCTTTAAATAGTGAAGGGTAGCGTTAAATAGTTCAGGGTAGCTTTAAATAATGCAGGTCAGCTTTAAATAATGCAGGGTAGCTTTAAATAGTGCGGGGTAGCTTAAAATAGTGCAAGGTAGCTTTAAATAGTGCAGGTCAGCTTTAAATAGTGCAGGCCAGAATTAAATAGTGCAGGGTAGCCTAAAATAATGCAGGCCATCTTTAAATAGTGCAGGCCAGCTTTAAATAGTGCAGGCCAGATTTAAGTAGTGCAGGGTAGCTATAAATAGTGCAAGGTAGCTTTAAATAGTGCAGGCCAGATTTAAATAGTGCAGGGTAGCCTTAAATAATGCAGGGTCGCTTTAAATAGTGCAGGGTAGCTTAAAATAGTGCAAGGTAGCTTTAAATAGTGCAGGGTAGCTTTAAATAGTGCAGGACAGCTTTAAATAATGCAGGACAGCTTTAAATAATGCAGGGTAGCTTAAAACAATGCTGGGTAGCTCTAAATAGTGCAGGGTAGCTTTAAATAAGGCAGGGTAGCTTTAAATAGTGCAGGGTAGCTTTAAATAATGCAGGACAGCTTTAAATAAAGCAGGGTAGCTTCAAATAATGCAGGGTAGCTTTAAATAATGCAGGGTAGCCTTAAATAGTGCGGGTCAGCTTTAAATAATGCAGGCCAGCTTTAAATAATGCAGGGTAGCTTTAAA
Organism: Cetorhinus maximus; assembly: GCF_964194155.1. Lineage (NCBI taxonomy): Eukaryota > Metazoa > Chordata > Chondrichthyes > Lamniformes > Cetorhinidae > Cetorhinus > Cetorhinus maximus. The sequence goes on along the minus strand of NW_027596187.1, from coordinate 238,557 downwards.
TAATCCAGGGTAGCTTTACACAGTGCAGGCCAGCTTTAAATGGTGCAGGCCAGCTTTAAATAGTGCAGGCTAGCTTTAAATAGTGCAGGGTAGCTTTAAATAGTGCAGGGTAGCTTAAAATAGTGCAGGTCAGCTTTGAATAGTGCAAGGTAGCTTTAAATATTGCAGGCCAGCTTTAAATAGTGCAGGCCAGATTTAAATAGAGCAGGGTAGTCTTAAATAATGCAGGGTACCTTTAATTAGTGCAGGGTAGCTTTAAATAGTGCACAGTAGCTTTAAATAGTGAAGGGTAGCGTTAAATAGTTCAGGGTAGCTTTAAATAATGCAGGTCAGCTTTAAATAATGCAGGGTAGCTTTAAATAGTGCGGGGTAGCTTAAAATAGTGCAAGGTAGCTTTAAATAGTGCAGGTCAGCTTTAAATAGTGCAGGCCAGAATTAAATAGTGCAGGGTAGCCTAAAATAATGCAGGCCATCTTTAAATAGTGCAGGCCAGCTTTAAATAGTGCAGGCCAGATTTAAGTAGTGCAGGGTAGCTATAAATAGTGCAAGGTAGCTTTAAATAGTGCAGGCCAGATTTAAATAGTGCAGGGTAGCCTTAAATAATGCAGGGTCGCTTTAAATAGTGCAGGGTAGCTTAAAATAGTGCAAGGTAGCTTTAAATAGTGCAGGGTAGCTTTAAATAGTGCAGGACAGCTTTAAATAATGCAGGACAGCTTTAAATAATGCAGGGTAGCTTAAAACAATGCTGGGTAGCTCTAAATAGTGCAGGGTAGCTTTAAATAAGGCAGGGTAGCTTGAAATAGTGCAGGGTAGCTTTAAATAATGCAGGACAGCTTTAAATAAAGCAGGGTAGCTTCAAATAATGCAGGGTAGCTTTAAATAATGCAGGGTAGCCTTAAATAGTGCGGGTCAGCTTTAAATAATGCAGGCCAGCTTTAAATAATGCAGGGTAGCTTTAAATAATCCAGGGTAGCTTTACACAGTGCAGGCCAGCTTTAAATGGTGCAGGCCAGCTTTAAATAGTGCAGGCTAGCTTTAAATAGTGCAGGGTAGCTTTAAATAGTGCAGGGTAGCTTAAAATAGTGCAGGTCAGCTTTAAATAGTGCAGGCCAGATTTAAATAGAGCAGGGTAGCCTTAAATAATGCAGGCCAGCTTTAAATAGTGCAGGCCAGCTTTAAGTAGTGCAGGCCAGATTTAAGTAGTGCAGGGTAGCCTTAAATAATGCAGGGTAGCTTGAAATAGTGCAGGGTAGCTTTAAATAATGCAGGACAGCTTTAAATAATGCAGGGTAGCTTTAAATAATGCAGGGTAGCTTTAAGTAATGCAGGGTAGCCTTAAATAGTGCGGGCCAGCTTTAAATAATGCAGGCCAGCTTTAAATAATGCTGGGTAGCTTTAAATAATCCAGGGTAGCTTTACACAGTGCAGGCCAGCTTTAAATAGTGCAGGGTAGATTTAAATAGTGCAGGGTAGCTTTAAATGGTGCAGGGTAGCTTTAAATAGTGCAGGCTGGCTTTAAATAGTGCAGGCCAGCCTTAAATAGTGCAGGGTAGTTTTAAATAATGCAGGGTAGCTTTAAATAGTGCAGGGTAGCTTTAAATAGTGCAGGGTAGCTTTAAATAGTGCAGTCTAGCTTTAAATAGTGCAGGGTAGCTTTAAATAATCCAGGGTAGCTTTAAATAGTGCAGGGTAGCTTTAAATAGTGCAGGCCAGCTTTAAATAGTGCAGGCCAGCTTTAAATAGTGCAGGGTAGATTTAAATAGTGCAGGGTAGCTTTAAATGGTGCAGGGTAGCTTTAAATAGTGCAGGCCGGCTTTCAATAGTGCAGGCCAGCTTTAAATAGTGCAGGGTAGCTTTAAATAGTGCAGGGTAGCTTTAAATAGTGCAGGGTAGCTTTAAATAGTGCAGGCCAGCTTTAAATAGTGCAGGGTAGCTTTAAATAGTGCAGGCCAGCTTTAAATAGTGCAGGGTAGCTTTAAATAGTGCAGGCCAGCTTTAAATAGTGCAGGGTAGCTTTAAATGCTGCAGGCCAACTTTAAATAATGCAGGGTGGCTTTAAATATTGCAGGGTGGCTTTAAATAATGCAGGGTAGCTTTAAATAGTGCAGGGTAGCTTTAAATAGTGCAGGGTAGCTTTAAATAGTGCAGGGTTGCTTTGAATAGTGCAGGCCATCTTTAAATAGTGCAGGGTAGCTTTAATTAGTGCAGGGTAGCTTTAAATAGTGCAGGGTAGCTTTAAATAGTGCAGGCCAGCTTTAAATAGTGCAGGCTAGCTTAAAATAGTTCAGCTGAGCTTTAAATAGTGCAGGCCAGCTTTAAGTAGAGCATGGTAGCTTTAAACAGTGCAGGCCAGCTTTAAATAGCGCAGGCTAGCTTTAAATAGTGCAGCTGAGCTTTAAATGGTGCAGGCCAGCTCTAAATAATGCAGGGTAGCTTTAAATAGTGCAGGGTAGCGTTAAATAGTGCAGGCTAGATTTAAAAAGTGCAGGGTAGCTTTAAATAGTGCAGGGTAGCTTTAAATAGTTCAGGGTAGCGTTAAATAGTGCAGGCTAGATTTAAATATTGCAGTGTAGCTTTAAATAGTGCAGGGTAGCTTTAAATAGTGCAGGGTAGCGTTAAATAGTGCAGGCTAGATTTAAATAGTGCAGGCCAGCTTTAAATAGTGCAGGGTAGCTTTAAATGGTGCAGGCCAGCTTTAAATAGTGAGGGGTAGCTTTAAATCATGCAGGCCAGCTTTAAATAGTGCAGGCCAGCTTTAAATAGTGCAGGGTAGCTTTAAATAGTGCAGGGTAGCTTTAAACATTGCAGGGTAGTTTTAAATAGAGCAGGCCAGCTTTAAATAGTGTATGCCAGCTTTAAATAGTGCAGGCTAGCTTAAAATAGTGCAGGCCAGCTTTAAATAGTGAAGGCTAGCTTTAAATAGTGCAGGGTAGCTTTAAATAGTGCAGGGTAGCTTTAAATAAAGCAGATCAGCTTTAAACAGCGCGGGCTGGGGTTAAACAGCGCGGGCTGGGGTTTAACTTTGCCGTCTGGGGTTAAACAGCGCGGGCTGTTGTTAACCTTTGCCGTCTGGGGTTAAGCAGCGCGGGCTGGTGTTAAACAGTGCGTGTTGGGTTTAAATAGCGCGGGCTGGGGTTAAACAGTGCGGGTTGGGGCTAAACAGCGCGGGCTGGGTTTAAACAGTGCGGGCTGGTGTTAAACAGTGCGTGTTGGGTTTAAACAGCGCGGGCTGGGTTTAAACAGTGCAGGTTGGGGTTACACGCCGTGGGCTGGGGTTAAACAGTGCGGGCTGGGGTTAAATAGCGCGGGCTGGGGTTAAACAGTGCGGATAGGATTTAAACAGCGCGGGCTGGGGTTAAACAGTGCGGGCTGGTGTTAAACAGCGCGGGTTGGGGTTAAAAATGCGGGCTGGGGTTATACAGTGCGGGCTGGTGTTAAACAGCGCGGGTTGGAGTTATAAAGTGCGGGCTGGGATTAAACAGCGCGGGCTGGGGTTAAACAGCGCGGGCTGGGGTTAAATAGCGCGGGCTGGGGTTAAACAGCGCGTGCTGGGGTTAAACAGTGCGGGCTGGGGTTTTACAGTGCGGGCTGGGGTTTTACAGTGCGGGCTGGGTTTAAACATTGCGGGCTGGGGTTAAGCAGTGCGGGCTGGCGTTAAACAGCGCGGGCTGGGGTTAAACATTGCGGGCTGGGGTTAAACAGTGCGGGCTGGGGTTAAACAGCGCGGGCTGGGGTTAAACAGCGCGGGCTGGAGTTAAACAGTGTGGGCTGGGGTTAAACAGCGCGGGCTGGGGTTAAACAGTGTGGGCTGGGGTTATACAGCGCGGGCTGGGGTTAAACAGCGCGGGCTGGGGTTAAACAGCGCGGGCTGGGGTTAAATAGCGCGGGCTGGGGTTAAACATTGCGGGCTGGGTTTAAATAGTGCGGGCTGGGGTTAAACAGCGCGGGCTGGGGTTAAATAGCGCGGGTTGGGGTTAAACCGTGCGGGCTGGGGTTAAACAGCGCGGGTTGGGTTTAAACAGTGCGTGCTGGGGTTAAACAGTGCGGGCTGGGGTTAAACAGTGCGGGCTGGGGTTATACAGCGCGGGCTGGGGTTAAACAGCGCGGGCTGGGGTTAAATAGCGCGGGTTGGGGTTAAACCGTGCGGGCTGGGGTTAAACAGCGCGGGTTGGGTTTAAATAGCGCGGGCTGGGGTTAAACAGTGCGGGCTGGGGTTAAACAGTGCGGGCTGGGGTTATACAGTGCGGGCTGGGGTTAAACAGCACGGGCTGGGGTTAAACAGCGCGGGCTGGGGTTAAATAGCGCGGGCTGGGTTTAAACATTGCGGGCTGGGTTTAAATAGCGCGGGCTGGGGTTAAACAGTGCGGGCTGGGGTTAAACAGTGCGGGCTGGGGTTATACAGTGCGGGCTGGGGTTAAACAGCACGGGCTGGGGTTAAACAGCGCGGGCTGGGGTTAAATAGCGCGGGCTGGGTTTAAACATTGCGGGCTGGGTTTAAATAGTGCGGGCTGGGGTTAAACAGCGCGGGCTGGGGTTAAATAGCGCGGGTTGGGGTTAAACCGTGCGGGCTGGGGTTAAACAGCGCGGGCTGGGGTTAAACAGTGCGGGCTGGGTTTAAACAGTGTGGGCTGGGGTTAAACAGCGCGGGCTGGGGTTAAACAGCGCGGGCTGGGGTTAAACAGTGCGGGTTGGGTTTAAATAGCGCGGGCTGGGTTTAAACAGTGCGGGCTGGGGTTACACGCCGTGGGCTGGGGTTAAACAGTGCGGGCTGGGGTTAAACAGCGCGGCATGGGGTTAAACAGTGCGTGTTGGGTTTAAATAGCGCGGGCTGGGGTTAAACAGTGTGGGCAGGGGTTAAACAGTGCGGGTTGAGTTTAAATAGCGCGGGTTGGGTTTAAATAGCGCGGGTTGGGTTTAAATAGCGCGGGCTGAGGTTAAACAGTGCGGGCTGGGGTTAAACAGTGCGGGCTGGTGTTAAACAGCGCGGGTTGGGGTTAAAAATGCGGGCTGGGGTTATACAGTGCGGGCTGGTGTTACACAGTGCGGGTTGGGGTTAAACAGCGCGGGCTGGGTTTAAATAGCGCGGGCTGGGGTTAAACAGCGCGTGCTGGGGTTAAACAGTGCGGGCTGGGGTTAAACAGTGCGGGCTGGGGTTTTACAGTGCGGGCTGGGGTTTTACAGTGCGGGCTGGGTTTAAACATTGCGGGCTGGGGTTAAACAGCGCGGGTTGGGTTTAAACAGCGCGGGCTGGGGTTAAACATTGCGGGCTGGGGTTAAACAGTGCGGGCTGGGGTTAAACAGCGCGGGTTGGGTTTAACCAGCGCGGGTTGGGGTTAAAAATTGCGGGTTGGGTTAAGTAGCGCGGGCTGGGGTTAAACAGCGCGGGCTGGGGTGAAACAGCGCGTGCTGGGGTTAAACAGCGTGTGCTGGGGTTAAACAGCATGGGCTGGAGTTAAACAGCGTGGGCTGGGGTTAAACAGCGCGGGTTGGGGTTAAACATTGCGGGTTTGGTTTAAATAGCGCAGGCTGGGGTTAAACAGTGCGGGCTGGGTTTAAACAGTGTGGGCTGGGGTTAAACAGCGCGGGCTGGGTTTAAACAGTGTGGGCTGGGGTTAAACAGCGCGGGCTGGGGTTTAACAGTGCGGGCTGGGTTAAACAGTGCGGGTTGGGTTTAAATAGCGCGGACTGGGGTTAAACAGTGCGGGCTGGGGTTATACAGCGCGGGCTGGGGTTAAACAGCGCGGGCTGGGTTTAAATAGCGCGGGCTGGGGTTAAACAGTGCGGGCTGGGTTTAAACAGTGTGGGCTGGGGTTAAACAGTGCGGGCTGGGTTTAAACAGTGCGCGCTGGGTTTAAACAGTGTGGGCTGGGGTTAAACAGTGCGGGCTGGGTTTAAATAGTGCGGGTTGGTGTTAAACAGAGCGGGTTGGGTTTAAATAGCACGGGTTGGGTTTAAATAGCGCGGGCTGAGGTTAAACAGTGCGGGCTGGGATTAAACAGCGCAGGCTGGGGTTAAGCAGCGCGGGCTGTTGTTAAACTTTGCCGTCTGGGGTTAAGCAGTGCGGGCTGGTGTTAAACAGTGCGGGTTGGGGTTAAACAGCACGGGCTGGGGTTACGCAGCGCGGGCTAGTGTTAAACAGTGCGGGTTGGGGTTAAACAGCGCGGGCTGGGGTTAAACAGTGCAGGTTGGGTTTAAATAGCGCGGGCTGGGTTTAAACAGTGTGGGTTGGGTTTAAATAGCGCGGTCTGAGTTTGAAACAGTGTGGGCTGGTGTTAAACAGTGCGGGTTGGGGCTAAACAGCGCGGGCTGGGTTTAAACAGTGCGGGCTGGGGTTAAACAGTGCGTGTTGGGTTTAAATAGCGCGGGCTGGGTTTAAACAGTGCAGGTTGGGGTTACACGCCGCGGGCTGGGGTTAAACAGTGCGGGCTGGGGTTAAATAGCGCGGGCTGGGGTTAAACAGTGCGGGTAGGATTTAAACAGCGCGGGCTGGGGTTAAACAGTGCGGGCTGGTGTTAAACAGCGCGGGTTGGGGTTAAAAATGCGGGCTGGGGTTATACAGTGCGGGCTGGTGTTAAACAGCGCGGGTTGGGGTTAAAAAGTGCGGACTGGGATTAAACAGCGCGTGCTGGGGTTAAACAGTGCGGGCTGGGGTTAAACAGTGCGGGCTGGGGTTTTACAGTGCGGGCTGGGGTTTTACAGTGCGGGCTGGGTTTAAACATTGCGGGCTGGGGTTAAACAGTGCGGGCTGGCGTTAAACAGCGCGGGCTGGGGTTAAACATTGCGGGCTGGGGTTAAACAGTGCGGGCTGGGGTTAAACAGCGCGGGCTGGGGTTAAACAGCGCGGGCTGGGGTTAAACAGTGTGGGCTGGGGTTATACAGCGCGGGCTGGGGTTAAACAGCGCGGGCTGGGGTTAAATAGCGCGGGCTGGGGTTAAACAGCGCGTGCTGGGGTTAAACAGTGCGGGCTGGGGTTAAACAGTGCGGGCTGGGGTTAAACAGTGCGGGCTGGGGTTTTACAGTGCGGGCTGGGTTTAAACATTGCGGGCTGGGGTTAAACAGAGCGGGTTGGGTTTAAATAGCGCGGGCTGGGGTTAAACAGTGTGGGCAGGGGTTAATCAGTGCGGGTTGAGTTTAAATATCGCGGGCTGGGTTTAAACATTGCGGGTTGGTGTTAAACAGAGCGGGTTGGGTTTAAATAGCGCGGGTTGGGTTTAAATAGCGTGGGCTGAGGTTAAACAGTGCGGGCTGGTGTTAAACAGTGCGGGCTGGTGTTAAACAGCGCGGGTTGGGGTTAAAAATGCGGGCTGGGGTTATACAGTGCGGGCTGGTGTTAAACAGCGCGGGTTGGGGTTAAACAGCGCGGGCTGGGTTTAAATAGCGCGGGCTGGGGTTAAACAGTGCGGGCTGGTGTTAAACAGTGCGGGCTGGTGTTAAACAGCGCGGGTTGGGGTTAAACAGCGCGGGCTGGGTTTAAATAGCACGGGCTGGGGTTAAACAGCGCGTGCTGGGGTTAAACGGTGCGGGCTGGGGTTAAACAGCGCGGGTTGGGTTTAAACAGCGCGGGTTGGGGTTAAAAATTGCGGGTTGGGTTTAAGTAGCGCGGGCTGGGGTTAAACAGCGCGGGCTGGGGTGAAACAGCGCGTGCTGGGGTTAAACAGCGTGTGCTGGGGTTAAACAGCATGGGCTGGAGTTAAACAGCGTGGGCTGGCGTTAAACAGCGCGGGTTGGGGTTAAACATTGCGGGTTTGGTTTAAATAGCGCAGGCTGGGGTTAAACAGTGCGGGCTGGGTTTAAACAGTGTGGGCTGGGGTTAAACAGCGCGGGCTGGGTTTAAACAGTGTGGGCTGGGGTTAAACAGCGCGGGCTGGGGTTTAACAGTGCGGGCTGGGTTAAACAGTGCGGGTTGGGTTTAAATAGCGCGGGCTGGGGTTAAACAGTGCGGGCTGGGGTTATACAGCGCGGGCTGGGGTTAAACAGCGCGGGCTGGGTTTAAATAGCGCGGGCTGGGGTTAAACATTGCGGGCTGGGGTTAAACAGTGCGGGCTGGGGTTAAACAGCGCCTGCTGGGGTTAAACAGCGCGGGCTGGTGTTAAACAGCGTGGGCTGGGGTTAAACAGCGCGGGTTGGGGTTAAACATTGCGGGTTGCGTTTAAATAGCGCAGGCTGGGGTTAAACAGCGTGGGCTGGGGTTAAACAGTGCGGGCTGGGTTTAAACAGTGCGCGCTGGGTTTAAACAGTGTGGGCTGGGGTTAAACAGTGCGGGCTGGGTTTAAATAGCGCTTGCTGGGGTTAAACAGTGAGGGCAGAGGTTAAACAGTGCGGGTTGAGTTTAAATATCGCGGGCTGGGTTTAAACATTGCGGGTTGGTGTTAAACAGAGCGGGTTGGGTTTAAATAGCACGGGTTGGGTTTAAATAGCGCGGGCTGAGGTTAAACAGTGCGGGCTGGGGTTAAACAGCGCGGGCTGGCGTTAAACAGTGCGGGCTGGGGTTAAACAGCGCGGGCTGGGGTTAAATAGCGCGGGCTGGGGTTAAACATTGCAGGATGGGTTTGACTAGCGCGGGCTGGGGTTAAGCAGCGCGGGCTGGGGTTAAATGTCGTAGGTTGGGGTTAAACCGTGCGGGTTGGGTTTAACTAGCGCGGGCTGGGGTTAAACAGTGCGGGCTGGGATTAAATAGCGCGGGCTGGGGTTAAACAGTGCGGGTAGGATTTAAACAGCGCGGGCTGGGGTTAAACAGTGCAGGCTGGTGTTAAACAGCGCGGGTTGGGGTTAAAAATGCGGGCTGGGGTTATACAGTGCGGGCTGGTGTTAAACAGCACGGGTTGGGGTTAAAAAGTGCGGGCTGGGGTTAAACAGCGCGTGCTGGGGTTAAACAGTGCGGGCTGGGGTTAAACAGTGCGGGCTGGGGTTTTACAGTGCGGGCTGGGGTTTTACAGTGCGGGCTGGGTTTAAACATTGCGGGCTGGGGTTAAACAGTGCGGGCTGTCGTTAATCAGCGCGGGCTGGGGTTAAACATTGCGGGCTGGGGTTAAACAGTGCGGGCTGGGGTTAAACAGCGCGGGCTGGGGTTAAACAGCGCGGGCTGGGGTTATACAGTGCGGGCTGGGGTTATACAGCACGGGCTGGGGTTAAACAGTGCGGGCTGGGGTTAAACAGCGCGGGCTGGGGTTAAACAGCGTGGGCTGGGGTTATACAGCGTGGGCTGGGGTTAAATAGCGCGGGCTGGGGTTAAACAGTGCGGGCTGGGGTTTAACAGTGCGGGCTGGGTTAAACAGTGCAGGTTGGGTTTAAATAGCGCGGGCTGCGATTAAACAGCGCAGTCTGGGGTTAAACAGTGCGTGTTGGGTTTAAATAGCGCGTGTTGGGTTTAAATAGCGCGGGCTGGGGTTAAGCAGCACGGGCTGAGGTTAAACAGAGTGGGCTGGGGTTAAACAGTGCGGGCTGGGATTAAACAGCACGGGCTGGGGTTAAACAGCGCGGGCTGGGGTTAAACAGCGCGGGCTGGGGTTAAACAGCGCGGACTGGTGTTAAACAGCGCGGGTTGGGGTTAAACAGCGCGGGCTGGAGTTAAACAGCGTGGGCTGGGGTTAAACAGCGCGGGTTGGGTTTAAAAAGCGCGGGTTGGGGTTAAAAATTGCGGGTTGGGTTTAAGTAGCGCGGGCTGGGGTTAAACAGCGCGGGCTGGGGTTAAACAGCGTGTGCTGGGGTTATACAGCGCGTGCTGGGGTTAAACAGCACGGGCTGGAGTTAAACAGCGTGGGCTGGAGTTAAACAGCGCCGGTTGGGGTTAATCATTGCGGGTTGGGTTTAAATAGCGCGGGCTGGGGTTAAACAGTGCGGGCTGGGTTTAAACAGTGTGGGCTGGGGTTAAACAGTGCGGGCTGGGTTTAAACAGTGTGGGCTGGGGTTAAACAGCGCGGGCTGGGGTTTAACAGTGCGGGCTGGGTTAAACAGTGCGGGTTGGGTTTAATTAGCGCGGGCTGGGATTAAACAGTGCGGGCTGGGGTTAAACAGCGCGGGCTGGGGTTAAATAGCGCGGGCTGGGGTTAAACATTGCGGGCTGGGTTTAAATAGTGCGGGCTGGGGTTAAACAGCGCGGGCTGGTGTTAAATAGCGCGGGTTGGGGTTAAACCGTGCGGGCTGGGGTTAAAAAGCACGGGTTGGGTTTAAATAGCGCGGGCTGGGGTTAAACAGTGCGGGCTGGGGTTAAACAGTGCGGGCTGGGGTTATACAGCGCGGGCTGGGGTTAAACAGCGTGGGCTGGGGTTAAATAGCGCGGGTTGGGGTTAAACCGTACGGGCTGGGGTTAAACAGCGCGGGTTGGGTTTAAATAGCGTGGGCTGGGGTTAAACAGTGCGGGCTGGGGTTAAACAGTGCGGGCTGGGGTTATACAGCGCGGGCTGGGGTTAAACAGCGCGGGCTGGGGTTAAATAGCGCGGGTTGGGGTTAAACCGTGTGGGCTGGGGTTAAACAGCGCGAGTTGGGTTTAAATAGCGCGGGCTGGGGTTAAACAGCGCGGGCTGGGGTTAAATAGTGCCGGCTGGGGTTATACAGCGCGGGCTGGGGTTAAACAGTGCGGGCTGGGTTTAAACAGTGCGGGCTAGGGTTAAACAGCGCGGGCTGGGGTTAAACAGCGCGGGCTGGGGTTAAACAGCACATGCTGGGGTTAAATAGCGCGGGCTGGGGTTAAACATTGCGGGCTGGGTTTAAATAGTGCGGGCTGGGGTTAAACAGCGCGGGCTGGGGTTAAATAGCGCGGGTTGGGGTTAAACCGTGCGGGCTGGGTTTAAATAACGCGGGCTGGGGTTAAACAGTGCGGGCTGGGGTTAAACAGTGCGGGCTGGGGTTATACAGCGCGGGCTGGGGTTAAACAGCGTGGGCTGGGGTTAAATAGCGCGGGTTGGGGTTAAACCGTACGGGCTGGGGTTAAACAGCGCGGGTTGGGTTTAAATAGCGCGGGCTGGGGTTAAACAGTGCGGGCTGGGGTTAAACAGTGCGGGCTGGGGTTATACAGCGCGGGCTGGGGTTAAACAGCGCGGGCTGGGGTTAAATAGCGCGGGTTGGGGTTAAACCGTGTGGGCTGGGGTTAAACAGCGCGAGTTGGGTTTAAATAGCGCGGGCTGGGGTTAAACAGCGCGGGCTGGGGTTAAATAGTGCGGGCTGGGGTTATACAGCGCGGGCTGGGGTTAAACAGTGCGGGCTGGGTTTAAACAGTGCGGGCTAGGGTTAAACAGCGCGGGCTGGGGTTAAACAGCGCGGGCTGGGGTTAAACAGCGCATGCTGGGGTTAAATAGCGCGGGCTGGGGTTAAACATTGCGGGCTGGGTTTAAATAGTGCGGGCTGGGGTTAAACAGCGCGGGCTGGGGTTAAATAGCGCGGGTTGGGGTTAAACCGTGCGGGCTGGGTTTAAATAACGCGGGCTGGGTTTAAACAGTGCGGGCTGGGGTTACACGCCGCGGGCTGGGGTTAAACAGTGCGGGCTGGGGTTAAACAGCGCGGCATGGGGTTAAACAGTGTGTGTTGGGTTTAAATAGCGTGGGCTGGGGTTAAACAGTGTGGGCAGGGGTTAAACAGTGCGGTTTGAGTTTAAATATCGCGGGCTGGGTTTAAACATTGCGGGTTGGTGTTAAACAGAGCGGGTTGGGTTTAAATAGCGCGGGCTGAGGTTAAACAGTGCGGGCTGGGGTTAAACAGTGCGGGTTGGGGTTAAACAGCGTGGGCTGAGGTTAAACAGTGCGGGCTGGGGTTTAACAGTGCGGGCTGGTTTAAACAGTGCGGGTTGGGTGTAAATAGCGCGGGCTGGGGTTAAACAGTGCGGGCTGGGTTTATACAGTGCGGGCTGGGGTTAAACAGCGCGGGCTGGGGTTACACAGCGCGGGCTGTGGTTAAATAGCACGGGCTGGGTTTAAACATTGCGGGCTGGGTTTAAATAGTGCGGGCTGGGGTTAAACAGCGCGGGCTGAGTTTAAATAGTGCGGGCTGGGGTTAAACAGCGCGGGCTGGGTTTAAATAGCGCGGGTTGGGGTTAAACCGTGCGGGTTGGGTTTAACCAGCGCGGGCTGGGGTTAAACAGTGCGGGCTGGGGTTAAATAGCGCGGGCTGGGGTTAAACAGTGCGGGCTGGGATTAAATAGCGCGGGCTGGGGTTAAACAGTGCGGGTAGGATTTAAACAGCGCGGGCTGGGGTTAAACAGTGCAGGCTGGTGTTAAACAGCGCGGGTTGGGGTTAAAAATGCGGGCTGGGGTTATACAGTGCGGGCTGGTGTTAAACAGCACGGGTTGGGGTTAAAAAGTGCGGGCTGGGGTTAAACAGCGCGTGCTGGGGTTAAACAGTGCGGGCTGGGGTTAAACAGTGCGGGCTGGGGTTTTACAGTGCGGGCTGGGGTTTTACAGTGCGGGCTGGGTTTAAACATTGCGGGCTGGGGTTAAACAGTGCGGGCTGTCGTTAATCAGCGCGGGCTGGGGTTAAACATTGCGGGCTGGGGTTAAACAGTGCGGGCTGGGGTTAAACAGCGCGGGCTGGGGTTAAACAGCGCGGGCTGGGGTTATACAGTGCGGGCTGGGGTTATACAGTGCGGGCTGGGTTTAAACAACGCGGGCTGGGGTTAAACAGTGCGGGCTGGGGTTAAACAGCGCGGGCTGGGGTTAAACAGCGTGGGCTGGGGTTATACAGCGTGGGCTGGGGTTAAACAGCGCGGGCTGGGGTTAAACAGTGCGGGCTGGGGTTTAACAGTGCGGGCTGGGTTAAACAGTGCAGGTTGGGTTTAAATAGCGCGGGCTGCGATTAAACAGCGCAGTCTGGGGTTAAACAGTGCGTGTTGGGTTTAAATAGCGCGTGTTGGGTTTAAATAGCGCGGGCTGGGGTTAAGCAGCACGGGCTGAGGTTAAACAGAGTGGGCTGGGGTTAAACAGTGCGGGCTGGGATTAAACAGCGCGGGCTGGGGTTAAACAGCGCGGGCTGGTGTTAAACAGCACGGGCTGGGGTTAAACAGCGCGGGCTGGGGTTAAACAGCGCGGGCTGGGGTTAAACAGCGCGGACTGGTGTTAAACAGCGCGGGTTGGGGTTAAACAGCGCGGGCTGGAGTTAAACAGCGTGGGCTGGGGTTAAACAGCGCGGGTTGGGTTTAAAAAGCGCGGGTTGGGGTTAAAAATTGCGGGTTGGGTTTAAGTAGCGCGGGCTGGGGTTAAACAGCGCGGGCTGGGGTTAAACAGCGTGTGCTGGGGTTATACAGCGCGTGCTGGGGTTACACAGCACGGGCTGGAGTTAAACAGCGTGGGCTGGAGTTAAACAGCGCCGGTTGGGGTTAATCATTGCGGGTTGGGTTTAAATAGCGCGGGCTGGGGTTAAACAGTGCGGGCTGGGTTTAAACAGTGTGGGCTGGGGTTAAACAGTGCGGGCTGGGTTTAAACAGTGTGGGCTGGGGTTAAACAGCGCGGGCTGGGGTTTAACAGTGCGGGCTGGGTTAAACAGTGCGGGTTGGGTTTAATTAGCGCGGGCTGGGATTAAACAGTGCGGGCTGGGGTTAAACAGCGCGGGCTGGGGTTAAATAGCGCGGGCTGGGGTTAAACATTGCGGGCTGGGTTTAAATAGTGCGGGCTGGGGTTAAACAGCGCGGGCTGGTGTTAAATAGCGCGGGTTGGGGTTAAACCGTGCGGGCTGGGGTTAAAAAGCACGGGTTGGGTTTAAATAGCGCGGGCTGGGGTTAAACAGTGCGGGCTGGGGTTAAACAGTGCGGGCTGGGGTTATACAGCGCGGGCTGGGGTTAAACAGCGTGGGCTGGGGTTAAATAGCGCGGGTTGGGGTTAAACCGTACGGGCTGGGGTTAAACAGCGCGGGTTGGGTTTAAATAGCGCGGGCTGGGGTTAAACAGTGCGGGCTGGGGTTAAACAGTGCGGGCTGGGGTTATACAGCGCGGGCTGGGGTTAAACAGCGCGGGCTGGGGTTAAATAGCGCGGGTTGGGGTTAAACCGTGTGGGCTGGGGTTAAACAGCGCGAGTTGGGTTTAAATAGCGCGGGCTGGGGTTAAACAGCGCGGGCTGGGGTTAAATAGTGCGGGCTGGGGTTATACAGCGCGGGCTGGGGTTAAACAGCGCATGCTGGGGTTAAATAGCGCGGGCTGGGGTTAAACATTGCGGGCTAGGTTTAAATAGTGCGGGCTGGGGTTAAACAGCGCGGGCTGGGGTTAAATAGCGCGGGTTGGGGTTAAACCGTGCGGGCTGGGTTTAAATAACGCGGGCTGGGTTTAAACAGTGCGGGCTGGGGTTACACGCCGCGGGCTGGGGTTAAACAGTGCGGGCTGGGGTTAAACAGCGCGGCATGGGGTTAAACAGTGTGTGTTGGGTTTAAATAGCGTGGGCTGGGGTTAAACAGTGTGGGCAGGGGTTAAACAGTGCGGTTTGAGTTTAAATATCGCGGGCTGGGTTTAAACATTGCGGGTTGGTGTTAAACAGAGCGGGTTGGGTTTAAATAGCGCGGGCTGAGGTTAAACAGTGCGGGCTGGGGTTAAACAGTGCGGGTTGGGGTTAAACAGCGTGGGCTGAGGTTAAACAGTGCGGGCTGGGGTTTAACAGTGCGGGCTGGTTTAAACAGTGCGGGTTGGGTGTAAATAGCGCGGGCTGGGGTTAAACAGTGCGGGCTGGGTTTATACAGTGCGGGCTGGGGTTAAACAGCGCGGGCTGGGGTTACACAGCGCGGGCTGTGGTTAAATAGCACGGGCTGGGTTTAAACATTGCGGGCTGGGTTTAAATAGTGCGGGCTGGGGTTAAACAGCGCGGGCTGGGTTTAAATAGTGCGGGCTGGGGTTAAACAGCGCGGGCTGGGTTTAAATAGCGCGGGTTGGGGTTAAACCGTGCGGGTTGGGTTTAACCAGCGCGGGCTGGGGTTAAACAGTGCGGACTGGGGTTAAACAGCGCGGGCTGGGGTTAAACAGTGCGGGTAGGATTTAAACAGCGCGGGCTGGGGTTAAACAGTGCGGGCTGGTGTTAAACAGCGCGTGCTGGGGTTAAACAGTGCGGGCTGGGGTTAAGCAGTGCGGGCTGGGGTTTTACAGTGCGGGCTGGGGTTTTACAGTGCGGGCTGGGTTTAAACATTGCGGGCTGGGGTTAAACATTGCCGGCTGGGGTTAAACAGTGCGGGCTGGGGTTAAACAGTGCGGGCTGGGGTTAAACAGCGCGGGCTGGGGTTAAACAGCGCGGGCTGGGGTTATACAGTGCGGGCTGGGGTTATACAGCACGGGCTGGGGTTAAACAGTGCGGGCTGGGTTTAAACAGCGCGGGCTGGGTTTAAACAGAGTGGGCTGGGGTTAAACAGTGCGGGCTGGGATTAAACAGCGCGGGCTGGGTTTAAACAGCAAAGGCTGGGGTTAAACAGCGCGGGCTGGGGTTAAACAGTGTGGGCTGGGGTTAAACAGTGCAGGCTGGGTTTAAACAGTGCGGGTTGGGTTTAAATAGCGCGGGCTGGGTTTAAACAGTGTGGGTTGGGTTTAAACTGTGCGGGCTGGGGTTATACAGTGCGGGTTGTGTTTAAATAGAGCGGGTTGGGGTTAAACAGTGCGGGCTGGGTTTAAACAGTGCGGGCTGGGGTTAATCAGTGAGGCCTGGGTTTATACAGCGCGGGCTGGGATTAAACATTGCGGGTTGGGTTTAAATAGCGCGGGCTGGGGTTAAACAGTGCGGGCTGGGGTTAAACAGTGCGGGTTGGGTTTAAATAGCGCGGGCTGGGTTTAAACTGTGCGGGTTGGGTTTAAATAGCGCGGCCTGGGGTTAAACTGTGTGGGCTGGGGTTAAACAGTGCGGGCTGGGTTTAAACAGTGTGGGCTGGGGTTAAACAGTGCGGGTTGGGTTGAAATAGCGTGGGCTGGGGTTAACCAGTGCGGGTTGGGTTTAAACAGTGCGGGCTGGGGTTTTACAGTGCGGGCTGGGGTTAAACAGCGAGGGCTGGGGTTAAACAGCGTGTGCTGGGGTTAAACAGCGCGTGCTGGGGTTAAACAGCACGGGCTGGAGTTAAACAGCGTGGGCTGGGGTTAAACAGCGCGGGTTGGGGTTAATCATTGCGGGTTGGGTTTAAATAGCGCGGGCTGGGGTTAAACAGTGCGGGCTGGGGTTACACGCCGCGGGCTGGGGTTAAACAGTGCGGGCTGGGGTTAAACAGCGCGGCATGGGGTTAAACAGTGTGTGTTGGGTTTAAATAGCGCGGGCTGGGGTTAAACAGTGTGGGCAGGGGTTAATCAGTGCGGGTTGAGTTTAAATATCGCGGGCTGTGTTTAAACATTGCGGGTTGGTGTTAAACAGAGCGGCTTGGGTTTAAATAGCGCGGGTTGGGTTTATATAGCGCGGGCTGAGGTTAAACAGTGCGGGCTGGGGTTAAACAGTGCGGGTTGGGTTTAAATAGCGCGGGCTGAGGTTAAACAGTGCGGGCTGGGGTTTAACAGTGCGGGCTGGTTTAAACAGTGCGGGTTGGGTTTAAATAGCGCGGGCTGGGGTTAAACAGCGCGGGCTGGGTTTAAATAGCACGGGTTGGGGTTAAACCGTGCGGGTTGGGTTTAACCAGCGCGGGCTGAGGTTAAACAGTGCGGGCTGGGGTTAAATAGCGCGGGCTGGGGTTAAACAGTGCGGGTAGGATTTAAACAGCGCGGGCTGGGGTTAAACAGTGCGGGCTGGTGTTAAACAGCGCGGGCTGGGGTTAATCAGCGCCGCCTGGGTTTAAATAGCGCGGGCTGGGGTTAAACAGCGCGTGCTGGGGTTAAACAGTGCGGGCTGGGGTTAAGCAGTGCGGGCTGGGGTTTTACAGTGCGGGCTGGGGTTTTACAGTGCGGGCTGGGTTTAAACATTGCGGGCTGGGGTTAAACAGCGCGGGTTGGGTTTAAACAGCGCGGGCTGGGGTTAAACATTGCCGGCTGGGGTTAAACAGTGCGGGCTGGAGTTAAACAGCGTGGGCTGGGGTTAAACAGCGCGGGCTGGGGTTATACAGTGCGGGCTGGGGTTATACAGCACGGGCTGGGGTTAAACAGTGCGTGCTGGGTTTAAACAGCGCGGGCTGGGGTTAAACAGAGTGGGCTGGGGTTAAACAGTGCGGGCTGGGATTAAACAGCGCGGGCTGGGTTTAAACAGCAAAGGCTGGGGTTAAACAGCGCGGGCTGGTGTTAAACAGCACGGGCTGGGGTTAAACAGCGCGGGCTGGGGTTAAACAGCGCGGGCTGGGGTTAAACAGCGCGGGCTGGTGTTAAACAGCGCGGGTTGGGTTTAAACAGCGCGGGCTGGGGTTAAACAGCGTGGGCTGGGGTTAAACAGCGCGGGCTGGGGTTAAACACCGCGGGTTGGGTTTAAACAGCGAGGGCTGGGGTTAAACAGCGCGGGCTGGGGTTAAACAGCGCGGGTTGGGGTTAAACATTGCGGGTTGGGTTTAAATAGCGTGGGCTGGGGTTAAACAGTGCGGGCTGGGGTTAAACAGTGCGGGCTGGGGTTATACAGCGCGGGTTGGGGTTAAACATTGCGGGTTGGGTTTAAATAGCGCGGGCTGGGGTTAAACAGTGCGGGCTGGGTTTAAACAGTGCGGGCTGGGGTTAAACAGCGCGGGCTGGGGTTAATCAGTGCGGGCTGGGTTTAAATATCGCGGGCTGGGTTTAAACAGTGCGGGCTGGTGTTAAACAGAGCGGGTTGTGTTTAAATAGCGCGGGCTGGGTTTAAATAGCGCGGGTTGGGTTTAAGTAGCGCGGGTTGGGTTTAAACAGTGCGGGTTGGGTTTAAATAGCGCAGGCTGGGGTTATACAGTGTAGGTTGGGTTTAAATAGCGTGGGTTGGGTTTAAACAGTGTAGGTTGGGTTTAAATAGCGCGTGCTGGGTTTAAACATTGTGGGCTGGGGTTAAACAGTGCGGGTTGGGTTTAAATAGCGTGGGCTGGGTTTAAACAGTGCGAGCTGGGGTTAAATAGTGCTGGCTGGGGTTAAACAGTGCGGGTTGGTGTTAAACAGAGCGGGTTGGGTTTAAATAGCGCGGGTTGGGTTTAAATAGCGCGGGTCTGGTTTAAACAGTGCGGGTTGGGTTTAAATAGCGCGGGTTGGGTTTAAATAGCGCGGGTTGGGTTTAAACAGTGCGAGTTGGGTTTAAATAGCGCGGGTTGGGTTTAAACAGTGTGGGTTGGGTTTAAATAGCGCGGGCTGGGTTTAAACATTGTGGGCTGGGGTTAAACAGTGCGGGTTGGGTTTAAATAGCGTGGGCTGGGTTTAAACAGTGTGAGCTGGGGTTAAATAGTGCGGGCTGGGGTTAAACAGTTGCGGGCTAGGGTTAAACAGTGCGTGTTGGGTTTAAATAGCGCGGGTTGGGTTTAAATAGCGCAGGCTGGGGTTAAACAGTGCGGGCTGTGGGTTAAACAGTGCGGGTTGGGGTTAAATAGTGCGGGTTGGGGTTATACAGTGCGGGCTGGGGTTATACAGTGCGGCCTGGCGTTATACAGTGCGGGCTGGGGTTAAACAGCGCGGGCTGGGGTTAAACAGCACGGGCTGGGGTTAAACAGCGCGGGCTGGTGTTTAACAGCGCGGGCTGGGTTTAAACAGCGCGGGCTGGGGTTAAACAGCGCGGGCTGGGGTTAAACAGCGCGGGCTGGGGTTAAATAGTGCGGGCTGGGGTTAAACAGCGCGGGCTGAGGTTAAACAGCACGGGCTGGGGTTAAACAGCGCGGGCTGGTGTTTAACAGCGCGGACTGGGGTTAAACAGCACGGGCTGGGGTTAAACAGTGCGGATTGGGTTTAAATAGTGCGGGCTGGTGTTAAACAGCGTGGGCTGGGGTTAAACATTGCGGGCTGGGGTTAAACAGTGCGGGTTGGGTTTAAATAGTGCCGGCTGGGATTAAACAGCGTGGGCTGGGGTTAAACAGTGCGGGTTGGGTTTAAATAGCGTGGGCTGGGTTTAAACAGTGCGAGCTGGGGTTAAATAGTGCTGGCTGGGGTTAAACAGTGCGGGTTGGTGTTAAACAGAGCGGGTTGGGTTTAAATAGCGCGGGTTGGGTTTAAATAGCGCGGGTCTGGTTTAAACAGTGCGGGTTGGGTTTAAATAGCGCGGGTTGGGTTTAAATAGCGCGGGTTGGGTTTAAACAGTGCGAGTTGGGTTTAAATAGCGCGGGTTGGGTTTAAACAGTGTGGGTTGGGTTTAAATAGCGCGGGCTGGGTTTAAACATTGTGGGCTGGGGTTAAACAGTGCGGGTTGGGTTTAAATAGCGTGGGCTGGGTTTAAACAGTGCGAGCTGGGGTTAAATAGTGCGGGCTGGGGTTAAACAGTTGCCGGCTAGGGTTAAACAGTGCGTGTTGGGTTTAAATAGCGCGGGTTGGGTTTAAATAGCGCAGGCTGGGGTTAAACAGTGCGGGCTGGGGGTTAAACAGTGCGGGTTGGGGTTAAATAGTGCGGGTTGGGGTTATACAGTGCGGGCTGGGGTTATACAGTGCGGCCTGGGGTTATACAGTGCGGGCTGGGGTTAAACAGCGCGGGCTGGGGTTAAACAGCACGGGCTGGGGTTAAACAGCGCGGGCTGGTGTTTAACAGCGCGGACTGGGGTTAAACAGCGCGGGCTGGGGTTAAACAGTGCGGGTTGGGTTTAAATAGTGCGGGCTGGTGTTAAACAGCGTGGGCTGGGGTTAAACATTGCGGGCTGGGGTTAAACAGTGCGGGTTGGGTTTAAATAGTGCCGGCTGGGATTAAACAGCGTGGGCTGGGGTTAAACAGCGCGGGCTGGGGTTAAACATTGCGGGCTGGGGTTAAACAGCGCGGGTTGGGTTTAAACAGCGCGGGCTGGGGTTAAACAGTGCGGGCTGGGTTTAAATAGTGCGGGCTGGGATTAAACAGCGCGGGCTGGGGTTAAACAGCGCGGGCTGGGGTTAAACAGCGCGGGCTGGGGTTAAACAGCGTGGGCTGGGGTTAAATAGTGCGGGCTGGGGTTAAACAGCGCGGGTTGAGTTTAAACAGTGCGGGCTGGGGTTAAACAGTGCGGGCTGGGTTTAAATAGTGCTGGCTGGGGCTATATTGTTCAAGGTTCTTTATATACTGCACGCCAGCTCTAACTACAATTGGATAGCTTTAAATTCCACAGTATAGCTTCACATGGTCCTTGCCTCGCAGAACCCTTAGCTCCTTTCTGCAATGCCCACCATTGCAATCCCTGCACCATATTGCTCCTCTTCTGCCTTTCTGCCCAGGGAGGAGGAATTGTCCACCACTTCTTTGTAATGCTTCTTGATTGAGCCCATGTCCTCCAATTGCATCAATTTGATCTTTAGCTGGCAACCTTTTGTGGGGGACTTTATCCAACTGGTCTATAGTTCTCCGATTTCCTCTATCTCTCGTCTCCAATCTGTCAGACCCCATCTATCAGATCCCTTTCTGTGAGACCCATCTTAATCAAAGAACAAAGAACAAAGCAAAGTACAGCACAGGAACAGGCCCTTCGGCCCTCCAAGCCTACGCTGATCATACTGCCTGTCAAACTAAAACATTTTGCACTTCCGGGGTCCCATTCTATTCATGTATTTGTCAAGCTGCCTCTTAAACACCACTATCGTACCTGCTTCAACCACCTCCTCTGGCAGCAAATTCCAGACACTCACTACCCTCTGCGTAAAAAACTTGCCCCGCACATCTCCTCTATAGTTTTCTCCTCTCACCTTAAATCTATGTCCCCTAGTAATTGACTCTTCCACCCTGGGAAAAAGCTTCTGACTATCTATTCTGTCCATGCCACTCTTAATTTTGTAAACTTCTATCAAGTCGCCCCTCAATCTCTGTCGTTTCTCCAACCTCTCCTCATAGCCTCCAGACCAGGCTGCATCCTGGTAAACCTCCTCTGCACCCTCTCCAATGCCTCCATATCCTTCTGGTAATGTGGTGACCAGAATTGCATGCAATATTCCAAGTGTGGCCTAACCAAGGTTCTATACAGCTGCAGCATGACTTCCCAGCTTTTTATACTCAATACCCCTGCCGATGAAGGCAAGCATGCCATATGCCTTCCTGACTACCTTATCCACCTGCGTTGCCACTTTCAGTGACCTGTGGACCTGTACACCCAGTCTCCTATGAATCAAACCCATTATTAATCAGAGCCATCATGATCATTATATAAGGGTTTAATGATTGAAAAGCTCTGTGATACCTGGTGCGCAGTGTTGTCGAGTTTGGTTAACCCACTTTCTGGGTACATTGATGCTCTTCAACCTTGTTTCTTCACATGTGTCTTAATCCCTTGTCATGCATTTGTGGCTTTTAACTTGTCACACACACAAACAAAATAATTCAAAATAGATTTATTTCCTTAAATAAATACTCTCATATCAATTTGAAATTAAGTTACAATCTTTTTAAAAATCTAAATTAATAAATATTATTCTTCTTCCTCTGCCTTTCTGTCCAGTGAGGAAGAATCGATCCCCACTTCTTCGTAATCCTTCTCGAGTGAGGCCATGTCCTCCCGGGCATCCTGGAACTCCCCTTCCTCCAGCCCCTCCCCCACGTACCAGTGGACAAAGGCCCGCTTGGCGTACATCTTATCGAATTTGATGTTGAGGCGGGTCCAAGCCAAGGAAATGGCGGTGGTGTTGCTCAGCATACAGAGGGCCCGCTGCACCTTGGCCAGGTCACCCCCTGGCACCACCGTCGGGGGCTGGTAGTTGATGCCAACCTGTAAAGGGAAAAGCGAGGTTAGACATTCAAAATCAGATCTGTTGGTTCCCCTGTAATTTCCATAATCTCTATTTATGAGTTGTGTTGTGTCTGTCACTCTACAAGAACCCAGCTTAATTTCTCCCTTGTTATTGTTAATTTAGTTAATTGTTTTGACTCGAAAAGAGTTACAAGAACCCAGCTCTGGTTGTTCATTGGACTTTTCTCCCAGGCTTCAAGCTTCACTTTCTGATGGAAGATGCAGTGAGGCTGCTTTCAGGAGCTAATTAAATTCTTTCTGACCTCTTTTCCAATGTGACTTTGATTCTCCGGATCCCAAAACTCCCAGGGATCAGTTACAAAACCCACACTTACCTTGAACCCAGTCGGGCACCAGTCAACAAACGCGATCGAGCGCTTGGTCTTGATGGTAGCGATAGCGGCATTGACATCCTTGGGCACCACATCTCCTCGGTACAGCATGCAGCACGCCATGTACTTGCCTTGGCGAGGGTCACACTTCACCATCTGGTTGGCTGGTTCAAAGCAGGCGTTGGTGATCTCCGGCACTGAGAGTTGCTCGTGGTAAGCCTTCTCGGCTGAAATAAGGGGCGCGTAGGTTAACAATGGAAAGTGGATGCGGGGATAGGGGACCAGGTTGGTTTGGAACTCAGTCAGGTCCACATTGAGGGCACCATCGAACCGGAGTGAGGCCGTGATGGACGACACTACCTGTGCAATGAGACGGTTGAGGTTGGTGTAGGTTGGTCTCTCAATGTCCAGGTTACGCCGACAGACGTCGTAAATGGCCTCATTGTCCACCATGAAGGCGCAGTCAGAGTGCTCGAGGGTGCAGTGGGTGACCAGCACAGCATTGTATGGCTCGACCACCGCGGTGGAGATCTGGGGAGCAGGGTAAACGGAAAACTCTAGCTTGGATTTCTTGCCATAGTCGACGGACAGTCTCTCCATCAGGAGGGAAGTAAAACCGGAGCCGGTCCCACCCCCAAAACTGTGGAAGATGAGGAACCCCTGCAGTCCTGTGCATTGATCAGCCTGTGGGAAAAGGAAGGACAAAAGATTAAAATGGAGTAAAAAGTTGCAACCATCATTAAAGAACCATCAACGGCTGTTGACACAGAGTACTGGGACGTGGTGAGGTGGACGGTGGGTGTGAGGGTGGAGAGAGTAATGACTGTCAGGTGGAGGGAGTGTGGATATGAGGGTGGAAAGCAGTGGGGGTGCTGAGACTGTTGTTCAGCCTAGGGAGTGGAGTCCCAGCTCCCTTTTGTGCATATTACTGGTCAGGATAATATTGGCGTGAAATCAATAAGTGATAAAGGAGAGAATGAGTAGGATTTGTGCAGGTGGATCACATGGCCATAAATAAGATTTCATTTGCACTAAGAGAGCGGGACAGTGTGTGGTGGTGAGATGGGGCAGTGGTCAATGGTAAGATGGCGATTTTGTGCAGCTGGGGTTTGACATTGTTCCCATTACACAACTTACCAACTTCCGAATGCGATCCAAGACCAGATCCACAATCTCCTTACCGATGGAGCAGTGGCCCCGGGCATAGTTATTAGCCGCATCCTCCTTGCCGGTGATGAGCTGCTCGGGGTGAAAGAGCTGTCGGTAGGTGCCCGTGCGGACCTCATCTGGAGACAGGGAACAGAGATTTAACAACAGGAACACAGAGAATTCAGGCCATACTTCACTGAGTTTAGTGAGAACACTGACTGAGCAACCTCATCAACAATCTCTCCTCTTACCAATCACAGTGGGCTCCAGGTCTATAAACACGGCTCGTGGGATGTGTTTTCCCGCCCCCGTCTCACTGAAGAAGGTGTTGAAGGAGTCGTCACCACCTCCGATGGTCTTGTCACTGGGCATCTGCCCATCCGGCTGGATCCCATGCTCCAGGCAATACAGCTCCCAGCAAGCGTTGCCAAGCTGAACACCAGCCTGGCCAATGTGAAGGGAAATACACTCACGCTGAAGGGGACAAGGAGCATATGATTATTGACAGTGTTAGGAGGACAATGCTTTATGCTGTCATTCTAGCTGGAAGGAGAAAGATGGGCTGGAGGCAACAAATTCATCCACTATGAATTCTACCTGTTCCCTCATGGATCCCCCACTTTCTTCATTATACCCTCAATGGAAGTGTTGATTTATTGCCCATCACTCCATCCTTCCACAGATTGTCCCAGCCTTTTTTCTGTGCAGAGATCCCATCTCTTTGGATCCCTTTTCCTCATTTACACCCATTCTCTTCGAAGACTTGTTTTCCCTATGGATGTCCTCTCTTCCTCTGTATTCCCACTGCCTGTGGACTTCTCCTACTTCTGCACCTTCCTCTTCTAGATTCCCCTTTTCTGTTGAGTTCCCTTTCCTTGGGGATAGCCTCTATCCCACACATTTCTGCTTTCTATTTCACCTTCACCTATTCTTCCTGTGGATTTCCCCCTCCCAGTGAATTCCTATTCTCGTGATGTGTCACTGTCCCGATAGATTCTCACTCTCTTTCTGTGGATCTTGCCATCCCTGTGGATCCCTTTGGCTTGACCCAAAACCATTGCCCAGTGCCCTCCCCTGCACCCACTCACCATGATCTCCTTCTGTTCTCACAGCTCCTGAGGATGTGCCTTGTGTTGACGTTCGCGCTATTTATACTGCGCCCTTGGAGCATTCCGATCAACGGAATGGCGCTCTGATTGGCTTCTGAGAACAAAAGACTGTGGTTGCTTAGAGAAACAATAACAACGAAGGTTCAATGACGCTCAGCGCTGATTGGTTCATTGCGCAAACCGCAGAACAAATGGTCAGCGACATTCTGTTATTGGCGGAGCTCTAGGCAACGAGGCCATCTTTGTTGATCAACTGCCCTTCAATCAAACCGCGATAAATAAAACATCCATCATTCAGACCCACATCCATCAAATGCACGCCCACCAAACCCCAACCAGCCCTTTGGATCAATCACACGCCATCAGTCTTAGCCATCTCAATCACATTCCCAGCAAATGCATCGCTTCATTCAGACGCTGCTCAGTCACTCTCCCCTCAACATGAAAGCCATCAACAAGCCTCCATATTTCAGGCCCCCAACAATCAGATTCCCATCTAAGAGACCTGCAACAAACAAACGCCATCATTTCAGATGCTGTCACTCATACACTGACAGATTCCCATGGAACCAGAGCCCATCTATCTGAGGTTCAGGCTATCTTATACATTACAGGCTAGCTTTGCATAGGATATAGCACATATAATGTGGCCATTCGGCCCAACAGTGCATGTCAGTGCTGATGCTCCTCTCAGGCATCCTCTCATCTTTCCTCAGTAGATCTATCATTGTAACTCTTTAAGTGTGCTAGCCTTGCACAAAGCTGGGCCCCTTGCTGAAGTGTGCAGCATTGTGATCACAGCAACGGTTTTAGGAGCTGTTCAATTTGGCCGTGTAAAGTTTCCCATCGTGATTCATAAATCTTACTCTTCCTTCTCAACCTTTCTGTCCAGCGATGAATAATCAACAGCCATCTCTATGTGATCTGCCGTGAGTGTGGCCATGTCCTCCCATGCTTTCTCCAGCCACTCCCCTCAGACCAGTGGACAATGATCCACCTGTTTCTGTTTTCGAATGTGAGGCTGATGGGGGTCCAAGCTGAGGAATTTGCTGTGGACCTTCTCAGCACACAGAGGGCACACTGCACCTTTAACAGATATCACTATTCGGATTGGTAACTGATGCCAAACCTCCCTGTCGCTTGCCATTTTAACACTCCACCCTGTTCTCTTGCCCACATGTCTGTCCTTGGCTTGCTGCATTGTTCCAGTGAAGCCCAACGCAAACTGGAGGAACAGCACCTCAGCTTCCGACTAGGCACTTTACAGCCTTCCGGGCTGAATATTGAATTCAACAACTTTAGATCTTAAACTCCCCCTCCCCCCATCCCCACCCCGTTTCTTCCCCCTCCCTTTTTTTTCAATAATTTATATAGATTCTTCTTTTCCCACCTATTTCCATTATTTTTAAATCTATAACTGTAATACCCTGTCGTCAGTCTTTCCACCCCACCCCCACTAGAGCTGTACCTTGAGTGTCCTGCCATCCACTCTTAATTAGCAGTTTTCTTAGATAATATCACCACCTTCAACACCTCTTTGATCCTTTTGTCTGTGACATCTTTTGATTACTGGTCCTATCACTGCTTGCTTGTCCCTACAACCACCCCACCCTCAACTTCTCTCCCCCCGCTCCCCCACCTTAGACCAGCTTATATTTCACCCCTCTCCTAACTATATTTCAGTTCTGCCGAAGGGTCATGAGGACTCGAACCGTCAACTGTTTTCTTCTCCACCGATGCTGCCAGACCTGCTGAGTTTTTCCAGGTAATTCTGTTTTTGTTTTGGATTTCCAGCATCCGCAGTAGCTTTTAGCTTTTTGTTTTTATCGTAGCCTTTTCTACCTGGGAGAAAATCAGAGGCAGGGCCGGGAGCTGGGAGCAGCATAAATAGAGCCCGGGGATCAGAGCGCGGCCTGTCCTGCCTGGGAGCAGAGCAGAGGCAGGGCCGGGAGCAGCATAAATAGAGCCCGGGGATCAGAGCGCGGCCTTTCCTGCCTGGGAGTGGAGCAGAGGCAGGGCCGGGAGCTGGGAGCAGCATAAATAGAGCCCGGGGATCAGAGCGCGGCCTTTCCTGCCTGGGAGTGGAGCAGAGGCAGGGCCGGGAGCTGGGAGCAGCATAAATAGAGCCTGGGGATCAGAGCGCGGCCTTTTCTACCTGGGAGAAAATCAGAGGCAGGGCCGGGAGCTGGGAGCAGCATAAATAGAGCCCGGGGATCAGAGCGCGGCCTTTCCTGCCTGGGAGCGGAGCAGAGGCAGGGCCGGGAGCTGGGAGCAGCATAAATAGAGCCCGGGGATCAGAGCGCGGCCTTTCCTGCCTGGGAGCGGAGCAGAGGCAGGGCCGGGAGCTGGGAGCAGCATAAATAGAGCCCGTGGATCAGAGGACGGCCTTTCCTGCCTGGGAGAAAATCAGAGGCAGGGCCGGGAGCTGGGAGCAGCATAAATAGAGCCCGGGGATCAGAGCGCGGCCTTTCCTACCTGGGAGCTGAGCAGAGGCAGGGCCGGGAGCTGGGAGCAGCATAAATAGAGCCCGGGGATCAGAGCGCGGCCTTTCCTGCCTGGGAACTGAGCAGAGGCAGGGCCGGGAGCAGCATAAATAGAGCCCGGAGATCAGAGCGCGGCCTTTCCTACCTGGGAGCTGAGCAGAGGCAGGGCCGGGAGCTGGGAGCAGCATAAATAGAGCCCGGGGATCGGAGCATGGCCTTTCCTACCTGGGAGAAAATCAGAGGCAGGGCCGGGAGCTGGGAGCAGCATAAATAGAGCCCGGGGATCAGAGCGCGGCCTTTTCTACCTGGGAGTGGAGCAGAGGCAGGGCCGGGAGCTGGGAGCAGCATAAATAGAGCCCGGGGATCAGAGCGCGGCCTTTTCTACCTGGGAGAAAATCAGAGGCAGGGCCGGGAGCTGGGAGGAGCATAAATAGAGCCCAGGGGTCAGAGCGCGGCCTTTCCTACCTGGGAACTGAGCAGAGGCAGGGCCGGGAGCTGGGAGCATTTCAGCTTCTGAGGAAACTGAGTGGAAAAATACAACTAGAACATCACAGGAAACCAGTACATTGTTTGCCGGTAAGTGCTTGGTGTAAGGGGCAGTGTGTTAAAAGCCAGATTAGGACCCAGGAGTTAAAGTAGACCTGTAAATAACAAGAAGTAAAACTTTAAAGCAAAAAATAAATAAATAAATAAAATAAAATAGTTCAGATAAAATAATTAAAATAAATGCCTAAAACATATACCCGTGTAATTAAGAAACATTAGTTGTAATTGTGGGTGGAACTAGCATTTAATAATTACAGTAAATTGTAGCGCACATAGGAATTATCCCAAATTAATTAAGAAAAAAGTTAAAGTAAATAAGTAAATTAGAATAAATTAGTAAATAAATACTGTAGTAAATGTTTTATATAAAGTTTAAGGTATGTCATTGTAGCTTGGCCATGTGGAATGTACATCATGTGCAATGTGGGAAGTCATGCAGGCACAAAGTGCCCTCGATGACTACATCTGCAGAAAGTGTCACCAGCTGCAGAAACCTGAGCCCCGAGTTGTGGAGCTTGAGCAGCGGCTGGAGTCACTGTGATGCATTCCGCAAGGCTGATGATTACATGGATAGGTTTAGACAGGTGGTCACACCACAGCTAAGAAGTGCACAGGCAGAGAGGGAATGTGTGGCTGCCAGAGTATCTAAGGGAAACAGGCCGGTAGTGCAGGAATCCCCTGAGGCTATCTCGCTCTCTAACCCCTTTTCTATTTTAGCTACTGGTGAGCGAGATGGTCCGCAGAGGACTGTAGCAAGAGCCAAGTTCATGATACAACGGGTGGCTCAGCTGCACAGGAGGGGGGGAAGAAGAGTGGAAATGCTATAGCAGTAGGGGATTACATAGTTAGGGGAGCAGCCAGGTGCTTCTTTGGCCATAGAATTGAATCCTGGATGGTCTGTTGCTCCCTGTGCCAGGGTCAAGGATGTCGCAGAGTGGCTGAAGGACATTCTTTTGGGGAGGATGAGCAGCCAGAGGTCATGGTCCAAATTAAGACCAATGACGTAGGTAGGAAAAGGTCCTGAAAGCAGATTTTAGGGAGTCAGGAAGGGAATTAAAAAGCAGGACCTCAAGAGCAATAATCACAGGATTAGACCATAAGACATAGGAGCAGAAATAGGCCATTTGCCCATCAAGTCTGCTCCACCATTCAATGAGATCATGGCTGATCTGATAATCCTCCACTTTCCTGCCTTATCCATAGCCCTTGATTCCCTTACTGATTAAAAATCTGTCTACTTCAGACTTGAATATACTTAACGACCCAACCTCTACAGCCCTCTGTAATAAAGAATCCCACAAATACACTACCCTCTGAGAGAAGAAGTTTCCTCCTCATCTCTGTCTTAAATGGGCGACCCCTTACTCTGAGATTATGCCCTCTGGTCCTAGATTCTCCCACAAGGGGAAACAACCTCTCAGCATCTACCCTTTCAAGCCCCTTAAGAGTAATATATGTTTCAGTAAGGTCTCCTCTCATTCTTTTAAACTCCAGTGAGTACTGGCCCAACCTACTCAACCTTTCCTCATAAGAAAATCCCTCCATCTCTGGGATCAACCTAGTGAACCTTCTCTGCTTTGCCTCCAATGCCAGTATATCTTTCCTTAGATAAGGAGACCAAAACTGTTCACAGTATTTTAGTGTGGTCTAAGTAGTGTCTTGTATAGTTCTAGCAAGACTTTCCTATTTTTATACTTCATTCCCTTTGAAATAAAGGCCAAGATTCCAATTGCCATCCCTATTACCTGCTGAACTTGACTTCTAGCTTTTTGGGATTCATGCAAGATGACCCCCAAATCCCTCTGTGCTGCATCTTTCTGTAATCTTTTTCCATTTTAATAATATTCAGCTCTTCTTTTCTTCTTGCCAAAGTGCAAAACCTCACATTTCTACACCTTATATTCCATCTGCCAAGTTTTTGCCCACTCACTAAATCTGCCTATCTCCCTCTGTAGACTCCTTGTGTCATCCTCACCATTTGCCTTCCCACCTATTTTTGTGTCATCTACAAACTTGGCGATAGTACATTCACTTCCCTCATCCAAGTCATTAATATATATTGTATATAATTGTGGTCCCAGCACTGATCCCTGTGGTACTCCACTAGTCACAGGTTACCATCCTGAAAATGCTCCACTGATCTCAACTATCTGTTTCCTATTAGTAAGCCAATCCTCTATCCATGCTAAAATACTACCCCCAACACCAGGGGCTCTTATCTTATTAAGTAGCCTTATGTGTGGTACCTTATCAAAGGCCTTTTGGAAATCCAAATATATTACATCTACTGGTTCCCCTTTATCTACCCTGCTTGCTACCTCCTCAAAGAATTCTAATAAATTTTCCAGGCATGCTGACTCTGCTTGATTATATTATGCATTTCTAAATGCTGTGCTATTACATCTTTTATAATAGACTCTAACATTTTCCCAATAATGGATGTTAAACTAACTGGCCTATAGTTAGGGGTGATTTGATTGAAGTATACAAGATCCTGAACGGTCTTGACAAGGTGGACGTCAAAAGGATGTTTCCTCTTGTGTGTGAGTCCAGAACTAGGGGGCACTGTTTTAAAATTAGGGGTCGCCCTTTTATGACAGAGACGAGGAGAAATTTTTTCCCTCAGAGGGCTGTGCGACTTTGGAACTCTCTGCCTCAAAAGTTGGTGGAGGCGGGGCCATTGAATATTTTTAAAGCAGAGGTAGATAATTTCTTGTTAGGCAAGAGAATCAAAGGTTACTGGGGTTAGATGGTAATGTGGGAATCAAAACACAAGATCAGCCATGATCTTATTGAATGGCAGAGCAGGCTCAAGGGGCCAAATGGTCTCCTCCTGCTCCTATTTCTTATGTTCTGATGTACTCCCAGTGCCACGTGCTAGTGAGCATAAGAATAGGAACAGTTCAACACGTGGTTGGAGAAGTGGAGTAGAAACAAGCGCTTTCGATTTCTGAGGCATTGGGATCAGCTATGGGGCAGGTGGGACCTGTACAAGAAGGACAGGTTACACCTTAACTGGGCTGGGATGAATGTTCTAGCAGGAGGCGTTTCAAGTGCTGTTGGGGAGGGTTTAAACTAGATTGGAAGGGTGATGGGAACCTGAGGGGAAATTCAGAGTGCAGAGGAGCAATACCAGCAATGGGAAGCAGTGAAGTATCCACTGATAATGAGGATATATCAGAGAGTTGCCTCAAGGTAGACAGAATACTTGGGAGAGTTTTATTAGAATTAGAGTAGGCAATTGTAATTCATTAGATGGGACCAGAATAAGGGGGAAAGTGAAAAAAGCCAAAATCAGGGCCAATGTGCATGTGTGTGAATGCACGGAGTGTGGTTAATAAGATTGGTGACCTGCAGACACAGGTTGACAAATGGAATTTTGATATTATTGCTATAACAGAGACCTGGCCCAAAGAAGGGCAGGACTGGGTGTTAATTATTCCTTGGTTCAAGGTGTTTAGGAGAGACAAGAAAGGAAGAAAAGTGGAGGGAGTGGCAATATTGATTAAAAATGGCATTTTAGTACTGGAGAGAGAGGATGTTCCAGAGGGATCTAGGACGAAATCTCTCTGGTTAGAGATAAGGAATGAAAAAGGTACAATAACATATAGACCACCAACTAGTGGAATGGATGTAGAGAAACAAATTTGCAAAGAAATAAGGAAGAGATGCAAGAATTATAGAGTAATCATAATGGGGGACTTCAGTTATCCAAATATAGACTGGGATAGGAATAGTACAAAGGGTCAAGAGGGACGAGAGTTCCTGGAGTTTGATTCACCCATTTTCTGGGTCCATTGATCTTCTTCAATCTTCTTCCTTTTCATGTGTCTCAATCATACAAACAGACAAACTAGGAGCAGGAGTAGACCACTTGTTCCCCCTGAGTTTACTCTGCCATTCAATAAGATCACGGTTGATCTGATTGTAACCTCCACTCCACGTTCCTGCCTACTTCCGATAACCTTTCATCCCCATGTTAATGGATAATTTCTCTAGCTCTGCCATAAAAATATTCAAAGACCCCGCTTCCACTGCCTTTTAAGGAAGAGAGTTCCAAAGACTCACTATCCCCTGAGAGCAAAACATTCTCACCTGCCTCAAATGAGCGACCCCTTATTTTTAAATCACGACCCCTAGTTTTAGAATCTTCTACAAGAGGAAACACTCCTCTCCACTCTTTCAAGACACCTCAGGATCTTTAAGGTTTTGATCAAGTCATCCCTCACTCTTCTAAGCTCCAGTGGATACAAGACTAACCTGTCCAAATTTTCCTCATTAGACAGCCCGCCCATTCCTGATATCAGCCTAGTAAACCTTCTCTGAACTGCTTCTAATATATTTACATCTTTCCTTAAATAAGACCAATACTGTACACAGTACTCCAGATGTGGTCTCACCAATGCCCTGCACAACTGAAGCATGACCTTCCTACTTTTGATTTAATTCCCCTCACAATAAACGATAACATTCTATTAGCTTTCCTAATTACATGTTGTACCTGCATACCAACCTTGTGTGATTCATGCACTAGGACACCCAGATCCCTCTGAATTTCAGAGTTCTGCAATCTCTCACCATTTGGATAATATTCTTCTTTTTTATTCTTCTTGCCAAAATGGGCAATTTCACATTTGCCCACATTATACTCCATTTGCCCACTCACTTAAGCTATTGATGTCTTGTTCTTAGACCCCCTTCACAACTTACATTCCTATCTATCTTTGTGTCACCAGCAAAATTAGCAACCATACCTTTGGACTCTTCATCCAAGTCATTTATATTAGCTGGAAAAATCTGAGGCACCAGCACTGATCCCTGTGACGTTCATCCTGCCAACCAGAAGAAGGCCCATTTATGCCAACTCTCCTCTTCCTGTCACTAGCCAATCTTCTATCCATGCCAATAGGTTATCTCCAACACCATGAGCTTTTATTTTGCACAATAACCTTTGATGCGAAACCTTACCCAATGCTTTCTGGAAATCTAGGTATGGTACATCCACTTTTATCTAAAGCAAATGTGACTCCTTCAAAGAACTCCCGTCAATCACATGTCATGCATTTGTGGCTTTTAAATTGACACACATACACACAAAATCATTTAAAATAAATTTATTCTCATAAATAATGACTATCATGTCAATGTTAAATAAAGTTAAAATCTTTTTATGATATAACATAATAAATATTATTCTTCTTCCTCTGCCTTTCTGTCCAGTGATGAAGAATCGATCCCCACCTCTTCGTAATCCTTCTCGAGCGAGGCCATGTCCTCCCGGGCATCCTGGAACTCCCCTTCCTCCAGCCCCTCCCCCACGTACCAGTGGACAAAGGCCCGCTTGGCGTACATCTTATCGAATTTGAGGTTCAGGCGGGTCCAAGCCAAGGAAACTGCGGTGGTGTTGCTCAGCATACAGAGGGCCCGCTGCACCTTTGCCAGATCACCCCCTGGTACCACCGTCGGGGGCTGATAGTTGATGCCAACCTGTAGAAGGAAAGAAGATGTTATATTCAGCTCCACAAGCAGATGCTTAAAAATCAGATGTTAGTTGCCCTGTAATTTCCATAATCTCTATTTATGAGCTGTGTTGTGTCTGTCACTCTACAAGCTCTGGTTGTTTATTGGGCTTTTCTCCCAGGCTTCAAGCTTCACTTTCTGATGGAAGATGCAGTGAGGCTGCTTTCAGGAGCTAATTAAATACTTTCTGACCTATTTTCCAATGTGACTTTGATTTTCAAGAAGCCATTTTCTGATGTTAAGGCAGGAATCTGTGGTACATTCCGAGCTGCAGTCGAGGATTGAAGCTGAGAGAATTCTAGTCAAAGCCTCAGAGGGAGCTCCTATTTGGACCAGAAATAGGGAGTGTTTGTTACTTTATGCCCCAGAACAGAGAGAAAGCTTTAGGCCCAGACCGAAAAGATGTGCTGTGCACATGTGGAGTTAAGATTGGCAGGTTCCATGTTGGCCCAAAGCACCAGGGATCAGTTACAAGACCCACACTTACCTTGAACCCAGTTGGGCACCAGTCAACAAATGCAATTGAGCGTTTGGTCTTGATGGTGGCAATGGCGGCGTTGACATCCTTGGGCACCACATCTCCTCGGTACAGCATACAGCACGCCATGTACTTGCCCTGGCGAGGGTCACACTTCACCATCTGGTTGGCTGGTTCAAAGCAGGCGTTGGTGATCTCCGGCACCGAGAGTTGCTCGTGGTAAGCCTTCTCGGCTGAAATAAGGGGTGCGTAGGTCACCAGAGGGAAGTGTATGCGGGGATAGGGGACCAGGTTGGTTTGGAACTCAGTCAGGTCCACATTGAGGGCACCGTCGAACCGGAGTGAGGCCGTGATGGACGACACTACCTGTGCAATGAGACGGTTGAGGTTGGTGTAGGTTGGTCTCTCAATGTCCAGGTTACGCCGACAGATGTCGTAAATGGCCTCATTGTCCACCATGAAGGCGCAGTCAGAGTGCTCGAGGGTGCAGTGGGTGACCAGCACAGCATTGTATGGCTCGACCACAGCAGTGGAGATCTGGGGAGCAGGGTAAATGGAAAACTCTAGTTTGGATTTCTTGCCGTAGTCGACGGAGAGTCTCTCCATCAGGAGGGAAGTAAAGCCGGAGCCGGTCCCACCCCCAAAACTGTGGAAGATGAGAAACCCCTGCAGTCCTGTGCATTGGTCAGCCTGTGGGAAAAGGAAGGGCAAAAGATTAAAATGGAGCAAGAAGTTGCAACCATCACTAAAGAACCATCAACGGCTGTTGACACAGGGTACTGGGACGTGGTGAGCTGGACGGTGGGTGTGAGGGTGGAGAGAGTAATGACTGTCAGGTGGAGGGAGTGTGGATATGAGGGTGGAAAGCAGTGGGGGTGCTGAGACTGTTGTTCAGCCTAGGGAGTGGAGTCCCAGCTCCCTTTTGTGCATATTACTGGTCAGGATAATATTGGCGTGAAATCAATAAGTGATAAAGGAGAGAATGAGTAGGATTTGTGCAGGTGGATCACATGGCCATAAATAAGATTTCATTTGCACTAAGAGAGCGGGACAGTGTGTGGTGGTGAGATGGGGCAGTGGTCAATGGTAAGATGGCGATTTTGTGCAGCTGGGGTTTGACATTGTTCCCATTACACAACTTACCAACTTCCGAATGCGATCCAAGACCAGATCCACAATCTCCTTACCGATGGAGCAGTGACCCCGGGCGTAGTTATTAGCTGCATCCTCCTTGCCGGTGATGAGCTGCTCGGGGTGAAAGAGCTGTCGGTAGGTGCCCGTGCGGACCTCATCTGGAGACAGGGAACAGAGATTTAACAACAGGAACATAGAACATTCCAGAAAATTTGATGCCTTTGGTCCATATTTCACTGAGTTTAGTGAGAACACTGACTGAGCAACCCCATCAACAATCTCTCCTCTTACCAATCACAGTGGGCTCCAGGTCTATAAACACGGCTCGTGGGATGTGTTTCCCCGCCCCCGTCTCACTGAAGAAGGTGTTGAAGGAGTCGTCACCACCTCCGATGGTCTTGTCACTGGGCATCTGCCCATCCGGCTGGATCCCATGCTCCAGGCAATACAGCTCCCAGCAAGCGTTGCCAAGCTGAACACCAGCCTGGCCAATGTGAAGTGAAATACACTCACGCTGAAGGGGACAAGGAGCATATGATTATTTACAGTGTTAGAAGGACAAAACTTTATCAGTCTTTCTGGAAGGAGAAAGATGTGCTGGAGGCAACAAATTCATCCACTATGGATTCTGCCTATTGTCTGTGAACCCTACCTGTTCCCTGATGGATCAGCCCACTTTCTGCAGGGCTTCAATATACCCTCAATAGAAGTCTTCATTTATTGTTGATAACTCCATCCCTTCCACAGATTGTCCCAGTGTTCCCTCTGTGGAGAGATCCCTCCTCCTTGGATCCCTTTTCCTCATTGATATCCATTCCCTGTGGAGCCTTGTTTTTCCGATGCATGCCCTCTCTGCATATTCTCACTGCCTATCGACTTCTCCCTACTTTTGCATCTTCCTCTCCCTCCTTTGTATGTCCCTCATGATGTTGTTCCCTTTCCTTGGGAATAACCTCTATCCCACACATTTATGCTTTCTATTTCACCTTGACTTGCTGTTCTTCCTGTGGATTTCCCCTTTCGCCCAGTGGATTTCCCCCTCCCAGTGAATTCCCATTCTGGTGATGTGTCACTGTCCTGGTAGATTCTCACTCTCTTTCTGTGGATCTTGCCATCCCTGTGGATTCCTTTGGCTTGACCCAAAACCATTGCCCAGTGCCCTCCCCTGCACCCACTCACCATGATCTCCTTCTGTTCTCACAGCTCCTGAGGATGTGCCTTGTGTTGACGTTCGCGCTATTTATACTGCGCCCTTGGAGCATTCCGATCAACGGAATGGCGCTCTGATTGGCTTCTGAGAACAAAAGACTGTGGTTGCTTAGAGAAACAATAACAACGAAGGTTCAATGACGCTCAGCGCTGATTGGTTCATTGCGCAAACCGCAGAACAAATGGTCAGCGACATTCTGTTATTGGCGGAGCTCTAGGCAACGAGGCCATCTTTGTTGATCAAATGCCCTTCAATCAAACCGCGATAAATAAAACATCCATCATTCAGACCCACATCCATCAAACGCACGCCCACCAAACCCCAACCAGCCCTTTGGATCAATCACACGCCATCAGTCTTAGCCATCTCAATCACATTCCCAGCAAATGCATCTCTTCACTCAGGCGCTGCTCAGTCACTCTCCCCTCAAAATGGAAGCCATCAACAAGCTTCCATTTGTCAGGCCCACAACAATCAGATTCCCATCTGAGAGACCTGCACCAAACAAACGCCATCATTTCAGACGCTGTCAATCATACACTGAGAGATTCCCATGGAACTAGAGCCCATCTATCCGAGGTTCAGGCTGTCTTATACATTACAGGCTAGCTTTGCATAGGATGTAGCACATAGAATGTGGCCATTCGGCCCAACAGTGCATGTCAGTGCTGATGCTCCTCTCAGGCATCCTCTCATCTTTCCTCAGTTGATCTATCATTGTAACTCTTTAAGTGTGCTAGCCTTGCACAAAGCTGGGCCTCTTGCTGAAGTGTGCAGCATTGTGATCACAGCAACGGTTTTAGGAGCTGTTCAATTTGGCTGTGTAAGGTTTTCCCATCATGATTCATAAATCTTATTCTTCCTTCTCAACCTTTCTGCCCAGAGATGAAAAATCCTTCATGAGTGTGGCCATGTCCTCCAATGCTTTGATAAAAGCAAAACACTGCGGATGCTGGAAATCTGAAACAAAAACAGAAATTGCTGAGCTTTTCCATCTATTTTTTTTTTCCTCCATTGCTTTCTCCAGCCATTGGGATTGATAATGATGCCAAACTCAGGGGTAAAGAGTAACCTCTTGGAATTCTGCTCTGCTGACTTTCAAAGTGGATTAAGGGCAGGTTGAGCTTCCCGATGAACAATGTTGGGAATCCCATCTCATGCATTAGCATCTCATGCATGCTCATTAAAAGGCGACCTCACTGGAATTAAGTTCACCCTCGATATTAAGTTCCCCACCAGTCAGAGTTTACAACGTTCATTGTTACCAATGTTGATAAGCGGCTCTGCAGCTGGTGACCTTCACCTCCTCCACCTCTTTAAGGTCAGTGGAAGTTGCTTTCTCCTTCTTGGGGATCTGACATATCTTCACTTGGGTGTCGTTAGAAAATGCTGCACTTCACAAGGGAGGTAGGTGAAGGCTGGAAGCGGAGAAGATAGGGTGGAGAAAAAGTTGGAGAGGGGAGGCAGGCTTATGGCGGAAGGATAGGGGCAGTGTACGGGGAATGTCTTGGGATTGG
This sequence comes from Cetorhinus maximus, assembly GCF_964194155.1. Lineage (NCBI taxonomy): Eukaryota > Metazoa > Chordata > Chondrichthyes > Lamniformes > Cetorhinidae > Cetorhinus > Cetorhinus maximus. The sequence goes on along the minus strand of NW_027596187.1, from coordinate 201,398 downwards.
GAGCATGAGTGTCTTAGAGGAAGCGGACGGTGGTGTCAACGCTGCGGTCCTGTAGGGAGAACTCAGGGTGAAGGTTAGTTTTCAATGTTTTCACTTGATACCCTTACTCCCTGGACAGAAACCATCTGATCCTGGGGATTTTCCAAGCTATAGTATCATTATTTACTGCATTAATGTTATTTTGCTCACATTAATTGTGATGAGTGCCTGACTATGTGTCAGTGGTACTTTGCTTGTGGTGTCTTATCAGGCTGACCTCCTCCCCAGCTCTAAACACCAACCTTATTTCTTTATGTTCATTGACAGTGCGACCATTATCAGTTTAAGGGACCTTAAACAGCAAGACCAGCAGGAGAGGTGACAGCAGAGCGGGGAATAAATGGAGCAGCAGAAAGAAACAGCTAGAAAGTCGCAGTGAGACCAACGAGAGAGCAAGTCCGCAGCAGGTATTAATGGAGCAGTGTGAGAGAGAGAGAGTGTCACTGTGAGACTAGCGGGAGAGAAAGCCCGCAGCAGGTATTAATGGAGCAGTGTGAGAGAGAGAGAGTCACTGTGAGACTAGCGGGAGAGAAAGCCCGCAGCAGGTATTAATGGAGCAGTGTGAGAGAGAGAGAGTCACTGTGAGACTAGCGGGAGAGAAAGGCCGCAGCAGGTATTAATGGGGCAGTGTGAGAGAGAGAGTCACTGTGAGACTAGCGGGAGAGAAAGGCCGCAGCAGGTATTAATGGAGCAGTGTGAGAGAGAGAGTCACTGTGAGACTAGCGGGAGAGAAAGCCCGCAGCAGGTATTAATGGAGCAGTGTGAGAGAGAGAGTCACTGTGAGGCTAGCGGGAGAGAAAGCCCGCAGCCGGTATTAATGGAGCAGTGTGAGAGAGAGAGAGAGTCACTGTGAGACTAGCGGGAGAGAAAGCCCGCAGCAGGTATTAATGGAGCAGTGTGAGAGAGAGAGAGTCACTGTGAGACTAGCGGGAGAGAAAGCCCGCAGCAGGAAATAATGGAGCAGTGTGAGAGAGATAGTCACTGTGAGACTAGCAGGAGAGAAAGCCCGCAGCAGGTATTAATGGAGCAGTGTGAGAGAGAGAGAGTCACTGTGAGACTAGCGGGAGAGAAAGCCCGCAACAGGTATTAATGGAGCAGTGTGAGAGAGAGAGTCACTGTGAGACTAGCAGGAGAGAAAGCCCGCAGCAGGTATTAAAGGAGCAGCGTGAGAGAGAGTCACTGTGAGACTAGCGGGAGAGAAAGCCCGCAGCAGGTATTAATGGAGCAGTGTGAGAGAGAGAGTGTCACTGTGAGACTAGCGGGAGAGAAAGCCCGCAGCAGGTTTCAATGGAGCAGTGTGAGAGAGAGAGAGTCACTGTGAGATTAGCGGGAGAGAAAGCCCGCAACAGGTATTAATGGAGCAGTGTGAGAGAGAGTGTCACTGTGAGACTAGCGGGAGAGAAAGCCCGCAGCAGGTATTAATGGAGCAGTGTGAGAGAGAGTCACTGTGAGACTAGCGGGAGAGAAAGCCCGCAGCAGGTATTAATGGAGCAGTGTGAGAGAGAGAGTCACTGTGAGACTAGCGGGAGAGAAAGCCCGCAGCAGGTATTAATGGAGCAGTGTGACAGAGAGAGTCACTGTGAGACTAGCGGGAGAGAAAGCCCGCAGCAGGTATTAATGGAGCTGTGTGAGAGAGAGAGTCACTGTGAGACTAGCGGGAGAGAAAGCCCGCAGCAGGTATTAATGGAGCAGTGTGAGAGAGAGTCACTGTGAGACTAGAGGGAGAGAAAGCCCGCAGCAGGTATTAATGGAGCAGTGTGAGAGAGAGAGAGTCACTGTGAGACTAGCGGGAGAGAAAGCCCGCAGCAGGTATTAATGGAGCAGTGTGAGAGAGAAAGTGTCACTGTGAGACTAGCGGGAGAGAAAACCCGCAGCAGGTATTAATGGAGCAGTGTGTGAGAGAGAGAGTCACTGTGAGACTAGCGGGAGAGAAAGCCCGCAGCAGGTATTAATGGAGCAGTGTAAGAGAGAGAGAGAGTCACTGTGAGACCAGAGGGAGAGAAAGCCCGCAGCAGGTATTAATGGAGCAGTGTGAGAGAGTGTCACTGTGAGACTAGCGGGAGAGAAAGCCCACAGCAGGTATTAATGGAGCAGTGTGAGAGAGAGAGTCACTGTGAGACTAGCGGGAGAGAAAGCCCGCAACAGGTATTAATGGAGCAGTGTGAGAGAGAGTCACTGTGAGACTAGCGGGAGAGAAAGCCCGCAGCAGGTATTAATGGAGCAGTGTGAGAGAGAGAGAGTCACTGTGAGACTAGCGGGAGAGAAAGCCCGCAGCAGGTATTAATGGAGCAGTGTGACAGAGAGAGTCACTGTGAGACTAGCGGGAGAGAAAGCCCGCAGCAGGTATTAATGGAGCAGTGTGAGAGAGAGAGTCACTGTGAGACTAGCGGGAGAGAAAGCCCGCAGCAGGTATTAATGGAGCAGTGTGAGAGAGAGTCACTGTGAGACTAGAGGGAGAGAAAGCCCGCAGCAGGTATTAATGGAGCAGTGTGAGAGAGAGAGAGTCACTGTGAGACTAGCGGGAGAGAAAGCCCGCAGCAGGTATTAATGGAGCAGTGTGAGAGAGAGAGTGTCACTGTGAGACTAGCGGGAGAGAAAACCCGCAGCAGGTATTAATGGAGCAGTGTGTGAGAGAGAGAGTCACTGTGAGACTAGCGGGAGAGAAAGCCCGCAGCAGGTATTAATGGAGCAGTGTAAGAGAGAGAGAGAGTCACTGTGAGACCAGAGGGAGAGAAAGCCCGCAGCAGGTATTAATGGAGCAGTGTGAGAGAGTGTCACTGTGAGACTAGCGGGAGAGAAAGCCCACAGCAGGTATTAATGGAGCAGTGTGAGAGAGAGAGTCACTGTGAGACTAGCGGGAGAGAAAGCCCGCAGCAGGTATTAATGGAGCAGTGTGAGAGAGAGAGAGTCACTGTGAGACTAGCGGGAGAGAAAGCCCGCAGCAGGTATTAATGGAGCAGTGTGATAGAGAGTGTCACTGTGAGACTAGCGGGAGAGAAAGCCCGCAGCAGGTATTAATGGAGCAGTGTGTGAGAGAGTGAGTCACTGTGAGACTAGCGGGAGAGAAAGCCCGCAGCAGGTATTAATGGAGCAGTGTGTGAGAGAGAGTCACTGTGAGACTAGCGGGAGAGAAAGCCCGCAGCAGGTATTAATGGAGAAGTGTGTGAGAGAGAGAGTCACTGTGAGACTAGCGGGAGAGAAAGCCCGCAGCAGGTATTAATGGAGCAGTGTGAGAGAGAGAGTCACTGTGAGACTAGCGGGAGAGAAAGCCCGCAGCAGGTATTAATGGAGCAGTGTGAGAGAGAGAGTCACTGTGAGACTAGCGGGAGAGAAAGCCCGCAGCAGTTATTAATGGAGCAGTGTGAGAGAGAGAGTCACTGTGAGACTAGCGGGAGAGAAAGCCCGCAGCAGGTATTAATGGAGCAGTGTGAGAGAGAGAGTCACTGTGAGACTAGCGGGAGAGAAAGCCCGCAGCAGGTATTAATGGAGCAGTGTGAGAGAGAGAGAGTCACTGTGAGACTAGCGGGAGAGAAAGCCCGCAGTAGGTATTAATGGAGCAGTGTGAGAGAGAGAGTCACTGTGAGACTAGCGGGAGAGAAAGCCCGCAGCAGGTATTAATGGAGCAGTGTGAGAGAGAGAGAGTCACTGTGAGACTAGCGGGAGAGAAAGCCTGCAGCAGGTATTAATGGAGCAGTGTGTGAGAGAGAGAGTCACTGTGAGACTAGCGGGAGAGAAAGCCCGCAGCATGTATTAATGGAGCAGTGTGAGAGAGAGAGAGTCACTGTGAGACTAGCGGGAGAGAAAGCCCGCAGCAGGTATTAATGGAGCAGTGTGTGAGAGAGAGAGTCACTGTGAGACTAGCGGGAGAGAAAGCCCGCAGCAGGTTTTAATGGAGCAGTGTGAGAGAGAGAGAGTCACTGTGAGACTAGCGGGAGAGAACGTCCGCAGCAGGTATTAATGGAGCAGTGTAAGAGAGAGAGAGAGTCACTGTGAGACCAGAGGGAGAGAAAGTCCGCAGCAGGTATTAATGGAGCAGTGTGAGAGAGTGTCACTGTGAGACTAGCGGGAGAGAAAGCCCACAGCAGGTATTAATGGAGCAGTGTGAGAGAGAGAGTCACTGTGAGACTAGCGGGAAAGAAAGCCCGCAGCAGGTATTAATGGAGCAGTGTGTGAGAGAGAGTGTCAGTGAGATAGCGGGAGAGAAAGCCCGCAGCAGGTATTAATGGAGCAGTGTGAGAGAGAGAGAGAGTCAATGTGAGACTAGCGGGAGAGAAAGCCCGCAGCAGGTATTAATGGAGCAGTGTGAGAGAGAGAGTCACTGTGAGACTAGCGGGAGAGAAAGCCCGCAGCAGGTATTAATGGAGCAGTGTGAGAGAGAGAGAGTCACTGTGAGAATAGCGGGAGAGAAAGCCCGCAGCAGGTATTAATGGAGCAGTGTGTGAGAGAGAGTCACTGTGAGACGAGCGGGAGAGAAAGCCCGCAGCAGGTATTAATGGAGCAGTGTGAGAGAGAGAGAGTCACTGTGAGACTAGCGGGAGAGAAAGCCCGCAGCAGGTATTAATGGAGCAGTGTGTGAGAGAGAGTCACTGTGAGACTAGCGGGAGAGAAAGCCCGCAGCAGGTATTAATGGAGCAGTGTGAGAGAGAGAGAGTCACTGTGAGACTAGCGGGAGAGAAAGCCCGCAGCAGGTATTAATGGAGCAGTGTGAGAGAGAGAGTGTCACTGTGAGACTAGCCGCATAGAAAGCCCGCAGCAGGTATTAATGGAGCAGTGTGTGAGAGAGAGAGTCACTGTGAGACTAGCGGGAGAGAAAGCCCGCAGCAGGTATTAATGGAGCAGTGTGTGAGAGAGAGTCACTGTGAGACTAGCGGGAGAGAAAGCCCGCAGCAGGTATTAATGGAGCAGTGTGAGAGAGAGAGAGTCACTGTGAGACTAGCGGGAGAGAAAGCCCGCAGCAGGTATTAATGGAGCAGTGTGAGAGAGAGAGTGTCACTGTGAGACTAGCCGCATAGAAAGCCCGCAGCAGGTATTAATGGAGCAGTGTGTGAGAGAGAGAGTCACTGTGAGACTAGCGGGAGAGAAAGCCCGCAGCAGGTATTAATGGAGCAGTGTGAGAGAGAGAGTCACTGTGAGACTAGCGGGAGAGAAAGCCCGCAGCAGGTATTAATGGAGCAGTGTGAGAGAGAGAGAGTCACTGTGAGACTAGCGGGAGAGAAAGCCCGCAGCAGGTATTAATGGAGCAGTGTGAGAGAGAGAGTGTCACTGTGAGACTAGCCGCATAGAAAGCCCGCAGCAGGTATTAATGGAGCAGTGTGTGAGAGAGAGAGTCACTGTGAGACTAGCGGGAGAGAAAGCCCGCAGCAGGTATTAATGGAGCAGTGTGAGAGAGAGAGAGTCACTGTGAGACTAGCGGGAGAGAAAGCCCGCAGCAGGTATTAATGGAGCAGTGTGAGAGAGAGTCACTGTGAGACTAGCGGGAGAGAAAGCCCGCAGCAGGTATTAATGGAGCAGTGAGAGAGAGAGAGAGAGTCACTGTGAGAATAGCGGGAGAGAAAGCCCGCAGCAGGTAATAATGGAGCACTGTGAGAGAGAGAGAGTCACTGTGAGACTAGGGGGAGAGAAAGCCCGCAGCAGGTATTAATGGAGCAGTGTGAGAGAGAGAGTGTCACTGTGAGACTAGCGGGAGAGAAAGCCAGCAGCAGGTATTAATGGAGCAGTGTGAGAGAGAGAGAGAGAGTCACTGTGAGACTAGCGGGAGAGAAAGCCCGCAGCAGGTATTAAAGGAGCAGTGTGAGAGAGAAAGAGTCACTGTGAGACTAGCGGGAGAGAAAGCCCGCAGCAGGTATTAATGGAGCAGTGTGTGAGAGAGAGTCACTGTGAGACTAGCGGGAGAGAAAGCCCGCAGCAGGTATTAATGGAGCAGTGTGAGAGAGAGAGTCACTTTGAGACTAGCGGGAGAGAAAGCCCGCAGCAGGTATTAATGGAGCAGTGTGAGAGAGAGAGTCACTGTGAGACTAGCAGGAGAGAGAGCCCGCAGCAGGTATTAATGGAGCGGTGTCAGAGAGAGAGTCACTGTGACTAGCGGGAGAGAAAGCCCGCAGCAGGTATTAATGGAGCAGTGTGAGAGAGAGAGTCACTGTGAGACTAGCGGGAGAGAAAGCCCGCAGCAGTTATTAATGGAGCAGTGTGTGAGAGAGAGTCACTGTGAGACTAGCGGGAGAGAAAGCCCGCAGCAGGTATTAATGGAGCAGTGTGAGAGAGAGAGAGTCACTGTGAGACTAGCGGGAGAGAAAAACCCGCAGCAGGTATTAATGGAGCAGTGTGAGAGAGAGAGAGTCACTGTGAGACTAGCGGGAGAGAAAGCCCGCAGCAGGTATTAATGGAGCAGTGTGTGAGAGAGAGAGTCACTGTGAGACTAGCGGGAGAGAAAGCCCGCAGCAGGTATTATTGGAGCAGTGTGTGAGAGAGAGAGTCACTGTGAGACTAGCGGGAGAGAAAGCCCGCAGCAGGTATTAATGGAGCAGTGTATGAGAGAGAGAGTCACTGTGAGACTAGCGGGAGAGAAAGCCCGCAGCAGGTAATAATGGAGCAGTGTGAGAGAGAGAGTGTCACTGTGAGACTAGCGGGAGAGAAAGCCCGCAGCAGGTATTAATGGAGCAGCGTGTGTGAGAGAGAGTCACTGTGAGACTAGCGGGAGAGAAAGCCCGCAGCAGGTATTAATGGTGCAGTGTGAGAGAGAGAGTGTCACTGTGAGACTAGCGGGAGAGAAAGCCCGCAGCAGTTATTAATGGAGCAGTGTCTGAGAGAGAGTCACTGTGAGACTAGCGGGAGAGAAAGCCCGCTGCAGGTATTAAAGGAGCAGTGTGAGAGAGAGAGAGAGTCACTGTGAGACTAGCGGGAGAGAAAGCCCGCAGCAGGTATTAATGGAGCAGTGTGAGAGAGAGAGAGTCACCGTGAGACAAGCGGGAGAGAAAGCCCGCAGCAGGTTTTAATGGAGCAGTGTGTGTGAGAGAGAGTCACTGTGAGACTAGCGGGAGAGAAAGCCCGCAGCAGGTATTAATGGAGCAGTGTGTGAGAGAGAGGGCGTCACTGTGAGACTAGCGGGTGGGAAAGCCCACAGCAGGTATTAATGCAGCAGTGTGAGAGAGAGAGAGTCACTGTGAGACTAGCGGGAGAGAATTGCCGCAGCAGGTATTAATGGAGCTGTGTGTGGGAGAGAGTGTCACTGTGAGACTAGCGGGAGAGAAAGCCCGCAGCAGGTATTAATGGAGCCGTGTGAGAGAGTGTCACTGTGAGACTAGCGGGAGAGAAAGCCCGCAGCAGGTATTAATGGAGCAGTGTGAGAGAGAGAGAGTCACTGCGAGACTTGCGGGAGAGAAAGCCCGCAGCAGGTATTAATGGAGCCGTGTGAGAGAGTGTCACTGTGAGACTAGCGGGAGAGAAAGCCCGCAGCAGGTATTAATGGAGCAGTGTGAGAGAGAGAGTGTCACTGTGAGACTAGCCGCATAGAAAGCCCGCAGCAGGTATTAATGGAGCAGTGTGTGAGAGAGAGAGTCACTGTGAGACTAGCGGGAGAGAAAGCCCGCAGCAGGTATTAATGGAGCAGTGTGAGAGAGAGAGAGTCACTGTGAGACTAGCGGGAGAGAAAGCCCGCAGCAGGTATTAATGGAGCAGTGTGAGAGAGAGTCACTGTGAGACTAGCGGGAGAGAAAGCCCGCAGCAGGTATTAATGGAGCAGTGAGAGAGAGAGAGAGAGTCACTGTGAGAATAGCGGGAGAGAAAGCCCGCAGCAGGTAATAATGGAGCACTGTGAGAGAGAGAGAGTCACTGTGAGACTAGGGGGAGAGAAAGCCCGCAGCAGGTATTAATGGAGCAGTGTGAGAGAGAGAGTGTCACTGTGAGACTAGCGGGAGAGAAAGCCAGCAGCAGGTATTAATGGAGCAGTGTGAGAGAGAGAGAGAGAGTCACTGTGAGACTAGCGGGAGAGAAAGCCCGCAGCAGGTATTAAAGGAGCAGTGTGAGAGAGAAAGAGTCACTGTGAGACTAGCGGGAGAGAAAGCCCGCAGCAGGTATTAATGGAGCAGTGTGTGAGAGAGAGTCACTGTGAGACTAGCGGGAGAGAAAGCCCGCAGCAGGTATTAATGGAGCAGTGTGAGAGAGAGAGTCACTTTGAGACTAGCGGGAGAGAAAGCCCGCAGCAGGTATTAATGGAGCATTGTGAGAGAGAGAGTCACTGTGAGACTAGCAGGAGAGAGAGCCCGCAGCAGGTATTAATGGAGCGGTGTCAGAGAGAGAGTCACTGTGACTAGCGGGAGAGAAAGCCCGCAGCAGGTATTAATGGAGCAGTGTGAGAGAGAGAGTCACTGTGAGACTAGCGGGAGAGAAAGCCCGCAGCAGTTATTAATGGAGCAGTGTGTGAGAGAGAGTCACTGTGAGACTAGCGGGAGAGAAAGCCCGCAGCAGGTATTAATGGAGCAGTGTGAGAGAGAGAGAGTCACTGTGAGACTAGCGGGAGAGAAAAACCCGCAGCAGGTATTAATGGAGCAGTGTGAGAGAGAGAGAGTCACTGTGAGACTAGCGGGAGAGAAAGCCCGCAGCAGGTATTAATGGAGCAGTGTGTGAGAGAGAGAGTCACTGTGAGACTAGCGGGAGAGAAAGCCCGCAGCAGGTATTAATGGAGCAGTGTGTGAGAGAGAGAGTCACTGTGAGACTAGCGGGAGAGAAAGCCCGCAGCAGGTATTAATGGAGCAGTGTATGAGAGAGAGAGTCACTGTGAGACTAGCGGGAGAGAAAGCCCGCAGCAGGTAATAATGGAGCAGTGTGAGAGAGAGAGTGTCACTGTGAGACTAGCGGGAGAGAAAGCCCGCAGCAGGTATTAATGGAGCAGCGTGTGTGAGAGAGAGTCACTGTGAGACTAGCGGGAGAGAAAGCCCGCAGCAGGTATTAATGGTGCAGTGTGAGAGAGAGAGTGTCACTGTGAGACTAGCGGGAGAGAAAGCCCGCAGCAGTTATTAATGGAGCAGTGTCTGAGAGAGAGTCACTGTGAGACTAGCGGGAGAGAAAGCCCGCTGCAGGTATTAAAGGAGCAGTGTGAGAGAGAGAGAGAGTCACTGTGAGACTAGCGGGAGAGAAAGCCCGCAGCAGGTATTAATGGAGCAGTGTGAGAGAGAGAGAGTCACCGTGAGACAAGCGGGAGAGAAAGCCCGCAGCAGGTTTTAATGGAGCAGTGTGTGTGAGAGAGAGTCACTGTGAGACTAGCGGGAGAGAAAGCCCGCAGCAGGTATTAATGGAGCAGTGTGTGAGAGAGAGGGCGTCACTGTGAGACTAGCGGGTGGGAAAGCCCACAGCAGGTATTAATGCAGCAGTGTGAGAGAGAGAGAGTCACTGTGAGACTAGCGGGAGAGAATTGCCGCAGCAGGTATTAATGGAGCTGTGTGTGGGAGAGAGTGTCACTGTGAGACTAGCGGGAGAGAAAGCCCGCAGCAGGTATTAATGGAGCCGTGTGAGAGAGTGTCACTGTGAGACTAGCGGGAGAGAAAGCCCGCAGCAGGTATTAATGGAGCAGTGTGAGAGAGAGAGAGTCACTGCGAGACTTGCGGGAGAGAAAGCCCGCAGCAGGTATTAATGGAGCCGTGTGAGAGAGTGTCACTGTGAGACTAGCGGGAGAGAAAGCCCGCAGCAGGTATTAATGGAGCAGTGTGAGAGAGAGAGTCACTGTGAGACTAGCGGGAGAGAAAGCCCGCAGCAGGTATTAATGGAGCCGTGAGAGAGAGAGAGAGTCACTGTGAGACTAGCGGGAGAGAATGCCCGCAGCAGGTATTAATGGAGCAATGTGTGAGAGGGAGAGAGAGTCACTGTGAGATTAGCGGGAGAGAAATCCCGCAGCAGGTATTAATGGAGCAGTGTGAGAGAGAGAGAGTCACTGTGAGACTAGCGGGAGAGAAAGCCCGCAGCAGGTATTAATGGAGCAGTGTGAGAGAGAGAGTCACTGTGAGACTAGCGGGAGAGAAAGCCCGCAGCAGGTATTAATGGAGCAGTGTGAGAGATAGAGAGTCACTGTGAGACTAGCGGGAGAGAAAGCCCGCAGCAGGTATTAATGGAGCAGTGTGAGAGAGAGAGTCACTGTGAGACTAGCGGGAGAGAAAGCCCACAGCAGGTATTAATGGAGCAGTGAGAGAGAGAGAGAGAGAGTCACTGTGAGACTAGCGGGAGAGAAAGCCCGCAGCAGGTATTAATGGATCAGTGTGTGAGAGAGAGTCACTGTGAGACTAGCGGGAGAGAAAACCCGCAGCAGGTATTAATGGAGCAGTGTGAGAGAGAGAGAGAGTCACTGTGTGACTAGCGGGAGAGAAAGCCCGCAGCAGGTATTAATGGAGCAGTGTGTGTGAGAGAGAATTACTGTGAGACTAGCGGGAGAGAAAGTCCGCAGCAGGTATTAATGGAGCAGTGTGTGAGAGAGAGAGTCACTGTGAGACTAGCGGGAGAGAAAGCTCGCAGCATGTATTAATGGAGCACTGTGAGAGAGAGAGAGAGTCACTGTGAGACTAGCGGGAGAGAAAGCCCGCAGCAGGTATTAATGGAGCAGTGTGTGTGAGAGAGAGAGTCACTGTGAGACTAGCGGGAGAGAAAGCCCGCAGCAGGTATTAATGGAGCAGTGTGAGAGACAGTGTCACTGTGAGACTAGCGGGAGAGAAAGCCCGCAGCAGGTATTAATGGAGCAGTGTGAGAGAGAGAGTGTCACTGTGAGACGAACAAGAGAGGCAATGCCACAGTGGGGATTTAAAGCGCGGTGAGCGAGAGTGAGACAGACGCTGAGAAGCCAGCGGGTCATGGGAGGACACAGTGTCGCTAAAGGGCAAGTTGAGGGAGGGTCAGGGAGTCTCTGAGACACCAGTGGGCCAGGAGATGTCGCAGTGCAGATAACAGGAGCGATGAGGGAGAGTGAGACAGACACTTTGAGACCAGAGGGAGATGTGAGAGCACAGGGGATATTAAAGGAGAGATGATGGAGAGTGAGTGAGACGTAGATACAGCAGTGGGAGAGGCAGGGGCACAGTGTGGATAAAAGGAGCGATGAGGGAGAGTGAGAGAGACACAGAAACACCTGCGGATCAGGGGATGACACAGTGGGCATTAAAGCAGAGAGGAGGGGGTGTGAGAGAGAAACTAAGAGACCATTAGGAGAGGCAAGGGCACAGTAGGAATAAAAGGAGCAAAGCGAGAGAGACTCTGAGAGACCAGTGGGGAGAGGTGAGAGCACAGGGGATATTAAAGGAGAGATGAGGGAGAGTGAGAGAGATAGAGAGAGACCAGTAGGAGAGGTGAGGGCACAGTGGGGATAAAAGGAGCGGAGTGATAGAGACACTGAGAGACTAGCGGGAGGTGTCAAAAGAAAACCAGAGTGTGATGTGGCAGCTGAGCTAGGTGAAGACTTATAGTTTGGTGAGAGGAGAGCTTTAAGTGTTAATTTTGTTATTAAATTTCATTCTTAAAATCTAATCTAGTCTGTAATTGACAGTCACTGAGAAGTACTGTGGAAGCAGGCTAAGTTCTTTCTTGCAGTTTGGACAGGGGAAACTCACTCTCAGTTGTAGGAGCTGAGTCGTTAATTAGCTAACTGGTTGAATTTGGGTTCTGGAGCCCCAGTTCAGTTTACTGTAAATGCCGGGTTCTTTAGTGCAGCCTTGACAGAGTGCAGCCAACTAACTGTGGGAAGACTTGGAGTGTGATGAGAGGGGAGTTCATTTGGTGATGGCGGGGGAGGTGGCGGGGGGATGGGGGGAGCGGGCAAGGATGTGCTTGTTTCCTTTTGCTGTCTTTCTTACCCCATAGAAATTTGTTCTTGCTGTACTGCAGGGAAAGGAGCTAGCTGTTTACTGAGTATCTGGTAAGTGGTCAAGTTTAATTCTATCCCTAAGGTTTAAAATATTACACAAATTGGTGGTAAAGTTAATCAAATATATATAAGCAACATAAATAAGTGATTAATATAATTATGTAATTATTTAAAACACATTAAGGATGGCAGGACAGGTGATGTGTCAAGGCTGCAGCATGTGGGAGCTCCTGGGTGCCAGCGGGTTCCAGGGCAAACACCTCTGCGGTAAGTGGTTGTGGCTTGAGGAACTTCAGCTCAAAGTCATTGAGCTGGAGGCTGAGCTGCAGGCTCAGCGACACATCAGGGAGGGTGAAAGTTACCAGCAAGCAGTCACACCACTTAGGATAGGGTCTTCTGATTTGGTCAGTGACCAGGGACAGGAGGGTGTGACTGCGAGTGAGGCAGATAAGGGGACCCAGAGGGCTGGAATGCAGAAGTGCGAGCCTCTGCAATTGTCCAATAGGTCTGAGGTTCTCTCGGCTTGTTTGGATGAGAGTGGGGGCTGCAGGATGGATGAGCAAACTGACCATGGCACTGTGGTATAGGAAGCCCTTCAAGTGGGGGAGAAAAAAGGGATGTAGAGGTGGTGGGGGACAGTATAATGAGGGGGAGTGACACTGTTCTTTGTAGCAAAGAGCGCGAGTCCAGACGACTTTGTTGCCTGCCCAGTGCCAGGGTTCGGGACACCTCCTTAGAGCTGGAGAGGAAATTTAGTGAGAGAGCAAGGATCCAGTGGTTGTGGTCCATATAGGTACCAACAACATAGGCAGGATGAGGAAGGAGGCTCTGCATAGTCAGTATGACGAACTAGGCACCACATTAAGAAGCAGAACCTCAAAGGCAATAATTTCTGGATTATTACCTGAGTCACGTGCAAATTGGCAGAGGACAGTGGGAGAAGTGGGTTCCAGTTTGTGGGGCAATGGCACCAGTATTGGGGAAAGTGGGATCTGTACCATTGGTACTGTCTACACCTGAACCATGCTGGGGCCAGTGTTCTTGCATAATTAGGGAAATAGAGAGGGTGTTAAACTGAATAATGGGGGCAGGGGATCAAATTTGGGAAGATGTGGTAAACCAAAGAACAGAGACAAGACAAGAGAGAAAAGTTTTATTATGGGAAATGGCAAACAGACTGTGACAGGATGGTACAAAAAGTACAATTCTAAGAGTGAATCAGCAGATAACGCTAGACGCTACAAAAATAGTAAAAGGACAAAACTAAAGGCTCTGTATCTAAATGCATGTAACATTCAGAACAAAACAGATGAATTGATAGTGCAAATAGAAATAAATAAGTACGATCTGACAGCCATTACAGAGGCATGGCTACAGGATGACATAGATTGGGACCTGAATGTTGAAGGATACGTGACATTTAGGAAAGACAGTAAGTTAGGGAAAGGTGGAGGGATCCAATAGGTCTGAGGTTCTCTCGGCTTGTTTGGATGAGAGTGGGGGCTGCAGGATGGATGAGCAAACTGACCATGGCACCGTGGTACAGGAAGCCCTTCAAGTGGGGGGAGCAATAAAGAACGTAGTGGTAGTAGGGGACAGTATAGTGAGGGGGATTGACACTGTTCTCTGTAGCAAAGAGCGAGAGTCCAGAAAGCTTTGTTGCCGGGATGTAGAAGGGGTTTGGGTTGAGATGAGGAATGACAAAGGTGAGAAACCATTTGTAGGAGTGATGTACAGGCCCCCAGTTGTAACTACACAGTAGGACAGAGTATAAAAGTAAAAACACTGGGAGCTTGCCGGAAAGGTGCTGCGATAATCATGGGCGATTTTAATTATGGCCTGAATTTTTCAGTCGATCGGCGGGCGGGCTTGGCGGGAGCAGCCGGCGGTGGTCTTGGAGCCAACCCCCACCCGCGATCAGCTCCGCGCCGCCATTTTACGTGGACGGGCCAATTAAGGCGCTACCTGTGCACGCAGTGGGAGGAGGGAGAGTTGGGGCCAGCGCGCAAAAGAGCACTTCAATCTCCCTTAGGCAGCTCCGTGTCTCAGGGAGACTGAAGCACTTTTGAAATTATTAAATAAATGGATTAAAAATTTAATTAAAAATGTCCCCTCATGTGACTGTCTCACTTAAGATGGGACATGTTTTGATGTTTTGGAAAAATTATTTATTTAATTAATAAAAGCTTAACCTCATCACACTCAGGGATGAGGTTTCCTAAAAAAACATTAAGGCCACTTGGGCTTTTCGCCTGCCCGCCAACCTTAAGGTTGGATGGGCAGCGTTAACAGTTACATGAATTACTTCCTTATTGGTCTTAGTAGGCCATTTAAATATTGGCGGGCGCGCAGCCGACTCTGGCACGTGCCCGCCGAATGAAACATCGTGAGAGAACGCGATGACGTCAGGACGTATGTCCAACGTCATCGCGCATCATTTTACGCGCCAGTGTGTCGGGCCCACCCCAGCGCGCTGACTGAAAAATCTAGGCCATAGACTGGAAAAATCAAATGGGCAAAGGTAGCATAGATGAGGATTCATAGAATGTTTTCGGGATAGTTTCTTAGAACAGCACATCCTGGAGCCAACCAGAGAGCTGGCAATACTAGACCTGGTACTGAGCAAAAAGATAGGATTAATTGGTAACCTCATAGTGAAGGAACCCCCAGATAGCAGCGATCATAATCTGATTGAATTTTACATTCATTTTGAGGGAGAAACAAGTGCGTCCAAAAGTACCAAGTATTTTGAACTTAAATAAGGACAATTATGAGGGCATGAAAGCAGAGCTAGGTAAAGTGAACTGGCAAATTAGGTGAGGGGATAGGTGAATAGAAGCTCAGTAGCACACATTAAAAGGGATATTTCACAATGCGCAGAATAAACACATTCCAATGAGAAAGAACGATTCCAAAGAGAGGGCCCACCATCCGTGGTTAACTAAAAAAGTTAAACAGTGTCAAAGTTAAAGACAAAACATATAATTGCACAAAGACAGGTGGCAGGTCAGAAGATTGGAAAGAATATAAAGAACAGCAAAGAATGACAAAAATATTAATGAGGGAAAGCTAGCTCGTAAAATAGAGTTTCTGTAGACATTTAAATAGGAAAAGAGTTAACAAAGTGACCATTGGCCCTATTGAAAGTGCGTCTGAGGAATTGATTATGGAAAGTAGGGAGAAGCCGGATGAATTAAACAGGTATTTAGCTTCGGTCTTCACTATAGAGGACACAAGTAACATCCTGGAAATAACTGTAAATCAGGAAATGGGAGGGAGGAAGGAACTTGGGAAAATTACAATCACCAGGAAAGTGGTATTGAGCAAATTGTTGGGGCCATGGGCTGGCAAATCCCCAGATCCAGATGGACTTCACCGTAAAGTCTTGAAAGAAGTGGCTAGTGAGATAGTTGGTGCATTGGTTATAATTTTCCTTAGATTCAGGGAAGGTTCCATTAGATTGGAAAATAGCAAATATAACTCCTTTGTTCAAAAAGGGAGGGAGACAGGAAGCAGGAAACTACAGGCCAGTTAGCCTAACATCTGTCATAGGGAAAATGTTAGAAGCTATTATTAAAGATGTTATGGCAGGGCACTTAGAAAAGTTCAAGGCAATCAGGCAGAATCAGCGTCGTTTTGTAAAAGGGAAATCATATTTAACCACTTTATTGGAGTTCTTTGAAGGAAGCTAGTAAGTTGATTGGCTGGTAAGCGCTCAGTCTAAGGGACAGTGTGTGAGAAACCAGTTTAGGACAGACGCGTTCAGGTAGATCTATAAATAAAAAGACCTAAAACTTTAAAATAACAAACCAAAATTTGAAAACTTTGAAATTAAAATAAAACAATAAAGATTTAAAAAAGCAATAAAAATAAAATAATTTAAACAAATATCCAAAACACATACCTTTGTAGTTAAGAAGCATATAACCTTTAGTTGTCGGTGGTACTAGCATTCAATAAACACAGTAAATTTTAGGATACATAGGAAGAAAGTAATTCAAGTAAATTAACTAAATAACCTAGGTTAGAATGGTGGGACAGATGTTATGTTGCAGCTGTGGAATGTGGGATCTTTTGGACGTTAAGGCGATCCATGACAAATACATCTGCAAGAAGTGTAAGCAGCTTGAGGAATTCTGGATCAGGATTATTGATCTGGAAGTCTAAATGCAGACACTGCGCAACACAAGGCGGGAGTGAAATACCTGGATACTTTGTTCCAGAAGGCAGTCACACCTCTTAGGAGAGGGTCATCTGTTTTAGTCAGCAATGAGGGACAGGGGGATGTGACTGTCAGTGAGGCAGGTAATAGGACCGAGCAGACAGTAGTGGAGGAGCCTCAGACTTTGCAATTGTCAAACAGGTTTGAGGTGCTCACAACCTGTGTGGATGAAAGCGAGGTCTGCAAATGGCCATGGCACTGTGATACAGCAATCCGTTCAAGCAGGGAGCAAAAAGTGGAAGTAGGGGAAAGTATAGTGAGGAGGATTGACACTGTTCTCTGCAGCAAAGAGCGAGAGTCTAGACAATTATTCTGCCTGCCCGATGCCAGGGTTTAGGACATCTGCTCAGGGCTGGAGAGGAACTTGCAGTGCAGGGGGGAGAGGATCCAGTTGTCGTGGTCCATGTAGGTACCAATGACATAGCTAGAACTAGGAAAGAGGTTCTGCAAAGTCAGTATGCGGGGCGAGGTACCAAATTAAGAAGCAGAACCTCAAAGATCATAATCTCTGGATTATTACCTGAGCCACGTGAAAATTGGCAAAGGGCAAATAAGATTAAAGAGACAAATGCGTGCCTCAAAAACTGGTGTGGGAGAAGTGGGTTCTGGTTTGTGGGGCACTCACATCAGTGCTGGGGAAAGTGGGGGCTGTACCGTTGCGACGGTTTACACCTGAACCGTGCTGGGACGAGTATCCTCGCAAATCACATAGCTAGGGAAGTAGAGAGCGGTTTAAATGAAACAAGACGGGTGAGGGATGAAGCTTGGGTAGAGGTAGCAATTCAAGGTGTAGAATCAAAACAGGAGAGCAAATTGGTAACGTGAGAAATGAGGGTCAGAGAATGGCAGGACAGGACAGAGAGAAAATTCCTAAGATACATCATCAGTCAAGACTCGATGTTACAAAGGTAACAAAAAGACAAAAGTGAAGGCTCTCTATCTGAATGCATGTAGCATTCATAACAAAGTAAATGAATTAATGGCCCACATTGAAGTAAATAAATATGATCTGATAGCAATTATGGAGACGTAGCTGCAGGACGACAAAGATTGGGTGCTTAATATTGAAGGGTACATGACTTTCAAGAAGAATAGGAAGCTAGGTAAAGTTGAAGGGGTAACACTGTTAATTAAAGAGGGCATTGATGCAACAGTTAGAGATGACCATGGTTCAGGAGATCAGGATGTAGAATCGGTTTGGGGGGAGATGAGGAATAGTAGGGGAAAAAAGTCATTAGTGGGAGTGGTCTACAGGCCCCCTAACAGTAGACACAGTGTAGGGCAAAGCATTCAAGAGAAAATATTGTGTACTTGTGATAAAGGGATGGTAATAATCATGGGTGACTTTGATCTACATACCAACAAGAAAAAAGCAGATTGGCAGTAGTAGCCTGGATGAGGAGTTCTTAGAATGCTTTCAAGATAGTTTCTTTGAACAGCATATTCCAGAACCAACCAGAGAGCTGGTCATATTCGACTTGGTATTGTGTAATGTGACAGGATTAAATAATGACCTCAGAGTAAAGGCACCCATAGGTAGCAGCGACCACAATATGATTGAATTTTGCATCCAGTTTGAAAGGGAGAAGAGTGGGTCTAAGACTAGAATCTTAAACTTAAATAAGGGTAGTTATGTGGGGATGAAAGCTGAGCTAGCTGAAGTGGACTGGGAAACTAGGCTAGAGGATAGATCAATAGACAAGCAGTGGCAGACATTTAAGGTGGATATTTCAGAGTGTTCAGAATAAGTACATTCCTACCATAAAGAAAAATTCTAAGGGGAGGACCCACCATTCGTGGTTAACTAAAGATGTTAAGGAAAGCATCAAACTTAAGGAAAAAGCAAGGACGAGTAGCAGGACAGATGTTTGGTCAGAATATAAAGAACGGCAGAGAATGAATAAAAGGTTAATCAGGAGAAACAAATTAGAGTATGAGAGGAAGCTAGCTAGAAATGTAAAAATGAATAGCAAGAGTTTCTACAGGTATTTAAAAAGGAAAAGAGTGAGTAAAGTGATTGTTGGTCCTCTAGACAGTGACAGTGGGGACTTAATAGTAGATAATAAGGAAATGGCAGAAGAAATAAACAAATATTTTGCTTCTGTTTTCACTATAGAGGATACAAAAAACATTTCAGTAATAGCTACAAATCAGGAGGTGAACGGGAAAGTGGAACTTGGTGAAATTGAAATTATAAGGACATGGTACTGAGCAAATTGATGGAGCTGCAGGTTGGCAAGTCTCCGGGTCACGATGGTTTACATCCTAGGATCTTAAAAGAGGTGGCTAATGAGATAGTCAGTGCGCTGCTGTCAATTTTCCAAAATTCACTAGATTCTGGAAAGGTTCCATCAGATTGGAAAGTGACAAATATAACCCCTCTATTCAAGATGGGAGGGAGGCAGAAATCAGGAAATTATAGACCATTTAGCTTGACGTCTGTGGTGGGGAAGTTATTCGAGTCAATCACTAAGGTAATAGCTGGGCAGTTTCATGTTTAAACAATTTATTTGAGTTTTGTGAAGGACTAACATGCGCAGCAGTGGTTAAAAGGGAGCCTGTAGACATGCTGTACTTGGATTTCCAGACGGCATTTAATAAGGTGCCATATCGGAGGTTATTACGGAAAATAAAAGTGCATGGTTTAAGGGTAACATACTAGCATGGATAGAAGATCAGCTGGCTGGCAGAAAGCAGAGAGTATGCATAAATAGGTATTTTTCGGATCGGCAGGATATGATGAGTGGAGTCCCACAGGGCTCTGTGCTGGGGTCTCAACCTTTTACAATTTACATCAATGACTTTGATGAGGGGAGCGAATACATGATAGCGAAATTTACAGATGACACAAAGCTAGGTAAAAAAGTATGTTGTGAAGAGGACATGAGGAGGTTGCAGATCGATATAGATAGGTGGAATGAGTGGGCAAAGAACTGGCAAATGAAGTTTAATGTGGGAAAATGTGAAATTGTTCACTTTGGCAGGAAGAACAAAAAAAAGAGTATTACTTAAATGGAGAACAGCTGCATAATTCTGAGATGCAGAGGGATCTAGGTGTTCTAGTACATGAGTCACAAGTTAGTATGCAGGTACAGCAAGTAATTAAGAAGGCTAATGGAATGCTATCCTTTATTACGAGAAGGATTGAATATAAAGGTGAGGATGTGATGCTTCAGTTATACAGGGCATTGGTGAGACTGCACCTCGAATACTGTTTGCAGTTTTGGTCTCCTTATTTAAGGAAGGATGTAATTGCATTGGAGGCAGTTCAGAGGAGGTTTACTAGATTGATACCTGGAATGAGTGGGTTGTCTCATGAGGAAAGGTTGGACAGACTGGGCTTGTTTCCACTGGAGTTTAGAAGAGTGAGGGGTGATTTGATTGAAGTTTACAAGATCCTGAAAGGCCTTGACAAGGTGGACGTTGAAAGGATGTTTCCTCTTGTGGGTGAGTCCAGAACTAGGGGGCACTGTTTTAAAATTAGGGGTTGCCCTTTTAGGAAAGAGATGGGGAGAATTTTTTTCTCTGAGGGTTGTGCGAATTTGGAACTCTCTGCCTCAGAAGCTGGTGGAGGAGGGGTCATTGAATATTTTTAAGGCAGAGGTGGATGGATACTTGTTAGGCAGGGAATCAAAGGGGGTAGATGAGAATGTGGAAATTGAAACACAAGAAGATCAGCCATGATCTTATTGAATTGCGAAGCAGGCCCAAGGGGCCGAATGGCCTACTCCTGTTCCTATTTCTTATGTTCTTATTCACATGTGCTGTGGATAAAGGGGAACCGGTGAATGTATTGTACTTAGATTTTCAGAAGACATTTGATTAAGTGCCACATCGAAGTTATTACGGAAAATAAAAGTTCATTGTTTCGGAGGTAGCATATTGTCACGGACAGATGATTGTCTCGCCAACAGGGAGGAGAGAGTTGGCGTAGATGGGTCTTTTTCTGGTTGACAGGATGTGATGAGTAGTGTGCCACAGGGATCAGTGCTGGTGCTTCAACTTTTTACAATGAATATAAATGACTTGGATGAAGAGACTGAAGGAATGGTTGCTAACTTTGCTGATAACACAAAGATAGGTAGGAAAGTAAATTGTGAAGAGGACCTAAAGAGGCTACAAAGTGACATAGATAGGTTAAGTGAGTGGGCAAAGATCTGGAAAAGGGAGTATAATGTGGGCAAATGTGTTCATTTTGGCAGGAAGAATAAAAATGCAGCTTATTATCTAAATGCTGAGAGATTGCAGAGCTCTGAGATTCAGAGGGATCTGGGTGTCCTGGTGCATGAATCACAAAAGGTGAGTATGCAGGTAGAGCAGGTAATTAGGAAAGCTAATAGAATGTTATTGTTTATTGATTACACACTAGAGAGGTTATGCTTCATTTATACAGGGCATTGCTGAGACCACATCTGGATTATTGTGTACAGTACTTGTCTCCTTATTTAAAGAAAGATGTAAATGCAGTTCAGAGACTAATACCAGGAATGGGTAGACTGTCTCATGATGAAAGGCTGAGCAGGTTAGGCTTGTATCCACTGGAATTTGGAAGAGTAAGAGGCACCTTAATTGAAACCTTTAAGATCCTGAGAGGTCTTGACAGGGTGGATGTGGAGAGGATGTTAGCTGAGAATCTAGAACTAGGGGTCAAGTTTAAAAATAAAGGGTCACTCATTTAAGACTGAGATGAGGAGAATTTTTTTCTCTCAGAGGGTTGTGAGCCTTTGGAACTCTCTTCCTCAATGGGCGGTGGAAGCAGAGACTTTGAATATTTTTAAGATAGATTTCAGGATAGGTATTTTAGATAGATTCTTGATTAACAAGGGGGGTGAAAGGTTAGATTCAGATCAGCCATGATCTTATTGAATGGTGAAGAAGGCTCAAGGAGCCGGGTGGCCTATTCCTGCTCCTAATTTGTACGTTCATATGTATCTTTCTCTTTTCTATGGAAATTCAGGCATTTGTTTCAAATTGGGAGCTGGAAATGAAGAATTTAAATCGGGTTTCTATAGTACTAAGTAAATGTATTAATTTATTAACAGCAGTAAAGTGTATCAGCAGATTTATTACTATTAGCAATGTTTATTATGTAATTGTATTGGCAGGGCTGCTCCGACCTCTAGAGTGCACATCCTGTGCTATGTGGAGACTCCAGGATGCTTCCCATGTTCTAGGTAACCAACTGTGCGGCAAGTGTCATCAGTTGGAGGAGCTTTAGCTCCAGGTTTCGGATATGAACGGCAGCTGGTGTTAAAACGATACATCCGTGAGGCTGAGCTTCATGGGTAGAATGTTTTTAGATCTTAACAGTACGCAGGGAGAGAGAAGACCATCAAACTGTCAAGAACAAACAGGCGGTTAGTGCAGGAGTTCCCTGAATGCATCTCACTCTCCAACCAGTATTCACTTCTGCAAACAGATGGGAGTGATGGTTATCTGGGGAGTGCAGCCAGAGCCAAGTCCATGGCCAGAATCTCCCGTTCGGCGTGAGGATCCCGGCCATCATGCCAATGCGTAAAGTGACGCGCGGTGACGTCGGGCGTGCATCCCGACTTCGCTGCCCGTCATTCCGATCTTCAGTTTGGTGGGTGTCCAACGGCGTCGGCTGCGCATCCACCAAACTGTCGTAGGCCTGTTAAGGCCATTAATTAGCTAATTGAAGTGATTGCTAGGGCTACCCGTCCAACCTTAAGTAAGGTGAAGCTCCCAGGCGGCCTTCGTATTTCTCATGAAACCTCATCTGCGGGCGGGATGAGGCTTCATGACGGGTTTGTAAATTAAATCATTTTTTAAATTAAAATTCATATACATGCCCCAGCTCATGTGACACTGTCACATGAGGGGACATGTCTGAATAACTTTTTTTTTATTTAAAAAATCTTTTGAACTGAACTTAATCTCCCTGAGGCAGCTCCGTGCCTTAGGGAGATTTCTGCGCTCTTTCATGCACATGCGCGAAAGAGCGCAGGCCCCAACCCTCCCTCCACCCCCCCCCCGCCCGCACAGGTAGCGCTGAGTGCTTCCGGGTGCGCCTCAAGCTGGGCCTTAATTGACCTGCCCACATAAAATGGTGGCATGCAGCCGATCACAGGCGGCGATCGGCTCTGCGCCCATGTGCGCCCGCTCCCGACCGGCCTGCCCGGCAGGGAGAAAATTCTCCCCCGTGGTACCAACGTTAGATTAACTGTACAGGGGCATACAAGAAAGACCAGAAGAACAGCGGTGATATGAGATTCGATAGTTAGGAGAATAGATAGGCATTTCTGAGGCTGCAGAAGTGAATCCAGGATTGTGTGTGGCTTCTTGATGCCAGGGTCAAGGGTATCACTGAGTGGCTGCAGAGAACCTTGAAGGGGGAGGGTGAATAGGCAGCTGTCATTATCCACGTTGGTACCAACGATATAGACAGGAGGGGAATGTGGCCCTGCCATCAGAATTTAGGGAGCTGGTTGGAAAATAGCAAGTAGGACCTCAAATTAGTAAATCGCAGTACTGCACGTAAGTGATTATAGAAATAATATGAAAAAGCAGATGAATGCATGGCTACAAAGATGGTTCAGGGTGGAGGGCTTTAGATTCCTGGGACATTGGGACTGGCTCTGACCAGGCTGGTTGGGTTTTACCTAAACAGAGCTCGGCTTGAAATCCTTGTGGGTGATTTACTAGAGCTGTTGGGAAGCAGGGCGTATTATCAGATGGGAATATCAGATGTGCAGAATACTAGGAGAGAAAGTAATAAAGACTAAATCAGGGTTAATGTGTATGCATGTGAATGCATGTAGTGTGGTAAATAAGATTGGTGAGTTGCTGGCACAGATTGTCACATGGTAATATGATTTTGTGGCTATAACAGAGATCTGGCTAAAAGAAGGACAGGAATTGGTATTAAATATTCTTGGGTACATGGTGTTCAGGGATGATAGGAAAGGAAGAAAAGGGAGAGGGGTGGAGTATTGATTAAGGAGAACATTGCAGTGCTGGAGAGAGAGGATGTCCCAGAGGGGTCAAGGACAGAACCTTTTCACTAAAGCTAGAGAACACAAAAGGTGCAATTACATTGTTCGGTGTAGTCTATGGACTGCCAACTTGTGCAAAAGATGTAGAGGAACAAATCTGCAAGCAAATTGCATAGACAGGTGCAAAAATTATACAGTAGTTATAAGGAGGGACTTTTATTCTCCAAATATTGACTGGGATAGTAGTAGTGTAAAGGGCAAAGAGGGGCACGAGATCCTGGAGTGTGCTCAGGTGAATTTTCTACAGCACTGTGTTTCCAGTCCAACGAGAAAGGAGGCACTGCTAGACCTGATTCCCGAGAATGAGGTGGGCCAAGTGGATCACGTGTAAGTGGGGGAACATTTAGGGGACAGTGATCATTGTATCATACGGTTTAGGTTGGGTATGAAAAAGGATAAAGAACAATCCAGAGTAAGAATATTTAACTGGGGAAAAGCCAACTTCAAAAAGTAACAATGGACCTTTGCTGAGTAAATTGGAGTCAATTGTTGGCAGGAAAAATGGTAACTGCTCAAAGGGCTGCCTTTGAAGGAGGGATAGTTCAGGCACAGTCAAGATATATTCCCTTGAAGGGGAAAGGCCAGCCAAATAAATCCAGTGCTTCCTGGATGATGGAACAGATAGAAATTAAGATGAAGAAGAAAGTGCGTGCTTATGACAGATGTCGGATAGATAATACAACCAAGAATCAGACTGAATATAGAAGGTTCTGAGGGGAAGTGAAAAAATAAATATGAGAAGCGAAGCGAGAGTATGAAAAGGGACTGGCAGCTAACGTATAATGGAATCCCAAAGTCTTCTGTCAACATATAAATAGTAGAAGGGTGGTAAACGAAGGAGTGGGGCCAATTAGGGAACAAAAAGAGGATTCATGCTTGGGGGAAAGGGCATAGCTGAGATTTTAAATGGATAATTAGCATCTGTCATTGCCAAGAAGAAGATGCTGCCCAGGTTAGTATGTAAGAGGAAGTAATTCAGACATTAAAGGGTTTAAAATTGTAAGGAAGAGGTTTTGGATTTGCTTACTGTCCTTAAAAGTTAATAAAGCACCAGGACTGGATGAGATGCATCCAAGGATAGTGAGGGAAGTGACAGTGGATATTACAGAGGCACTGACTATAATTTTTCAGTCTCCCTTAGACTAAGGGGTGGTGTCAGGGGACTGGAGAATTCCAAATGTTACACCCTTGTTCAAAATCCGGTGTAAAGATAAGCACAGCAACTACAGGCCAGTCAGATGAACCTCAGTGCTGGGGAAACTTTTAGAAACAATAATTCAGGGGAAAACGAATAGTCACGTGGACAATTGTGGGTTAATTAAGGAAAGCCAGCTAGGATTTGTTAAGGACAAATCATATTTAACTAACTTGCTCAAGTTTTTGTTGGGGTAACCCAAAAGATATTTGATACAGTGCCACTCAACAGACTTGTAAGCAAAGTTATATTGTTCATGGAAGAAAAGGGACAGTAGCAACCTAGATACAAAGTTGGTTGAGTGACAGGAAACAGAGTCATGCTTAATGGATGTTTTTTGAACTGGAGGAAGGTTTGTCTTGAAGTTCACCAGGGTCAACGTTGGGACCCTTGCTTTTCCTGATATATATTAATGAGCTAAATCTTGGCCTACAAGGCATAATTTCAAAATTTGCAGATGGTACAAATCTTGGACCTATTTGTGAACTGTGATGAGGATAGGGTAGAATTTCAAAAGGACATAGACATGTTGGTGGAACGGATGGGCAAATGGCAGATAACATTCAATGCAGAGAAGTGTGAAGCGATTCATTTTGGAACCTGATGATCTGGAATGTGCTGCCTAAGAGTGTGCAAGAGGCAGGGTCAGCCGAGACATTCAAGAGGGAATTGGAAAATATTATCTGAACAGGAAGAAAGTGCAGGGTTACAGGGAGAAAGCAGGGGAATGGCACTATGTCCAGTGCTCATTTGGAGTGCCAGTGTAGACACGATAGGTGGAATACCCTCCTTCTGTGCTTCAAGCATTCAAAGATTCTATTGCTCCTGGCTGCCCTGCTTTCCTGAATATTCTTGTAAAACATGTTTCTGTTAATTGCAAGTTACTTTTCAGATCTGCTTTTTGTGGCTCTTACTATCTGTTTTGTTCCCTTTGCCTGTCCTGTATCTTTTGCATTCACCAGGATCTGTATTTTTTTTTTAATTTTTGTATGCTTTTCCTTTTAGTATTATGTTGGCTGTTTACTTATCAATTTGTACAAGACTTTTTTTTTTGGCAAGTAGAGTTCTTGCAGGTTATGTGTATAAGCTGGTTTTCTATCATATTAAATCCTCTTCGAACCCTGTTCTTCTGTCACTTTATTCAGCATAACTCAAATTCTCCTAACTCCAATTTGCAGTAATCAGGTTCCCATCTAAAGACTTCCACATTCTGAACACCATCTCTCAGTTGCCAATCATGCAGGGCCACATCAATCACATACATATTATTAGATGCTATTAATCAGAATCCCCATGAGACTGCTCTCCAACAATTAGTTTCCAATCTATCAGACTCCCATCCATCAGATCCCTCCCTGTGAGGCCCTTGTTAATCAGTCTCCTACCTATCAAACCCATTAGCAATCAGAGCCACCATGATCAGTGGACAGGATTTTAAATTGATTGAAGTGCTCTGTGACATCTGGACTGCAGCCTTGTCATGTTCAATTCATCCATTTGCTGGGTCCATTGATCTTCTTCAATCTTCTTCCTTTACATTTACCAAGAAAGTAGATGAAGGAAAGGCCGTGGATGTTGTCAACATGGACTTTAGTAAAGCCTTTGACAAGGTCCCACATGGGAGGTTAGTTCAGAAGGTTCAGAGACTTGGTATCCATGGA
Organism: Cetorhinus maximus; assembly: GCF_964194155.1. Taxonomy (NCBI): domain Eukaryota; kingdom Metazoa; phylum Chordata; class Chondrichthyes; order Lamniformes; family Cetorhinidae; genus Cetorhinus; species Cetorhinus maximus. The sequence continues at coordinate 175,429 of NW_027596187.1, read as the reverse complement.
GAGGTTGTAAACTGGATTCGAAATTGGCTGTGTGGGAGAAGACAGAGAGTGGTAGTGGATGATTGCTTCTCAGACTGGAGATCTGTGACTAGCGGTGTGCCTCAGGGATCTGTGCTGGGACCATTGTTGTTTGTTGTCTATATCAATGATGTGGATGATAATGTGGTAAATTGGATCAGCAAGTTTGCTGATGACACTAAGATTGGAGGCGTTGTGGACAGCGAGGAAGGCTTTCAAAGCTTGCAGAGGGATCTGGACCAACTGGAAAAATGGGCCAGAAAATGGCAGATGGAATTTAATGCAGAAAAGTGTGAGGTGTTACATTTTGGAAGGACAGACCAAGGTAGGACATACACAGTAAATGATAGGGCACTGAGGAGTGCGGAGGAACAAAGGGATCTGGGAGTTCAGATACATAATTCCCTGAAAGTGGCGTCACAAGTAGACAAGAAAGCTTTTGGCATACTGGCCTTCATAAATCAAAGTATTGAGTATAGGAGTTGGGATGTTATGGTGAGGTTGTATAAGACATTGGTGAGGCCAACTTTGGAGTATTGTGTGCAGTTCTGGTCTACAGGAAGGATGTCAGTAAGATTGAGAGAGTGCAGAGAAGATTTACTAGGATGTTGCTGGGTCTTAAGGAGTTCAGTTACAGGGAAGGATTAAACAGGTTAGGACTTTATTCCTTGGAGCATAGAAGAATGAGGGGAGATTTGATAGAAGTTTACAAAATTATGAAGGGTATAGACAGAGTAAATGTGAGTAGGCTCTTTCCACTTAGATTAGGAGAGATAAACACGAGAGGACATGGCTTTAGGGTGAAAGGGGAATGGTTTAGGGGGAACTTCTTCAGTCAGAGAGTGGTGAGAGTGTGGAACGAGCTACCATCTGACGTGGTAAATGCGGGCTCACTCTTAAGTTTTAAGAATAAATTGGATAGATACATGGATGGGAGAGGTCTGGAGGGTTATGGACCAGGTGCAGGTCAATGGGACTAGCGGAATAATATTTTGGCACAGACGAGAAGGGCCGAATGGCCTGTTTTCTGTGCTGTAGTGTTCTATGGTTCTATGGTTCTATGTGTACTAATCCCTTCACATGCATTTGTGACTTTTAAATTGACACACACGCAGACAAAATCATTTAAAAGAAATTTATTCACTGAAATAAAGACTATCGTATCAATGTGAAATAAAGTTAGAATCTTTTTATGACACAATAACATAATAAATATTATTCTTCCTCTGTCTTTCTGCCCAGTGATGAAGGGGAAGGGGGAAGGTGAACAGTCAGAGGTTGTGGTTCACATTGGCACCAACGACATAGGTAGAACAAGTGATGACACCTTAAAACAAGAATTTAGGGAGCTAGGTAGAGGATTAAAAAGCAGGACCTCAAAGGTTGTAATCTCTGGATTACTCCCTGTCCCACATGCTTGTGAGTATAGGAATAGGAGGATAGAGCGGATGAATGCATGGCTCAAGAGATAGTGCAGGAGGGAGGGCTTTCATTTCCTCGGTCACTGGGTCTGTTTCTGGCGAAGGGGGTGCCTGTACAAGTCAGACGGATTGCACCTGAATCGGAACGGGACCGATATCTTTGCGGGGAGGTTTGCTAGTGCTGTTGCGGGGAGGACGGATGGTGGTGAGGGGCAGGGGTTCAACTAATTTGGCATGGGGATGGGGTACAGAGTGGAGGTACAGTAGGAGATGTTGCACAGCCAAATATAGAAGAGAAACTAAGTCAGTTTGGAAGGCAGAGCAAATATAGACCTGTTAAGGCACAAGGGAATAATGCAAGGCTGGATTGCAAGTCTGGAGTCTTACAAGTAAGGCAGATGAATTGAGGGTGTAGATTAACACAGGGGAATATGATATTGTTGCTATCACAGAGACATGGTTGATGGAAGAGCAGGATTGGCAGCTCATTGTTTCAGGGTATAGAATCTTTAGGCGTGACAGGGGGGTGGTGGGGGTGGGTGCTGTAAAAGAGGAGGTGGCATTGCGCTATCGATCAGGGAGTCAATTATTGCCGTAAGGAGGGATGGTATCTTAGAAGGTTCCTCAAATGATGCCATTTGGGTAGAACTTAAAAACAGGAAGGGGGCAATAATTTGCTGGGGGTGTACTATAGGCCTCCAAACAGTCAGGGGAAGATAGAGGAGCAGATATGTAGGCAAATCTCAGAGCAGTGTAAAAGTAATAGGGTAATTATAGGAGGGGATTTCAACTTCCCCAATATTAACTGGGATAGTCTTAGTGTGAAAGGCTCAGAGGGGCAGAACTCTTAAAGTGCATCCAGGAGAGCTTTTTGAGTCAGCACGTAGAAAGTCCTACAAGAGAAGGGGTGGTACTGGACCTAATCTTAGCGAATGAAGCCAGGCAAGCGGTAGAAGTGTCAGGGGGGGAGCATTTCGGGGATAGTGACCATAACTCTGTAAGATTTAAGGTAGTTATGGAAAAGGACAAAGTTGGACCGGAAATAAAGGTCCTGAACTGGGGGAAGGCCGATTTCAATATAAGACAGGACCTAGCCAAAGTGACGAGCAGCACCTACTTGTACGTAAGGCTACATCAGGCCTGTGGGTGTCATTCAAAAAGAAAATAGTGAGAGTTCAGGGCCAACATGTTCCCGTAAAGGTGAAGGGTAGGACCAAAAAGTCCAGGGAACCCTGGATATCAAGGGATATAGAGGTTTGGATAAGGTTAAAAAAGGAGGCTTATGGCAGATACAGAGGGCTGAAAACAGCGGAAGCCCGAGAGGAGTATAGAAAGTGTAGGGGGGTACTTAAAAAAGTAATTAGGAGAGCAAAGAGGGGGCATGAAAAAACGCTGGCAGGCAAGAGAAAGGAAATTTCCACAGCATTTTATAAATATATTAAGGGCAAGAGGGTAACCAGGGGAAGAGTAGCGCCCATTAGGGACCAAAGTGGCAATGTGTGCATGGAGCCGGAGGATGTAGGTGAGGTTTTAAATGATTACGTTTCATCTGTGATGACTATGGAGAAGGACGATGTTGGTGTAGAAACCAGGGAGGGGGACTGTGATATACTTGAACAAATTAGCATTGAAAGGGAGGAGGTATTAGCGGTTTTAGCAAGCTTAAATCCCCAGGCCCAGATGATATATATCCCAGGCTGCTATGTAAGGCAAGGGAGGAGATTGCAGGGGCTCTGACACTAATTTTCAAATCCTCTCTGGCCACAGGAGAGATGCCAGAGGACTGGAGGACAGCGAGCGTGGTACCATTATTCAAGAAGGGTAGTAGAAATAAACCAGGTAATTGCAGGCCAGTGAGTCTTACATCAGTGGTCGGGAAACTATTGGATAAAATACTCTGAGGGACAGGATTAATCTCCACGTGGAGAAGCAGGGATTAATCAGGGATGGTCAGTGTGGCTTTGTCAGGGGGAGATCATGTCTAACAAATTTGATTGAATTTTTTGAGGAGGTGACGGGTTGTGTAGCTGAGGGTAGTGCTGATGATGTAGTCTACATGGACTTCAGTAAGGCTTTTGACAACGTCCCACATGGGAGAATGGTCAATAAGGTAAGAGCTCATGGGATCCAGGGCAATTTGCGAATTGGATCCAAAATTGGCTTAGTGGCAGGAGGCAGAGGGTGATGGTCGAAGGTTGTTTTTGCAATTGGAAGCCTATGACGAGTGGTGTACCACAGGGATCGGTGCTGGGACCCTTGCTGTTTGTAGTGTACATTAATGATCTAGACGTGAATATAGGAGGTATGATCAGTAAGTTTGCAGATGACACGAAAATTGATGGTGTCATAAATAGTGAGGAGGAAAGACTTAGATTACAGGACAATATAGGTGGGCTAGGAAGATGGTCAGAGCAGTGGTAAATGGAATTTAATCCTGAGAAGTGAGATGTTGCATTTTGGGAGGACTAACACGGCAAGGGACTACACAATGAATGGTGGGACCTAGGAAGCACAGAGGATCAGAGGAACCTTCGTGTACATGTCCATAGATTCCTGAAGGCAGCAGCACAGTTAGATAAGGTGGTTAAGGAGGCATATGGGATACTTGCCATTATTAGCCGAGGCCTAGGAGAGCAAAGCAGGGAGGCTATGTTGGAGCTGTTGAAAATGCCAGTTAGGCCACAGCTGGAGTACTGTGTGCAGTTCTGGTTGCCACATTATAGGAAGGATGTGATTGCACTGGAGAGGGTGCAGAGAAGATTCACCAGGATGTTGCCTGGGCTGGAGCGTTTCAGCTATGAAGAGAGACTGGATAGGTTAGGGTTGTTTTCCTTAGGGCAGAGAAGGCTGAGGGGGGACCATACAAAATTATGAAGGGCATAGAGTAGATAGGAAGAAACTTTTCCCCTTAGCGGAGATGTCAATAACCAAGGGGCTTAGATTTAAGGGGCAAGAAATTTAGAGGGGATTTGAGGAAAAACTTTTTCACCCAGAGGGTGGTTGGAATCTGGAACACATTACCTGAGGTAGAAGCAGGAACCCTGACAACATTTAAGCATTTAGATGAACACTTGAAATGCCTTAGCATACAGGACTACGGGCTACGTACTGCAAAATGGGATTAGAATAGATAGGCGCTTGATGGCCAGCACAGACATGATGGGCCGAAGGGCCTGTTTCTGTGCTGTATAACTCTATGACTAAAAGTTGGTCAACACCTCGCTGACTTGAAAGCCAGCTGCCCCATGGATACTACACTGCGGGCGGCTTTAATTACTTGAGAGCGGAACTTCCACCCCATCAGGGCTAGGTAGTCATGCCCTCGGGTCCTGCTGGCCATCCTGATTTGCCAGCAGTTCAGTAGTCTCAAAAGTGCCAAAAATGGTGACTGCCAGGACTACAAGCAATCCGCACGAAAGGAGATGTCTCCCAGACTTGAAGATAAGTCCAGGCATTCTTGGCAGGCAGAGATTGGAAAACCCAGTGAGGGGAGAGGTGGGGTATTGAGCTTTCGAGCCCTGAGGTGAGGTATGATTGTGGGGTGGGGGCTGCCCTGGTCCCTGTGATGGATACCGGGAACCCCCCCCGCCCAAAATGTAGGTAACCCTCCTTCCTCCCTGACAGCAGCAGCCCACGCTCTCATAGCTTCTAGCTGGCTGCCTTCCCCTACAGGCTGAAAAATTGCAGAGGAGGGGAAATGAGGCCCTTATGTGGCCTCAACATGCCTAAGAATGAGCAGGTTGCCTGATGCTTTACTCACCACTCCAACCATAATATGGGGACGGGTCAGGCTGGTGCACGGGAAGGCCGCAGGCTGGCCCCCTGCTATATTTTATATGCCCTGCCCTACCTTCAAACACGCTGGCGGGTTTATCGTATAATCCACTCCTATGTGTCTCAATTGGATCACCTCTCATTCTTCTAAACTCCAATGAATATAGGCCCAACCTGTTCAGCCTTTCTTCCTACAACAACCCCTTCATCCCCTCCACTGAACTGCATCCAATGCAAGTATATTCCTCCTTAAATAAAGTAGCCAAAACTGTACACAGTCCTCTGGGTACAATCTCACTAATGCCCTATACATTTGTAGGAAGACTTTTCTACTTTTAGACTCCACCCCACTTGCAATAAAGGTCAGCATCCCACTTGCCTCCTTACTTACTTGCTGTACCTGTATGCTCACATTTTATGATTCATGCACAAAGGCACCCAGATCTCTTTGTACCGCAGCATTCTGCAGTCTCTCTCAATTTAAGTAATAGTCTGCTTTTTTATTCTCCTGCCAAAGTTGGCAACCTCACATTTTGCCATATTATATTCCATCTTCCAAGTTTTTGCACACTCACTTAACCTATCCTTCTCCCTTGGCAGAATCTTTGTTTTCTTCTCAAAACTTGATTTCCTACCTATCTTTGAATCCTCTGAAAATTTGACTGCAATACACTCAGTCCCTTCACCCAAGTTAATATAGATCATTAATAGTTGAGACTCCAGCTCTGATCCCTGTGGCACTCCACCAGTTACAGTTTTCCCAGCTGAGAATGACCCATTTATCCCCAACTGATGAGCACTTGGCACGTCATAACATTCAAGGCCAAGTGCTGTTAAATGGGATTAGGTAGGTAGGTCAGGTGTTTCTCACGTGTCGGTGCAGACTCGATGGGCCGAAGGGCCTCTTCTGCACTGTGTGATTCTGAACTCTGTTTCCTGTTATTCTCTCCAATCAAGCAGACAGCCAATCAAGCAGACAGCTTTGTCCTGGATGGTGTCGAGCCTCTTGAGTGTTGTCGGAGCTGCACTCATCCAAGAGAGTATTCCATCATGCTCCTGACTTGTGCCTTGTAGATGGTGGACAGGCTTTGGGGAGTCAGGATGTGAGTTACTCACCACAGGATTCCTAGCCTCTGAGCTGCTCTTATAGCCACACTATTTATATGGCTAGTCCAGTTCAGTTTCTGATCAATAGTAACCCCAAGATGCTGATAGTGGGGGATTCAGCAATGACAATGTCATTAAATGTCATGGAGCGATGGTTAAATTCTCTCTTGTTGGAGACAGTCATTGCCTGGCACTTGTGTGTCACAAATGCTACTTCCCACTTGTCAGTCCAAGCCTGGATATTGTACAGGTCTTTCTGTATTTGGACACAGACTGCTTCAATATCTGAGGAATCACGAATAGTGCTGAACATTGTGCAATCAGTGAACATCCCCACTTCTGAAAAAAACTCAGCAGGTCTGGCAGCATCTGCGGAGAGGAACACGGTTAACGTTTCGAGTCCGTATGACTCTTCAACAGATCTAAGTAAAACTAGAAGAGAGGTGAAATATAAGCTGGTTTCACCTCTCTTCTATTTTTACTTAGTTCTGTTGAAGAGTAATACGGACTCGAAACGTTAACTGTGTTCTTCTGCGCCGATGCTGCCAGACCTGCTGAGTTTTTCCAGGTACTTTTATTTTTATTTTTGTTTTGGATTTCCAGCATCCGCAGTTTTTTGCTTTTATCCCCATTTCTGACCTTATGATGGAAGGATGAAGCAGCTGAAGATGGTTGGGCCTAGGACACTACCCTGAGGAACTCCTGCAGTGATGTCCTGGAGCTGAGATGACTGACCTCCAACAACCACAACATCTTCCTTTGTGCTAGGTATGACTCCAACTAGTGGAGAGTTTTCCCCCTGATTCCCATTGACTCCAGTTTTGCTAGGGCTCCTTGATGCCACACTCGGTCAAATGCTGCCTTGATGTCAAGGGCAGTAATTCTCACCTCACCTCTGATGTTCAGCTCATTTGTCCATGTTTGATCGATGGCTGTAATGAGGTCAGAAGGTGAGTGATCCTGGTGGAACCCAAACTGAGCATCAGTGAGCAGGTTATTGCTAAGCAAGTGCTGCTTGATAGCACTGTTCATGACCCTTTCCATCACTTTACCGATGATCGAGAGTAGACTGATGGGGCAGTTATTGGCCGGGTTGGATTTGTCCTGTTTTTTGTGTACAGGACAAACCTGGACAATTTTCCACATAGCCGGGTAGATGCCAGTGTTGTAGCTGTACTGGAACAGCTTGCCTAGGGGCACAGCAAGTTCTGGAACACAAGTCTTCAGTACTATTGCCGGAATATTGTCAGGGCCCATAGTCTTTGCAGTATCCAGTGCCTTCAGCTGTTTCTTGACATCACGGGGAGTGAATCGAATTGGCTAAAGGCTGGCATCTGTGATGCTGGAAACTGCCAGAGGAGGCAGACAGACCATCCACTCGGTGCTTCTGGCTAAAGATTTTTGCGAATGCTTCAGACTTATCTTTTGCACTTATGTGCTAGGTTCCTCCATCATTGAGGATGGGGATATTTGTGGAGCCTCCTCCTCCAGTGAGTTGTTTAATTGTCCACCACCATTCATGACTGGATGTGGCAGGACTGCAGAGCTTAGATCTGATCTGTTGGTTGTAGAACCCTATCACTTGCTGATTATGCTGTTTGGCATGCAAGTAGCCACCAGATTGAAACCTCATTTTTAGGTATGCCTGGTGCTGCTCTTGGCATGCTCTCCTGCACTCTTCGTTGAGCCAGGGTTGATTCCCTGGCTTGAGTGGAGGTTATGCTGGGCCATGAGGTTACAGATTGTAGTTGAGTACAATTCTGTTGCTGCTGATGGCCCACAGTGCACCATGGATGTCCAAACTTGAATGGTTAGATCCTTTCGAATTTATCTCATTTAGCACAGTGGTAGTGCCACACAACATCAATGTGTAAACAGGACTTGGTCTCCACAAGGACAGTGCGGTGATTACTCCTACCGATACTGTCATGGACAGATGCATCTGCGGCAGGCAGGTTGGTGAGGACAAGGTTAATTATGTTTTTCCTTCTTGTCGAATCCCTCACCACCTGCCGCAGACCTAGTCTAGCAGTTATATCCTTTAGGACTCGGCCAGCTTGGGTTGTGGTGGTGTTACCGAGCCGCCCTTGGTGATGGACATTGAAGCCCCCACACAGCATTCATTCTACGCCCTTGCCACCTTTGGTGCTTCCTCCAAGTAATGTTCAACATGGAGGAAGCACTGATTCATCAGCTGAGGCGAGGGCGGTACATGGTAATCAGCAGGAGGTTTCCTTGCCCATGTTTGACCTCATATCATGAGAATTCATGGGGAACAGAGTCGACTTTATACCACTGTGCCACCACCTTTGTTGGGGCTGTCTTGCTGCTGGGACAGGAAATACCCAGGGATGGTGACGGTGGTACCTGGGACATGATCTGTTAGGTATGATTCCGTGAGTTTGACTATGTTAAGCTGTTGCTTGACGAGCCTGAGGGACAGCTCTCCTAATTTTGGCACAAGTCCCCCAGATGTTAGTAAGAAGGACTTTGCAGTGTCAACAGGGCTGAGTTTGTTGTTGTCATTTCCAATGCTTAGGTCGATGCTGCATTGTCCGTCCGGTTTCATTCCCTATTGACTTTCTCGTAGTATGATACAACTGAGTGCCCTTCTGGGCTATTTCAGAGGGCATTTAAGAGTCAACCACATTACTGTGGATCTGGAATCACATGCAGGCTAGACCAAGTGAGGACAGCAGATTTCCTTCCCTAAAAGGCATTAGTGGGTTTTTCTGACTTTTAATTCCAGATTTTTATTGAATTCAAATTCCACCATCTGCTGTGGTGGCAACCCAGGGTCCGCAGAGCACTACCCTGGGTCTCTGGGTCACCAGTCCAGTGACAATACCACCAAGCCACTGCCTCCCCGCCATGCTGGCTGTTCACCCTCTCCTTTCAGAACTGGTTGGAGAGCGAGAGGCACTCAGGGGACTCCTGTACCACCTTTTGAGCTCTGAAGACGAGTAATACGGACTCAAAACGTTAACCGTTTCTCTCTCCACAGATGCTGCCGGAGCTGCTGAGTTTTTCCAGCATTTTCTGTTTTGAATTCTACCTTTTTGACTGCCTGGTGGTCACCCATCCTCTCTCTCCCTACACACACTGAAGCTGTGGGGTGGGACCACATCTAAAAGTGTGCTATCCATGAAGCTCCCAACCTCACAGATGTGCCATAGTGATGCCAGATGCTACTCGAGTTCCGAAACCCAGAGCTCAAACTGTTTGGGACTGACGCCACAAATGGTTATCCAGGGCATCGCACAGGGTGTGCACTCTCGAGGGTGGATCAGCCCTACCATTTCTCTTTGTATTAACGAATACTCATGTTACTACTAATAAAACTTACTACTGACAGTAAACCTTACCAATAATAACAAACTTTACTACTATTAATAAATCTTACAAATACTGATAAAACCTACTAATACTTAATTCATCTTACTAATGCAAATAGAAGATGAGGATGGCAGATTTCCTTCCCTAAAGGGATTAGTAAACCAGGTGAGTTTTCACAAAAAATGATGACAACTCATGGGCACCATTACTGCAACTTGCTTTTTAACTATTAATTGAATTTAAATTCCACCATCTGCCAGATGGGATTTGAACCCATGCCCACAAGGCATTAGCCTGGATTACCCATCCAGTGACCTTACCACTTTGCCACCACCTCCTCCAATTATCACCTTGCGGACCCGATCCAAGACCAGATCCACGATCTCCTTGCCCACGGAGCAGTGGCCCCGGGCGTAGTTATTAGCCGCATCCTCCTTGCCGGTGATGAGCAGCTCGGGGTGAAAGAGCTGTCGGTAGGTGCCCGTGCGGACCTCATCTGGAGACAGGGAACAGAGATTTAACAACAGGGACACAGAGAATTCAGGCCATACTTCACTGAGTTTAGTGAGAACAATGACTGAGCAACCCCATCAACAATCTCTCCTCTTACCGATCACAGTGGGCTCCAGGTCTATAAACACGGCTCGGGGAACGTGTTTCCCCGCCCCCGTCTCACTGAAGAAGGTGTTGAAGGAGTCGTCACCACCTCCGATGGCCTTGTCACTGGGCATCTGCCCATCCGGCTGGATCCCATGCTCCAGGCAATACAGCTTCTAGCAAGCATTCCCGATCTGTACACCAGCCTGGCTAACGTGAACTGAAAGATGAGGATAAAGAAGGCGCCTTAGAAGACTATTGATGCAGGGAAAAGGTAATGCATTCGATTCCAGTTACTTGTGGATCCTGCCTACTCGCTATGGATCCCTGTGTTCCACTTCATTCCCCACTCCCTGCCCATTGTAGTTTTCCTGCTGCTTTTGTCCCCTGTGGTTGTCCCCTCTCCATGTGCATTCTCTCTCCCTCTGGGACCCCCTCTCCTTGTGGGTTTCTCCACTTACTGTACATTTGTTACTCAGTTTGACCCGCCCATTTCCTAAAGAACTCTATATATTATTAAAAGATCCCACACTCCCTGAACATCATTTACCTGTGGATTAATGCTTCCCTGCCCGCTAATGGGTTTCTCACTCCCAGTTCATGCGCCCCCTCTCATCGTTCCCTTCTCCATGTGGTTCCCCCCTCTCGATGGAATTCCCCATCTGCTTATGAATTCCCTTCTCTCTCCAGTGGAATCACCTCTTCCTCCCTGTTGGTTCTTCCCCTCCCTGTGGATTTCCTCTCTCCCTCATGATTCCCTTTTCCGCTCTGTGATTCACCAGCCTCTCTCCCTCTTTCTCAAGATCTGGATACTTCTCTTCCTATGGATACCTGTCCTCTCTGTAGATCCATACCCTAACAATCATTCATCTGAGTGGATCCTTCTCTCTCCGTAGGTCTCCTTCCTTTGTGGAATAGCTTGGGATTTCATCTCTCTATCACTGATGATCCTATTTTTCATGGATTCCCATTTTAGTTCATTTGAATATCCCTCACACAGTGGACTCTCCTCTCTAAGTGGAGTTCGTCTCTATCTCCCTCTGTAGATCCTTCTGAATCCTTGTGGATCACCCCTCATGCTCCCTGTGGAACCCCCATTCTCTCTGTGGATCTCTCTCTTCTTTTGGAACACTCCTGCCAACGAACCCAGTCTCCCTGCGGATTCCTCTCTCTTTATTCCAGGCATTTTGCATAGGGTTTTCGAGAGGAGGGGGGAAGCTATGACAGAACTTTAAACGTTTCTTTTCGTATGTAAGCTTTTTAAAAAAAAAATTAACAACTTGCTGAGTGAAAAATGTGTGACAATAATAAATTGATACTTTAAAAGATGAGTAATAAATGAATGGGGCCATTAGGGTGTGAAAGGTTGAGCGTTTGTGTCCAGCTGACTCCCAGTCTCAGGGTGGCTCATTCGCTTACCCTCAGCCCTTTGAGAGTGGGTGAGAGTGCCTATTGTTGTGTGGGGCTGAAAGTGAATGAGAACCCTGTGAATGGGACAGACACACCCTCCCTCCCTCCCTCCCTCCCTCTCTCTCACACTCATCCCACACCCAGCCAGCCTCCTGCACTCACTCAGCCAGCCTACCTCAGTTTTGGTGGGGGTGGGGGTGGGTGGGGGGGGTCGCAGGGGGTGGTGTGGCGCGATCAGAATGGAAATGAGACCTAAAGCAAGGCCTGAATCTTAGCTGTGTGTGAATGCAGGTGCCCGCCGAGAGGAGGGATGAGAACCGGGCGTACACGAGGAGAACTGGGCAATGCAGGGGATAGCCGGGGGGAGGGTGATGGAAAGCCGGGGGAAACGCGAGGAGAACAAAGGACAGCCAGGGGAATGCGGGAGCAACCGGAGGATTATGGGGAATAGCTGAGGGAATGCAGGGAACCGCCAGGGGGAATATGGGGATCAGCTGGGGGAACATAGGGAGAGCAGAGATCAGCCTAGAGAATGTGACCACAACCGGCCAGAGGGCTGGGAGCTGGGGGAAAGTGGCTGGGAGCCACAGGAAAGCATGGTCAAGAGTCTCTTTATGTTCACAAACTCGCAGTCGCCGGTGTGACCATCTCCAATGAGAGAATCCAACCATCGCCCCTTGATGTTCAATGGCATTACCATCACTGAATCCCCCACTATCAACATCCTGGGGGGTTACCATTGACCAGAAACTGAACTGGGACCAGCCATATAAATACTGTGGTTACAAGAGCAGGTCAGAGCCTAGGAATCGTGCGACGAGTAACTCACCTCCTGACTCCCCAAAGCCTGTCCATCATCTGCAAGGCCCAAGTCAGGAGTGTGATGGAATACTCCCCACTTGCCTGGATGAGTGCAGCTCCCACAACACTCAAGAAGCTCAACACCGTCCAGGACAAAGCAGCCCGCTTGTTTGGCACCACATCCACAAACTTCACTCCCACCACCACCTACGCACAGTGGCAGCAGTGTGTACCAGCTATAAGACGCATTGCAGCAATTCACCAAGGCTCGTTCGACAGCATCATCCAAACCCATGCCCACTACCATCTAGAAGGACAAGGGCAGCACATAGATGGGAACACCACCACCAAGTTACTCACCAACCTGACTTGGAAATATATTGGCCTGTCGGAGGCAAAATCCTGGAACTCCCTCCCTAACACCACATGGACTGCAGCGGTTTAAGAAGGCAGCTCACCACCACCACCTTCTCAAGGGCAATTGGGGATGGGCAATACATGAATCCCACATCCCGTGGATGAATAAAAAAAGTGTTCACTGCTCCTTCAATCACAGTGAGCCTATCAGTAGCAAATGCAGGAGAGAAACAGACTGTGATTGAAGGAGTAGTCCCCTGCAGAAATCTTCAAATTCACTGACCCATCTTACCAGAATTTTCAACAATCTTTTGGGGGCTGCATGGAGGGGCTGTGTGTGGGCCATGGGTTGGACAAGCCTGCTTTATTCCTTTCCTTTCATCCCCTGGAATGCATTTTGGAAGGTCTAATACAGGTAGGAATTATACAGTAAATGGCAGAACCCTTAAGTGCATCGATGGGCAGAGGGATCTGGGTGTACAGGTCCACAGGTCACTGAAAGTGGCAACACATGTGGATAAGGTAGTCAGGAAGGCATATGGCATGCTTGCCTTCATTGGCAGTAGTATTGAGTATAAAAGCTGGGAAGTCATGCTGCAGCTGTATAGAATCTTGGTTAGGCCACACTTGGAATATTGCATGCAATTCTGGTCACCACATTACCAGAAGGATATGGAGGCATTGGAGAGGGTGCAGAGGAGATTTACCAGGATGTTGCCTGGTCTGGAAGCTATTAGCTATGAGGAGAGTTTGGAGAAACTCAGATTGTTCTCACTAGAGTGACGGAGATTGAGGGGCGACTTGATAGAAGTTTACCAAATTAAGAGTGGCATGGACAGAATAGATAGTCAGAAGCTTTTTCCCAGGGTGGAAGAGTCAATTACTAGGGGACATAGATTTAAGGTGAGAGGAGAAAACTATAGAGGAGATGTGCGGGGCAAGTTTTTTTACACAGAGGGTAGTGAGTGTCTGGAATTCGCTGCCAGAGGAGGTGGTGGAAGCAGGTACGATAGTGGAGTTTAAGAGGCAGCTTGACAAATACATGAATAGGATGGGAATAGAGGGAAAACAAAAACAGAATTACCTGGAAAAACTCAGCAAGTCTGGCAGCATCGGTGGAGAAGAAATCAGTTAACGTTTCGAGTCTTCACGACCCTTCGGCAGAACTGAAGCATAGTTAGGAGAAAGGTGAAATATAAGCTGGTTTAAGGTGGGGGTGGGGAGCGGGGAGAGAGAGAAGTTGAGGGTGTGGTGATTGTGGAGATAAGCAAGCAGTGATAGGAGCAGATAATCAAAAGATGTCACAGACAAAAGGATCAAAGAGGTGTTGAAGGTGGTGATATTTATCTAAGAAAAGTGCTAATTAAGAATGGAAGACAGGACACTCAAAGTACAGCTCTAGTGGGTGTGGGGTGGAAAGACTAACAAGGTTTTAGTTTTAGATTTAAAAATAATGGAAATAGGTGGGAAAAGAAGAATCTATATAAATTATTGAAAAAAAAGGGAGGGAGGAGAAACGGGGTGGGGATGAGGGGAGGGGGAGTTTAAGATCTAAAGTTGTTGAATTCAATATTCAGTCCGGAAGGCTGTAAAGTGCCTAGTCGGAAGATGAGGTGCTGTTCCTCCAGTTTGCGTTGGGCTTCACTGGAACAATGCAGCAAGCCAAGGACAGACATGTAGGCAAGAGAGCAGGGTGGAGTGTTAAAATGGCAAGCGACAGGGAGGTCTGGGTCTTTCTTGCGGACAGACCGCAGGTGTTCTGCAAAGCGGTCGCCCAGTTTGCGTTTGGTCTCTCCAATGTAGAGGAGACCGCATTGGGAGCAACGAATGCAGTAGACTAAGTTAGGGGAAATGCAAGTGAAATGCTGCTTCACTTGAAAGGAGTGTTTGGGCCCTTGGACGGTGAGGAGAGAGGAAGTGAAGGGGCAGGTGTTGCATCTTCTGCGTGGGCATGGGGAGGTGCCATAGGTGGTGGTTGAGGAGTAGAGGGTGATGGAGGAGTGGACCAGGGTGTCCCGGAGGGAACATTCCTCTGGGAATAGAGGGATACGGACACTGGAAGTGCAAAATGTTTTAGTTGATGGGCAATATGATCGGCGCAGGCTTGGAGGGCTGAAGGGCCTGTTCCTGTGCTGTACTTTTCTTTGTTCTTTGCACTCAACAGCTCATGCATTCTCTGTGGAGAGAGAAACATAAGGTGGAATGTTATCAGCCCTGT
Organism: Cetorhinus maximus; assembly: GCF_964194155.1. Lineage (NCBI taxonomy): Eukaryota > Metazoa > Chordata > Chondrichthyes > Lamniformes > Cetorhinidae > Cetorhinus > Cetorhinus maximus. The sequence goes on along the minus strand of NW_027596187.1, from coordinate 160,390 downwards.
GGGTCAGGCTGGGGTTTGCAAAATAGTGCAGCAAGGCAACAGGTGTTGTGCCAGTGGTGGGAAAAGGCCAAATGGCCCAGCCACGGCCACCCAGAGCCCAATTGTGCCACTTACTGCTTAGCTCTGGGCTGAAGTTTATGTAAGCAGCAGGGGTCCCATCACCAGCCCAGAAATTTGGCAGTGAGGGTTGTTGGGTGGGTGCTATGTCTGATATCAGCTATGCTCAGTGGACAGCAGGACCCAGAGCCACATCTTGTTGGTGCCAGGCAATGAAGCAATGAAGTTTCTGGGGCCAGGGCTGCTACTCCTATTAACGATGGAAACCTGCCCAACAGCTGCCAGTCCTGGGCAACTGCCGACTTAGGGCAATGCTGGGGCTGCACCCAATGGATGAGGGTGCCTTGCAAAACTGAAATCAGAGGAGAGCCTTTCCCGCCTCCACTTGCAGCTTACCAGTGGCCTCTGGGTGTGGGTGCCTCCTTACTGGTCACTCATTGGCCCAAGGAAGTGCCCCACCCCGCTGGCAACTGCCAAACCTCATGGAAATGCCAAAGTACCATCAGAAATGCCTGCCTTCAGCAACAACTACCCCTCACTAGGGCCAGCCTGCCTGGCCCAGCAATCCCAGTCCTCATTGAGAGCGATCAACCAAAACTCCAGATCTGACAACCCGGTCTATCAGACCGACATCTATAAAACCCCATTCTGCAGACTCGCACCTATCAGAACCTGGTCAATAAGAGCCCATCTATCAGAACTATCGATCAGTCAGAGGCGATCCATCAGACTCTGATGACACCGAGCCCATCTATCACATTTGATCGACCAGACCACAACATACTAATCCAATCAATCAGCATCACATCAATCACAACCCATCGATCAGAGTCACATCAATGACTCACCATCAATCAGACTCACATCAAAAACACTCCATGAATCAGCGTCACATCAATCACTCTCCATCAATCAGCGTCACATCAATCACACCCCATCAATCAGAGTAACATCAAGCACACCCAATCAATCAGCGTCACATCAATCACTCTCCATCAATCAGCATCACATCAATCACACCCCATCAATCAGCGTCACATCAATCACTCTCCATCAATCAGCGTCACATCAATCACACCCCATCAATCAGCGTCACATCAGCCACACCCCATCAATCAGCATCACATCAATCAGACTCAATCAATCAGCGTCACATCAGTCACACCCCATCAATCAGAGTCATACCAAACACACCCCATCAATCAGCGTCACAATCACACCCCATCAATCAGCCTCACATCAATCACCCTCCATCAATCAGAGTCACATCAATCACACCCCATCAATCAGAGTCACATCGATCACACCCCATCAATCAGAGTCACATCCATCACACCCTATCAATCAGCATCATATCAATCACACTCCATCAATCAGCGTCACATCAATCACACCCCATCAATCAGCGTCACATCAATCACACCCCATCATTCAGCTGCACATCAATCACACCCCATCAATCAGCTTCACATCAATCAGACCATATCAGTCAGTCACATCAACCACACCCCATCAATCAGAGTCACCTCAATCACACCCCATCAATCAGAGTCACATCAATCACACCCCATCAATCAGAGTCACATCAATCACACCCCATCAATCAGAGTCACATCGATCACACCCCATCAATCAGAGTCACATCAATCACAACCCATCAATCAGAGTCACATCAATCACACCCCATCAATCAGAGTCACATCAATCACTCTACATCAATCAGAGTCACATCAATCACACCCCATCAGTCAGAGTCACATCAATCACACCCCATCAATCAGAGTCACATCAATCACACCCCATCAATCAGAGTAACATCAATCACACCCCATCAATCAGCGTCACATCAATCACACCACATCAATCAGAGTCACATCAATCACACTCCATCAATCAGAGTCATATCAGTCACACCCCATCAATCAGAGTCACATCAATCACACCCTATCAATCAGCATCACATCAATCACACTCCATCAATCAGCGTCACATCAATCACACCCCATCAATCAGCGTCACATCAATCACACCCCATCAATCAGCATCACATCAATCGCACCCCATCAATCAGCTGCTCATCAATCACACCCCATCAATCAGCTTAACATCAATCAGACCATATCAATCAGAGTCACATCAATCCCTCCCCATCAATCACTCTCACATCAATCACACGCCATCTATCAGCGTCAAATCAATCACACGCCATCAATCAGAGTCAAATCAATCACACCCCATCAATCAGATTCACATCAATCACACTCAATCAATCAGCATCACCTCAATCACACCCAACAGTCAGTGTCACATTAATCACTCTCCATTAATCAGCGTCAAATCAATCACACCCCATCAATCAGTGTCACATCAACCACACCCCATCAATCAACTTAACATCAATCACTCTCCCTCAGTCAGCATTATATCGATCACACACTATCAATCAGCATCACATCAATCACACCCCATCAGTCAACGGCACATCAATCACTCTCCATCAATTAGCATCACATCAATAACACCCCATCAATCAGCTTCACATCAACCACACAACATCAACCAGTGTCACATTAATCACACTCCATCAATCAGCGTCACATCAATCACACCCCAACAATAAGAGTCATTTGAACCACACCCCATCAATCAGCGTCACATTAATCACACCCCATCAATCAGAGCCCAATCAGTCACGCCCCATCAATCAGCGTCACAGCAATCATACCTAATCAATCAGCGTCACATCAATCACATCCCATCAATCTGCATTACATCAATCACACCCTATCAATCAGAGTCACATCAATCACACTCAATCAATCAGCGCCACCTCAATCACACCCAACAGTCAGTGTCACATTAATCACTCTCCATTAATCAGCATCAAATCAATCACACCCCATCAATCAGTGTCACATCAACCACACCCCATCAATCAACTTAACATCAATCACTCTCCGTCAATCAGCATTATATCAATCACACCCAACAGTCAGTGTCACATTACTCACTCTCCATCAATCTGTGTCACATCAATCACACCCCATCAATCAGCGTCAAATCAATCACACGCCATCAATCAGCGTCACATCAATCACACCCCATCAATCAGCTTAACATCAATCACTCTCCGTTAATCAGCAGTATATCAATCACAGCCAACAGTCAGTGTCACATTACTCACTCTCCATCAATCAGTGTCACATCAATCACACCCCATCAATCAGCGTCAAATCAATCACAACCCATCAATCTGCGTCACATCAATCACACCCCATCAGTCAGCGTCACATCAATCACACTGATCAGTGTCACATCAATCACTCCCCATAAATCAGAGTCATATCAATCACACCCCATCAATCAGCGTCACATCAATCACACCCACCAATCAGCTTCACATCGATCACACCCATCGATCAGAGTCACGTCAATCACATTGCATCAATCAGCATCACGTCAATCACACCTGATCAGTCAGCATCACATCAATTACTCTACATCAATCAGCGTCACATCAATCACACCCCATCAATCAGAGTCACATCAATCACACCCCATTAATGAGCGTCACATCAATCACACTCCATTAATGAGCGTCACATCAATCACTCTGCATCAATCAGGGTCACAACAATTACACCCCATCAATCAGCGTTACATCAATCACACTCCATCAATCAGCATCACATCAATCACACTCCATTAATGAGCGTCACATCAATCACACCCCATCAATCAGTGTCACATCAAACATTCTCCATCAATCAGCATCACATCAATCACACCCTATCATTTAGCGTCACATCAATCACTTCCCTATCAATCAGAGTCACAACAATCACACTCCATCCAACACTGTCACATCAATCTCAAACCATCAACCAGCGTGACATCAATCACTCCCCATCAATCAGAGTCACATCAACCATACCCCAACAATCAGCATAACAACAATCACACTTCATCAATCAGCGTCACATCAATCACACCCCATGAATCATCGTCACATCAATCACTCTCCATCGATGAGATTCACGTCAATCACAGTCCATCAAGCAGCATCACATGAATCACACCCCATCGATCAGAGTCACATTAATCACTCTCCATCAAACAGGGTCACATCAATCACTCCATCAATCAGTGTCACATTAATAGCGCCCCATCAACCAGAGTCACATCAATCACACCCCATCAATCCGATTTATATCAAACATACCCCATCAATCAGCGTCACATCAATCACAACAGATTAATCAGCGTCACATCATTCAGACCATATCAATCAGCGTCACATCAATCACACCAGAACAATCAGAGTCATTTGAACCACACCCCATCAATCAGCGTCATATCAATCACACACCATCAATCAGAGCCTAATCAGTCACGCCCCATCAATCAGCATCACATCAATCACATTCTATCAATCTGCATCACATCAATCACACCCTATCAATCAGAGTCACATCAATCACGCTCCATCAATCAGATTTACGTCAATTACACCCCATCAATCAGCGACACCTCAATCACACCCCATCAATCAGCATCATATCGATCCCACCCACTAATCAACTTCACATCGATCCAACCCCATCGATCAGAGTCACATCCATCACATTGCATCAACCAGCGTCACGTCAATCACACTCCATCAATCAGATACAAGTCAATCACTCTCCATCAATCAGCTTCACATCAATCACTCCATCAATCAGCGTCACCCAAATCGCACACCATCAATCAGCTTCACATCAATCACACCCCATCAATCAGCGTCACATCAATCACACCCCATCAATCAGAGTAACATTAATCACTCTCCATCAGTCAGGGTCACATCAATCACTCCATCAATCAGCGTCACATAAATCACACCCCATCAAACAGCTTCACATCAATCACACTCCATCAATCAGCGTCACATCAATCACACCCAACAGTCATTGTCACATCAATGACTCTCCATCAATCAGCGTCACATCAATCACACCCATCAATCAGCTTCACATCAATCACACCCAACTGTCATTGTCACAGCAATAACTTTCCATCAATCAGAATCCCATCAATCACACCCATCAATCAGTGTCACATCAATCACACTCCATCAATCAGCGTCACATCAATCACACCCAAAAATCAGTGTCACATTAATCGCACTCCATCAATCAATGTCACATCAATGACACACAAAAATCAGTGTCACATCAATCACTCCATCAATCAGCGTCACATAAATCACACACCTTCAATCAGCGTCACATCAATCACAACCCATCAATCAGTGTCACATCAATCACTCCATCAATCAGCATCACATAGATCGGACACCATAAATCAGCTTCACATCACTCAGAACATATCAATCACAGTCACATCAACTACACATCATCAACCACTGTCACATCAACCACACCACATCAATCAGCATCACATCAATCACACTCCATTAAGCAGCATGACGTCAATCACACTCCATCAATTAGCGTCACATCAATCACTCTCCATCAATCAGCTTCACATCAACACACCCCATCAATAAGCGTCACATCAATCACACCCCATCAATCAGTGTCACATCAATCACACCCCATCAATCAGCTTCACATCAATCACACCGAGAATTCAGTGTCACATTTTTCACACTCCATCAATCAGAATCAAATGAATCACACCCCATAAATCAGAGTCATATCAAAAACACTCCACCAATCAGCATCACATCAATCACATCCCATCAATCTGCATCACATCAATCACACCCTATCAATCAGAGTCACATCAATCACGCTCCATCAATCAGATTTACGTCAATTACACCCCATCAATCAGCAACACCTCAATCACACCCCATCAATCAGCATCATATCGATCCCACCCACCAATCAACTTCACATTGATCAAATTCAATCGATCAGAGTCACATCAATCTCATCCCATCAACCAGCGTCACATCAATCACACACCTTCAATCAGATACAAGTCAATCACTCTCCATCAATCAGCTTCACATCAATCACTCCATCAATCAGCGTCACCCAAATCGCACACCATCAATCAGCTTCACATCAATCACACCCCATCAATCAGCGTCACATCAATCACACCCCATCAATCAGAGTAACATTAATCACTCTCCATCAATCAGGGTCACATCAATCACTCCATCAATCAGCGTCACATAAATCACACCCCATCAATCAGCTTCACTTCAATCACACTCCATCAATCAGCTTCACATCAATCACACACAACAGTCATTGTCACATCAATAACTCTCCATCAATCAGAGTCCCATCAATCACACTCCATCAATCAGCGTCACATCAATCACACCCAAAAATCAGTGTCACATCAATCGCACTCCATCAGTCAATGTCACAACAATGACACACAAAAATCAGTGTCACATCAATCACACTCCATCATTCAGCGTCGCATCAATCACACTGATAAATCAGCAACACATCAATCACAACCGATCAATCAGAGTAACATTAATCACTCTCCATCAATCAGGGTCACATCAATCACTCCATCAATCAGCGTCGCATAAATCACACACCTTCAATTAGCGTCACATCAATCACAACCCATCAATCAGAGTCACATTAATCACTCTCCATCAATCAGTGTCACATCAATCACTCCATCAATCAGCATCACATAAATCGGACACCATAAATCAGCTTCACTTCACTCAGATCATATCAATCAGAGTCACATCAACCACACATCATCAACCACTGTCACATCAAACACACCACATCAATCAGCATCACATAAATTACACTCCATTAATCAGCACCACGTCAATCACACTCCATCAATTAGCGTCACATCAATCACTCTCCATCAATCAACGTCACAAAAATCACACCCCATCAATCAGAGTCACATTAATCACTCTCCATCAATCAGTGTCACATCAATCACTCCATCAATCAGCATCACATAAATAGGACACCATAAATCAGCTTCACATCACTCAGACCATATCAATCAGCATCACATCAACCACACACCATCAATCAGCGTCAAATCAATCACACCCCATCAATCAGCGTCACATCAATCACACCCCATCAATCAGCTTCACATCAATCACACCGAGAATTCAGTGTCACATTTTTCACACTCCATCAATCAGCATCAAATGAATCACACCCCATCAATCAGCGTCAAATCAATCACACTCTATCAATCAGTGTCACATAAATCAGACCATATCAATCAGAATCACATCAACCACACAACATCAACCAGTGTCACATCGACCACACCCCATCATTCAGCATCGCATCAATCACACCCCATCAATCAGCTTCACATAAATCAGACCATATCAATCAGAATCACATCAACCACACAACATCAACCAGTGTCATATCGACCACAGCCCATCATTCAGCGTCACATCAATCACACCCCATCAATCAGCGTCACTTCAATCACACTCCATCAATCAGAATCACATCAATCACACCCCATCAATCAGTGTCACATCGATCACACCCCATCAATCAGCGTCACATCAATCACACCCCATCAATCAGAGTCACAACAATCACACTCCAGCAATCACCATCACATCAATCACAACCCATCAACCAGCGTCACATCAATCACTCCCCATCAATCAGCATCACATCAATCACACTTCATCAATCAGCGTCACATCAATCACTCTCCGTCAAACAGAGTCACATCAATCACTCCATCAATCAGCATCACATCAATTGCACCGCATAAATCAGAGTCATATCAACCACACCCCATCAATCGTGTCACATCAAACACACCCCACCAATCATCGTCACATCAATCGTAACACAACAATCAGAATCATTTGAACCAAACCCCACAAATCAGCGTCACATCAATCACACCCCATCAATCAGAGCCCAATCAGTCACGCCCCAACAATCAGCGTCACAGCAATCATACCTAATCAATCAGCGTCACATCAATCACATCCCATCAATCTGCATCACATCAATCACACCCTATCAATCAGAGTCACATCAATCATACTCCACCAATCAGATTCACATCACTCACACTCAATCAATCAGCGTCACCTCAATAACACCCAACAGTCAGTGTCATATTAATCACTCTCCGTCAATCAGTGTCAAATCAATCACACCCCATCAATCAGGGTCACATCAATCACACCCCATCAATCAGTGTCACATCAATCACACCCCATCAATCAGGGTCACATCAATCATTCCATCAATCAGGATCACATCAATCACTCTCCATCAATCAGGGTCACATCAATCACTCCATCAATCAGGTTGTCATCAACCACACCCCATTAATCAGCGTCACGTCAATCAGACCCCATCAATCAGACTCATATCAACAACACCCCATCAATCAGCGTCACATCAATCACACCCCATCAATCAGCGCAACATCAATCACACACCATCAATCAGAGTCACATCAATCAGACCATATCAATCAGAGTCACATCAATCAGACCATATCAATCAGAGTCACCTCAAACACACCCCATCAATAAGACTCACTTCAATCACACCCCATCAATCAGCGTCACATCCACCGCTTTCCATCAATCAGAGTCACATCAACCAGACACCATCAATTAGCATCACATCAATCACACCCCATCAATCAGCTTAACATCAATCAATCTCCGTCAATCAGAATCACATCAATCACACCCCATCAATCAGTGTCACATCGATCACACCCCATCAATCAGCGTCACATCAATCACACCCCATCAATCAGAGTCACAACAATCACACTCCAGCAATCACCATCACATCAATCACAACCCATCAACCAGCGTCACATCAATCACTCCCCATCAATCAGCATCACATCAATCACACTTCATCAATCAGCGTCACATCAATCACTCTCCGTCAAACAGAGTCACATCAATCACTCCATCAATCAGCATCACATCAATTGCACCGCATAAATCAGAGTCATATCAACCACACCCCATCAATCGTGTCACATCAAACACACCCCACCAATCATCGTCACATCAATCGTAACACAACAATCAGAATCATTTGAACCAAACCCCACAAATCAGCGTCACATCAATCACACCCCATCAATCAGAGCCCAATCAGTCACGCCCCAACAATCAGCGTCACAGCAATCATACCTAATCAATCAGCGTCACATCAATCACATCCCATCAATCTGCATCACATCAATCACACCCTATCAATCAGAGTCACATCAATCATACTCCACCAATCAGATTCACATCACTCACACTCAATCAATCAGCGTCACCTCAATAACACCCAACAGTCAGTGTCATATTAATCACTCTCCGTCAATCAGTGTCAAATCAATCACACCCCATCAATCAGGGTCACATCAATCACACCCCATCAATCAGTGTCACATCAATCACACCCCATCAATCAGGGTCACATCAATCATTCCATCAATCAGGATCACATCAATCACTCTCCATCAATCAGGGTCACATCAATCACTCCATCAATCAGGTTGTCATCAACCACACCCCATTAATCAGCGTCACGTCAATCAGACCCCATCAATCAGACTCATATCAACAACACCCCATCAATCAGCGTCACATCAATCACACCCCATCAATCAGCGCAACATCAATCACACACCATCAATCAGAGTCACATCAATCAGACCATATCAATCAGAGTCACATCAATCAGACCATATCAATCAGAGTCACCTCAAACACACCCCATCAATAAGACTCACTTCAATCACACCCCATCAATCAGCGTCACATCCACCGCTTTCCATCAATCAGAGTCACATCAACCAGACACCATCAATTAGCATCACATCAATCACACCCCATCAATCAGCTTAACATCAATCAATCTCCGTCAATCAGCATCACATCAATTACACACAACAATCAGTGTGACATAAATCACTCCCCATCAGTCAGAATCATATTAATCACACCCCATCAGTCAGAGTCACATTAATCACTCTCCATCAATCAGTGTCAAATCAATCACACACCATCAATCAGAGTCATATCAAAAACACTCCATCAATCTGCATCACATCAATCACACTCCATCAATTAGCATCACATCAATAACACCCCATCAACCAGCTTCACATCAACCAGACTATATCAATCAGAATCACATCAACCACTCAACATCAACCAGAGTCACATCAATCACACCCCATCAACCAGAGTCACATCAATCACACCCTATCATTTAGCGTCACATCAATCCCTACCCTATCAATCAGTGTCACATCAATCACACCCCATCAATCAGAGTCATATCAATCACACCCTATCATTTAGCATCACATCAATCACTACCCTATCAATCAGAGTCACATCAATCACTCTCCATCAATCAGCATCACATCAGTCACACTTCATCAATCAGCGTCACATCAATCACTCTCCGTCAAACAGAGTCACATCAATCACTCCATCAATCAGCATCAAATCAATCGCACCCCATAAATCGGAGTCATATCAAACATACCCAATCAGTCAGCGTCACATCAATCACAACAGATTAATCAGCGTCACATCAATCAGACCATATCAATCAGTGTCACCTCAATCAGACCCCATCAATCAGAGTCATATCAACCACACACCATCAATCGTGTCACATCAATCACACCCCACCAATCATCTTCACATCAATCACACCCCAACAATCAGAGTCATTTGAACCACATCCCATCAATCAGCATCACATCAATCACACCCCATCAATCAGAGCCCAATCAGTCACGCACCATCAATCAGCATCACAGCAATCATACCTAACCATTCAGCGTCACATCAATCACATCCCATCAATCTGCATCACATCAATCACACCCGATCCATCAGCTTAACATCAATCACTCTCCGTCAATCAGCATTATATCAATCAAATCCAACAGTCAGAGTCACGTTACTCACTCTCCATCAATCAACATCACATCAATCACACCCCATCAATCAGAGTCACATTAATCACTCTCCATCAACCAGCTTCGCATCAACCACACAACATCAACCAGTGTCACATCAATCACCCCCCATCAATCAGAGTCACATCAATCACACCCCATCAAACAGAGTCACATCAATCACACCCCATCAATCAGAGTCACATCAATCATACCCCATCAATCAGAGTCACATTAATCACTCTCCATCAATGAGCTTCACATCAATCACTCCATCATCAGCATCACATAAATTGCACACGTTAAATCAGTGTCACATCAATCATACCCCCTCAATCAGCATCACATCAATCACACCCCATCAATCAGAGTAACATTAAACGCTCTCCATCAATCAGGGTCACATCAATCACTCCATCAATCAGCGTCACATAAATCACTCCGTCAATCAGCGTCACCCAAATCACACACCATCAATCAGCTTCACATCAACCACACTCCATCAATCAGCGTCACACCAATCACTCTCCATCAATCATGGTCACATCAATCACTCCGTCAATCAGCGTCACATAAATCACAAACATTCAATCAGCGTCACATCATTCACAACCTATTAATCAGAATCACATTAATCACTATCCATCAATCAGCGTCACATCAATCACTCTCCATCAATCAGCGTCACATCAATCACGCCCCAACAATCAGAGTCACATCAAACACACCCCATCAATTAGCATCACATCAATCACATCCCATCAATCAGCTTCACATCAATCAGACCATATCAATCAGAGTCACATCAACCACCCAACATCAACCAGTGTAACATCAATCACACACCATCAATCAGCATCACACCAATCACACCCCATTAATCAGAGTCATATCAATCACACACCATCAATCAGCGTGACATCAATCACACCCTATCATATAGCGTCCCATCAATCACTACCCTATCATTCAGAGTCACAACAATCACACTCCATCAATCACCATCACATCAATCACAAACCATCAACCAGCGTCAAAACAATCACTCTCCATCAATCAGAGTCACATCAACCACACCCCAACAATCAGCTTCACATCAATCACACTTCATCAATCAGCATCATATCAATCACACCCCATCAATCAGAGTGATATCAATCACACCCCATCAATCAGCATGACATCAATCACACCATATCATTTAGCGTCACATCAATCACTACCCTATCATTCAGAGTCACAACAATCACACTCCATCAATGACCATCACATCAATCACAAACCATCAACCAGCGTCACATCAATCACACTCCATCAATCAGAGTCACAACAACAACACCCCAACAATCAGCATCACATTAATCACACTTCATCAACCAGCGTCACATCAATCACTCTCCATCAATCAGAGTCACATCAACAACACCCCAACAATCAGCATCACATCAATCACACCCCATCAATCAGAGTAACATAAATCACTCTCCATCAATCAGCGTCACATCAATCACACACAACAGTCATTGTCACATTAATCACACTCCATTAATCAGCGTCACATCAATCACACCCCCTCAATCAGCATCACGTCAATCACACCCCATCAATCAGAGTAACATAAATCACTCTCCATCAATCAGCTTCACATCAATCACACCACATCAATCAGTGTCACATCAATCACACGGATAAATCAGTATCACATCAATCACAACCCATCAATCAGAGTAACATTAATCACATTCCATCAATCAGGTCACATCAATCACACTCCATCAATCAGCATCACATCAATCACACTCCATTAATCAGCGTCACAAAAATCACACCCCATCAATCATCTTCACATCAATCAGACCATATCAATCAGAATCATATCATACACACCCCATCAAGCAACGTCACATCAATCAGACCCCATCAATCTGCATCTCATCAATCACACCCCATCAAGCAGTAGCACATCAATCACACCCCATCGATCAGAGTCACATTAATCACTCTCCATCAATCAGAGTCACATCAATCACACCCCAACAATCAGCATCACATCAATCACACTTCATCAATCAGCGTCATATGAATCACACCCCATCAATCAGAGTCATATCAATCACACCCCATCAGTCAGCGTGACATCAATCACACCCAATCATTTAGCGTCCCATCAATCACTACCCTGTCATTCAGAGTCACAACAATCACACTCCATCAATCACCATCACATCAATCACAAACCATCAACCAGCGTCACATCAATCACTCTCCATCAATCAGAGTCACATCAACAATACAACAACAATCAGCATCACATTAATCACACTTCATCAACCAGCGTCACATCAATCATTCTCCATCAATCAGAGTCACATCAACAACACCCCAACAATCAGCATCACATCAATCACTCCATCAATCTGCGTCATATCAATCGCACCCCATCAAACATTGTCACATCAATCACACACCATCAATCAGAGTCATATCAAACATACCCCATCAATCAGCTTCACATCAGTCAGACCATATCAATCAGAGTCACATCAACCACACACCATCAACCAGTGTCACATCAACCACACTCCATCAATCTGCATCACATCAATCACACTCCATCAATCAGCGTCACATCAATCACACCCCATCAATCAGCTTAACATCAATCAATCTCCGTCAATCAGCATCACATCAATCACACCCAACAATCAGTGTCACATAAATCACTCCCCATCAGTCAGAGTCACATCAATCACACGCCATCAATCAGCGTCAAATCAATTACACCACATCAATCAGCATCACATCAATCACACACAATAATCAGTGTGATATAAATCACTCCCCATCAGTCAGAGTCACATTAATCGCTCTCCATGAATCAGCGTCAAATCAATCACACTCCGTCAATCAGCTTCACATGAATGACACCCCATCAATCAGCGTCAAATCAATCACACGCCATCAATCAGTGTCACATGAATGACACCCCATCAATCAGCTTCACATCAACCAGACCATATCAATCAGAATCACATCAACCACACAACATCAACCAGTGTCACATCAATGACACTCCATCAATCAGCGTCACATCAATCACACCCCATCAATCAGAGTCATATCAATCACACCCTTTCATTTACCGTCACATCAATCACTACCCTATCAATCAGAGTCACAACAATCACACTCCATCAATCACCATCACATCAATCACACCCCACCAATCTTCGTCACATCAATCACACCCCAACAATCAGAGTCATTTGAACCACACCCCATCAATCAGAGTCAAATCAATCACACCTCATCAATCAGAGCCCAATCAGTCACGCCCCATCAATCAGCATCACAGCAATCATACCTAATCAATCAGCGTCACATCAATCACATCCCATCAATCTGCATCACATCAATCACACCCCATCAATCAGCTTCACATCAATTAGACCTTATCATTCAGAGTCACATCAATCACACTCAATCAATCAGCGTCACCTCAATCACACCCTATCAATCAGCGTCACCTCAATCACACCCTATCAATCTGCATCACATCAACCACACCCCATCAATCAGCTTAACATCAATCACTCTCCGTCAATCAGCATTATATCAATCACACCCAACAGTCAGTGTCACGTTACTCACTCTCCATTAATCAGTGTCACATCAATCACACCCCATCAATCAGCGTCAAATCAATCACACGCCATCAATCAGTCTCACATCAATCACACCCCATCAATCAGCTAAGCATCAATCACACTGATCAGTGTCACATCAATCACACCCAACAGTCATTGTCACATCAATCACTCTCCATTAATCAGCGTCACATCAATCACACCACATCAATCAGCGTCACATCAATCACACCCAACAGTCATTTTCACATCAATCACACTCCATTAATCAGCGTCACATCAATCACACCCACCAATCAGCTTCACATCGATCACACCCATCAATCAGAGTCACATCAATCACACTCCATCAATCAGCAGCACATCAATCACACTCCATCAATCAGAGTCACATTAATCACTCTCCATCAATCAGCTTCACATAATTCACTCCACCAATCAGCATCACATAAATTGCACACGTTTAATCAGCGTCACATCAGTCACACACCCTCAATCAGCATCACATCAATCACACCCCATTAATCAGAGTAACATAAATCACTCTCCATCAATCAGGGTCACATCAATCACTCCATCAATCAGCGTCAGCCAAATCACACACCATCAATCAGCTTCACATCAACCACTTTCCATCAATCAGAGTCACATTAATCACTCTCCATCAATCAGCTTCACATCAATCACTCCATCAATCAGCAGCACATAAATTGCACACGTTAAATCAGCGTCACATCAATCACACCCCCTCAATCAGCATCACGTCAATCACACCCCATCAATCAGAGTAACATAAATCACTCTCCATCAATCAGCGTCACATCAATCACACACAACAGTCATTGTCACATTAATCACACTCCATTAATCAGCGTCACATCAATCACACCCCCTCAATCAGCATCACGTCAATCACACCCCATCAATCAGAGTAACATAAATCACTCTCCATCAATCAGCTTCACATCAATCACACCACATCAATCAGTGTCACATCAATCACACGGATAAATCAGTATCACATCAATCACAACCCATCAATCAGAGTAACATTAATCACATTCCATCAATCAGGTCACATCAATCACACTCCATCAATCAGCATCACATCAATCACACTCCATTAATCAGCGTCACAAAAATCACACCCCATCAATCATCTTCACATCAATCAGACCATATCAATCAGAATCATATCATACACACCCCATCAAGCAACGTCACATCAATCAGACCCCATCAATCTGCATCTCATCAATCACACCCCATCAAGCAGTAGCACATCAATCACACCCCATCGATCAGAGTCACATTAATCACTCTCCATCAATCAGAGTCACATCAATCACACCCCAACAATCAGCATCACATCAATCACACTTCATCAATCAGCGTCATATGAATCACACCCCATCAATCAGAGTCATATCAAACACACCCCATCAGTCAGCGTGACATCAATCACACCCAATCATTTAGCGTCCCATCAATCACTACCCTGTCATTCAGAGTCACAACAATCACACTCCATCAATCACCATCACATCAATCACAAACCATCAACCAGCGTCACATCAATCACTCTCCATCAATCAGAGTCACATCAACAATACAACAACAATCAGCATCACATTAATCACACTTCATCAACCAGCGTCACATCAATCATTCTCCATCAATCAGAGTCACATCAACAACACCCCAACAATCAGCATCACATCAATCACTCCATCAATCTGCGTCATATCAATCGCACCCCATCAAACATTGTCACATCAATCACACACCAACAATCAGAGTCATATCAAACATACCCCATCAATCAGCTTCACATCAGTCAGACCATATCAATCAGAGTCACATCAACCACACACCATCAATCAGTGTCACATCAACCACATTCCATCAATCAACATCACATCAATCACACTCCATCAATCAGCGTCACATCAATCACTCTCCATCAATCAGCATCACAAAAATCACACCCCATGAATCAGCGTCAAATCAATGGCACCCCATCAATCTGCATCACACCAATCACACCCCATCAATCAGCTTAACATCAAACACTCTCCGTCAATCAGCATTATATCAATCACACCCAACAGTCAGTGTCACGTTACTCACTCTCCATTAATCAGTGTCACATCAATCACACACCGTCAATCAGCTTCACATCAACCACATTCCATCAATCAGAGTCACATCAATCACTCCATCAATCAGCAGCACATAAATTTCACACGTTAAATCAGCGGTACATCAATCACACCCCCTCAATCAGCATCACATCAATCACACCCCATCAATCAGAGTAACATAAATCACTCTCCATCAATCAGCTTCACATCAATCACACCCCATCAATGAGCGCCACATCAATCACACCCAACAGTCATTGTCACATTAATCATTCTCCATAAATTAGCATCACCTCAATCACAACCCATTAATCAGAGTATCATTAATCACTCTCCATCAATCAGGGTCACATCAATCACTCCGTCAATCAGCGTCACATAAATCACACCCCATCAATCAGCGTGACATCAATCACACCCTATCATTTAGCGTCACATCAATCACTACCCCATCATTCAGTGTCACAACAATCACACTCCAACAATCACCATCACATCAATCACTAACCATCAACCAGCGTCACATAAATCACTCTCCATCAATCACTCTCCATCAATCAGAGTCACATCAACAACACCCCAAAAATCAGCATCACATTAATCACACTTCATCAACCAGCGTCACATCAATCATTCTCCATCAATCAGAGTCACATCAACAACACCCCAACAATCAGCATCACATCAATCACTCCATCAATCTGCGTCACGTCAAGCGCAACACATCAATCATTGTCACATCAATCACACACCATCAATCAGAGTCATATCAAACATACCCCATCAATCAGCTTCACGTCAGTCAGACCGTATCAATCAGAGTCACATCAACCACACACCATCAACCAGTGTCGCATCAACCACACTCCATCAGTCTGCATCACATCAATGACTCTCCATCAATCAGCGTCACAAAAATCACACCCCATCAATCAGAGTCATATCAAACACACCCCATCAATTAGCATCACATCAATCACACCCCATCAATCAGCTTCACATCCATCAGACCATATCAATCAGAGTCACATCAAACACACAACGTCAACCAGTGTAACATCAATCACACTCCATCAATTAGCATCACATCAATCACACCCCATCAATCAAAGTCATATCAATGACACCCCATCAATCAGCGTCACACCAATCACACCCCATTAATCAGAGTCATTTCAATGACATACCATCAATCAGCGTGACATCAATCACACCCTATCATATAGCGTCACATCAATCACTACCCTATCATTCAGAGTCACAACAATCATATTCCATCAATCACCATAACATCAATCACAAACCATCAACCAGCGTCACATCAATCACTCTCCATCAATTAGAGTCACATCAACCACACCCCAGCAATCAGCATCAAATCAATCACACTTCATCAATCAGCGTCATATCAATCACACCCCATCAATCAGCGTGACATCAATCACACCCTATCATTTAGCGTCACATCAATCACTACCCTATCATTCAGAATCACAACAATCACACTCCATCAATCACCATCACATCAGTCACAATCCATCAACCAGCGTCACATCAATCACTCTCCATCAATCAGAGTCACATCAACAACACCCCAACAATCTGCATCATATCAATCACTCCATCAATCTGCGTCACATCAATCGCACCCCATCAATCATTGTCACATCATTCACACACCATCAATCAGAGTCATATCAAACATACCCCATCAATCAGCTTCACATCAATCAGACCATATCAATCAGAGTCACATCATCCACACACCAACAACCAGTGTCACATCAACCACACTCCATCAATCAGCATCACATCAATCACACTCCATCAATCAGCATCACATCAATCACACTCCATCAATCGGCAACACATCAATCACACTCCATCAATCAGCATCACATCAATCACACCCCATCAATCATCTTCACATCAATCAGAGCATATCAATCAGAATCATATCATACACACCCCATCAAGCAACGTCACATCAATCAGACCCCATCAGTCTGCATCTCATCAATCACACCCCATCAAGCAGTATCACATCAATCATACCCCATCGATCAGAGTCACATTAATTACTCTCCATCAATCAGAGTCACATCAATCACACCCCAACAATCAGCATCTCATCAATCACACTTCATCAATCAGCGTCATATGAATCACACCCCATCAATCAGAATCATATCAATCACACCCCATCAGTCAGCGTGACATCAATCACACCATATCATTTAGCGTCCCATCAATCACTACCCTGTCATTCAGAGTCAAAACAATCACACTCCATCAATCACCATCACATCAATCACAAACCATCAACCAGCGTCACATCAATCACTCTCCATCAATCAGAGTCACATCAACAATACACCAACAATCAGCATCACATTAATCACACTTCATCAACCAGCGTCACATCAATCATTCGCCATCAATCAGAGTCACATCAACAACACCCCAACAATCAGCATCACATCAATCACTCCATCAATCTGCGTCACATCAATCGCACCCCAGCAATCATTGTCACATCAATCACACACCATCAATCAGAGTCATATCAAACATACCCCATCAATCAGCTTCACATCAGTCAGACCATATCAATCAGAGTCACATCAACCACATTCCATCAATCAGCATCACAAAAATCACACCCCATGAATCAGCGTCAAATCAATCGCACCCCATCAATCTGCATCACATCAATCACACCCCATCAATCAGCTTAACATCAATCACTCTCCGTCAATCAGCATTATATCAATCACACCCAACAGTCAGTGTCACGTTACTCACTCTCCATTAATCAGTGTCACATCAATCACACCCCATCAATCAGCGTCAAATCAATCACACGCCATCAATCAGTCTCACATCAATCACACCCCATCAATCAGCTAAGCATCAATCACACTGATCAGTGTCACATCAATCACACCCAACAGTCATTGTCACATCAATCACTCTCCATTAATCAGCGTCACATCAATCACACTCCATTAATCAGCGTCACATCAATCACACCCAACAGTCATTTTCACATCAATCACTCTCCATTAATCAGCGTCACATCAATCACACCCATCAATCAGCTTCACATCGATCACACGCCATCAATAAGAGTCACATTAATCACTCTCCAACCATCAGCTTCACATCAATCACTCCATTAATCAGCATCACATAAATTGCACACGTTAAATCAGCGTCACATCAATCACACCCCCTCAATCAGCATCACATCAATCACACCCCATCAATCAGAGTAACATAAATCACTCTCCATCAATCAGGGTCACATCAATCACTCCATCAATCAGCGTCAGCCAAATCACACACCATCAATCAGCTTCACATCAACCACATTCCATCAATCTGAGTCACATTAATCACTCTCCATCAGTCAGCATCACATCAATCACACCCCATCAATCAGAGTAACATAAATCACTCTCCATCAATCAGGGTCACATCAATCACTCCATCAATCAGCGTCAGCCAAATCACACACCATCAATCAGCTTCACATCAACCACATTCCATCAATCTCAGTCACATTAATCACTCTCCATCAATCAGCTTCACATCAATCACACCCCATCAATCAGCGTCACATCAATCACACCACATCAATCAGTGTCACATCAATCACACGGATAAATTAGCATCACATCAATCACAACCCATCAATCAGAGTAACATTAATCACTCTCCATCAATCAGGGTCACATCAATCACTCCGTTAATCAGCGTCACATAAATCACACCCCATCAATCAGCGTAATATCTATCATACCCTATCATTTAGCGTCACATCAATCACTACCCTATCATTCCGTGTCACAACAATCACACTCCATCAATCACCATCACATCAATCACAAACCACCAACCAGCGTCACATCAATCAGACCATATCAATCAGAGTCACATCAAACACACAACGTCAACCAGTGTAACATCAATCACACTCCATCAATCAGCATCACATCAATCACACCCCATCAATCAGAGTCATATCAATCACACCCCATCAATCAGCGTCACACCAATCACACTCCATTAATCAGAGTCATTTCAATGACACCCCATCAATCAGCGTGACATCAATCACACCCTATCATATAGCGTCACATCAATCACTACCCTATCATTCAGAGTCACAACAATCATATTCCATCAATCACCATAACATCAATCACAAACCATCAACCAGCATCACATCAATCACTCTACATCAATCAGAGTCACATCAACCACACCCCATCAATCAGCATCACATCAATCACACCCCATCAATCAGAGTCATATCAATCACACCCCATCAATCAGCGTCACACCAATCACACTCCATTAATCAGAGTCATTTCAATGACACCCCATCAATCAGCGTGACATCAATCACACCCTATCATATAGCGTCACATCAATCACTACCCTATCATTCAGAGTCACAACAATCACACTCCATCAATCACCATAACATCAATCACAAACCATCAACCAGCATCACATCAATCACTCTACATCAATCAGAGTCACATCAACCACACCCCTTCAATCAGCATCACATCAATCACACTTTATCAATCAGCGTCATATCAATCACACCCCATCAATCAGCGTGACATCAATCACACCCTATCATTTAGCGTCACATCAATCACTACCCTATCATTCAGAATCACAACAATCACACTCCATCAATCAGCATCACATCAATCACAAACCATCAACCAGCGTCACATCAATCACTCTCCGTCAATCAGAGTCACATCAACAAGACCCCAACAATCAGCATCACATTAATCACACTTCATCAACCAGCGTCACATCAATCACTCTCCATCAATCAGAGTCACATCAACAACACCCCAACAATCAGCATCACATCAATCACTCCATCAATCTGCGTCACATCAATCGCACCCCATCAATCATTGTCACATCAATCACACACCATCAATCAGAGTCATATCAAACATACCCCATCATTCAGCTTCACATCAATCAGACCATATCAATCAGAGTCACATCATCCACACACCAACAACCAGTGTCACATCAACCACACTCCATCAATCAGCATCACATCAATCACACTCCATCAATCAGCATCACATCAATCACACTCCATCAATCGGTATCACATCAATCATACTTCATCAATCCGCATCACATCAATCACACTCCATCAATCAGCATCACATCAATCACTCTTCATCAATCAGCGTCACAAAAATCACACCCCATCAATCAGAGTCATATCAAACACACCCCTTCAATTAGCATCACATCAATCACACCCCATCAATCAGCTTCACATCAATCAGACCATATCAATCAGAGTCACATCAACCACACAACGTCAACCAGTGTAACATAAATCACACTCCATCAATCAGCATCACATGAATCACACCCCATCAATCAGAGTAATTTCAATCACAACCCATCAATCAGCGTGACATCAATCACACCCTATCAGTTAGCGTCACATCAATCACTACCCTATCATTCAGAATCACAACAATCACACTCCATCAATCACCATCACGTCAATCACAAACCATCAACCAGCGTCACATCAATCACTCTCCATCAATCAGAGTCACATCAACAACACCCCAACAATCAGCATCACATTAATCACACTTCATCAACCAGCGTCACATCAATCACTCTCCATCAATCAGAGTCACATCAACAACACCCCAACAATCAGCATCATATCAATCACTCCATCAATCTGCATCACATCAATCGCACCCCATTAATCATTGTCACATCAATCACACACCATCAATCAGAGTCATATCAAACACACCCCATCAATCAGCTTCACATCAATCACACTCCATTAATCAGCGTCACATTAATCAATCTCCATCAATCAGCGTCACATCAATCACACTCCATCAATCAGCATCACATCAATCACACTCCATTAATCATCTTCACATCAATCAGACCATATCAATCAGAGTCATATCATACACACCCCATCAAGCAACGTCACATCAATCACACCCTATCAATCTGCATCTCATCAGTCACACCCCATCAAGCAGTGTCACATCAATCACACCCCATCGATCAGAGTCACATTAGTCACTCTCCATCAATCAGGGTCACATCAATCAATCTCCATCAATCAGCTTCACATCAATCATACTCCATCAATCAGCGTCACATCCATCACACCCCATCAATCAGCATCATATCGAACCCAGCCACCAATCAACGATCACACCCCATCGATCAGAGTCACATCAATCACATTGCATCAATCAGCGTCACATCAATTACACCTAATCAGTCAGCTTAACATCAGTCTCATCCGATCAACCAGCGTCTCATCAATCACACCCTATCAATCAGAATTACATCAGCCAAACTCCATCAATCAGATTCACGTCAATCACACCTCATCAATTAGAGTCACATTAATCACTCTCCATCAATCAGGGTCACATCAATTACTCCATCAATCAGATTCACATCAATCATACCCCATCAATCAGCGTTACATCAATCACCCCACATCAATCAGCGTCACATCAATCACACTCCATTAATCAGCGTCACATTAATAACTCTCCATCAATCAACGTCACAAAAATCACACTCCATCAATCAGCTTCACATCAATCAGACCATATCAATCAGTCATATCATACACACCCATCAATCAGCGTCACATTAATCACACCCCATCAATCAGCATCACATCAATCAGACCATATCAATCAGAGTCACATCAATCACACCCCATCAATCAGCGTCACATCAATCAGACCCCATCAATCAGCATCACATCAATCACACACCATCAATCAGAGTCACATCAAGCACAATCCATCAAACAGGGTCACATCAATCACTCCATCAATCAGCGTCACATAAATCACCACCATAAATCAGCTTCACATCAATCACTCTCCATCAATCAGCATCACAAAAATCACACCCCGTCAATCAGCTTCACATCAATCACACCCCATCAATCAGAGTCACACTAATCACTCTCCATCAATCACCCCATCAATCAGCGTCACCTCAATCACACCCCATCAATCAGCATCATATCGATCCCACCCACCAATCAGGTTCACATCGATCACACCCCATCCATCAGAGTCACATGAATCACACTCCATCAACCAGATTCACATCAATCACATCCCATCAATCGGAGTCACATTAATCACTCTCCATGAATCAGGGTTACATCAATCACTCCATCAATCAGCGTCACATAAATCACACCCCATCAATCAGCTTCACATCAATCAGACCATATCAATCAAAGTCACATCAACAACACCCAACAATCAGCGTCACATCAATCACACCCCATCAATCAGCGTCACATCAATCACTCCATCAATCTGCGTCACATCAATCGCACCCCATCAATCATTGTCGCATCAATCACACACCATCAGTCAGAGTCATATCAAACATACCCCATCAATCAGCTTCAAATCAATCACACCCCATCAATCAACGTCACATCAATCAGACCATATCAATCAGAATCATATCAATCACACTCCATCAATCTGCGTCACATCAATCGCACCCCATCAATCATTGTCGCATCAATCACACACCATCAGTCAGAGTCATATCAAACATACCCCATCAACCAGTGTCACATCAATCACACTCCATCAATCAGAGTCATATCAATCACACCCGATCAATCAGTGTCACATCAATCACACCCTATCATTTAGCGTCACATCAATCACGACCCTATCAATCAGAGTTACAACAATCACACTCCATCAATTACCGTCACATCCATCACAACCCATCAACCAGCGTCACATCAATCACACCCCATCAATCAGAGTCATATCAACCACACCCCAACAATCGGCATTACATAAATCACACTTCAACAATCAGCGTTACATCAATCACTTTCCATCAAACAGGGTCACATCAATCACTCCATCAATCAGCGTCACATCAATCGCACCCGATAAATCAGTGTCCCATCAATCAAACCCCATCAATCAGAGTCACATCAATCACAATGCATCATACAGGGTCGCATCAATCACTCCATCAATCAGCGTCACATAAATCGCACACCATATATCAGCTTCACATCAATCATACTCCATCAGTCAGCGTCACATCAATCACTCTCCATCAATCAGCATCACAAAAACCACGCCACAACAATCAGCATCACATCAATCACACCCCATCATTAAGAGTCACATCAATCACACCCCATCAATCAGCGTCACATTAATCACACCCCATCAATCAGCATCACATCAATCAAACCCCAACAATCAGCTTCACATCAATCAGACCATATCAATCAGAGTCATATCAACCACACAACATCAACCATTGTCACATCAATCACACCCCATCAATCAGAGTCACATCAATCACACCCCATCAATCAGCGTCACATCAATCACACCCCATCAATCAGCTTCACATCAATCACACCCCATCAATCAGCTTCACATCAATCAGACCATATCAATCAGAGTCATATCAACCACACAACATCAACCAGTGTCACATCAATCACACTCCATCATTCAGAGTCACATCAATCACACCCCATCAATCAGCTTCACATCAATCAGACCATATCAATCAGAGTCATATCAACCACACAACGTCAACCAGTGTCACATCAATCACACTCCATCAATCAGCATCACATAAATCACACTTCATCAATCAGCGGTACATCAATCACTCTCCGTCAATCATAGTCACATCAACCGCACCTGATCAATCAGAGTTACCTCAAACACACCCCATCAATCAGATCATATCAACCACACGCCACCAATCATCATCACCTCAATCACACCCAACAATCATAATCATTTGAACCACGCCCCATCAATCAGCATCACAGCAATCACATCCCATCAATCTGCATCACGTCAATCACACCACATCGATCAGAGTCACATTAATCACTCCCCATCAATCAGGGTCACATCAATCACTCTCCATCAATCAGCGACACATCAATCACACCTCATCAATCAGATTCATATCGATCCCACCCACCAATCAGCTTCACATCGATCACACCCCATCGACCAGAGTCACATCAATCACATTGCATCAATCAGCGTTACATCTACCACACTCCATCAATCGGATTCACGTCAATCACACACCATCAATCAGCTTCACATCAATCAGACCTTATTAATCAGAGTCACATTAATCACTCTCCATCAATCAGGGTCACATCAATCACTCCATCAATCAGCATCACATAAATCGCACACCATCAATCAGCTTCACATCAATCACAAAACTTCAATCAGAGTCACATCAGTCACAACCCATCAATGAGCATCACATCAATCACAATCCATCAATCAGGGTCACATCAATCATCCCATCAGTCAGCGTCACGTCAATCACTCTCCATCAATCAGAGTCACGTTAATCACTCTCCATCAATCGGGGTCTCACAAATTACCCCATCAATCAACGTCACGTCAATCACTCTCCATCAATCAGAGTCACATTAATCACCCCCCCATCAATCAGCGTCACATCAATCACTCTCCATCAATCAGAGTCACATTAATCACCTCCCATCAATCAGCGTCACTCAAATCACACATCATCAATCAGCATCATATCATTCACACCCCATCAATCAGCATCATATCGATCCCACCCACCAATCAGGTTCACATCGATTACACCCCATCCATCAGAGTCACATGAATCACACTCCATCAATCAGATTCACATCAACAACACCCCATCAATCAGAGTAACATTAATCACTCTCCGTCAATCATGGTCACATCAATCACTCCATCAATCAGCGTCACCCAAACCACACACCATCAATCAGAGTCACATCAATCACTCTCCATCAATCAGATTCACATCAATCACACCGCATCAATCAGAGTCACATTAATCACTCTCCATAAATCAGGGTCACATCAATCACTCCATCAATCAGCGTCACATAAATCGCACACCTTCAATCAGCTTCACATCAATCAGACCATATCAATCAGAGTCACATCAACCATACACCATCAACCAGTGTCACATCAACCCCACCACATCAATCAGCATCACGTCAATCACACCTCATCATTCAGTGTCACATCATTCACGCCCCATCAATCAGCATCATATTGATCCCACCCAACAATCAGCTTCACAACGATCACACCCCATCGATCAGAGTCACATCAATCATGCCCCATCAATCAGCATCACATCAATCATACCCAACAGTCAGTGTCACATCAATCACATCCCATCAGCTAGCGTCACATCAATCTCACTGATCAGTGTCACATCGATCACACCCCGTCAATCAAAGTCATATCAATCACACCCCATCCATCACACAACATCAACCAGTTTCACATCAATCACTATCCATCAATCAGATTCACGTCAATCACACTCCTCCAATCAGCATCACATCAATCACACCCCATCAATCAGCGTCACATAAATGGCACACCATAAATCAGCTTCACATCAATCACACTTCTTCAATCAGCGTCACATAAATCACACCCCATCATTCAGTGTCCCATAAATAGCACCCCATCAATGAGCGTCACATCAATCACACCCCATCAATCAGCATCACATAAATCATTCCCCATCAATCAGAGTCAAATCAGTCACACCGCATCAATCAGCATCACATCAATCACACCCCATCAATCAGCGTCACATCAATCACACGCCATCAATCAGAGTCAAATCAGTCACACCCCATCAATCAGCGTCACATCAATCACACTCCATCAATCAGAGTCAAATCAGTCACACCCCATCAATCAGCATCATATCAATCACACCCCATCAATCAGCGTCACATCAATCACACATCATCAACCAGTGTCACATCAATCACTGACCATAAATCAGCGTCACATCAAATACACTCCATCAATCAGAGTCAAATCAGTCACACCCTATCAATCAGCGTCACATCAATCACACTCCATCAATCAGAGTCAAATCAGTCACACCCCATCAATCAGCGTCACATAAATCGCACACCATAAATCAGCTTCACATCAATCACACTCCTTCAATCAGCTTCACATCTGTCAAACCCCATCAATCAACATCACATCAATCACACCCATTCAATCAGCTTCACATCAATCACACCCCATCAATCAGAGTCAAATCAGTCACACCCCATCAATCAGCGTCACATAAATCGCACACCATAAATCAGCTTCACATCAATCACTCTCCGTCAATCAGTGTCACATCAATCACACCATATCATTCAGCGTCACATCAATCACTCTCCATCAATCAGAGTCACATCAGTCACACCCCATCATTCAGCCTCACATCAATCACACCCAACAATCAGTGTCACATCAATCACCCTCCATCAATCAGCTTCACATCAGTCACACTCCATCAATCCACGTCACTTCAATCAAAATCCATCAACCAGCGTCACTTCAATCAAAATCCATCAATCAGAGTCTAAACAGTCACACCCTATCAATCAGCGTCACATCAATCACACCCCATCAATCAGCGTCACATCAATCACACCCGATCAATCAGCGTCACATCAATCACACCCCATCAATCAGCGTCAAATCAATCACACCCCATCAATCAGCGTCACATCAATCACACCCGATCAATCAGCATCACATCAATCACATCCCATCAATCAGATTGACGTCAATCACACCCCATCGATCAGAGTTATATTAATCACTCTCCATCAATCAGTGTCACGTAAATCACTCCGTCAATCAGCGTCACATAAATCGCACTCCATCAATCAGCGTCACATCAATCACACCCCATCAATCAGCATCATGTCGATCCAACCCACCAATCAGCTTCACATCGATCACACCCCATCAATCAGCGTCACATCAATCACACAACATCCACCAGCGTCACGTCAATCACACTCCATCAATCAGCTTCACATCAATCAGACCGCATCAATCAGCTTCACATCAATCAGACCATAGCAATCAGAGTCATATCAATCACACTCCATCAATCATCATCACATCAATCACACCCCATCAATCAGAGTCACATCAATCACACCCCATCAATCAATTTCATATCAATCACACCCCATCAATCACACAACATCAACGAGTTTCACATCAATCACACTCCTTCAATCAGCGTCACATAAATCACACCCCATCATTCAGTGTCACATAAATCGCGCCCCATCAATCAGCGTCACATTAACCACACCCCATCAATCAGCGTCACATAAATAATTCCCCATCAGAGTCAAATCAGTCACACCCCATCATTCAGTGTCACATAAATCGCGCCCCATCAATAAGCGTCACATGAAACACACCCCATCGATCAGCTTCACATCAACCACACCCCATCAATCAGCATAACGTCAATCACACCCCATCATTCAGCGTCACATCAATCACTCTCCATCAATCAGTCACATCAATGACACCCAACAATCAGTGTCACATCAACCACCCTCCATCAATCAGCTTAACGTCAATCACACCCCATCATTCAGCCTCACATCAATCAGACTCATATCAACCACACCTCATCAATTAGTGTCACATCAATCACACCGCACCATTCATCATCACATCATTCACCCCCCATCAATCAGTGTCACATTAATCATTCTCCATCAATCGGGGACACATCAATAACTCCATCAATCAGCGTCACATAAATCACACAACATCATCCAGTGTCACATCAATCACACTCCATCAATCCACGTCACATCAATCACACCCCATCAATCAGCGTCACATCAATCACACCCCATCAATCACACAACATCAACGAGTTTCACATCAATCACTCTCCATCAATCAGCTTCACATCAATCACATCCCTTCAATCAGAGTCACATTAATCACACGCCATCAATCAGATTCACATTAATCACTCTCCATCAATCATGGTCACATCAATCACTCCTTCAATCAGCTTCACATAAATCACACCCCATCATTCAGTGTCACATAAATTGCGCCCCATCAATCAACGTCGCATAAATCGCACACCATCAATCCACGTCACTTCAATCACGCCCCATCAATCAGAGTCACATCAATCACACCCCATCAATCAGCGTCACATCAATCACTCTCCATCAATTAGAGTCACATCAATCACTCTCCATCAATCAGAGTCACATCAACCACACCCCATCAATCAGCGTCACATCAATCACACCCCATCAATCAGCGTCACATCAATCACACACCATCAATCAGCATCACATCAATCGCACCCCATCAATCAGCGTCACATCAATCACACCCCATCGATCAGAGTCACATCAATCATACTCCATCAATCAGCATCACATCAATTACACTCCATCAAGCAGAGTCATATCAATCACACACCATCAATCAGCGTCACATCAATCACACCCCATCAATCAGCGTCACATCAAACACCCCCCCATCAGTCAACGTCACATCAATCTCACTGATCAGTGTCACATCAATCACACCCCATCAGTCAAAGTCATATCAATCACACCCCATCAATCACACAACATCAACCAGTTTCACATCAATCACTCTCCATCAATCAGCGTCACATAAATCACAACCCATCATTCAGCGTCACATCAATCACACCCCATCATTCAGTGTCAGAAAAATCGCACCCCATCAATCAGCGTCACATCAATCACATCCCATCATTCGGCATCACATAAATCATTCCCCATCAATCAGAGTCAAATCAGTCACACCCCATCAAGCAGCATCACATCAATCACACTCCATCAATCAGCGCAACATCAATCACACACCATAAATCAGCTTCACATCAATCACACTCCTTCAATCAACATCACATCAATCACATCCCATCATTCAGCATCACATTAATTACTCTCCATCAATCAGAGTCACATCAGTCACACCCCATCAATCAGCTTCACATCAATCACTCTCCGTCAATCAGCATCACATCAATCACACCCAACAACCAGTGTCACATCAATCACTCTCCATCAATCAGCGTAACGTCAATCACACCCCATCAATCAGTGTCACATCAATCACACCCCATCAATCAGTGTCACATCAATCACACAGATAAATCAGTATCACATCAATCACTCTCCATCAATCAGCATCACATCAACCACACCCCATCAATCAGCAGCATATCAATCACATCCCATCAATCAGATTCACGTCAATCACACTCCATCAATCAGAGTCATATTAATCACTCTCCATCAATCAGCTTCACATCAACCACACACCATCAATCATCTTCACATCAATCTTACCCCATCAATCAGCGTCAAATCAATCACACCCCATCAATCAGCGTCAAATCACTCACACCCCATCAGCATCACATCAATCACACCCGATTAATCAGCATCACATCAATCACATCCCATCAATCAGCTTCACGTCAATCACACCCCATCAATCAGCATCATGTCGATCCCACCCACCAATCAGCTTCACATCGATCACACCCTATTGATCAGAGTCACATCAATCACACCCCATCAATCAGCATCACATCAATCACTCTCCATCAATCAGCGTCACATCAATCACACCCATCAATCATCTTCACATCAATCATACCCCATCAATCAGCGTCAAATCAATCACACCCCATCAATCAGCGTCAAATCAATCACACCCCATCAATCAGCATCACATCAATCACACCCGATTAATCAGCATCACATCAATCACATCCCATCAATCAGCTTCACGTCAATCACACCCCATCAATCAGCATCATGTCGATCCCACCCACCAATCAGCTTCACATCGATCACACCCTATTGATCAGAGTCACATCAATCACACCCATCAATCATCTTCACATCAAACATACCCCATCAATCAGCGTCAAATCAATCACACCCCATCAATCGGCGTCAAATCAATCACACCCCATCAATCAGCGTCACATCAATCACACCCGATTAATCAGCATCACATCAATCACATCCCATCAAACAGATTGATGTCAATCACACCCCATCGAACAGAGTTATGTTAATCACTCTCCATCAATCAGGATCACGTAAATCACTCCATCAATCAGCGTCACATAAATCTCACACCATCAATCTGCATCACATCAATCACACCCTATCAATCAGCGTCACATCAATCACACCCCATCAATCAGCATCACATCAATCACACCCATTATATGGGTGTCACATCAATAACATTCCATCAATCAGATTCACGTCAATCACACTCCATCAAGAAGCGTCACGTCAGTCACGCCCCCATCAATCAGCATCATATTGATCCCACCCACCAATCAGCTTCACAACGATCACACCCCATCGATCAGAGTCACATCAATCATATTCCATCAATCAGCATCACATCAATTACACTCCATCAAGCAGAGTCATATCAATCACACACTATCAATCAGCGTCACATCAAACACCCCCCATCAGTCAGCGTCACATCAATCTCACTGATCAGTGTCACATCAATCACACCCCATCAATCAAAGTCATATCATTCACACCCCATCAATCACACAACATCAACCAGTTTCACATCAATCACTCTCCATCAATCAGCGTCACATAAATCGCACACCATAAATCAGCTTCACATCAATCACACTCCTTCAATCAGCGTCACATAAATCACACCCCATCATTCAGCTTCACATAAATCGCATCCCATCAATCAGCGTCACATCAATCTCACCCCATCATTCAGTGTCACATAAATTGCACCCCATCAATCAGCGTCACATCAATCACACCCCATCAATCAGCGTCACATCAATCACACCCCATCAATCAGCGTCACATCAATCACACTCCATAAATCAGCTTCACATCAATCACAGTCCTTCAATCAGCTTCACATCAATCACACCCCATCAATCAACATCACATCAATCACATCCCATCATTCAGCATCACATCAATCACTCTCCATCAATCAGAGTCACATCAGTCACACCCCATCAATCAGCTTCACATCAATCACTCTCCGTCAATCAGCGTCACACCAATCACACCCAACAACCAGTGTCACATCAATCACCCTCCATCAATCTGCGTAACGTCAATCACACCCCATCACTCAGCATCACATCAATCACCCCCCATCAATCAGTGTCCTCTCAATCACACAGATAAATCAGTGTCACATCAATCACTCTACACCAATCAGCATCACATCAATCACACCCCATTAATCAGAGTCATATCAATCACACAACATCAACCAGTATCACAACAATCACTCTCCATCAATCAGACTCACATCAATCACAATCGATCAATCAGAGACATACCAAAGACACACCATCAATCAGAGTCACATCATCACACCCTATCATTTAGCATCACATCAATCACTTCCCTATCAATCAGCTTCACATCAGTCACACTCCATCAATCAGAGTCACTTCAATCAAAATCCATCAACCAGCGTCACATCAATCACTCTCCATTAAACAGGGTCACTTCAATCACTCTCCATCAACCAGAGTCTAAACAGTCACACCCCATCAATCAGCGTCAAATCAATCACACCCCATCAATCGGCGTCACATCAATCAGACCTCATCAATCAGCATCACATCAATCACACCCCATCAATCAGTCACATCAATCACCCCCCTTCAATCAGTGTCACATCAATCACACACCATCAATCTGCGACACATCAATGACACCCACCAATCAGCTTCACATCGATCAAACACATCGATCAGAGTCACATCAATCACATTGCATCAATCAGCGTCATGTCAATCACACCTGATCATTCAGCATCACATCAATCACCCCCCATCAATCAGAGTCACATCAACCACGCACCATCAATCAGCGCCACATCAATCATACTCCATCAAACGGCACCACATCAATCACACCCCATCAATCAGAGTCATATAAATCGCATCCCATCAATCAGCGCAGCTCAATAACACCCCATCAATCAGCGTCACATAAATCATACCCCATCAATCAGAGTCAAATCAATCACTCCCCATCAATCAGCGTCACGTTAATTACACCCAACAGTCATTGTCACATTAATCACTCTCCATCAATCAGTGTCACATCAATCACACTCCATCAATCAGCTTCACATCAATCAGACCTTATCAATCAGAACCATATCAATCACATTCCATCAAGCAGCGTGACATCATACACATCCCATCAATCAATGTCACATTAATCACACCCACCAATCAGCTTCACATTAATTAAGCCCATTGATCAGAGTTATATCAATCACATTAAATCAATGAGCATGACGTCAATCACATTCCATCAATTAGCATCACATCAATCATACCCCTTCAATCAGGGTCACATCAATCACTCCCCATCAATCAGCATCAAATCAATCACATTCCATCAATCAGCGTCACATCAATCACTCTCCATCAATCAGCGTCGCATCAATCACACCCCATCAATTAGCTTCACATAAATCAGACCTTATCAATCAGAACCATATCAATCACATTCCATCAAGCAGCGTGACATCATACACACCCCATCAATCAACGTCACATTAATCACACCCACCAGTCAGCTTCCCATTAATTACCTCCATTGATCACAGTCATATCAATCACATTACATCAATGAGCATGACATCAATCACATTCCATCAATCAGCACCACATCAATCACACCTAATCAATCAGGGTCACATCAATCACTCTCCATCAGTCAGCGTCGCATCAATCACACCCCATCAATCAGCTTCACATCAATCAGACCTTATCAATCAGAATCATATAAATCACATTCTATCAATCAGCGTGACATCATACTCACCCCATCAATCACCGACACATCAATCACACCCCATCAATCAGCGGCACATCAATCGCTCTCCATCACTCAGGGTAACGTCAATCACTTTCCATTAATCAGCGTAACATCAACCACACCCCATCAATCACACCACAATGAGTGGCACATCAATCATGTCCCATGAATTAGACCACATCATACACGCCCCATCAATCAGAATCACATCACACATTCCCTATCAGAGAAAAATCAATCACACCCCAATCAAAGTTAAATCAATACAATCGCACAGTCATATTACTCATGCCCCCTCAATCACAGTCACATCACTCACACCCGATCAACCACAGTCACGTCGCTCATCATCCGCCCTCACATCACTGACGCCCTATCAACGACAGTCTCATCACTCACGCTCCATCCATCAGCATCGCATCAATCACAGCCCATCAATCAGCTTCACATCAATCACTCTCCATCAATCAGCTTCACATCAATCACAGACCATCAATCAGCTTCACATCAATCACTCTCCATCAATCAGCTTCACATCAATCACACCCCATCAATCAGATTCACATCAATCAGTCTCCATCAATTAGCTTCACATCAATCACACCCCATCAATCAGCTTCACATCAATCACAGCCCATCAATCAGATTCACATCAATCAGTCTCCATCAATTAGCTTCACATCAATCACTCTCCATCAATCAGCTTCACATCAATCACACCCCATCAATCAGATTCACATCAATCAGTCTCCATCAATTAGCTTCACATCAATCACACCCCATCAATCAGCTTCACATCAATCACAGCCCATCAATCAGATTCACATCAATCAGTCTCCATCAATTAGCTTCACATCAATCACACCCCATCAATCAGCGTCACATCAATCACTCTCCATCAATCAGCGTCACATCAATCACTCTCCATCAATCAGCGTCGCATCAATCACACCCCATCAATTAGCTTCACATAAATCAGACCTTATCAATCAGACCCATATCAATCACATTCCATCAAGCAGCGTGACATCATACACACCCCATCAATCAACGTCACATTAATCACACTCACCAATCAGCTTCCCATTAATTACGCCCATTGATTACAGTCATATCAATCACATTACATCAATGAGCATGACATCAATCACATTCCATCAATCAGCACCACATCAATCACACCTAATCAATCAGGGTCACATCAATCACTCTCCATCAATCAGCGTCGCATCAATCACACCCCATCAATCAGTGTCACATCAATCACTATCCATCAATCAGGGTAACATCAATCACACCCAACAAACAGTGTGACATTAATCACGCAACATCAATCAGCATCACCTCAATCACACCCCATCAAACAGCGTCACATCAATCACTCTCCGTCAATCAGCGTCACATCAATCACACCCATCAATCAGCTTCACAGCAATCACACCCATCAATCAGCTTCACATCAATCACTCTCCGTCAATCAGATTCACATCAATCACACTCCATCAATCAGCTTCACATCGATCACTCCCATCAATAAGCGTCCCATCAATCAGACAACATCAACCAGTGTCGCATCAATCACTCTCCATCAATCAGCGTCACATCAATCACACCCCATCAATCAACTACACATCAATCAGACCATAACAATCAGAGTCATATCAATCACACAACATCAACCAGTGTCACATCAATCACACCCCATCAATCAGAGTCACGTCAATCACACCCCATCAATCAATTTCATATCAATCACACCCCATCAATCACACAACATCAACGAGTTTCACATCAATCACTCTCCATCAATCAGATTCACGTCAATCACACTCCATCAATCAGCATCACATCAATCACACCCCTTCAATCAGAGTCAGATTAACCACTCTCCATCAGTCATGGTCACATCAATCACTCCATCAATGAGCGTCACATAAATCGCACACCACCAATCAGGTTCACATCGATTACACTCCATCCATCAAAGTCACATGAATCACACTCCATCAATCAGATTCACATCAATCACACCCCATAAATCAGTGTCACATTAATCACTATCCATCAATCAGGGTCACATCAATCACTCCATCAATCAGCGTCACATAAAGCGCACCCCATCAATCAGCTTCACATGAATCACACTCCATCAATCAGCGTCACATCAACCACACCCCATCAATCAGCGTCACATAAATAATTCCCCATCAATCAGAATCAAATCAGTCACACCCCATCATTCAGCGTCACATCACTCACTCTCCATCAATCAGAGTCACATCAATGACACCCAACAATCAGTGTCACATCAATCACCCTCCATCAATCAGCGTCACATGAAACACACCCTATCAATCAGCTTCACATCAATCACACCCCATCAATCAACATCACATCAATCACACCCCATCAATCAGCATAACGTCAATCACACCCCATCATTCAGCGTCACATCAATCAGTCTCCATCAATCGGAGTCACATCAATGACACCCAACAATCAGCGTAACGTCAATCACACCCCATCATTCATCCTCATATCAATCAGACCTCATCAATCAGCATCACATCAATCAGCCCCATCAATCAGTGTCACATCAATCACACTGATAAATCAGTGTCACATCAATCACTCTCCATCAATCAGCATAACATCAATCACACCCTATTAATCAGAGTCATATCAATCACACAACATCAACCAGTGTCACATCATTCACTCTCCATCAATCAGACTCATATCATTCACTCTCCATATATCAGAGACATATCAAAGACACACCATCAATCAGAGTCACATCAATCACACCCTACCATTTAGCGTCACATCAATCACTACCCCATCAATCAGTGTCACATCAATCACACCCTATTAATCAGAGTCATATCAATCACACAACATCAACCAGTGTCACATCATTCACTCTCCATCAATCAGACTCATATCATTCACTCTCCATATATCAGAGACATATCAAAGACACACCATCAATCAGAGTCACATCAATCACACCCTACCATTTAGCGTCACATCAATTACTACCCCATCAATCAGTGTCACATCAATCACACTCCATCAGTCAGAGTCACATCAATCACACCCCATCAATCAGCGACACATCAATCACTATCCATCAATCAGCATCACATCAATCACACCCCATCAATCAGACTCATATCAAGCACACCCAACAATCAGTGTCACATCTATCACACTCCATCAATCAGCGTCACATCAATCACTATCCATCAATCAGCATCACATCAATCACACCACATCAATCAAACGTCACATCAATCACACTCCATCAATCAGCGTCACATCAATCACATCCCATCAATCAGCGTCACATCAATCACATCACATCAACGTCACATCAATCACACCCCATCCATCAACGTCACATCAATCACACCCCATCAATCAGCGTCACATCAATCACACTCCATCAATCAGCGTCACATCAATCACACTCCATCAATCAGCGTCACATCAATCACATCACATCAACGTCACATCAATCACACCCCATCCATCAACGTCACATCAATCACATCCCATCAATCATCGTCACATCAATCACACCACATCAACGTCACATCAATCACACCCCATCAATCAGCGTCACATCAATCACACCCCATCCATCAACGTCACATCAATCACACTCCATCAATCAGCGTCACATCAATCACATCCCATCAATCATCGTCACATCAATCACACCACATCAACGTCACATCAATCACACCCCATCCATCAACGTCACATCAATCACACCCCATCAATCAGCGTCACATCAATCACACCCCATCAATCAGCGTCACATCAATCACACTCCATCAATCAGCGTCACATCAATCACATCCCATCAATCATCGTCACATCAATCACACCACATCAACGTCACATCAATCACACCCCATCCATCAACGTCACATCAATCACACTCCATCAGTCAGCGTCATATCAATCACACCCCATCAATCAGCTTCACAACAATCACACCCCATCAATCAGCATCACAACAATCACACCCCACCAATCAGCTTCACAACAATCACACCCCACCAATCAGCTTCACAACAATCACACCCCATCAGTCAGCGTCATATCAATCACACCCCATCAATCAGCTTCACAACAATCACACCCCATCAATCAGCATCACAACAATCACACCCCACCAATCAGCTTCACAACAATCACACCCCATCAATCAGCTTCACATCAATCACTCTCTGTCAATCAGCGTCACATCAATCACACCCATCAATCAGCTTCACAACAATCACACCCCATCAATCAGCTTCACATCAATCACTCTCCGTCAATCAGCGTCAAAGCAATCACACCCCATCAATCAGTGTCACATCATTCACCCACCATCCATCAGCGTCACGTCAATCACGCCGCATCAATCACAGTCACATCACTCACACCCCATCCATCACAGTCACATTGCTCACGCCCCCTCAATCAGATTGGAGATGGTGGTGTAGTTGCAATATCTCTGGACTTGTGATCCTGACGTTCAGGCTAATGCTTGGAGACTCGGGTTCAAATCCCACCAGGATTGCTAGTGGAATTTAAAGCCAATGAATTTGATCTTGGGTTCACTACTAAATCTGCTGTCCCCACCTGGCCTGGCCTATGTGTGACTCCACAGCAATGTGGTTGACTCTTAACTGTGTTCCAAAATGGCCTGAGTACAATCAGGCGTGGCCACCACCATGAATAATGGAGAAGATGGTGGCGATCTGCCTTTTTGAACCACAGATATAAATATTGAAATGTCTGTAACAGAGGCGAGTGTTTTAATGAGTGAAATGCTGTGTGAATACTGGGCTGTGGGGTTTGATGGACTTTCACTCTTGGGCCCACTTTCTGGGTCAATTCATCCACTTCTATCGTCAAACTTCTTTTACAGCGAATTTCTCAATCTCTTGTCTGCAT
This sequence comes from Cetorhinus maximus, assembly GCF_964194155.1. Taxonomy (NCBI): domain Eukaryota; kingdom Metazoa; phylum Chordata; class Chondrichthyes; order Lamniformes; family Cetorhinidae; genus Cetorhinus; species Cetorhinus maximus. The sequence continues at coordinate 120,803 of NW_027596187.1, read as the reverse complement.
CTGCGGCATTTAATCAGACACACTTCCAAAATCATTGTAAATACCTTATTTTATTAAATAAAATGTATAATATCCATGTGAAGTAAAGTTAATACCGTTAAATATTCTAAATTAATAAATCTTATTCTTCCTCTTCGCCCTTTCTGTCCAGTGATGAGGAATCGATCCCCACCTCTTCATAATCCTTCTCGAGTGAGGCCATGTCCTCCCGGGCATCCTGGAACTCCCCTTCCTCCAGACCCTCCCCCACGTACCAGTGGACAAAGGCCCGCTTGGCGTACATCTTATCGAATTTGAGGTTCAGGCGGGTCCAAGCCAAGGAAATGGCGGTGGTGTTGCTCAGCATACAGAGGGCCCGCTGCACCTTGGCCAGGTCACCCCCTGGCACCACCGTCGGCGGCTGGTAGTTGATGCCAACCTGTTGGGGAGAAGCAAATTTGTTCAATTTCAGTTACGTACGACGCAGCTTCAAAAATCAGGCCTCGGAGCCGCCCGTTACTTTTCAGGGAGACACATTTCTCAATGTGTTTGTGTCTTTCCCTGTACAAACACCGAGATCTGCTTATTTCCCGGGCTCTTCCCCCATTTCAAAGCTGCAGTTTGTGATGGGGTGGGACTGCATTCAAGAGCAAATTCATTCTTTATCACAGTGACCGGGGAGAGGCCTCGAGTGTCAAGAAGCCTCTTATTAGTTTCAAGGCAGGATTTCTCCTGGAACATTCTGGGCAGCAGTCAATGGGGTGAACTCAAGAGAATTCCACCTCAAGCCTCTCTTTGAGGGTTCCTCTGTCACCAGGAATGGGAAGAGGCTGTTCCATGACTGAGCAGGATTGAATAGAATATTGTTCACATCTGTTATCAGGTTGACACAATCCATGATTCCCTGGACTCTTGGACTGAGCACAAAACCCACACTTACCTTGAACCCAGTCGGGCACCAGTCAACAAACGCGATCGAGCGCTTGCTCTTGATGGTGGCGATGGCGGCGTTGACATCCTTGGGCACCACATCTCCTCGGTACAGCATGCAGCACGCCATGTACTTGCCCTGGCGAGGGTCACACTTCACCAACTGGTTGGCCGGTTCAAAGCAGGCGTTGGTGATCTCCGGCACCGAGAGTTGCTCGTGGTAAGCCTTCTCGGCCGAAATAAGGGGCGCGAAGGTTGCCAGAGGGAAGTGTATGCGGGGATAGGGGACCAGGTTGGTTTGGAACTCAGTCAGGTCCACATTGAGGGCACCATCGAACCGGAGTGAGGCCGTGATGGACGACACTACCTGTCCAATGAGACGGTTGAGGTTGGTGTAGGTTGGTCTCTCAATGTCCAGGTTACGCCGACAGACGTCGTAAATGGCCTCATTGTCCACCATGAAGGAGCAGTCAGAGTGCTCGAGGGTGCAGTGGGTGACCAGCACCGAGTTGTATGGCTCGACCACCGCGGTGGAGATCTGGGGAGCAGGGTAAACGGAAAACTCTAGCTTGGATTTCTTGCCGTAGTCAACGGAGAGTCTCTCCATCAGGAGGGAAGTAAAACCCGAGCCGGTCCCACCCCCAAAACTGTGGAAGATGAGGAACCCCTGCAGTCCTGTGCACAGATCAGCCTGTGGGGGAAAAGCACACACAACACATCAAACAGGCAACAGGCAACGGAATCAATCCTCAAAAAGGACAGTGGAATCGATACACGAGCAAACGTCCTCACGGTCCTTGCTGAGATGGCGCAGTGGGAGCTGGGGAGTTGGAGCAGTGGGAGCCTGGGAGATGCAGCCATGGACATTGTGGAGGAGGGAGTGGGGAACCAGGGTGAAGCAGCTCGGAGAGTATTGATGTGAGAGGCGTGGGGCTGGGAAGAGGGAGCGGGGGACAGTCAGACACCGGGAATTGCCGAGTGCACAGGATGCCAGCAAGGATTTAGAATTCCTTCCAAAAATTCCTTCCTGAATCCCTTGTGTTTCTCCTCGCCAGTAGATTGAGCGGAATACAGAGTTAGAAGCTTGTTCTCGGTCTGGGTGGGGCACTGCTGGAGGACAATCTTCCTCCAGATATGGATCCCATCCGATTGAAATGAGGCGGGTTAGAGAAAGGACAGGAAACATCACATCGCCGAGTCACCGAACAGGGCTACCCATGGGTGCATCTCCCTCACTGGGACCGCAGAGTGATGGAACCACCCAGAATCTCTGTCCTGGCGAATCTAGGGCGGACAAAGCCGGAACACTAAACCCAGAGAACCTACCAACTTCCGAATGCGATCCAAGACCAGATCCACGATCTCCTTGCCCACGGAGCAGTGGCCCCGGGCGTAGTTATTAGCCGCATCCTCCTTGCCAGTGATGAGCTGCTCGGGGTGAAAGAGCTGTCGGTAGGTGCCCGTGCGGACCTCATCTGGAGACAAGCAACAGAGATTTAACAACAGGGACACAGAGAATTCAGGCCATACTTCACTGAGTTTAGTGAGAACACTGACTGAGCAACCCCATCGACAATCTCTCCTCTTACCGATCACAGTGGGCTCCAGGTCTATAAACACGGCTCGGGGAACGTGTTTCCCCGCCCCCGTCTCACTGAAGAAGGTGTTGAAGGAATCGTCACCACCTCCGATGGTCTTGTCACTGGGCATCTGCCCATCCGGCTGTATCCCATGCTCCAGGCAATACAGCTCCCAGCAAGCGTTCCCGATCTGTACACCGGCCTGGCCAACGTGGATTGACAGACACTCACGCTAAAGAGGGTACAAGAGGTAATAATTGACGCAGGATGGAGAGAGATACTTTATACATTCAGACTGTTGATGGATGGAGAAGGGTCTGAAGGGCAGCAAACATTCCGCTCCTGGATCCTGTGGATCCCATCCAATCCCCACTATAACTCTATTCTACCTCGATCTACTGTCCATGGAGATCCGGCCATGTCCTGGACAATCCCGATCCTTGTGACCGCTCTCTGTGATTTCCCATTCCTTCGGCAGCACGGGAAGCAGCAAACACAACCGTCCCTCCCACAATGACCATGGATCCTGTAACCACACCGCACATCCCCCTGTCCCTGTTGATCCGCATTTTCCGAGGGATTCGTGCTCCGTGTGATCCTCCTTCTCCCTACATATTCACCCTCTCCTCTGGATCTCTTTTCGTCTCCTTTCTATCCCGCCCCTCCATGTGGAATTCACTTGTCCCACTGTGGATCCCTCTTCCCTACTTGGGGATTGAGTCTCTTCCTGTGGGTCTCTGGCTCGCTCTAGATCTTGGATTCCACACTCTGTTACAGATCCTGCTCTCTCCCTGTAGATCCCCCTCTACCGAGTGAGCACTCCCTGTTTGTGCTACACGCTCCATTCGCCATTACTCAATGCTCACTCACCATGATGCCCTTTTATTCTCACAGCTCTTCTCAATGTGTTGCGTACGTTCCCGCTCGCGCTATTTATACCAAATTCTATGAAGCCAACTCGAGATCCGATTGGTCAGTGAGAACAAAGGGCTCCGGTTGCTTGGGGAAACATCAACATAAAATGGAACTTCGGTGCACAGCGCTGATTGGTTGCTTTGTGTAAAAGGAGGGGCCAGGCGATGGTCACAATCGGTGATGGGAGGACCTTTAGACAAAGAGAGAGACGAGCTTCGTCTGTCAGTGTCTCATCTCAAAGTGCCATCAATCAGAGCCCTACATTCAGACCTCCTAATGAGACAGTATCCACCCGACCCCCGTCAATCAGACCCCATCAGACACAACCCATTCTAACCTTCTAACGGAGCAGATCACTGTCTGTCAAACCCCGATATATCTGTCCACTGTCCATCAAACCCTTTTCAGTTTGGCAGCCTTCCATCAGAAACCTGTCTGTCAGACCTGAAACAACCAGACCCCATCCATCTGACACAAACCATTCAATTAGAACCTATCAAACGCCATCCATCAGACACAATCCATTCAATCAGAATTGAACCAATCCCTCACCCTCAATATCAACACCACTCCCTTAACATCAGTGTCAGCACAACTCCATCACCCTCAGTATCAACTCTAGTCCCTGACCCTCAGTGCTAGTATCACTCTCTCACCCTCAGTATCAATACCGTTCCCTTACCCTCAGTATCAACACCAGTCCTTCACTCTCAATAGCAACTCCACTCTCTCACCCTCAGTGTGAGCACCACTCCATCACCCTGAGCATCAGGAACAGTCCTTCACCCTCAGCATCATAATCAACCCCTCACCCTCAATAACGGCACCATTCTCTCACCCTCAGTATCAACACCACTCCCTCACCCTCAGTATCAACACCACTCCTTCACTCTCAGTATCAACACCACTCCCTCACCCTCAGTATCAACACCACTCCCTCACCCTCAGTATCAACACCACTCCCTCACCTTCTGTGTTAACACCACTCCCTCACCCTCAATATCAATGCCACTCCCTCACCCTCAATATCAACACCACTTCCTCATCCTCAATATCAACACCATTCCCTCACCCTCTGTATCAGTACCACTCCCTCACCCTCTTTATCAAGAGCACTCCCTCAAACTCAATAGCAACAGCACTCCCTCAGCCTCTGTATCAACACCACTCCCTCACCTTCTGTGTCAACACCACTCCCTCACCCTCTGTATCAGCACCACTCCCTCACCCTCTGTATCAACATCAGCCCCTCAACCTCAGCATCAACACCGCTTCCTCACCCTCAATATCAACACCATTCCTTCACTCTCTGTATCAGCACCACTCCCTCACCCTCAAAATCAACGCCACTCCCTTAACATCAGTGTCAGAACAACTCCATCACCCTCAGTATCAACACCATTCCCACACCTGCAGTATCACCACCGCTCCCTCACCCTCATTATCAACACCGCTCACTCATCTTCACTATCAACACCACTCCCTGACCCTCTGTATCAACACCATTCCCTCACCCTCTGTGTCAATACCAGTGCCTCACCCTCTGTGTCAACACCACTCCCGGACCCTCTCTATCAGCAGCACTCCCTCACCCTTTTTATCAGCACCACTCCCTCACCCTCAATATCAACACCACTCCCTTAACATCAGTGTCAGCACAACTCCTTCTCCCTCAGCATCAACACTAGTCCCTGACCCTCAGTGCTAGTATCACTCTCTCACCCTCAGTATCAATTCCGTTCCCTTACCCTCAGTGTCAACACCAGTCCTTCACTCTCAATAGCAACACCACTCTCTCACCCTCAGTGTGAGCACCACTCCATCACCCTGAGCATCAGGAACAGTCCTTCACCCTCAGCATCAAAACCAACCCCTCACCCTCAATAATGACACCATTCTCTCAACCCCAGTATCAACACCTCCCCCTCAATACCAACACCACTACCTCACCCTCAGCATTAACACCACTCCCTCACCCTCAAAATTAACACCACTCCCTTAACATCAGTGTCAGCACATCTCCATCACCCTCAGTATCAACCACACTCCTTCTCCCTCAGTATCAACACTAGTCCCTGACCCTCAGTGCTAGTATCAGTCTCTCACCCTCATTATCAATACCGTTCCCTTACCCTCAGTATCAACACCAGTCTTTCACTCTCAATAGCAACACCACTCTCTCACCCTCAGTGTGAGCACCACTCCATCACCCTGAGCATCAGGAACAGTCCTTCACCCTCAGCATCAAAACCAACCCCTCACCCTCAATAATGACACCATTCTCTCAACCCCAGTATCAACACCTCCCCCTCAATACCAACACCACTACCTCACCCTCAGCATTAACACCACTCCCTCACCCTCAGTATCAATGCCACTCCCTCACCCTCAATATCAACATACTCCCTCACTCTGAGAATCAGCACCACTCCATCACACTTCATACTCAGTATCAGCAACACTCACAACCCCCTCAGTTTTAGCACCACCCCCTCACCCTCAGTAGTATCCCCACTCCCCCAAGCCAAAAATATAGCACCCCACACCCACCTCAAAAACAATCCCTTTCGTTCATCCGTGAATCAAACCCACCCCCCTCACCCACCGAATCAAACCTCTCCCTCACCCTCTAGAATCAAACTGGCTTTAGTTCCTCTTTTGATATTTAAGCAGTTGTAGAAACTCTCCCTACCGTCTTTTATATAAACCAATCAGCTCCCTCCAATGCTGTGCTGTCTCCCACATTATTGTTTTTCACAGAATCAGAGAATTATTACGGTGTAGGAGGAGGCCATTCGGCCCATCGTGTCTGTACTGGCTCTCTGAGCATTCTAACTTAGTGCCAATCTCCTGCCCTTTCCCTGTAATCTTGCACAGAGTTTCTGTTTAAATAATCATCCAATGCCCTCTTGAATGCCTCATTTGAACCTGCCTCCACCACATTACCAGGCAGTGCATTCCAAACCCGAATTACTCGCTGTGTGAAAGTTTTTTTCTCACCTCACAGTTGCTTCTTTTGCAAAACAGTTTAAAACTGTGCCCTCTGGTTCTCGATCTGTTTACGAGTGGGAAATGCTTCTCCCTATCTACACTGTCCAGACCCTTCATGATTTTGAAAACGTCTGTGAAGCCTCCTCTTAGCCTTCGCCTCTCCAAGGAAAACAGTCCCAACTTCTCCAATCTTTCCTCATAACTGAAGTTTCTCATCCCGGAACCGTTCCTGTAAACCTCTTCTGCACTTTCTCCAATGTGTTCACATCCTTCCTATAGTTTGGCGCCCAGAGCTGTACACACTACTCCAGCTGAGTTCTAACCAGTGTCTTATATAAGTTCAACACACCTCCCTACTCTTCTACTCTATGCCCCTATTAATGAAGCCTAGAATACTGTATGCTTTGGAAACATCTCTCTCTACCTGTCCTGCCACTTTTAATGACTTATGTACATGTACACCCAGGCCTCTATTCTCGTGCATGCCCTTTAGAATAGTATCCTTTATTTTATACTGTCTCTCCATGTTCTTTGTACCAAAGTGCATCACCTCACACTTCTCCACATTGAACTTCATCTGCCACCTATTTGTCCACTCCACCAATGTGTCAATGACCTTTTGAAGTTCTACACTCTCCTCCTCACTGTATACAATTCTCCCAAGTTTTGTGTTGTCCGCAAACTTTGAAATTGTTTCTCGCTCGCCAAGATCTAGATCCTTTATATCCATTAGGAAAAGCAAGGATCCCAAAACTGATCCCTGGGGAACTCCACCTCAAGCCTTCTTTCAGCCCAATAAATACCTATTAACCATTACTTTCTAAGATAAAACGAAAAAAACTGCGGATGCTGGAAATCCAAAGCAAAAATAAAAATACCTGGAAAATCTCAGCAGGTCTGGCAGCATCTGTGGAGAGGAGCACAGTTAACGTTTCGAGTCCATATGACTCTTCAACAGAACTAAGTAAAAGTAGAAGAGAGGTGAAATATAAGCTGGTTTAAGAGGCTGTGGGACAGGTAGAGCTGGATAGAGGGCCAGTGAAAGGTGGAGATAACCAAAAGATGTCACAGGCAAAAGGACAAAGAGCTGATGAAGGTGGTGATATTATCTAAGGAATATGCTAATTAAGGGTAGAAAGCAGGACGAGCAAAGTACAGATAGCCCTAGTAGGGGTGGGGTGAGGTGAAGGAATTGAAATAGGCTAAAAGGCAGAGATAAAACAATGGATGGAAATACATTTAAAATAATGGAAATAGGTGGGAAAAGAAAAATCTATATAAATTACTTTCTGTTTCCTACCCCTCAGCCAATTTTTATCCATTTTGCTACTGTCCCTTTTACTCCATGATCTATAACTTTCCTCACAAATCTGTTGTGTGGCACTATATTGAATGCCTTTTGGAAGTCCATATACACCACATCAATGGCCTTGCCCTCATCAACCATCTCTGTTACCTCTTCAAAGAACTCCAGCAAGTTAGTTAGACACGATTTTCCTTTAACAAATCCATGCTGACTCTTCTGAATCAATTCATGCTTTCCCATGTGACTATTAATTCTCTCCCGAATAATCGTTTCTGCAAGTTTCCCCACTACCAAATTTAAACTGACTAATCTGTAATCGCAGGGCAGATCTTTACAACCTTTTTTGAACATTTTATTGCAATTCTCCCCTCTCCTGGCACCTCCCCCAAATCCAAGGAACATTGAGAGATTATGGCCAGTGCCTCTACAATTTCCACTGTCACTTCCCTCAATATTCTTGAATGCATCTCATCCGGCCCCGGTGTCTTATCAACTTTAAATTCCGACAGCAGATCCAATACCTCCTCCTTATCAGTTTTACACCCTTCTAGTGATTGAGTTTCCTCCTCTGTCACCATGGCCAGGTTAGCATCTGCCTCGTAGGTAAAGACAGATGCAAAGTATTCATTTAACAACTCAGCCATGCCTCTTGCCTCTATATGTAAATTGCCTTTTTGGTCCCTAATCGGTCCTACTCTTCCTTTTACTATTGATGTGCTTATAAAATACTTTGTTATTTCAATGCTGGTTCTTAGAATTTGACTAACCTTCTGACCTACCACTAATCTTTGCACGTTTGTACAGTGTTTATTTCAATTGAATAGTATCTTTAACTTCCTTCTTTAACCCATAGATGATGCATCCTTCTCAAAGCATCTTCTTCACTGGGATAAGTCTTTGCTGAGAGTTATTAAATACCTCCTTAAATATCTCCTTGCAACTGCAAGTCTACTCTCCTACCTTTTAACCTAGCTTCCCAATTCGTTTTAGCTAGAACTGTTTTCATATCCTCAATTCAGGTTTAAGACACTTGTCTGAGACCCACATTTCTCTCCCTGAAACTGAACATGAAATGCTATCATGTTATGATCACAGTTGCTGAGAGGCCCTTTACTATGAGCTTATTGGCTACTCCTGTCTCATTTCTCATTACCAGGCCCAGAATTGCCTGCTCCCTGTTTGGCTCTAGAATGTGCTGCTCAAAGAAATTGTCCCGAATACACTCCATAAATTCATTTTCCAAGCTACCTTTGCCAAACTGATTCTACCAATCTACTTGTAGGTACAGGTCACCCCTGATTATTGTGGTACCTTTCTACGCACCCCAGTTATTTATTCCTTTATACCCTAGCAGGAAAGGGCAACAGTTCTGATGAATTTTCTACAGCAGTATGTTTCCAATCCAATGAGAAACGAGGCGCTGCTAGACCTGGTTCTTGGGAATGAGGTGGGCCAAGAGAATCAAGTGTCAGTGGGGTATCATTTAGGGGACAGTGATTATTGTATCATGAGGTTTAGGTTGGCTGAGGAAAAAGATGAAGAAAAATCCAGAGTAAGAATAATTAACTGGGAGAAAGCCAACTTTAATAGGATAAGAATGGGTCTGGGCTGAATAAATTGGAGTCAAATGTTGGCTGGAAAAATGGTAACTGACCAGTGGATTGCCTTTAAGGAAAACATGGTTCAGGCACAGTCAAGATATATTCCCTCAAATGGGAAAGGTAGAGCAAACACATCCAGTGTTCCCTGGTTGACAAAGGAGGTAGAAATTCAGATAAAGAAGAAAAAGTGTGTTTATGACAGGCATCAGGTAGAAAATCCACTCGAAAGCTGGGTATAGAGTGTTCAGAGGAGATGCAAAGAAGTAAATAAGAGATACAAAGAGGGAGTATGAAAAGAGACTGGCAGGTAACATAAAAGGGAATCTCAAAGTCTTCTATAGGTAGATAAATAGTAAAAGGGCAGTAAGAGGAGGCTTAGAGCCAGTTAGGGACAAAGAAGAGGATTTACACATGGGATCAGAGGGTATAACTGAGGCATGAAATGAATACTTTGCAACTGCCTTTACGAAGGAAGAGGATGATACCCAGGTTGTGGTGAAAGATGAGGTAATTCAGGTCCTTGGGGGGGTTTTAACTTGAAAATGAGGTGGCATTGGATAAGTTATCTGCACTTAAGTTGATAAGGCACCGGGACTGGATGGGCTGCAACCGAGGACACTGAGGGAAGTGAGAGTGGGAATGTCAGAGGCACTGGCCATAATTTTTCAGTCTGGCTTAGACTCAGGGGAGGTCCCAGAGGACTGGAGAATTGCAAATATTGCACACTTGTTAAAAATAGGGTGTAAAGATAAGCCCAGCAATTACAGTCCATTCAGTTTAACTTCAGTAATGGGGAGCCTTCTAGAACCAATAATCTGCGACAAAGCTAATAGTTGCATGGAGAAATGTGGATTAATTAGGGAAAGATAGCATGGATTTTGTTAGGAAATAGAGATAGTTTAAGTAAGTAATATTTGTATTTGCGGGTGTTAGGAACGAATTTTAGCTTTTAAGTTTAAGTTTGATTTGTATTCCTGTATCTGTGTGTTAAGAAAAGGTCAAATTGAGTTTTAGGTTCATTTTAAAAGGCGCCTGCATTTCTAATGAGAGTTTTAAGACAGTTGCAGCTAAGTTAAACAAGCAAGAGTAGACAAAACACAATGCTGTTGCCTAGCAACAGGGGTCCAGAGAGGCAGGTCCCTCCCACTCAGAAAAACTAAAGAAACAGCAGTTTCGAGTTCAGTTTGAAGCCAGGACTCCAGAGAGACTGGACGCTGGGAGAGGGAACTGCAGAGTGAGAGCAGATTTCCTAAAAGAACCAAAATGTCCAAAGGCCAAAGGAGTGAGACAGAAACAGGGGAAAGTCACAAGCTGGCCGTCTAGTCAAAGGAAGGACAGAAGACTGGGAAATGTCCTGTTCAGTGAAGTTAAGAGTGAGGGGCTCCAAGCTTCAGGTTTAAAGAGAAAAAAGCTGCAGAAAGCAGATTTAAAGTGAGAGCAGCTTGCAAGGGGCAAGAAGGCCCAAAGAGACGGCTGAAGGTCTGTAACTCTTTGCTATGGGCATGCGAAGCAGTGGTGTACTGGTGATGGCTCAGTCAGTGGGAGAAAGTGCGTGGAGGAAAGGTTGAACACATGTGGTGACGCAGGGGAGAGGAACATCGGAAGGAGAGTTCAAAAACCTGGAGGTGGACCCTTGTAGAAGGTGTCTGAAAGAAAGTGTCAGTTTGTGAGAACATTCCAAAGCGAGTCCTTCGAGAGTGGAGATTAGAAACCCTCGTGTGAAGGTTCGAGTTCAGTGAGACCAGTTGGCTCACGGTGTGACAAAGTTCTGGGGGAGTTGACGAGAGATCCATACTATCTGGCTGAGGTGGCATCTGTCACTTGGTTTCAGAGTGTGGTGTGTCTGGCCACAGGGTGCCCATTGGTTTACATAGATGGTGTACTTACCTCGAACATTAGAGTATAAGATAGCTTTTATAACCTGTGTTATCCTTAAAAACCTGTATATATGTGTAAAGGCATAGTTGCGGGTAAAGGATCATTATAAGATAGTTCATCTTTTCATGTTTAACAAATGTTTTATGTTTTTGTTAAACGTTCATTAGCCGACTCTGGTGACTTTGTTCAGTAGCCCTTCTCCACCTATCTAAACAAACTATTAAAAGTTAGGATCTATCAAGCTGGGCTGCACTCTGGGATCAGGCTTGTCCCGGGGTAACCTGAGCTGGGGATCGGAACAATTTCTTCAGGGTTAACCTAACTCGCTGGAGTTTTTTGAAGAGCTAACAGAGAGGCCTGATGGGGGCAATGCTGTCGCTGTGGTATATACAGACATCAAAAACACATTTTATACAGTGCCACACAAGAAACTTGAGAAATGTTGTAGTTCATGGAACAAAAGAGACTGTAACAAGATGGATATGGAATTGTTTGAGTGACAGGAAACAGTACTGTTAATGGATGATTTTCGTGCTGGAGTAAGGTTTGTAATGGAGTTCCCCAGGGTTCAATGCTTTTCCAGATACATGTTAATGACTTAGACCATGGTGTTCAGGGCATAATTTTATGAATGATGCAAAACTTGGAAGCATTAAATACTGTGAGGAGAACAGTGCAGAACTTGAAAGGGAAATAGACAAGTTGGTGGAGTGAAGTTCAATGCAAAATAATGTGTAGTGATTCTTTTGGTAGGAAGAACATGGAGAGACAGCAGGGAATAAAGGGTACAATTCTTATGGATGTGCATGAAGAGGGGCCTGGGTGTTTATGTATGTAAATCATTGAAGGTGGCAGGACAGTTTGAGAGAGTGGTTAATAAAGCATAGACTATCCTGGGCTTTATTAGTAGGGGCATAGAGTACAAGCGAAAAGGGGCTATGTTGAGCTTTTATAAGTCCCCAGTTTAGCCTCAGCTGGGAATACCAATTCTGGGCACCACACTTTAAGAAGGGTGTGAAGGTATTGGGGAGAGTGCAGAATTGATCCATGAGAATGGTCCAGGGATGAGGAACTTCAGTTATGAAGATAGTCCTAACTTCCCCGATCTGTTTACCTTAGAGAAAAGAAGGCTGAGAAGGGATTTGATGGAGCTATTCCAAATCATGAGGGGTCTGGACAGAGTAGATAGGGAGAAACTGTGCCTACTCGTGAAAGGATCGAGAACTAGGGGAAAAAAATTCAAGTAATTAGTAAAAGGAGTAAAATTGTTACGAGGAGAATCTTTTTCACATGTATAAGACTTGGTGGCCTTTTACTGAATTAAAGCCCACATCTCAAAATAAGTACAAATTACAAATAGTTTTGGCAGCAGCTTCAAGTCTCCCTCTGGGTATTAGGCAGCTTGTCATTTACCATCAGCTTGCCATAACAGAAATTGGGGGCTCTTTGTGGGATAGATTTGAAATTCCTGGATTAGTTTGGAGTTGGTGAATCTAAAGGTTGACAGTATGAGAAGCACTTTGAATTCAGGAAGTTTTTTTTGAAGTGATGAGACTGTAACATGGCTGGGAGTTGATGTTCTAACTTTGGCTGGTCTACAAAAGGTAAATAAAGTTAAGTTAATGGAATTGGCAGATACGTTACAATTGGGATTGCCTGCAGGGGTAAGGAAATCAGACATAATTGAAGGTATAGCAAAGCGTTCGAAATTGAAATGAATACCCGGGAGACCGAGTTCTCCAAGGGGTGGTTCATTGGAATGGGCTCAAATTCAGTTGCAAATGGAAAAAAATGGAATTAGAAGCATCAGAAAAAGAGAATGGCATTCCAAAGGGACAGGCAGGATGGCAGGAGAGAGAAGGGAAACAGGAAAGGGAATTAGAAATGGTAAGAAATGGAGGAGAGAGAAAAAGAGAGAGAGAGACAGAGTATTCCCAGCTTAAACTGCTGGCAGTTAGAAAACACGCAGCAGAAGGTGAGGAAGGACTTATTTTCAGGCCAGGAACCAATGGGGAGATGTTTAAATTTGTTCAAGATCTTCCAAACTTTGAGGAAAGGTTTATTGAAGCATTCTTTATTTAATTTGAGAAGATGGCTAAACAGTTGAAATAGGAAAACTGGATATTGTTGTTACAATCCAGGCTTGTGGGTTGAGCACCTGAGGTTTATACTTCACTGTCAGGAGAAATGTCGGTGAACTATGATGTGGTTAAAAGAAAGGGCTATTTTAAGTGCATATGAGTTGGTTCCTGAGGCATAGAGGCAATAATTTAGGAATATGAGAAAAAAGCCTAGGGAAACTTAACTTGAGTTTGAGAGATTAAAACAAAGCAATTTTGAAAGGTGAATATAGGCATTAAAGATAGAAACAACATATGCAGCTCTTAGAAAAGTAATTGTTTTGGAAGAATTTAAAGATTCAATTCCTCCAGTGGTGAGGACTCGTGTGGATGAACAGAGGGTTGATTCTGTAAGAACAAGCAGCAGAGAAAGTTGATGATTATCAGTTAGTTCATTGAGCTGAACCTTTTTCCATCACCCTTTTAAATCAGCAAAGGATAGAAAGTGGGAAGGTGAAATGAAGGTGGGTAGACAGGGAAGAGAAGGAGTAGGCAGAAATTCCCTGGTAGTTTTTCTGGGAATAAAACGGAAGGTACTGAGGGTAGAGGTGGCCCCCGAAAATCGAGGTGTTTTCATTGTAATAAAGCAGTGTGTTGGGAATTAAAGGGAAAATCTGTTGGAATTTCAGGAGTGCAGAAAAGTACTGGAAGTAAAGGTACTGTGGGCTCTGAGGTTCAGGCACAGGAGAAACCAATGGTTTGGTGTAGAGGTAAAACTGGACGAATCAGTGATAGGTAAAGAAGCGGGAATGTCTTCACAATTTACCCAAGAGAATTCTGAGGAGCAGGTTGCAGAAGTGTTCAAAGATTTTGTATGTGAAGGAAAAGTCTGTCCATGTGTACAGGGTGGAGCAGGTTGTTAAATGTTAATATTTTAAGAGACACAGGGGCTAGTCAATCCTTAATGTTATGGGATAGTGACATCTGTTGTTCAGAGAGAGTATTGCAGGAACTGATGATAATTAGTGGCGTTCATGGAAATGCTAAACCTATTCCATTGTGGAAGGTAAATTTAATGATTAAGTGGAATATAGGTGACATGATTGTTGGAGTAGTGGAAAATTGTACATTGCAGGGGGTCAATTTATTCTGGTTAATGATATAGCTGGATCGCAAATGTGGGTGATGCCTATGGTGGTTGGGCAGCCTGTAGAAGTGTTTTCAACAGAAGTGTTGCAGAGAGATCATCCTGGATTGTTTCCAGATTGTGTGATAACAAGATCACAGGCTCATAGTTTGAAACAGGAAGAACAGGAGGTTTAAACGCAGTGAGAAGGCATGGAAACCCAATTAGCTGGCAGTGTGTTTGATAAGATTTTTCAAGAAGACTAGAATATAATTCAGATGAAGCGTTTAACTCAAGACAGTTGGTAGATTTACAGAAAAAGGATATGCAGATAAAAGAGTTATAAGACCGCTTGTTCAGAACCAGAGGCAGAATGTATTACAGTATGTTAGTACCTTAAGGTTAATGGTTTAATGCGAAAATGGAGGCCTTATCATGTTTCAGCAAATGAAAGCTGGAGGGAGGTGCATCAGATTGTAATCCTATTTGGATATAGAAATGAGATTCTGAGGATAGCTCATGAAATTCCAATTGGCGGGGGGGGGGGGGGGGGGGGGTGGTGGGGGGTGGCGGTTGCGACGTTCAGGAATTAGAATGACACAGGCAAAAATCCAAAAACATTTTTATGAGCCTGGATAGCATAGAGATAGAGTCAAATTCTGTAGAACATGTCACAAACGTCGGGTGAGAGGGAAAACACAAACTGTGATTAAGCTGGTGTCTTTAATTCCCATTCCAGCATTTGAAGAACCGTTTACCAGGTTCATGATTCATTGTGTAGGACCCCTCCCTATGACTAAAAGTGGAAGTCAGTATGGCACTGTATCCACTGGCAATAGTGGAGGTGCCTACCAGGCTTCCTGAAGCGTTACTTTTAAGAAATATCAAAACAGAAAGAATTATGGAAGAGTTAACTAAATTTCTTTATATGAAATGATTTACCTAAAGAAATGCAATCAGATTAGTGATCAAATTACATGTCACAGCTGTTTAAGGAAATAATGAACAGTTTGGGGATAATACAGTTCAAGTCAACAGTTTACCATCCTGAATCACAAGGTGCTCTGGAAAGATGACATCAAGCTCCAAAAACTGTGATGAGGGCGTATAGTCAGGATTATCCACAGGATTGAGATGAGGGATTCCATTCTTGCTATTTGCTATTAGGGATGCTCCTAATGCATCAACTGGATTTAGTCCTTTTGGTCTAGTTCATGGTTATGAGTTAAGGGGGCAACTGAAATTGAGTTATGAGAAATTGGAGAGTCATAATTCAGGAACCACTCTCTTGGGTTATGTATCAGATTTCAGAGAGAAATTGGACAAAATTTGTGAGTTCGGTAGGGAACATTTAAAGATATCACAGTAAATGATGAAAGCAAAGGTAGACAGGAAAGCTACAACTCATCGTTTAGTTGCTGGGGGGAAAGTACTAGTTCTGTTACTTGTACTGGTTGACTCGTTAAAGGCCAGGTTTAATAGACCTTACAAGATTGAAAGGAAATTGAGTGAAGTAAATTATTTCATGAGTTACTTAAAATAAAGGATGAAGCATAGGGTGTGTCGAGTAAATAGGCTTAAAAAGTATTTTGACAGGGAAGAGGACCAAAAGGAGGTGTTAGTGATGGTAGACAATAAGAGGAAGAAATACAGGATTCTGAAATTGATTTTCCTCTAATCGAATTGGATAATGAGGGGGTACTTGAAAATTTAAATGTAACATTGAGTTACCTTCCAGGCAAGTGTCAAAGTGATTTGGAAAAACTATTGCAGTCACACAAATCTATTTGTGGAAATAAGCTGGGAAGGACAAATTTAGCCATACATGATGTGTCTGTAGAAGTTTCATCTTTGGTAAGGCAACATCCTTATAGATTAAATCCGGCAAAGTCATCACAAGTACAGAAAGAAATGTAATTCATGTTTCAAAATGATATCATTGAGCATAGTTGCAGCAACTGGACATTGCCTATTGTGCTGGTACTGAAATCGGATGGAATACAAAGATTGTGTGTGGACTATCAGAAGGTAAATGCAATGACAAAAGCAGATTCATATCCTACACCACAGTTGGAAGATTGCATTGAGAAAGTGGGACAACAAAACACGTCACAAAAATTGACTTTCAAAAAGGATATTGGCAAGTACCACTATCAGAGAGGGCAATGGAGATATCGGCTTTTGTGACATCAGAAGGATTATATCAGTCAAGCCATTTGATATGAAAAATGCACCTGCAACATTTCAAAGACTGACAAACAATGTAATTGCAGGTCTGAGAAATTGTGATGTTTGCATTGACGATTTGATAGTTTTCAGTCAGACGTGGGAGGAGCATTTACAACATCTGGAAGAATTATTTACTCGATTACAAGAAGCTAATTTGGTGATGAACCTGGCTAAAAGTGAATTTGCAAAAGTGAAAGTTACCAATCTCAGCTATTCCATTGGACATGGTAAGGTGACTCCGAGAGATGTGAAAGCCATGGCTATTGTGGATTTCCAAGTGCCTACAACAAAACGAGAAATGGTTTCTGGGCATGAGTGGCTTTTATCAGAAATTTGTACCAAATTTTAGCCGAGTGGTTGCTCCACTGACTGAACTATTAAAAAAGATCAACATGTTTGAATGGCCACTGGAGTTTCAGAAGCATTTGACAATTTGAGAACTTTATTGGCAACACCACCAGTTTTGGCAGTATGCGATTACGCCGAGAATTTAAGTTGGCCATTAACGCAAGCGATACAGACCTTGGGGTCATATTGTTACAAGAAGATGACACTGGAATTGAGAAATACTGGTAGGATATTTTTCACAGAAGTTGAATGTACAACAGAGAAGGTATTCAAAGATCAAAAAGGAGACTTTGGGGTTGGTGTTAGCATTTCAGCATTTTGAAATTTACATTGCAAACGATTTATCATAAACAATTGTTTATACCAACCACAATCCTTTAAAGGTTCTGAACAAATTTCGAGTTAAAATTGCAAGGCTGTTCAGCTGGAGTTTAATACTGCAAACATTTAATCTACGAATTAAACCATTAGTTAGGCGAGAAAACCTGATTGCAGATGCTTAAACGGAAAACTGGACATTGAAAACCTGGACACTGGACTTGAATGATTTCTGTTGATACCAAGGATTTGTATATATATTGTTATAATGCACGCATCTGGTGATATAATAGTGTAATAAGTATTGGAGGTGTTAATGTAAGATGGGTTTAGAAAATGAAGCCATCTTTTTAAAATATGATGGTTCATTTTTCAATGAGGAGGAGGATGTCAGGGAGGTAGTATAGTTTTCAAAATTTTATTGGAATTTATTGTAAAGTAGGGTAATAATTGGGTCTGTATCTATGGGGCTGTGCATGCGTGTGTGTGACTTAATTGAATTAAAGGTAACTGGTCTGAAGGCTTCGAGCAGAAGATAAATTGGGTTTGAAGTGTTAAGTAGGTAAACATGGGTGAAGTTTCAGAATGTGAGGTGCAAAGGGAACATTTGCATTTTTAAATGAACTAGAATAATTTGGATTCAGAAGAGGGGTGGGATGTTTCACTTAGCCAGGAGAAGTTAAGAAACATTGTTTATTTTTCCCAAAGATTACAGGTAAAATTGGTACTATGATAGGTTTTTAGTATTAGGGAGGCAAAGTCCAAAGACATAGTGAAACACGGGGAATTTGCATTCAAAGGGGAAAACATATAAAAGGCCCATTGGATTCCCTTCATTCAGATTACAGTCATACATACCGCAGTGATCGGATTCGCTTCCAATAGACACCTGCCCACCAACCCCCATCTGCCGGATTGACAATCAGACCCTAACTATCCAACTCCTTCACATCAGATCCCCTCTATCAGAGCCCGTGAATTGGACGGTCATTCCTGAGATTAATTTCACCCAGGCTCCCAGCAGACAAACCACCAAGAATCGGAAACTGTTACCCTCGTCACTTAGACATCATCTACTGTCCATCAGCAATCAGTGCTCCATTACCTAGACCCAATACACACATGATCATTCAGCAGTGCCTATTGC
Source organism: Cetorhinus maximus (assembly GCF_964194155.1). Lineage (NCBI taxonomy): Eukaryota > Metazoa > Chordata > Chondrichthyes > Lamniformes > Cetorhinidae > Cetorhinus > Cetorhinus maximus. The sequence continues at coordinate 102,395 of NW_027596187.1, read as the reverse complement.
AGAACCACAGCAATAGCTCCACATCAAACACACTGTCCGTCAGTCAGACTGACATCAGTCACATCCCTGTCAATCTGAGCAGAGAAAAGTTGTGCCGCAGAGAGGCCATTCAGCCCATCTTCTCAGCGCCCGCCAAAACAGGCAGAAAAAAAAAGAAACTAGCCGCTCATTTTAATCCCGCTTTCCAGTACCTGCGAAGTAGCCTTGATGCTTAAAAATAAAATCCCAATTTTTTAGCCGCACCAAACATTGTCCCCAATTGTCGTGGCAAAGACGCCAAGTGCATCCGTCAAACACACCTCTTCATTCAATCCCCTAGTGATCCGGCCCATCTATCACTTTCCAGTCCAGCTCATCCCCAGGAATAATGCTGCAATGATCAGACAGACAGAATCACATCGTCATCAATCAGGCGCGACCAATCACACCGGCTCCCTGGCCCGCCCCGTCAATCAGACACCAGTGTGAGCAAAGGAGGAAGTCATTCGGCTCCTCATGTCCATGCTGACTCTTATCACCTATTAATGAGATCCCAAATCCTGCTGATTCCCATTAGTCCGTGGGAGCGTCTTGAATCAGCCCCGCTCCAAGGTACTGCTCCCGATCCGCATCTCCAGTCAATGACCAATATCTATCAGACCCATATTTACCACACCCTGTAAATCTGATTAACATCAAACCCATCTCCAGTTCTCAGTTCCTTCAAACTCCGACCGCACCCCCGGAAACCCAATCATTCAGAAACCAGTGAATCAGATTCAAAATCAATTAGACCCGTATAATAAAAGCAAAATACTGCGGGTGCTGGAAATCTGAAACAAAAACAGAAAATGCTGGAAAACCTCAGCAGGTCTGACAGCATCTGTGGAGCGAGAAAAACAGAGCTAACGTTTGGAGTCCTTGTGGCTCTGACGAAGGGTCATTCCGACTCGAAACGTTAACTTTGTTTTTAACTCCACAGATGCTGTCGGACCTGTTGAGCTTTTCCGGCACTTGCTGTGTTTGTCTCAATTAGACCCGTTACTTATTCGATCCACTTGTAACAGAGGCGAATGTTTGAATGAGTGAAATGCTGTGTGGATTAAGGGCTGTGGGGTTTGATGGACTTTCACTCTTGGACCCACTTTCTGGGTCAATTCACCCACTTCTGTCGTCAAACTTCTTTTACACCGAATTTCTAGAACTCTTGTCTGCATCTGCGGCATTTAATCAGACACACTTCCAAAATCATTTTAAATACCTTATTTTATTAAATAAACTGTATAATATCCATGTGAAGTAAAGTTAAAACCGTTAAATTTTCTAAATTAATAAATCTTATTCTTCCTCTTCGCCCTTTCTGTCCAGTGATGAGGAATCGATCCCCACCTCTTCATAATCCTTCTCGAGTGAGGCCATGTCCTCCCGGGCATCCTGGAACTCCCCTTCCTCCAGACCCTCCCCCACGTACCAGTGGACAAAGGCCCGCTTGGCGTACATCTTATCGAATTTGAGGTTCAGGCGGGTCCAAGCCAAGGAAATGGCGGTGGTGTTGCTCAGCATACAGAGGGCCCGCTGCACCTTGGCCAGGTCACCCCCTGGCACCACCGTCGGCGGCTGGTAGTTGATGCCAACCTGTTGGGGAGAAGCAAATTTGTTCAATTTCAGTTACGTACGACGCAGCTTCAAATATCAGGCCTCGGAGCCACCCGTTACTTTTCAGAGAGACACATTTCTCAATGTGTTTGTGTCTTTCCATGTACAAACACCGAGATCTGCTTATTTCCCGGGCTCTTCCCCCATTTCAAAGCTGCAGTTTGTGATGGGGTGGGACTGCATTCAAGAGCAAATTCATTCTTTATCACAGTGACCGGGGAGAGGCCGAGAGTGTCAAGAAGCCTCTTCCTAGTGTCAAGGCAGGATTTTTCCTGGAACATTCTGGGCAGCAGTCAATGGGGTGAACTCAAGAGAATTCCACCTCAAGCCTCTCTTTGAGGGTTCCTCTGTCACCAGGAATGGGAAGAGGCTGTTCCATGACTGAGCCGGATTGAATAGAATATTGTTCACATCTGTTATCAGGTTGACGCAATCCATGATTCCCTGGACTCTTGGATTGAGCACAAAACCCACACTTACCTTGAACCCAGTCGGGCACCAGTCAACAAACGCGATCGAGCGCTTGCTCTTGATGGTGGCGATGGCGGCGTTGACATCCTTGGGCACCACATCTCCTCGGTACAGCATGCAGCACGCCATGTACTTGCCCTGGCGAGGGTCACACTTCACCAACTGGTTGGCCGGTTCAAAGCAGGCGTTGGTGATCTCCGGCACCGAGAGTTGCTCGTGGTAAGCCTTCTCGGCCGAAATAAGGGGCGCGAAGGTTGCCAGAGGGAAGTGGATGCGGGGATAGGGGACCAGGTTGGTTTGGAACTCAGTCAGGTCCACATTGAGGGCACCATCGAACCGGAGTGAGGCCGTGATGGACGACACTACCTGTCCAATGAGACGGTTGAGGTTGGTGTAGGTTGGTCTCTCAATGTCCAGGTTACGCCGACAGACGTCGTAAATGGCCTCATTGTCCACCATGAAGGAGCAGTCAGAGTGCTCGAGGGTGCAGTGGGTGACCAGCACCGAGTTGTATGGCTCGACCACCGCGGTGGAGATCTGGGGAGCAGGGTAAACGGAAAACTCCAGCTTGGATTTCTTGCCGTAGTCGACGGAGAGTCTCTCCATCAGGAGGGAAGTAAAACCCGAGCCGGTCCCACCCCCAAAACTGTGGAAGATGAGGAACCCCTGCAGTCCTGTGCACAGATCAGCCTGTGGGGGAAAAGCACACACAACACATCAAACAGGCAACAGGCAACGGAATCAATCCTCAAAAAGGACAGTGGAATCGATACACGAGCAATCGTCCTCACGGTCCTTGCTGAGATGGCGCAGTGGGAGCTGGGGAGTTGGAGCAGTGGGAGCCTGGGAGATGCAGCCATGGACATTGTGGAGGAGGGAGTGGGGAACCAGGGTGAAGCAGCTCGGAGAGTATTGATGTGAGAGGCGTGGGGCTGGGAAGAGGGAGCGGGGGACAGTCAGACACCGGGAATTGCCGAGTGCACAGGATGCCAGCAAGGATTTAGAATTCCTTCCAAAAATTCCTTCCTGAATCCCTTGTGTTTCTCCTCGCCAGTAGATTGAGCGGAATACAGAGTTAGAAGCTTGTTCTCGGTCTGGGTGGGGCACTGCTGGAGGATAATCTTCCTCCTGATATGGATTCCATCCGATTGAAATGAGGCGGGTTAGAGAAAGGACAGGAAACATCACATCGCCGAGTCACCGAACAGGGCTACCCATGGGTGCATCTCACTCACTGGTTCCGCAGAGTGATGGAACCACCCAGAATCTCTATCCTGGCGAATCTGGGGCGGACAAAGCCGGAACACTAAACCCAGAGAACCTACCAACTTCCGAATGCGATCCAAGACCAGATCCACGATCTCCTTGCCCACGGAGCAGTGTCCCCGGGCGTAGTTATTAGCCGCATCCTCCTTGCCGGTGATGAGCTGCTCGGGGTGAAAGAGCTGTCGGTAGGTGCCCGTGCGGACCTCATCTGGAGACAGGGAACAGAGATTTAACAACAGGGACACAGAGAATTCAGGCCATACTTCACTGAGTTTAGTGAGAACACTGACTGAGCAACCCCATCAACAATCTCTCCTCTTACCGATCACAGTGGGCTCCAGGTCTATAAACACGGCTCGGGGAACGTGTTTCCCCGCCCCCGTCTCACTGAAGAAGGTATTGAAGGAATCGTCACCACCTCCGATGGTCTTGTCACTGGGCATCTGCCCATCCGGCTGTATCCCATGCTCCAGGCAATACAGCTCCCAGCAAGCGTTCCCGATCTGTACACCGGCCTGGCCAACGTGGATTGACAGACACTCGCGCTAAAGAGGGTACAAGAGGTGATTATTGACCCTGGATGGAGAGAGATACTTTATACATTCAGTCTGGTGATGGATGGAGAAGGGTCTGAAGGGCAGCAAACATTCCGCTCCTGGATCCTGTGGATCCCATCCAATCCCCACTCTAACTCTATTCTACCTCGATCTACTGTCCATGGAGATCCGGGCATGTCCTGGACAATCCCGATCCTTGTGACCGCTCTCTGTGATTTCCCATTCCTTCGGCAGCACGGGAAGCAGCAAACACAACCATCCCTCCCACAATGACCATGGATCCTGTAACCACACTGCACATCCCCCTGTCCCTGTTGATCCCCATTTTCCGAGGGATTCGTGTGATCGTGTGATCCTCCTTCTCCCTATATATTCACCCTCTCTCTGAATCTCTTTTCGTCTCCTTTCTATCCCGCCCCTCCATGTGGAATTCACTTGTCCCACTGTGGATCCTTCTTCCCTACTTGGGGATTGAGTCTCTTCCTGTGGGTCTCAGGCTCGCTCTAGATCTTGGATTCCACACTCTGTTACAGATCCTGCTCTCTCCCTGTAGACCCCCCTCTACCGAGTGAGCACTCCCTGTTTGTGGTACACGCTCCATTCGCCATTACTCAATGCTCACTCACCATGACGCCCTTTTATTCTCACAGCTCTTCTCAATGTGTTGCGTACGTTCCCGCTCGCGCTATTTATACCAAATTGTATGAAGCCAACTCGAGTTCCGATTGGTCAGTGAGAACAAAGGGCTCCGGTTGCTTGGGGAAACATCAACATAAAATGGAACTTCGGTGCACAGCGCTGATTGGTTGCTTTGTGTAAAAGGAGGGGCCAGGCGATGGTCACAATCGGTGATGGGAGGAGCTTTAGACAAAGAGAGAGACGAGCTTCGTCTATCAGTCTCTCATCTCAAAGTGCCATCAATCAGAGCCCTACATTCAGACCTCCTAATGAGACAGTATCCACCCGACCCCCGTCAATCAGACCCGATCAGACACAACCCATTCTAACCTTCTAATGGAGCAGATCACTGTCTGTCAAACCCTGATATATCTGTCCACTGTCCATCAAACCCTTTTCAGTTTGGCAGCCTTCCATCAGAAACCTGTCTGTCAGACCTGAAACAACCAGACCTCATCCATCTGACACAAACCATTCAATTAGAATCTGTCAAACTCCATCCATCAGATACAATCCATTCAATCAGAGTCTATCAGATCCCATAATTAATTTCCCTGGAACCATATCCATGTCCGTCAGTCCGCATGTATCATATCACGTTTAATAACATTCTGATCTCATAGGTCAGAAAAGCATCCATCAGACTCACAACTCTCTACAACAAATTGTGCTCTCATTGTGTGTCACAGCGCATCTGTTCACTGTGGAGGCATCTGTCAGGTCCCATTAATCAGCTGGCTGCTCATCAGGCCCTATTAGACTCTATCCAACAACGCAATACACCAGAGACTCACTTAACAAGTCCCAAATTGTTATAGTCGGTCTGTTAGATACCGTTCCGCCAGGGTCCCACATCTTCCTGTCTTCTATGCATCAGGCATCATTAAGGGAACACTATCTACCAGAGCTGCATACATCAGCCCACATATCTGGGCTTGAATTTTACACTCCGAGTTGGTTGCGGTCCCGCTTTACGGAACACATTATGGGGCATGATGTTGCCGAGAGCCGTTTTGACGTCATCACCTAGATTTGGGATAATATGGATGTGTTGGTGGGGGGAGGAGGGTGTGGAGGGCGTGGGGCGACAGGTCAAGCAGTCGGGAGTCTGATCGCCTTATTTCGTTATCAATTCACAAGGCAATTCAGCCCATGATCTATCTATCTCACTGCAATAACACGGTTTCTTGAAGTTCTCCCCTGTTTGGGCGGGTTTTGAAAGTGCAGCTGAGACCAGTGTCTGTGCCGAGTTCAGGGACAGCTGATTTGAGTGTACAGAGGAATCTTTTGGGTATTTTTCAAGAGGAGAACTCTCCTCTGATTAAATTGGCTCTTTTGTTTATATTTTATCCAGCCCGTAACCCAGGGGTGAGGGGAGGAAAAGTGTCTGAGACAGATGGGGAATGTTGTCTCAGTGGGGGACACAACTTCCGGTGAGGAGGAGTCAAATATAAGGAGGTGGATGAGGAGACGGTTGACAGGAAGAAGGCAGCACAGGAAGGAGACAGAGCCCAAGGGCCAGGAGGAACACAGAAACTCTCAGCGGAGGCACAGCGGAGATTATGCCACCCCAACCATATACACACATCAATCAAAGTCAATCACACCCCATCAATCAGAGTCACATCAATCACACATCAACCAGTGTCACATCAATCACACTCCATTAATCAGAGTCACATCACTCACTCTCCATCAATCAGAGTCACATCACTCACTCTCCATCAATCAGAGTCACATCAATCACACTCCATTAATCAGAGTCACATCAATCACACCCCATCAATCAGCGTCACATCAATCACACCCCATCAATCAGAGTCACATCAATCACACATCAACCAGTGTCACATCAATCACACTCCATTAATCAGAGTCACATCACTCACTCTCCATCAATCAGAGTCACATCACTCACTCTCCATCAATCAGAGTCACATCAATCACACTCCATTAATCAGAGTCACATCACTCACTCTCCATCAATCAGAGTCACATCAATCACACTCCATTAATCAGAGTCACATCAATCACACCCCATCAATCAGCGTCACATCAATCACACTCCATCAATCAGAGTCACATCAATCACACTCCATTAATCAGAGTCACATCAATCACATCCCATCAATTGGAGTCACATCAATTACACCCCATCAATCAACGTCACATCAATCACACCCCATCAATCAGCGTCACATCAATCACACCCCATCAATCCGAGTTACATCAATCACTTCAGCAATCAGTGTCACATGCATCACATCACATCAGGCAGTCTGACATCAATCACGTCCCGTCAAAGTCACATCAATTACACCCTATCGATCAGTGCCACATCGAGCACAACCGAGAGGAAGATCAATCACACACTATTAATCAAAGTGAAATCAACCCCATGAGTCAGAGTCACAACAATCAGACCGCATCAATCAGAGCCGCATTAGTCCCACCTGTCATGAAGCTATTAATGTATTTCTATTGTTGGAAATTATTTTTAAATAGAGGTTTAGTCTGTGGGTATGTCTTAATTGGATTAAAGACAGCTAGTCTGGGTGCTTTGATGTATACTATTTTTGAAATGCAAGAGAGGTAGAGCGCATTGAAGAAGTGGAGTGAAATCTGGCACCTATCCAGCAGAGACCAAGCAATGTTTATATTACTAATACAATTGGTACTGTGAAAGGGTTTTCTTGCTAGAAGCGGTGGAGGTCAATGTTGTTGGTGATACAATGAGAATTTACATTCAGAGAGATGTGCTAACAGACAGCAGTTTTATGTGTGTAGAGCAGAGGCTTGTACCATCAAAGCAGCTGTAAGCCTACACCTGTCTGCTCAGGAAGCAAAGTGAAAGGAACCTCATTTTGAATTTTTAGGGTGAAAATGCTTTGGCTGGTGTTTGGGCAAAGTCTGTGGGCTCCTGTAGCCTTAGTGGAGATTAGTTTGGGAATTTGTTAAAAGTTATGATATTAGTAATTTATAGCCATGTGTTTTTTTTTAAACCTGTGTAAACTAATAAATGTCTCGTAATTTGAAGTAAAAAAAACTGTCGAGAACTGGTGCTTTTATGCCTTAATTCAGAATTGCATCACAGACATACCAAATGAAAATATAGGTTATGACAATTGTTTAAAGTTTCCCTCTGGCATTTTTAAATAACTCAGCTTTACCAAATCTGTGCCATTGCAATTTGGGGCCTTTGGCAGCATAAAAATATTTCCAATTCCTTTATTGGTTTGCAATTGGTGAATCTTAAAGTTACAAGTGCGAGAAGCACATTGGATTCAGGAGCTGGTGAGATATTTTAGAAGTGGTGAGACAGCACGTTGGCTTTGACAATTGCTAAGACGTGCCTGGGAGTAGAAGGTATAACTGATTGGGTTGGAGAAAATAATCAAAAGTAAGTTAACAGAGTTGGAAGATAAGTTAAAATTGGGGTTACCTTAGTGGGTGGTAGGAAATCAGCTATAATTAAAAGTATAGTACAGCATCTACAGTTGGAAGTGAAACCTGACACTATTGACTCACAGCTGGAGGTAGTGAGACTTCAGTTACAAACGAAGATGCTTGAATTTGAATAAACAAATGAACTGAAGAAAAAAACTTGAATTAGAAACAAAGGACAGAGAAATGGTTTTTAAAAGGGAATGATAAATTGGGAAGATAGAGAAGGAGGAAAGAGGAAGAGAGCGAACGAGAGAATTCCAACTAAAAATGTTGGCCATTAAAAAAAGAGACGCCAGTAGGTGAGGAAGGACGTATCTCCAGGGGAGAACCCAGTGGGGAGATGTTTAAATTTTAACACACTCCTCCAAAGTTTGAGGAAATAGATATCGAAACATTCTTTATTTCATTTGAGAAGCTCGCTAAACAGATGAAATGGTCACAGGAAAACTGGACGTTATTTTTACAGTCTAAGTTGTTAGGTAGGGTGCGTGAGGTATATGCTTTACTATCAGAAGAAATGTCCATTAATTATGATGTGGTGAAAAAGGCTATTTTGAGTGCATATGAGTTGGTTCCTGACGCATACAGGCAGAAATTTAGGAATATGAAAAAACATCCCGGGCAAACTTATATTGAGTTTGAAAGAGTAAAACAAGGTAATTTTGACTAGTGAACATGGGCATTAAAAATAGAGAAAACCTATGCAGCTCTTAGTGAAGTAATTCTTTTGGAAGAGTTTAAAGACTCAATCCCTTTGGTAGCGAGAATTCAGGTGGAGGAACGGAGGGTTGATTCTGTAACACAGGCAGCAGAGATAGCTGAAGATTATGAGTTAGTTCATAGAGCTAAACCTTTTTTACATCACGCTTTCAAATTGGAAAAGAATAAAAAATTGGGCAGGTGAAAGGAAGGGAAGTAGTCAGCGAAGAGAAGGAGTAGCTGGAAGTTCCCAGGAAGTTTTTTTCTCAGTATAAAAAGGAAAGTGCTGAAGGTAGAAGTGACATTCGAAAATTGAGGCGTTTTCATTGTAATAAAGTTGGGGAGACGAAGTCAGTGTGTTGGAGATTGCAGGAAAAATCTGTTGGAATTATTGGGACACAGAAAAGCTCTGGAAGAAAGAAAGTACTATGTGTTCTGAAGTTCAGGTACAGGAGAAGCCATTGGTTTGGATACAGATGAAACAGGGAGAATCAGTGAAAGGTAAAGAAGTGGGAATGTGTTCACAGTTTACTCAAGGGAGTTCTGAGGAGCAGATTGCAGAAATGTTTAAGGAGTTTATATGCAAAGGGAAAGTCTTTCCGTGTGTACAGGGTGGAGTAGGTAAAGATGTTAAAATTTTATGAGACATAGGGTCAATCCTTAATGTTGTGGGATAGTGATATTTGTTGTTCAAAGGGAGTATTGCAGGAGCAGGTAATAATAAGTGGGGCTCATGGAGGTGCTAAATCTATTCCATTGTGGAAGGTAAATTTAAAGTGCAAATGGAAGATAGGTGAAGTTAGAATTGGAGTGGTGGAAAAATTGCCCATAGCATGGGTTTAATTTATTCTGGGTAATGGAAAAGCTGCTTCACAAATGTGGGTGATGCCTCTGGCAGTGGAGCAGCCGGTAGAAGTGTTTTCAACAGGGGTGTTACAGAAGGACCATCCTGGATTGTTTCCTGATTGTGTTGTAACGAGATCAAGGGTTCATAGGGAAGAACAAGAAAAACAAGATGGGCAGGCATTCAAAGGCAAGAAGAAGGTGTTTGCAATCCAATTAGCTGGCACTGTATATGATAACATTGTTCAGGAAGAAGAAATACAGGGCAGTTCAACTGAAGTGTTTAACTGAAAGAGTTTGGGGGAGTTACAGAAAAATTATTTGCAATTAAAGCAGTTATATCAGAAAGCTTATTCAGCAACAGAAGCATTTCATTATGTTATTATCTTTGGGGAGGTATTTTGTCGAGAAAGAGGTAGAAAAGCAGGTCTCTGAAATTGGTTTTTCTCTAGTCAAATTGGATAATGAGCGGATACTTGAAAATTTAAATGTAATATTGAGTTACCTTCCAAGCACGTGTCAATGTGATTTGGAAAAGCGATTGCAGTCACACAAACATATTTGTGGAACTAAGTTGGGGAAGACATATTTAACTATACATTATGTATGTATAGCATTTTCATCTTCAATAAGGCAACATCCTTATACATTAAATCCAGCAAAGTTATGACAAGTACAAAAATAAATTGATTTCATGCTTCAAAATAATATTATTGAGTCTAAGTGCAGTAATTGGATACAATCGCCTATTGTACTGGTACTGAAACCAGATGGAATACAAAGACTGTGTGTGGACTATCGAAGGATAAGTTTGGCGACAAAGGCGGATTCATATTCTATACCACGGTTGGAAAATTGCTTTGAGAAAGTGGGACAATTGAAATTCATCAGAAAGATTGACTTGTTAATAGGGTATTAGCAGGTACCATTGTTGGAGAGAGCAAAGGAGGTATCAGCTTTTGTAACGCCAAGTGGAGTGTATCAGTTTAAAGTCATGACATTTAGTATGAAGAATGCACCTGCAGCATTTCAAAGGCGGACAAACAAAGTAATTACAGGTCTAAGCAATTGTGCTGTTTATATCAATGATCTAATCGTTTTCAGTCAGACGTGATGGGGTGGCATTTACAGCACCTGGAAAAATTATTTACTCGACTACTAGAGGCTAATTTGGTGATGAGCTTGGCTAAAAGTGAATTTGCAAAAGCGCAAGTTACATATCTGGGCCATAACATTGGGCATGGTAAGGTGGCTCTGAGAAATGTGAAAGTCAAGGCTATCGTGGATTTCCCAGTGCCTACAACAAAATGAGAAGTTTGGAGATTTCTGGGCATGAGTGACTTTTACTGGAAATTTGTTCCAAATTTTAGCCGAGTGGTTGCTCCACTGACTGAACTATTAAATAAGAACAAGAAGTTTCAATGGACACTGGAGTGTCAGAAGTCATTCGATAGTTTGAAAACTGTATTAACTACACCAGTGTTGGCAGTGCCCAATTATGCCAAGCAATTCAAGTTTGCCATTGATGCAAGCGATATAGGCATTGGGGCTGTACTGTTACAAGAAGATGACACTGGAATTGAAAAACCGATCGGGCATTTTTCATGGAAGCTGAATGTACACAGAGAAGATATTCAATGATCGAAAAGAGACTTTGGGTTTGGTGTTAGCATTGCAGCATTTTGAAATTGATGTTGCAACAATTCATCTGGAACAATTGTTTATGTGAACTATGATCCTATGACAAATTTCGAGACAAAACAGTGCAAGGATTTTCAGATGGAGCCTATTATTGCAACCATTTAATCTACAGATTGTACATATTTCTGGTGGAGAAAATCCATTTGCAGATGCGTTATCAAGACCCTAAATGAAAATGGGACATTTTTTAAAACCCTGGACACTGAACTGGAGTGATTTCTGTTGATACCGAGGGCTTGTGTATATATGTTGTTATGTTAATCATGCATCTGCGTAATGTAATAGTGTAATAAGAATAGGAGCTGGTGTGAGATGGGTTATTAAAAATGAAGCCATCTTTTAGAATTATGACAGTTCATTTTACGATGGGGAGGGAGATGTCATGAAGCTATTAAAGCATCTAATATTGTTGGAATTTAAAATAAAACTTAAATATTTAGCCTGTGGGTGTGTCTTGATCGGATCAAAGCCATCTACTGGTGTATGCTAGTTGTGAGATGTAACAGGGGTAATTTGCATTTTCTTAAACAGGGCATTCAAGAAAGAGAGTGAAATCTAGCACCTAGCTAGCAGAGACCAAGCAATGTTTATATTGAAAATAAAATTGGTACTATGAAAGAGGTTTTATTGTTGGGAGAGGTGGAGCTCAAAGGGGTTGGTGATACAATGAGAATTTACTTTAAAAGAGATGTGCTGGGTATAACAGACAGCAGTTTTATGTGTGTAGAGCAGAGGCATGTAATATCAAAGCAGCTGTACGCCTACAACTGTCTGCACAAGAAGCAGAGTGAAAGGAACCTCATTTTGAATTTTTAGGGTGAAAATGCTTTGCCTGATGCTTGCTCAATGTCTGTGTGTTCCTGTAGCCTTAGTGGTGATTAGGTTGGGAATTTGTTAAAAGTTATGATAGTAGTAATTTGTAGTCATGTGTATATGTTTAACTTGTTTAAATTAACAAATGTCTCATGTAATTTGATATCAAAACATCTCGAGAAATTCTGGTTTTATGTCTGAATTCAGAGTTGCATCTCAAACATACCAAATGAAAATATAGGTTGTGACAGTTGTTTAATGTGTCCCTCAGGGATTTTAAGTAACTCAGCTATAGGAACTGCAGTGGCATAACACACCCCATCAATCAGAGTCACATCAATCACACCCCAATCAGAGTCATATCAATCACACCCTAAACAGAGTCACATTAATCACAACTCATCAATGAGAGTCACATCACTCACACCTCATCAATCAGAGCCACATGAATAACATACCATCAACCAGATTCAGATCAATCACGCACCATCAATCCAAGTCAGATTAGCCCATTAATTAGACTCACATCAATCAATCGACATTCGGAGTCACATGAATCACACCCTATTATTCGGAATCATATCAGGCATATCAATCACATCCCATCAATCATATTCACATCAATCACACCCTCATCCATCAGAGCCTCATCAATCTTACCCCATCAAACAGAGTCACATAAATCGCATCCCATCTAACAGTGTCAAATTAATCACCCAGAATCAATCAGTCACATCAATCATACTCCATCAATCAGCATCAGCATCACTACCCTGAGGAACCCCTGCAGTGATGTCCTGGAGCTGAGATGACTGACCTCCAACAGCCACACCCATCTTCCTCTGTGCTGGGTATGACTCCAACCAGTAGAGATCTTTCCCCCTGATTCCCATTGACTCCAGTTTTGCTAGGGCTCCTTGATACCACACTCAGTCAACTGCAGCCTTGATGTCAGGGGCAGTCACCCTCACCTCACCTCGGGAGTTCAGCTCTGTTGTCCATGTTTGTACCAAGGCTGTAATGAGTTCAGTGGCCGAGTTACCCTGACAGAAGCTAAACGCAGCGTCAGTGGCTCCATTGCTGAGTAGGTGCCACTTGACAGCACTGTTGACCTTTTACATCACTTTACTGATGATGGAGAGTAGACTGATGGGGCGGTAATTGGCCAGGTTGGATTTGTCCTGCTTTTTGTTTACAGGACATGCCTGGGCAATTTTCCACATTGCCGGGTAGATGCCAGTGTTATAGCTGGACTGGAACAGCTTGGCTCGGGGCGCGGAATATTCAGTCCCTGTTGCTGGAACGTTGTCAGGGCCCATCGCCTTTGTCGCATCCAGTGCCTTGAAATGACATGGGGCGAATGGAATTGTCTGGAGACTGGCACCTGTGATGCTGGGGTTCTGACTGGTGCCTTTTAGATGGGAAAGTGATGCGCGGGGGGCTCTAATTACTGGGATCTGGTTCCTGTGGTACTTGAGTGTTGGTCGCCTGATGTGTGGGGCCTACCCTTATGAAACATGGCTGAGGTTGTGAGAGATAGGAATCGGGGTGATGGGGAGGATTGAGCTGGGGGGTCTGATTGATTGGAATGGGAGATGGGAGCCTGATCGACAATGACCTTCAACCCTATTGTCTAACGCTCCCCCCTCCATAATCAATTGTGGTGAGCATTCGACCCCGCCTTTGACACAAAGCAACCAATCAGCGTTATGCATCGTTACACCATCTTTGTTCACGTTTCTCCGAGCAGCCTTGGGTCAAAAAGAAATTTAAGGATTCATGCTGATTGGTTGCACCAATCTTGTATTTAGACGGTGGGATCAATGTTTTACAATACTCCATGGCAGCAGTTCACAGTTCCTCGGACTGATCAGCCGTTCAGTTACTGGATAGAGGAGCTGGGTGGCTATGTTCTGCTGCTGTTAAAGCAGCTGAGTTGTGACCTATTATTGAAGGATCCCTACGGCATCACCTCGGCTTCTCCCGCGGGTTCATCCGGTTTGCTGTTGTGCGCATGGGTGAGCCCTTGTCCCAGGCCCCTGGGTTTCCAGACGAAGCCGGAGCAGCCAATTGGAGGATTGAAAGGAGATCCCGGTTGGTGAATGACGGGTGGAACCAAATAAAGGGAAAAAAAACGCAACTGTAGCCCTGGAATCAGGCGATAGAATGAGTTTGAACCGTTGGGTAATGAGTGGGAGGATAATGAGGCGTATTGTAACCCGGACTGGTTTTACTGAGTTTGGCCATGCGGGTTTACTGAGGATTCGGCTAAACCAGTGGGACAGAAATGAAAGCGCAACCATTTACTTGTAGTTACTTTAACTGCAAGTTACTGTCTAGGGTTAATGACCAGCATAAGATACAGTTTAAAAAGTTACCAAACTATATATGCATAAAATAAAAGCAGGGCAGTATACATCCACCCACTCGCGAGTGTCCAAGCCCACATTGGTTATAAACTTCTCAGTGACTGAAAAGGTCACGCGTCCCTTCCACCGCAGCCAAGTTATTCGAGTTCTTCAGGCACATGCACCGTTAACCGATGCGGAGAGAAAGGGGAAACAGCTAATGGTTGTTTGACACATCCTCTGCTGTTCTATTCACGGGCAACTGAGCCAAAACAGCAGCAGCAGCAGCAGCAGCGGTGCCAGGAGGATCAGGCTTGTCACGTAGGCTTCTGTTGGGAGGGCCGGGAACATTCATGCAACCTCCTCTCAGCTGTTCAGTGTTCTCACCGCCGAGCGTCTCGCTGTGCAGACGCTTTAGTTCCAGTCGCAGCAATTTGTGTCTCAGTCTTAAAGTAGAAGAGGTTATACAAAGAAAGACTTGCCCCAGAGGGAGGTGAGAAGGTCTAATATTCTGTCAGAAACTGTGTCTGGCGTAGATTCCCTCAATTATTTTAATCGGCGTTAGGAATTCCGTTTCCAATGGGATTCCACGGGGCCCTGTGCTAGTTACCTTCCTGTTCCTGGGATACACTAATGAGCTATTCTTAAATGGAGGGGGCATGAGTGAGAAGTTTGCAGATGACATGGAATCAGCCGTGAGTGGATAATGAGGAAGAAATCTGGAGAGCACAAGGAGTTATCGATAGACCGAACAGTTGGCAGGCAAGTGGTAAATGGAATTCAAGCCAGGAAAGTGTGAGTTGCTGCATCTGGGGAGGTCAGACAAGGCGGGGGAACACTCAATAAATGGGAGAATATTGAGAATTGTGGAAGAACAGAGTTCTTGGAGTCCTTGAACACAAATCTTTGAAGAGAACAGGGCAGATCGTTAAGAAGGCAGACGGGATACTTGTCTTTATTAGCCGAGGTGCAGAATAGAAGAGGTTATTTTAGAACTGTATAAACCATTAGTTAGGGCACACGATCCTCAATACAGTTCTGCCTACCGCATTATAGAAGGAGGATGCGATCACAATTTCAGGCCTTTTGCTGAGATGCAGGAATGTTTTAAAAACATTGAGGAATACTCAGATGTATAAATAGCCCGCGTGATAGCTCCCCGTTATTATTGTTGTTGTGGGTCTTAGATGTGGTAGTCGTGGGTCCTAACTTATAGATAATGCGGGAGGTAATGCTGTCAGCAAACTATATCTTTATTGAACACTATGCTAACTATTTACAATATAGATTCAGCACGAGGCTCTACATAGAGCTATCTCGCTTCATGTCCTGTCATGTGAGCAAACGTCACTGATGACGTAGGCTATATATTTACATATTTAACATTAACCCTTTATATTACAGTAGCTGCAGATCTGGTGGTGCAGCGGCAGGATGTCTGATTTCAGATCGAAAATGTATCCGAAGTACATTAGGCCATAGTTTCTCCTGGTTCTGTGTACCTCCAGAATCAGTGCCTCCTTTTTCACAATCACCGGAACCTTGGTCGAAAGGCTGTCACACTTGTTCCCTAGTGTCAGGGTGGGAAGCACATGGGGCCCTCATTTATTTAATATAAGAGGCACAAGCACAGGTTGATACCAGCCTGCAGCTGAGCACACACAGATATAGACAGCCAAAGATACCGGGATAAGCGACAAGTACCCACTGGTGATTGTGGTCCAGATAGCTCAACGCATAGGGCATGAGAATCTTGCACACATAAACACTTCAAGGCACAACAGGAGATGATTTGGCCCATTAAGACGTGTGTTGCTTGAAAAACAATTATCCAACCTAATCCCACTTTCCTGACCTCGGTCCTTAGGTTAGTGTAATTCAAATGCCTATCCAAGAATTTTTTTTAATTCCATGAGATTTTCTGATGTTATCACCTTTTCAGAACGGTGTGTTCCAGAGCCCAACCATGCTCTGGTTAAAATAGTCTCCCAAATCCCCTCTCATTCTGCTACCAATCTCTTTGCTCAGGTCCTTTTTATTCACTGTACTAGCCAACGCCCTCTATATTTCTGCACATCTCAATTAAATCTCCTCTCAGTCGCCTCTGTTCCAAAAAAAAACACAACCCCCTTTGATGCAGTCTTTCTTCCTAGATCCAATTCCCTATTGCTGGCCACATCCTCGGAAACCCCCTCTGTACCCTCTGTAAAAGGGCCTGACACTGGATCGATGGAGTTGGCCAGGCTGTGTGGTTGTATCTTCCTGCAGGAAACAGCTGTTGGCCCTGCCCCCCGTGCTCCCCCTGGTGGAGAGGCCAAGCTGCAGCTTCCTCGGAGTTGGAAGGTTTGTAAGGAGAATTCTGCTGAGGAGAAATATGGAGAATATCTAATGTCCACGTGACACCGAGAGAGAATTAAACAGAAAAGGGCCGGAGGATAAGCTAAAAACAGCAAAATAAGTATTTCCCATCCTTAATGCCTCTCTTTTCCAATCTAACTGTCCAGTGCTGGGAAAATAATTTCAGTGTAAATCGAGGTCTGGAGGCAATGGATATGGCACAAGGTGAACACCAGCTGCTCAACTCCAGGAATGAACCAGGGACCTTTAGACCTCCAACACTCCCCCAATTGAAGCTATTACAGCTTCACAGGGACTGAGACTTTGCGCCATCCTTTTGAAGAAAATACAATCCACGTGGGTCTGCTGCTCCCACTCCTTCTACACTTCAGGAACACGAAACCCGATCAGATCTTGGAGCTGGCATTATGTTAATTCCTTGCGGATAATATCTTAATTCAACTGGTGTTTGAGACACTTTCGGTCAAGTTCGAATAAACGTTCTTCCATCATCCCCTCCGCATTGCTTCTGTCTCTCTTTCGTCCAAGCTTCGTTCTTTAACATTCTGGGGCTGTGTTAGGAGTCAGAGTTCCACCCCCAAGCCCTCTGTACACACATCTCCATCTGGTACCCTGTTTTATCCAACAGTCACTCAATAAATTGCATAGCCCTGTAAAGCTAGAGCACTGCCTTCCAGTGTAGGACACGGGGTAAAATACACTGCGGTGCTTAATATATATAACATCTCAGGGGATGTGTTCCTGAGCCCAGTGAGCAGAATGGGCCCAGGCTCCAGCCGCTCTCTATGATGTGTTCACTGATGTGACACCGAACTGCACAGGGCAGGAAGTGGTCTGTGTGTTTTTTTAATTGGTTGATGGGATGCATCCCTAATTGCCCTTGATCAGAGGACATTAAAGAGTTCACTGCAGGCCAGAAAAGGATGGCAGATTGCGTTCCTTCAAGGACATTAGTGAACCAGGCGGGTTTTTACGACAATTGGAAATGGTTATCAGGAGACTTTTAAAATCCAGATTTTTATGGGATTCAAATTTCACCATCTGCCGTGGCGGGATTCGAACCTAGGGTCTCCAGAGCATCACCTTGCAATGCTAGTCAAGTGATAATACCAATATGCCCCACCTTCCCTATAGGCTGTGCTCAGTTGACTGATCTCACATTATTGATGAAAAAGGGACATGTCGAACATCTTGCACTCATCAGGACACTTGGCAACAATACAGCACCTGATCCAAAAACGCGTCCGCACCAGAAACTCACTTAAGCGGATGTGGTTTGCCATACAGCAACCAATTGTGGGAAAACAATGGAGGAGTCAATTGGAAGCGACATTTCAGAAAGGTTTAAAACAATAAAGCTCATGGGGCTTGCCCAGCATTCTAAATTTCTCAGAGGGGGAAAGGAAGGGCATCAGAAAGAAGCTGAAATACAAATTAAAGAGGAAAGAGACCTTTATGATAAAAGTGTCCGGTTAATAATGGGAAAATCCAGCTGTGAACATTAAGTGCAGAGGAGAACTAAAAATGGAGAGGTACAAAGAGCAAACTAACAGGAAATGTAAAGAGCATCATTAAAACCGTTCCTAAACATGTACAGAGTGCAAGGATAGTGGAAGGAAAGTTCGGCCCATTAAGGAGTTGAAATGAAATGTATTTGTGATGGCAAAAGGCATAAATACGGGCACTTAATGAGGACGTTGCACCTGTCTTCACTGAGGAAGATGATGCCGCCAATGTCAGAGGAAAAGGACCACTGATAATAGCTGGGAAATGAGGAATGGGTGAACAAGATCTAGCAGACGGAGAAAGAGTGGAATCCTAGCTGTGTAGTTCACGACTACGACATGAAACATGTGAGTAAGAGAGTTCGGCTTTGACAGATGTGTCTATGGCAGGTGGGGGACCTGTTCATTCAGGTCTGATAGATTCGCTTCTGGAAAGTTTCTGTCTAACAAATGGGGTTTGAATGATATGGGATGCCATATGTGGCTGACCAGATTGTGGCTGATTAATGGTGCCTGAGCGATTCGGGCCCAATGGATAGGATCCTGATAGAGAGTGTCTGACAGCTGACTGTATATTAGATATATATTGGCAGATGTCCTTATTCTAGATCGGTGTCTGATATGTTGGATATATGTGTCTGAAATATATCGTACAGATAGTTAGGGGTTAGACAAATGGGTTTCACAGATGAGGTTCTGAAAGATGTAACAATGAAAACTGTGGAAAACAAAAACAGAAATACCTGGGAAAACTCAGCAGGTCTGGCAGCATCGGCGGAGAAGAATAAAGTTGACGTTTCGAGTCCTCATGACCCTTCAGCAGAACTGAATGAAAACTGTGGTTCTGATGCCAAGAGATAAGAGATGGGTGAGTGACTGGTGTGGACCTGAGAGGTGGAATGTGATACTCACAGGGCTGCTGGACGTGGAGCTAATAGATAGAGTCCTGTTCAAAGGGGATATGTTAGACGATAATTATAAAAATAGAATTTGATGGAGATGGGTATTTGATCGGATCAGGTGGCTGCGGGTCTGAGATATGAAGCCTGACAGTTGTTTTTCTGATTTAAAGGGATCTGATGGATGATGTTTAACGTGATCGTTTCCTGATTGTTGACCATCAGAAAGATCTGTTTCTGTTTCATTGGGTCTGATAGATGTGGGTTTATGGGATGTGGGTCTGATAGGTGGAGGTCTGATTGATTGTCGGGTGATACATGGGAGACAGTTTGGGGTCCGATGGAAGCGGGTCTGATTGGTGGGGATCTGACAGAAACTGTGTGGTACTAACATGTCTCACAGATGTAGTTATGAGACACGAAATCTGATAGATGGAGTCTGATAGATTGTGACCGTCTTTCATTGATGAGATTCTGAGAAATGAGTGCCTAGTAGATGTGGATCTGATAAAAGAGGAGAGATGGATGTGTGTCTGGTAAATGAGGTTCTGATACATGGGTCCTGATGAATGTAGTTTTGATGTGGATTTACCTGAGAGATGTGGGTCTGAGAGATATGGATGTACCAGTTATGGGTTTGTTGGAATTGGATTAATTAGACACCTATATTGCGGATCGGGCTCACTAATGTGGCTCTGGTAGGCTGCTGCCTGATAGCTGAGGTCTGGTAGATGTGAGCAGATAGATGTTGGTCTAGTAGAGGGAGCAGGTCAGGCGGGTGTCTGATACATGGGGAATTGTATAGTTGGGGCCTGATGGAAATGGGCAGAATTGATGGGATCTATCAGAACATGTGTAAAGGTTGTGATCTGAGAGATTGTTATCAGACAAGTGGGGAGATGACATCTGGGGATCATTTATATCGTTTCTGAAATATGTGAATGGGGAGATGGGGTCAGGCAGATGTGTAACTGATGACAAATATCGTCTGGCTGGTGTATGTCTGGCTTTTAGGATTGTGACAGTTGTGGGTCTTAGGATGGGGATCTGATACGTGTTCTGACAATGTGAAGCTGATAAATGGGAATCCGGCGAATGGTTTTTTGCAGGCGACCTGATAGACCAAACTCGGATAGAAGAGAATTGGTTAGATGGGGAAAGGATAGATGACTGTACCATACATGGAGGACGGAGTGTGATTGATGAGGACTTGAATGATTCGGGTCAGATAGATGTGGGTCTGAAGGGTGGAACCTGACCCATATGGGACAGGTACATGGGTATCGGATACATGGTGCACTGTTAGAGAGATTTCTGTTGATGTGCCTTTGACAGATGGGAGCTGATAGAGCGGATCTGATAGATATGGGTCTAACGGAAATGTGTAATGGTGGAGTCTTGATTGTTTGGTACCTCATGGATAGTGAATCAATGATAAAGTTTTGATAGAAGGTGGCCTGATCGACGAAGCTCTGCTGGATGGAAACCTGATAGATGAGAGTCAGGCACATGTCAATTAGAAAGACAGAGCTCTCAGAATGTGGGATGGCGGAGATTTAGAGGCTGATGTATGCAGCTCTGGTAGATAGTGTTCCATTAATGATGCCTGATACATAGAGACAGGAAGGTGTGGAGTCCTGGTGGAATGGTATCTAACAGACCGACTCTGACAATGTGAGTTTGGTTAAATGAGTCTCTGATGGATTGCCGTTAATGGATAGAGTCTAACAGGGTATGAGCAATGGCAATCTGATCACTAGTGTCTGACAGGTGTGGGTACGAAGCATCGACAGTGAAGAGATGAAATATGATAGACAGGGAGAGGACGATTGGATGTGGAGAGTTGTGAATCTGATAGATGGTCTTCTGATACATGAGATCTGCATTATATTAAACGGGATCTGATTAATGCGGGCTGAGATAGGTGGATATGGTTCCGAGGAAATTAATTATGGGGTCTGACAAATTCTGATTGAATGGATTGTGCGTAATGGAAGGAATCTGATGGATTCAGACTCAATGGATTGTGTTCGAAGGGTGGGGACTAATAGATTCTGATTGAATGGATTGTGTCTGATGGATGGGATTAGTTAGATTCTGATTGAATGGATTGTGTCCGATGGATGGGGTTAGTTAGTTTCTGATTGAATTGATTGTGCCTGATGGATGGGGTTAGTTAGATTCTGATTGAAAGGATTGTGTCTGATGCATGGGGTTAGTTAAATTCTGATTGAATGGATTGTGTCTGATGGATGCGGTTAGTTAGATCTTAATTGAATGGATTGTGTCTGATGGATGGGGTTAGTTAGATTCTGATTGAATGGATCGTGTCTGATGGATGGGGTTAGTTAGATTCTGATTGAATGGATTGTGTCTGATGGATGGGGTTTGATAGATTCTGATTGAATAGATTGTGTCTGATGGATGGGGTTAGTTAGATTCTGATTGAATGGATTGTGTCAGACGGATGGGGTCTCATAGATGCTGATTGGATGGACTGTGTCTGATGGATGGGATTAGTTAGATTCTGATTGAATGGATTGTGTCTGATGGATGGGTTTAGTTAGATACTGATTGAGTGGATTGTGTCTGATGGATGGGGTTAGTTAGATTCTGATTGAATGGATTGTGTCTGATGGATGGGGTTAGTTAGATTCTGATTGAATGGATTGTATCTGATGGATGGGGTTTGATAGATTCTGATTGAATAGATTGTGTCTGAAGGATGGGGTTTGATAGATTCTGATTGAATGGATTCTGTCTGATGGATAGGGTTTGATAGATTCTGATTGAATGGATTGTGTTTGATGGATGGGGTTAGTTAGATTATGAATGAATGTATTGCCTCTAATGATTGGGGTCTGATAGATTCTGATTGAATAGAGTTTTAAAATTAATTCACGGGATGTAGGCTTCGCTGGCTGGGCCAGCATTTAATGCCCATCCATAGTTGCCCTTGGAAGGTGGTGGTGAGCTGCCTACTTGAACTGCTGCAGTCCATGTGGTGTAGGTACTATCACTGTACAGTTAGGGAGGGAGTTGCAGGATTTTGAAACCGTGACAGTTAAGGAACGGTGATATATTTCCAAATCAGGATGGTGAGTGGCTCGGAGGGCAAGTTCCAGATGGTGGTGTTCCCATCTATCTGCTGCCATTGTCCTTCTAGATGGTAGGAATCGTGGTTTTGGAAATGCCGTACAATGCGCCTTGGCGAATTCCTTGTGTCAAATGGATGTGGCCTAATAGATTCACATTTAATGCATTGCTTCTGATGGATGAGATTTGATAGATTCTGATTGAATGGATTGTGTCTAATGAATGGGATTTGAGAGATTCTGATTGAATGGATTGTTTCTGATAGATGGGATTAGTTAGTTTCTGATTGAATGGATTGGGTCTGATGGATGGGGTTAGTTAGATTCTGAGTGAATGGATTGGGTCTGATGGATGGGGTTAGTTAGATTCTGATTCAATGGATTGGGTCTGGTGGATGGTGTTAGTTAGATTCTGATTGAATGGATTGGGTCTGATGGATAGGGTTTGTTATATTCTGATTGAATGGATTTTTCAATGTTGAGGTTGTTGTTGAAATTGTTGGAGGTTTTCAATGTTGATGTTGTTGTTGAATTTGTTGGTGTTTTTCAATGTTGAGGTTGTTGTTCTATTTGTTGGTGATTTTCAATACTGAGGTTGTTGGTGAATTTGTTGGTGTTATCAATGTTTTTTATGGAACTTTTTTGCATTTTTCAAAGTTGAAGTTGTAGTTGTATTGTTGGTGGTTTTCAAAGTTGAGGTTGTTGTTGAATTTTTTAGAGTTTTTCATTGTTGAGGTTGTTGTTGAATTTGTTGGTTATTTTCAATCTAGAGGTTGTAGTTGAATTTGTTGGTCTTTTTCAATGTTGAGGTTGTTGAATTTGTTGCTGTATTTCAAAGTTGTGGTTGTTGTTGAATACTTTGGTGTTTTTTAATGTTGAGTTTGTTGAATGTTTTGGTGATTTTAAATGTTGGGGTTGTTGTTGAATTTTTTGCTGTTATTCATTGTTGAGGTTGTTGAATTTGTTGGTGTTTTTCAAAGTTGAGTTTGTTGTGGAATTTGTTGGTGTTTTCAATATTGAGTTTGTTGTGGAATTTGTTGGTGTTTTTCAATATTGAGTTTGTTGTGGAATTTGTTGGTGTTTTTCAATGTTGAGGTTGTTGTTACATTTGTTGGTGTTTTTCAATGTTGAGGTTGTTGTAGAATTTCTTGGTGATATTCAATATTGAGGTTGTTGTTGAATTTATTGGTCATTTTCAGTGAATAGTTTGTTGAATTTGTTGGTGATTTTCAATATTGAGGTTGTTGTTGAATTTATTGGTGTTATCAATGAGTTTTTAGAACTTTTTTTGTATTTTTCAAAGTTGAGGTTGTAGTTGAATTTGTTGGTGTTTTTAAATGCTGAGGTTGTTGAATTTGTTGGTGTTTTTGAACGTTGAGGTTGTTGTTGAATTTGTTGGTGTTTTTTAATGTTGGGTTGTTCTTGAATTTTTTGTGATTTTCAATATTGAGGTTGTAGTTGACGTTGTTGGTGTGTTTCAAAGTTGAGGTTGTTGTTGAATTTTTGGTGTTTTTCAATGTTGAGGTTGTTGTTGAATTTATTGGTCATTTTCAGTGAATAGTTTGTTGAATTAGTTGGTGATTTTCAATATTGAATTTGTTGTGGAATTTGTTGGCGTTATCAATGGTTTTTTTGTTGGAACATTTTTTGTATTTTTCAAAGTTGAGGTTGTAGTTAAATTTGCTGATGTTTTTCAAAGTTGACGTTGTAGTTGAATTTGTTGGTGATTTTCAATACTGAGGTTGTTGTTGAATTTGTTGGTGTTATCAATGTTTTTTTTTTAACTTTTTTCCATTTTTCAAAGTTGAGGTTGTTGTTGTATTTGTTGGTGCTTTTGAATGCTGAGGTTGTTGTTGAATTTGTTGGTTATTTTCAATTTAGAGGTTGTAGTTGAATTTGTTGGTCTTTTTCAATCTTGAGGTTGTTGAATTTGTTGCTGTTTTTCAAAGTTGAGGTTGTTGTTGAATACTTTGGTCTTTTTTAATGTTGAGTTTGTTGAATGTTTTGGTGATTTTCAATGTTGGGGT
The DNA here is from genome assembly GCF_964194155.1 of Cetorhinus maximus. NCBI lineage: Eukaryota > Metazoa > Chordata > Chondrichthyes > Lamniformes > Cetorhinidae > Cetorhinus > Cetorhinus maximus. Next base: position 78,053 of record NW_027596187.1, on the reverse strand, counting down.
TGTTGTTGAATTTTTTGGTGTTATTCATTGTTGAGGTTGTTGAATTTTTGGTGTTTTTCAATGTTGAGGTTGTTGTGGAAATTGTTGGTGATATTCAATACTGAGGTTGTTGCTGAATTTGTTGGTGATTTTCAATATTGAGGTTGTTGTTGAATTTATTGGTGTTATCAATGTTTTTTTAGAACTTTTTTGTATTTTTCAAAGTTGAGGTTGTAGTTGACGTTGTTGGTGTGTTTCAAAGTTGAGGTTGTTGTTGAATTTATTGGTCATTTTCAGTGGATAGTTTGTTGAATTTGTTGGTGATTTTCAATATTGAGCTTGTTGTGGAATTTGTTGGCGTTATCAATGGTTTTTTTGGAACTTTTTTGTATTTTTCAAAGTTGAGGTTGTAGTTAAATTTGCTGATGTTTTTGAAAGTTGACGTTATAGTTGAATTTGCTGGTGATTTTCAATATTGAGTTTGTTGTGGAATTTGTTGGTGTTATCAATGTTTTTTTTGGAACTTTTTTGTATTTTTCAAAATTGAGGTTGTAGTTAAATTTGCAGATGTTTTTGAAAGTTGACGTTGTAGTTGAATTTGCTGGTGATTTTCAATATTGAGTTTGTTGTGGAATTTGTTGGTGTTATCAATGTTTTTTTTGGAACTTTTTTGTATTTTTCAAAATTGAGGTTGTAGCTGAATTTGCTGTTTTTCAATGTCGAGTTTGTTGAATTTTTTGGTGATTTTCAATGTTGGGGTTGTTGTTGAATTTGTTGGTGTTTTTCAATGTTGAGGTTGTTGTTGAATTTGTTGGTGTTTTTGATTGTTGATGTTGTTGTTGAATTTGTTGGTGTTATCAATGGTTATTTTGTTGAATTTTTTGTACTTTTAAAAGTTGAGGTTGTTGTTGAATTTGTTGGTGTTTTTCAATGTTGACGTTGTTGAATTTGTTGGCGTTTTTCCATGTTGAGGTTTTGTTGAATTTGTTGGTGATTTTCGGTGAATTGTTTGTTGAATTAGTTGGTGATTTTCAAAATTGAGTATGTTGTGGAATTTGTTGGCGTTATCAATGGTTTTTTTTGGAACTTTTTTGTATTTTTCAAAGTTGAGTTTGTAGTTAAATTTGTTGATGTTTTTCAAAGTTGAGGTTGTTGTTGAATTTGTTGGTGTTTTTCATTGTTGAGGTTGTTGTTGAATTTGTTGGTGTTTTTCAATGTTGGGTTGTTGTTGAATTTTTTGTGATTTTCAATATTGAGGTTGTAGTTGACGTTTTTCGTGAGTTTCAAAGTTGAGGTTGTTGTTGAATTTTGTTGGCGATTTTCAGTGATGAGTTTGTTGAATTTGTTGGTGATTTTCAATATTGAGTTTGTTGTGGAATTTGTTGGTGTTATCAATGGTTTTTTTTGGAACATTTTTTGTATTTTTCAAAGTTGAGGTTGTAGCTGAATTTATTAGTGTTTTTCAATGTCGATGTTGTTGAATTTTTTGGTGTTTTTCAATGTTGAGGTTGTTGTTGAATTTGTTGGTGATATTCAGTATTGAGGTTGTTGTTGAATTTGTTGGTGATTTTCAATATTGAGGTTGTTGTTGAATTTATTGGTATTATCAATGTTTTTTTTAAACTTTTTTGTATTTTTCAAAGTTGAGGTTGTAGTTGAATTTGTTGGTGTTTTTCAATGCTGAGGTTGTTGATGAATTTGTAGGTGCTTTTAAATGTTGAGGTGTTGTTGAATTTGTTGCTGTTTTTCAATGTTGGGTTGTTGTTGAATTTTTTGTGAAATTCAATATTGAGGTTGTAGTTGAATTTGTTGGTGTTTTTCAATGTTGAGGTTATTGTTGAATTTTTTGGTAATATTCAATATTGAGGTTGTTGTTGAATTTGTTGATTGTATCAATGTTTTTCTTTTGAACTTTTTTGCATTTTTCAATGTTGAGGTTGTAGTTGAATTTGTTGGTTTTTTTCAATGTTGAGGTTGTTGTTGCATTTGTTGGTGTTTTTCAATTTTGAGGTTGTTGAATTTGTTGGTGATTTTCAGTGATGAATTAGTTGAATTTGTTGGTGATTTTCAATATTGAGTTTGTAGTGGAATTCGTTGGTGTTTTTCAATGCTGAGATTGTTGTTGCATTTGTTGGTGTTTTTCAATGTTGAGGTTGTTGTAGAAATTGTTGGTGATATTCAATATTGAGGTTGTTATTGAATTTGTTGGTGATATTCAATATTGAGGTTGTAGTTGAATTTGTTGGTGTTTTTCAATGTTAAGGTTGTTGAATATGTTGGTGTTTTTGAATGTTGAGGTTGTTCATTTGTTGGTGATTTTCAATCTAGAGGTTGTTGTTGAATTTGTTGGTGATTTTCAATATTGGGGTTGTAGTTGAATTTGTTGGTGTTTTTCAATGTCGAGGTTGTTGAATTTGTTTATGTTTTTCAATATTGAGTTTGTTGTTGAATTTTTTGATGCTTTTCATTGTTGAGGTTGTTGTTGAATATTTGTTGGTTATATTCAATATTGAGTTTGTTGGTGGATTTGTTGGTGTTATCAATTTTTATTTTGTTGAACTTTTTTGTATTTTTAAAAATTGAGGTTGTTGTTGAATTTGTTGGTGTTTTTCAATGTTGATGTTGTTGTTGAATTTGTTGGTGATTTTCAATATTGAGGTTGTTGTTGAATTTGTTGGTGTTTTTCAATGTTGGGTTGTTGAATTTTTTGTGATTTTCATTATTGAGGTTGTAGTTGACGTTGTTGGTAAGTTTTAAAGTTGAGGTTGTTGTTGAACTTGTTGGTGATTTTCAGTGATGAATTTGTTGAATTTGTTGGTGATTTTCAATATTGAGCTTATTGTTGAATTTGTTGGTGTTTTTTTCAATGATGGGGTTGTTTTTGAATTTGCTGGTGTTTTTCAACGTTGAGGTTGTTGTTGAATTTGTTGGTGATTTTAAATATTGAGTTTGTTGAATTTGTTGGTGTTTTTAAATGTTGGGGTTGTGGTTGAATTTGTTGGTGTTTTTGAATGTTGAGGTTGTTGTTGAATTTGTTGGTGATTTTCAATATTGAGGTTGTTGTTGAATTTGTTGATGTTATCAATGTTTATTTTGTTGAACTTTCTTGTATTTTTAAAAGTTGAGGTTGTTTTTGAATTTGCTGGTATTTTTCAACGTTGAGGTTGTTGTTGAATTTGTTGGTGTGTTTCTCAATGTTGGGGTTGTTGAATTTGTTGGTGTATTTGAATGTTGAGGTTGTTGTTGAATTTTTTGATGTTATTCATTGTTGAGCTTGTTGTAGAATTTGTGGGTCTTTTTCAATGTTGAGGTTATTGAATTTATTGGTGTTTTTCATTGTTGAGGTTGTTGTTGAGTTTATTGGTGTTATCAATGTTTTTTTTTGAACTTTTTTGTATTTTTCAAAGTTGAGGTTGTAGCTGAATTTGTCGGTGTTTTTGAATGTTGAGGTTTTTGAATTTGTTGGTGATTTTCAGTGATGACTTTGTTGAATTTGTTGGTGATTTTCAATATTGAGGTTGTTGTTGAATTTGTTGATGTTATCAATGTGGGGTTGTTGTTCAATTTTTTTTCAATTTTCAGCTTGTAGTTGACGTTGTTGGTGTGTTTCAATGTTGAGGTTGTTGTTGGATTTTTTTTTGGTGTTTTTCAGTGTTGAGGTTGTTGAATTTTTTGGTCATATTCTATATTGGGGTTATTGTTGAATTTTTTGGTTTTTTTCATTGTTGAGGTTGTTGTTGAATTTGTCGGTGTTTTTGAATGTTCAGTTTGTTGACTTTGTTGGTGTTTTTCAATATTGGGCTTGTAGTTGAATTTGCTGGTGATTTTCAATGTCAAGGTTGTTGAATTTGTTTGTGTTTTTCAATGCTGAGATTGTTGTTGCATTTGTTGGTGTTTTTCAATGTTGGGGTTGTTGTTGAATTTGTTGGTGTTTTTCAATGTTGAGGTTGTTGAATATGTTGTTGTTTTTTAAAGTTGAGGTTGTTTATTTTTTTGGTATTTTTGATTGATGAGGTTGTTGTTGAATTTGTTGGTGTTTTTGAATGTTGAGGTTGTTGTTGAATTTTTTGGTGATTTTCAATCTAGAGGTTGGTGTTGAATTTGTTGGTGATTTTAAATATCGAGGTTGTTGTTGAATTTGTTAGTGTTTTCAATGTCTTTTTTTGAACTTTTTTGTATTTTTCAAAGTTGAGGTTTTTGTTGAATTTCTCGGTGTTTTTGAAACATTGTTGAATGTTTTGGTGATTTTCAATATTGAGGTTGTTGTTGAAATTGTCGGTGTTTTTCAATATTGGGGTTGTAGTTGAATTTGTTGGTGTTTTTCAATGTCGAGGTTGTTGTTGAATTTGTTGGTGATTTTCAATATTGAGGTTGTTGTTGTATTTGTTGGTATTTTTCAACGTTGAGGATGTTGAATTTTTTGGTGATATTCAATGTTGGGGTTATTGTTGAATTTTGTGGTGTTTTTCATTGTTGAGGTTGTTGTTGAATTTGTCGGTGTTTTTGAATGTTGGTGTTGTTGAATTTTTTGGTGTTTTTCATAGTTGAGATTGTTGTTGAATTTGTTGGTGATTTTCAAAGTAGAGGTTGTTGATTTTTTTGGTGTTTTTCAATGTTGAGGTTGTTGTTGAATTTGTTGATGTTATCAATGTTGGGTTGTTGTTGAATTTTTTTCAATTTTCAGCTTGTAGTTGACGTTGTTGTTGTGTTTCAATGTTGAGGTTGTTGTTGGATTTTTTGGTGTTTTTCAGTGTTGAGGATGTTGAATTTTTTGGTGATATTCTATGTTGGGGTTATTGTTGAATTTTTTGGTTTTTTTCATTGTTGAGGTTGTTGTTGAATTTGTCGGTTTTTTTGAATGTTGAGTTTGTTGAATTTGTTGGTGTTTTTCAATATTGGGCTTGGAGTTGAATTTGCTGGTGATTTTCAATGTCAAGGTTGTTGAATTTGTTTGTGTTTTTCAATGCTGAGATTGTTGTTTTATTTGTTGGTGTTTTTCAATATTGAGGTTGTTGTTGTATTTGTTGGTGTGTTTCAATGTTGAGGTTGTTGTTGAATTTTTTGGTGTGTTTCAATGTTGAGGTTGTTGTTGTATTTGTTGACATTTTTCAATGTTGAGGATGTTGAATTTTTTGGTGATATTCAATGTTGGGGTTATTGTTGAATTTTGTGGTGTTTTTCATTGTTGAGGTTGTTGTTGAATTTGTTGGTAATATTCAATATTGAGGTTGTTGTTGAATTTGTTGGTGTTATCAATGTATATTTTGTTGATCTTTTTTGTATTTTTGAAAGTTGAGGTTGTTGAATTTGTTGGTATTTTTGAATGTTGAGGTTGGTGTTGAATTTGTTGGTGATTTTCAATATTGAGGTTGTTGTTGAATTTGTTGGTGTTTTTTTCAATGTTGGGTTTGTTTTTGAATTTGCTGGTGTTTTTCAACGTTGAGGTTGTTGTTGAATTTGTTGGTCATTTTAAATATTGAGTTTGTTGTTGAATTTGTTGGTGTTTTTAAATGTTGGGGTTGTGCTTGAATTTGTTGGTGTTTTTGAATGTTGAGGTTGTAGTTGTATTTGTTGGTGTTTTTCAATGTTGAGGTTGTTGTTCATTTTGCTGGTGTTTTTGAATGTTGAGGTTGTTGTTGAATTTGTTGGTGATTTTCAATATTGAGGTTGTTGTTGAATTTGTTGATGTTATCAATGTTTATTTTGTTGTTTTTGGTGTTTTTCAAAGTTGAGATTGTTGTTGAATTTGTTGGTGATTTTCAAAGTTGAGGTTGTTGAATTTGTTGGTGATTTTCAATATTGGGGTTGTAGTTGAATTTGCTTGTGTTTTTCAATGTCGAGGTTGTTGAATTTGTTGGTGTTTTTAAATATTGAGGTTGTTGTTGAATTTGTCGGTGTTTTGAAATGTTGAGGTTGTTGTGGAATTTTTTGCTGTTATCAATGGTTTTTTTTGAACTTTTTTGTATTTTTCACAGTTGAGGTTGTAGCTGAATTTGTTGGTGTTTTTCAATGTTGAGGTTTTTGAATTTGTTGGTGATTTTCAGTGATGACTTTGCTGAATTTGTTGGTGATTTTCAATATTGAGGTTGTTGTTGAATTTGTTGGTGTTATCAATGTTTATTTTGTTGAACTTTCTTGTATTTTAAAAAGTTGAGGTTGTTGTTGAATTTGCTGGTGTTTTTCAACGTTGAGGTTGTTGTTGAATATGTTGGTGATTTTAAATATTGAGGTTGTTGTTGAATTTGTTGGTGATTTTCAATGTTGGGGTTGTGGTTGAATTTGTTGGTGTTTTTCATTGTTGAGGTTGTTGTTGAATTTGTTGGTGATTTTCAATGTTGGGGTTGTGGTTAAATTTGTTGGTGTTTTTCATTGTTGAGGTTGTTGTTGAATTTGTTGGTGATTTTCAATATTGAGGTTGTTGTTGAATTTGTTGGTGATTTTCAATGTTGAGGTTGTTGTTGAATTTGTTGCTGATTTTCAATATTGAGGTTGTTGTTGAATTTGTTGGTGATTTTCAATGTTGGGGTTGTGGTTGAATTTGTTGGTGTTTTTGAATGTTGAGGTTGTTGTTGAATTTGTTGGTGTTTTTCAATGTTGGGTTATTGTTGAATTTTTTGGTATTTTTCATTGTTGAGGTTTCCTTTGAATTTGTTGGTAATATTCAATATTGAGGTTGTTGTTGAATTTGTTGGTGTTTTTCAATGTTGGTTGTTCAATGTTTTGGTGATTTTCAATATTGAGGTTGCTGTGGAATTTGTTGGTTTTCAATGTTGAGATTGTTGTTGAATTTGTTGGTGTTTTTCAAAGTTGTTGTTGTTGAATTTTTTGGTGTTTTTCATTGTTGCGGTTGTTGTTGAATTTGTTGGTGTTTTTGAATGTTGGGGTTGTTAAATTTGTTGGTAATATTCAATATTGAGGTTGTTGTTGAATTTGTTGGTGTTATCAATGTTTATTTTGTTGAACTTTGTATTTTTAAAAGTTGAGGTTGTTGTTGAATTTGCTGGTGTTTTTCAATGTTGAGGATGTTGTTGAATTTGTTGGTGTTTTTGAATGTTGAGGTTGTTGTTGAATTTGTTGGCGATATTCAATATTGAGGTTGTTGTTGAATTTGTTGGTGATTTGCAATATTGAGGTTGTTGAGTTTATTGGTGTTATTAATGTTTTTTATTAGAACTTTTTCGTATTTTTCAAAGTTGAGGTTGTTGTTGAGTTTGTTGGTGTTTTTCAATGTTGGGTTATTGTTGAATCTTTGGTGTTTTTCATTGTTGAGGTTGTTGTTGAATTTGTTGGTGTTATCAATGTTTATTTTTTTGAACTTTTTTGTATTTTCAAAAGTTGAGGTGGTTGTTGAATTTGTTGGTATTTTTGAATATTGAGGTTGGTGTTGAATTTGTTGGTATTTTTGAAACTTGAGGTTGGTGTTGAATTTGTTGGTCTTTTACAATGTTGGTTGTTCAATTTTTTGTTGGTTTTCAATATTGAGGTTGTTGTGGAATTTGTTGGTTTTCAATGTTGATATTGTTGTTGAATTTGTTGGTGTTTTTCAAAGTTGTTGTTGTTGAATTTTTTGCTGTTTTTCATTCTTGCGGTTGTTGTTGAATTTGTTGATGTTATGAATTTTTATTTTGTTAAACTTTGTATTTTTCAAAGTTGAGGTTGTTGTTGAATTTGCTGGTGTTTTTCAAAGTTAAGGAGGTTGTTGAATTTGTTGGTGTTTTTCAATGTTGAGGTTGTAGTTGAATTTGTTGGTGTGTTTCAATGTTGAGGTTGTTGAATTTGTTGGTGCTTTTCAATTTTGAGGTTGTTGTTGAATTTGTTGATGTTATCAATGTTTATTTTGTTGAACTTTCTTGTATTTTTAAAAGTTGAGGTTGTTTTTGAATTTGCTGGTATTTTTCAACGTTGAGGTTGTTGTTGAATTTGTTGGTGTGTTTCTCAATGTTGGGGTTGTTGAATTTGTTGGTGTATTTGAATGTTGAGGTTGTTGTTGAATTTTTTGATGTTATTCATTGTTGAGCTTGTTGTAGAATTTGTGGGTCTTTTTCAATGTTGAGGTTATTGAATTTATTGGTGTTTTTCATTGTTGAGGTTGTTGTTGAATTTGTTGGTGTTATCAATGTTTATTTTTTTGAACTTTTTTGTATTTTCAAAAGTTGAGGTGGTTGTTGAATTTGTTGGTATTTTTGAATATTGAGGTTGGTGTTGAATTTGTTGGTATTTTTGAAACTTGAGGTTGGTGTTGAATTTGTTGGTCTTTTACAATGTTGGTTGTTCAATTTTTTGTTGGTTTTCAATATTGAGGTTGTTGTGGAATTTGTTGGTTTTCAATGTTGATATTGTTGTTGAATTTGTTGGTGTTTTTCAAAGTTGTTGTTGTTGAATTTTTTGCTGTTTTTCATTCTTGCGGTTGTTGTTGAATTTGTTGATGTTATGAATTTTTATTTTGTTAAACTTTGTATTTTTCAAAGTTGAGGTTGTTGTTGAATTTGCTGGTGTTTTTCAAAGTTAAGGAGGTTGTTGAATTTGTTGGTGTTTTTCAATGTTGAGGTTGTAGTTGAATTTGTTGGTGTGTTTCAATGTTGAGGTTGTTGAATTTGTTGGTGCTTTTCAATTTTGAGGTTGTTGTGGAATTTGTTGATGTTATCAATGTTTGTTTTAAACTTTTTTGTATTTTTCAAAGTTGAGGTTGTAGCTGAATTAGCTGTTTTTCAATGTTGAGTTTGTTGAATTTTTTGGTGATTTTCAATGCTGTGGTTGTTGTTGAATTTTTGGATGTTTTTCATTGTTGAGGTTGTTGTTGAATTTGTTGGTGTTTTTCAATGTTGAGGTTGTTGAATATGTTGGTGTTTTTCAAAGTTGAGGTTGTTGATTTTTTTGGTGTTTTTCAATTTTGAGGTTGTTGAATTTGTTGGTGTTTTTCAAAGTTGTGGTAGTTGTTGAATATTTTGGTGTTTTTCAATATTGAGGTTGTTGTTGAATTTATTGATATCATTGTATTTTTTTAATCTCTTTGTATATTTCAAAGTTGAGGTTGTAGTTGAATTTATTGGTGTTTTTCAAAGTTGAGTTTGTTGTTGAATTTTTTGGTGTTTTTCATTTTTGAGGTTGTTGTTGAATTTATTGGTGTTATCAATATTTATTTTGTTGAACTTTTTTGTATTTTTAAAAGTTGAGGTTGTTGTTGAATTTGTTGGTGATTTTCAATGTTGAGGTTGTTGAATTTGTTGGTGTTTTTGAATGTTGAGGTTGTTGTTGAATTTCTTGGTGATTTTCAATATTGAGGTTGTTGTTGAATTTGTTGGTGTGTTTCTCAATGTTGGGGTTGTTGAATTTGTTGGTGTTTTTGAATGTTGAGGTTGTTGTTGAATTTTTTGACGTTTTTCATTGTTGAGCTTGTTGTAGAATTTGTGGGTCTTTTTCAATGTTGAGGTTATTGAATTTATTGGTGTTTTTCATTGTTGAGGTTGTTGTTGAGTTTATTGGTGTTATCAATGTTTTTTTTTGAACTTTTTTGTATTTTTCAACGTTGAGGTTGTTGTTGAATTTTTTTGTGTTTTTCATTGCTGAGGTTTTTGTTGAATTTGTCGGTGTTTTTGAATGTTGGTGATGTTGAATTTTTTGGTGTTTTTCAAAGTTGAGATTGTTGTTGAATTTGTTGGTGATTTTCAATGTTGAGGTTGTTGAATTTGTTGGTGTTTTTCAATGTTGAGGTTGTTGTTGAATTTCTTGGGGTTTTTGAATGTTGAGGTTGTTGTTGGATTTGTTGGTGATTTTCAATATTGAGGTTGTTGAATTTGTTGGTTTTTTTCAATATTGAGTTTGTTGTGGAATTTGTTGGTGTTATCAATGTTTATTTAGTTGAACTTTTTTGTATTTTTAAAAGTTGAGGTTGTTGTTGAATTTGTTGGTGATTTTCAATATTGAGGTTGTTATTGAATTTGTTGGTGATTTTCAATATTGAGGTTGTTGTTGAATTTGTTGATGTTATCAATGTTTATTTTGTTGAACTTTTTTGTATTTTTACTAGTTGAGGTTGTGGAATTTGTTGGTGTTTTTGAATGTTGTTGTTTGTTGAATTTGTTGGTGATTTTAAATATTGAGGTTGTTGTTGAATTTGTTGGTGTGTTTCTCAATGTTGAGGTTGTTGAATTTGTTGGTTTTTTTCAATATTGAGTTTGTTGTGGAATTTGTTGGTGTTATCAATGTTTATTTTGTTGAACTTTTTTGTATTTTTAAAAGTTGAGGTTGTTGTTGAATTTGTTGGTGATTTTCAATATTGAGGTTGTTGTTGAATTTGTTGGTGTGTTTCTCAATGTTGGGGTTGTTGTTGAATTTGTTGATGTTATCAATGTTTATTTTGTTGAACTTTTTTGTATTTTTAAAAGTTGAGGTTGTTGAATTTGTTGGTGTTTTTGAATGTTGTTGTTGTTGAATTTGTTGGTGTGTTTTTCAATGTTGGTAGTTGTTGAATTTGTTGGTGTTTTGCAATGTTGAGTTTGTTGTTGAATTTTTTGATGCTTTTCATTGTTGAGGTTGTTGTTGAATATTTGTTGGTTATATTCAATATTGAGTTTGTTGGTGGATTTGTTGGTGTTATCAATTTTTATTTTGTTGAACTTTTTTGTATTTTTAAAAATTGAGGTTGTTGTTGAATTTGTTGGTGTTTTTCAATGTTGATGTTGTTGTTGAATTTGTTGGTGATTTTCAATATTGAGGTTGTTGTTGAATTTGTTGGTGTTTTTCAATGTTGGGTTGTTGAATTTTTTGTGATTTTCATTATTGAGGTTGTAGTTGACGTTGTTGGTAAGTTTTAAAGTTGAGGTTGTTGTTGAACTTGTTGGTGATTTTCAGTGATGAATTTGTTGAATTTGTTGGTGATTTTCAATATTGAGGTTGTTGTTGAATTTGTTGGTGTTTTTTTTCAATGTTGGGTTTGTTTTTGAATTTGCTGGTGTTTTTCAACGTTGAGGTTGTTGTTGAATTTGTTGGTCATTTTAAATATTGAGTTTGTTGTTGAATTTGTTGGTGTTTTTAAATGTTGGGGTTGTGCTTGAATTTGTTGGTGTTTTTGAATGTTGAGGTTGTAGTTGTATTTGTTGGTGTTTTTCAATGTTGAGGTTGTTGTTCATTTTGCTGGTGTTTTTGAATGTTGAGGTTGTTGTTGAATTTGTTGGTGATTTTCAATATTGAGGTTGTTGTTGAATTTGTTGATGTTATCAATGTTTATTTTGTTGTTTTTGGTGTTTTTCAAAGTTGAGATTGTTGTTGAATTTGTTGGTGATTTTCAAAGTTGAGGTTGTTGAATTTGTTGGTGATTTTCAATATTGGGGTTGTAGTTGAATTTGCTTGTGTTTTTCAATGTCGAGGTTGTTGAATTTGTTGGTGTTTTTAAATATTGAGGTTGTTGTTGAATTTGTCGGTGTTTTGAAATGTTGAGGTTGTTGTGGAATTTTTTGCTGTTATCAATGGTTTTTTTTGAACTTTTTTGTATTTTTCACAGTTGAGGTTGTAGCTGAATTTGTTGGTGTTTTTCAATGTTGAGGTTTTTGAATTTGTTGGTGATTTTCAGTGATGACTTTGCTGAATTTGTTGGTGATTTTCAATATTGAGGTTGTTGTTGAATTTGTTGGTGTTATCAATGTTTATTTTGTTGAACTTTCTTGTATTTTAAAAAGTTGAGGTTGTTGTTGAATTTGCTAGTGTTTTTCAACGTTGAGGTTGTTGTTGAATATGTTGGTGATTTTAAATATTGAGGTTGTTGTTGAATTTGTTGGTGATTTTCAAAGTTGAGGTTGTTGAATTTGTTGGTGATTTTCAATATTGGGGTTGTAGTTGAATTTGCTTGTGTTTTTCAATGTCGAGGTTGTTGAATTTGTTGGTGTTTTTAAATATTGAGGTTGTTGTTGAATTTGTCGGTGTTTTGAAATGTTGAGGTTGTTGTGGAATTTTTTGCTGTTATCAATGGTTTTTTTTGAACTTTTTTGTATTTTTCACAGTTGAGGTTGTAGCTGAATTTGTTGGTGTTTTTCAATGTTGAGGTTTTTGAATTTGTTGGTGATTTTCAGTGATGACTTTGCTGAATTTGTTGGTGATTTTCAATATTGAGGTTGTTGTTGAATTTGTTGGTGTTATCAATGTTTATTTTGTTGAACTTTCTTGTATTTTAAAAAGTTGAGGTTGTTGTTGAATTTGCTAGTGTTTTTCAACGTTGAGGTTGTTGTTGAATATGTTGGTGATTTTAAATATTGAGGTTGTTGTTGAATTTGTTGGTGATTTTCAATGTTGGGGTTGTGGTTGAATTTGTTGGTGTTTTTCATTGTTGAGGTTGTTGTTGAATTTGTTGGTGATTTTCAATGTTGGGGTTGTGGTTAAATTTGTTGGTGTTTTTCATTGTTGAGGTTGTTGTTGAATTTGTTGGTGATTTTCAATATTGAGGTTGTTGTTGAATTTGTTGGTGATTTTCAATGTTGAGGTTGTTGTTGAATTTGTTGCTGATTTTCAATATTGAGGTTGTTGTTGAATTTGTTGGTGATTTTCAATGTTGGGGTTGTGGTTGAATTTGTTGGTGTTTCTGAATGTTGAGGTTGTTGTTGGATTTGTTGGTGATTTTCAATATTGAGGTTGTTGAATTTGTTGGTTTTTTTCAATATTGAGTTTGTTGTGGAATTTGTTGGTGTTATCAATGTTTATTTAGTTGAACTTTTTTGTATTTTTAAAAGTTGAGGTTGTTGTTGAATTTGTTGGTGATTTTCAATATTGAGGTTGTTATTGAATTTGTTGGTGATTTTCAATATTGAGGTTGTTGTTGAATTTGTTGATGTTATCAATGTTTATTTTGTTGAACTTTTTTGTATTTTTACTAGTTGAGGTTGTGGAATTTGTTGGTGTTTTTGAATGTTGTTGTTTGTTGAATTTGTTGGTGATTTTAAATATTGAGGTTGTTGTTGAATTTGTTGGTGTGTTTCTCAATGTTGAGGTTGTTGAATTTGTTGGTTTTTTTCAATATTGAGTTTGTTGTGGAATTTGTTGGTGTTATCAATGTTTATTTTGTTGAACTTTTTTGTATTTTTAAAAGTTGAGGTTGTTGAATTTGTTGGTGTTTTTGAATGTTGTTGTTGTTGAATTTGTTGGTGATTTTAAATATTGAGGTTGTTGTTGAATTTGTTGGTGATTTTCAATATTGAGGTTGTTGTTGAATTTGTTGGTGTGTTTCTCAATGTTGGGGTTGTTGTTGAATTTGTTGATGTTATCAATGTTTATTTTGTTGAACTTTTTTGTATTTTTAAAAGTTGAGGTTGTTGAATTTGTTGGTGTTTTTGAATGTTGTTGTTGTTGAATTTGTTGGTGTGTTTTTCAATGTTGGTAGTTGTTGAATTTGTTGGTGTTTTGCAATGTTGAGTTTGTTGTTGAATTTTTTGATGCTTTTCATTGTTGAGGTTGTTGTTGAATATTTGTTGGTTATATTCAATATTGAGTTTGTTGGTGGATTTGTTGGTGTTATCAATTTTTATTTTGTTGAACTTTTTTGTATTTTTAAAAATTGAGGTTGTTGTTGAATTTGTTGGTGTTTTTCAATGTTGATGTTGTTGTTGAATTTGTTGGTGATTTTCAATATTGAGGTTGTTGTTGAATTTGTTGGTGTTTTTCAATGTTGGGTTGTTGAATTTTTTGTGATTTTCATTATTGAGGTTGTAGTTGACGTTGTTGGTAAGTTTTAAAGTTGAGGTTGTTGTTGAACTTGTTGGTGATTTTCAGTGATGAATTTGTTGAATTTGTTGGTGATTTTCAATATTGAGCTTATTGTTGAATTTGTTGGTGTTTTTTTCAATGATGGGGTTGTTTTTGAATTTGCTGGTGTTTTTCAACGTTGAGGTTGTTGTTGAATTTGTTGGTGATTTTAAATATTGAGTTTGTTGAATTTGTTGGTGTTTTTAAATGTTGGGGTTGTGGTTGAATTTGTTGGTGTTTTTGAATGTTGAGGTTGTTGTTGAATTTGTTGGTGATTTTCAATATTGAGGTTGTTGTTGAATTTGTTGATGTTATCAATGTTTATTTTGTTGAACTTTCTTGTATTTTTAAAAGTTGAGGTTGTTTTTGAATTTGCTGGTATTTTTCAACGTTGAGGTTGTTGTTGAATTTGTTGGTGTGTTTCTCAATGTTGGGGTTGTTGAATTTGTTGGTGTATTTGAATGTTGAGGTTGTTGTTGAATTTTTTGATGTTATTCATTGTTGAGCTTGTTGTAGAATTTGTGGGTCTTTTTCAATGTTGAGGTTATTGAATTTATTGGTGTTTTTCATTGTTGAGGTTGTTGTTGAGTTTATTGGTGTTATCAATGTTTTTTTTTGAACTTTTTTGTATTTTTCAAAGTTGAGGTTGTAGCTGAATTTGTCGGTGTTTTTGAATGTTGAGGTTTTTGAATTTGTTGGTGATTTTCAGTGATGACTTTGTTGAATTTGTTGGTGATTTTCAATATTGAGGTTGTTGTTGAATTTGTTGATGTTATCAATGTGGGGTTGTTGTTCAATTTTTTTTCAATTTTCAGCTTGTAGTTGACGTTGTTGGTGTGTTTCAATGTTGAGGTTGTTGTTGGATTTTTTTTTGGTGTTTTTCAGTGTTGAGGTTGTTGAATTTTTTGGTCATATTCTATATTGGGGTTATTGTTGAATTTTTTGGTTTTTTTCATTGTTGAGGTTGTTGTTGAATTTGTCGGTGTTTTTGAATGTTCAGTTTGTTGACTTTGTTGGTGTTTTTCAATATTGGGCTTGTAGTTGAATTTGCTGGTGATTTTCAATGTCAAGGTTGTTGAATTTGTTTGTGTTTTTCAATGCTGAGATTGTTGTTGCATTTGTTGGTGTTTTTCAATGTTGGGGTTGTTGTTGAATTTGTTGGTGTTTTTCAATGTTGAGGTTGTTGAATATGTTGTTGTTTTTTAAAGTTGAGGTTGTTTATTTTTTTGGTATTTTTGATTGATGAGGTTGTTGTTGAATTTGTTGGTGTTTTTGAATGTTGAGGTTGTTGTTGAATTTTTTGGTGATTTTCAATCTAGAGGTTGGTGTTGAATTTGTTGGTGATTTTAAATATCGAGGTTGTTGTTGAATTTGTTAGTGTTTTCAATGTCTTTTTTTGAACTTTTTTGTATTTTTCAAAGTTGAGGTTTTTGTTGAATTTCTCGGTGTTTTTGAAACATTGTTGAATGTTTTGGTGATTTTCAATATTGAGGTTGTTGTTGAAATTGTCGGTGTTTTTCAATATTGGGGTTGTAGTTGAATTTGTTGGTGTTTTTCAATGTCGAGGTTGTTGTTGAATTTGTTGGTGATTTTCAATATTGAGGTTGTTGTTGTATTTGTTGGTATTTTTCAACGTTGAGGATGTTGAATTTTTTGGTGATATTCAATGTTGGGGTTATTGTTGAATTTTGTGGTGTTTTTCATTGTTGAGGTTGTTGTTGAATTTGTCGGTGTTTTTGAATGTTGGTGTTGTTGAATTTTTTGGTGTTTTTCATAGTTGAGATTGTTGTTGAATTTGTTGGTGATTTTCAAAGTAGAGGTTGTTGATTTTTTTGGTGTTTTTCAATGTTGAGGTTGTTGTTGAATTTGTTGATGTTATCAATGTTGGGTTGTTGTTGAATTTTTTTCAATTTTCAGCTTGTAGTTGACGTTGTTGTTGTGTTTCAATGTTGAGGTTGTTGTTGGATTTTTTGGTGTTTTTCAGTGTTGAGGATGTTGAATTTTTTGGTGATATTCTATGTTGGGGTTATTGTTGAATTTTTTGGTTTTTTTCATTGTTGAGGTTGTTGTTGAATTTGTCGGTTTTTTTGAATGTTGAGTTTGTTGAATTTGTTGGTGTTTTTCAATATTGGGCTTGGAGTTGAATTTGCTGGTGATTTTCAATGTCAAGGTTGTTGAATTTGTTTGTGTTTTTCAATGCTGAGATTGTTGTTTTATTTGTTGGTGTTTTTCAATATTGAGGTTGTTGTTGTATTTGTTGGTGTGTTTCAATGTTGAGGTTGTTGTTGAATTTTTTGGTGTGTTTCAATGTTGAGGTTGTTGTTGTATTTGTTGACATTTTTCAATGTTGAGGATGTTGAATTTTTTGGTGATATTCAATGTTGGGGTTATTGTTGAATTTTTTGGTGTTTTCAAAGTTGAGATTGTTGTTGAATATGTTGGTGATTTTCAAAGTAGAGGTTGTTGATTTTTTTGGTGTTTTTCAATGTTGAGGTTGTTGTTGAATTTTTTTCAATTTTCAGCATGTAGTTGACGTTGTTGTTGTGTTTCAATGTTGAGGTTGTTGTTGGATTTTTTGGTGTTTTTCAGTGTTGAGGTTGTTGAATTTTTTGGTGATATTCTATGTTGGGGTTATTGTTGAATTTTGTGGTGTTTTTCATTGTTGAGGTTGTTGTTGAATTTGTTGGTAATATTCAACATTGAGGTTGTTGTTGAATTTTTGATGTATTTGATTGTGGAGGTTGTTGTTGTATTTGTTGGTGTGTTTCAATGTTGAGGTTGTTGTTGAATGTTTTGGTGATATTCAATGTCAGGGTTATTGTTGAATTTGTTGGTGTTTTTCATTGTTGAGGTTGTTGTTGAATTTGTTGGTAATATTCAATATTGAGGTTGTTGTTGAATTTGTTGGTGTTATCAATGTATATTTTGTTGAACTTCTTTGTATTTTTGAAAGTTGAGGTTGTTGTTGAATTTGTTGGTATTTTTGAATGTTGAGGTTGGTGTTGAATTTGTTGGTGATTTTCAATATTGAGGTTATTGTTGAATTTGTTGGTGTTTTTTTCAATGTTGTGTTTGTTTTTGAATTTGCTGGTGTTTTTCAACGTTGAGGTTGTTATTGAATTTGTTGGTCATTTTAACTATTGAGTTTGTTGTTGAATTTGTTGGTGTTTTTGAATGTTGAGGTTGTTGTTGAATTTGTTGATGTTATCAATGTTTATTTTGTTGTTTTTGGTGTTTTTCAAAGTTGAGGTTGTTGTTGAATTTGTTGGTGATTTTCAAAGTTGAGGTTGTTGAATTTGTTGGTGGTTTTCAATAGTGGGGTTGTAGTTGAATTTGCTTGTGTTTTTCAATGTCGAGGTTGTTGAATTTGTTGGTGTTTTTAAATATTGAGGTTGTTGTTGAATTTGTCGGTGTTTTTGAATGTTGAGTTTGTTGTTGAGTTTTTTGGTGTTTTTCATTGTTGAGGTTATTGTTGAATTTTTTGGTGTTTTTAATTGTTGAGGTTGTTGTTGAATTTGTTGGTGATTTTCAATGTTAAGGTTGTTGTGGAATTTTTTGCTGTTATCAATGGTTTTTTTTGAACTTTTTTGTATTTTTCAAAGTTGAGGTTGTAGCTGAATTTGTTGGTGTTTTTCAATGTTGAGGTTTTTGAATTTGTTGGTGATTTTCAGTGATGACTTTGTTGAATTTGTTGGTGATTTTCAATATTGAGGTTGTTGTTGAATTTGTTGGTGTTATCAATGTTTATTTTGTTGAACTTTTTGTATTTTAAAATGTTGAGGTTGTTTTTGAAGTTTTTGGTATTTTTCATTGTTGAGGTTGCAGTTGAATTTGTTGGTGTTTTTCAATGTTGAGGTTGTTGAATTTGTAGGTGTTTTTCAATGTCGAGGTTGTTGAATTAGTTGATGTTTTTGAATGTTGAGGTTGTTGTTGAATTTGTTGGTGTTTTTGAATGTTCAGTTTGTTGACTTTGTTGGTGTTTTTCAATATTGGGCTTGTAGTTGAATTTGCTGGTGATTTTCAATGTCAAGGTTGTTGAATTTGTTTGTGTTTTTCAATGCTGAGATTGTTGTTGCATTTGTTGGTGTTTTTCAATGTTGGGGTTGTTGTTGAATTTGTTGGTGTTTTTCAATGTTGAGGTTGTTGAATATGTTGTTGTTTTTTAAAGTTGAGGTTGTTTATTTTTTTGGTATTTTTGATTGATGAGGTTGTTGTTGAATTTGTTGGTGTTTTTGAATGTTGAGGTTGTTGTTGAATTTTTTGGTGATTTTCAATCTAGAGGTTGGTGTTGAATTTGTTGGTGATTTTAAATATCGAGGTTGTTGTTGAATTTGTTAGTGTTTTCAATGTCTTTTTTTGAACTTTTTTGTATTTTTCAAAGTTGAGGTTTTTGTTGAATTTCTCGGTGTTTTTGAAACATTGTTGAATGTTTTGGTGATTTTCAATATTGAGGTTGTTGTTGAAATTGTCGGTGTTTTTCAATATTGGGGTTGTAGTTGAATTTGTTGGTGTTTTTCAATGTCGAGGTTGTTGTTGAATTTGTTGGTGATTTTCAATATTGAGGTTGTTGTTGTATTTGTTGGTATTTTTCAACGTTGAGGATGTTGAATTTTTTGGTGATATTCAATGTTGGGGTTATTGTTGAATTTTGTGGTGTTTTTCATTGTTGAGGTTGTTGTTGAATTTGTCGGTGTTTTTGAATGTTGGTGTTGTTGAATTTTTTGGTGTTTTTCATAGTTGAGATTGTTGTTGAATTTGTTGGTGATTTTCAAAGTAGAGGTTGTTGATTTTTTTGGTGTTTTTCAATGTTGAGGTTGTTGTTGAATTTGTTGATGTTATCAATGTTGGGTTGTTGTTGAATTTTTTTCAATTTTCAGCTTGTAGTTGACGTTGTTGTTGTGTTTCAATGTTGAGGTTGTTGTTGGATTTTTTGGTGTTTTTCAGTGTTGAGGATGTTGAATTTTTTGGTGATATTCTATGTTGGGGTTATTGTTGAATTTTTTGGTTTTTTTCATTGTTGAGGTTGTTGTTGAATTTGTCGGTTTTTTTGAATGTTGAGTTTGTTGAATTTGTTGGTGTTTTTCAATATTGGGCTTGGAGTTGAATTTGCTGGTGATTTTCAATGTCAAGGTTGTTGAATTTGTTTGTGTTTTTCAATGCTGAGATTGTTGTTTTATTTGTTGGTGTTTTTCAATATTGAGGTTGTTGTTGTATTTGTTGGTGTGTTTCAATGTTGAGGTTGTTGTTGTATTTGTTGGTGTGTTTCAATGTTGAGGTTGTTGTTGAATTTTTTGGTGTGTTTCAATGTTGAGGATTCTGTTGAATTTGTTGGTGTATTTGAATGTTGAGGTTGTTGTTGAATTTTTTGATGTTATTCATTGTTGAGCTTGTTGTAGAATTTGTGGGTCTTTTTCAATGTTGAGGTTATTGAATTTATTGGTGTTTTTCATTGTTGAGGATTCTGTTGAATTTGTTGGTGTATTTGAATGTTGAGGTTGTTGTTGAATTTTTTGATGTTATTCATTGTTGAGCTTGTTGTAGAATTTGTGGGTCTTTTTCAATGTTGAGGTTATTGAATTTATTGGTGTTTTTCATTGTTGAGGTTGTTGTTGAGTTTATTGGTGTTATCAATGTTGTTGTTGAATTTTTTGGTGTGTTTCAATGTTGAGGTTGTTGTTGTATTTGTTGACATTTTTCAATGTTGAGGATGTTGAATTTTTTGGTGATATTCAATGTTGGGGTTATTGTTGAATTTTGTGGTGTTTTTCATTGTTGAGGTTGTTGTTGAATTTGTTGGTAATATTCAATATTGAGGTTGTTGTTGAATTTGTTGGTGTTATCAATGTATATTTTGTTGATCTTTTTTGTATTTTTGAAAGTTGAGGTTGTTGAATTTGTTGGTATTTTTGAATGTTGAGGTTGGTGTTGAATTTGTTGGTGATTTTCAATATTGAGGTTGTTGTTGAATTTGTTGGTGTTTTTTTCAATGTTGGGTTTGTTTTTGAATTTGCTGGTGTTTTTCAACGTTGAGGTTGTTGTTGAATTTGTTGGTCATTTTAAATATTGAGTTTGTTGTTGAATTTGTTGGTGTTTTTAAATGTTGGGGTTGTGCTTGAATTTGTTGGTGTTTTTGAATGTTGAGGTTGTAGTTGTATTTGTTGGTGTTTTTCAATGTTGAGGTTGTTGTTCATTTTGCTGGTGTTTTTGAATGTTGAGGTTGTTGTTGAATTTGTTGGTGATTTTCAATATTGAGGTTGTTGTTGAATTTGTTGATGTTATCAATGTTTATTTTGTTGTTTTTGGTGTTTTTCAAAGTTGAGATTGTTGTTGAATTTGTTGGTGATTTTCAAAGTTGAGGTTGTTGAATTTGTTGGTGTTTTTAAATATTGAGGTTGTTGTTGAATTTGTCGGTGTTTTGAAATGTTGAGGTTGTTGTGGAATTTTTTGCTGTTATCAATGGTTTTTTTTGAACTTTTTTGTATTTTTCACAGTTGAGGTTGTAGCTGAATTTGTTGGTGTTTTTCAATGTTGAGGTTTTTGAATTTGTTGGTGATTTTCAGTGATGACTTTGCTGAATTTGTTGGTGATTTTCAATATTGAGGTTGTTGTTGAATTTGTTGGTGTTATCAATGTTTATTTTGTTGAACTTTCTTGTATTTTAAAAAGTTGAGGTTGTTGTTGAATTTGCTGGTGTTTTTCAACGTTGAGGTTGTTGTTGAATATGTTGGTGATTTTAAATATTGAGGTTGTTGTTGAATTTGTTAGTGTTTTCAATGTCTTTTTTTGAACTTTTTTGTATTTTTCAAAGTTGAGGTTGTAGCTCAATTTCTTGGTGTTTTTCAATGTTGAGTTTGTTGAATTTTTTGGTGATTTTCAATATTGAGGTTCTTGTTGAATTTGTTGATGTTATCAATGTTTATTTTGTTGAACTTTCTTGTATTTTAAAAGGTTGAGGTTGTTGTTGAATTTGCTGGTGTTTTTCAACGTTGAGGTTGTTGTTGAATATGTTGGTGATTTTAAATATTGAGGTTGTTGTTGAATTTGTTAGTGTTTTCAATGTCTTTTTTTGAACTTTTTTGTATTTTTCAAAGTTGAGGTTTTTGTTGAATTTCTCGGTGTTTTTGAAACATTGTTGAATGTTTTGGTGATTTTCAATATTGAGGTTGTTGTTGAAATTGTTGGTGTTTTTCAATATTGGGGTTGTAGTTGAATTTGTTGGTGTTTTTCAATGTCGAGGTTGTTGTTGAATTTGTTGGTGATTTTCAATATTGAGGTTGTTGTTGTATTTGTTGGTATTTTTCAATGTTGAGGATGTTGAATTTTTTGGTGATATTCAATGTTGGGGTTATTGTTGAATTTTTTGGTGTTTTTCATTGAGGTTGTTGTTGAATTTGTCGGTGTTTTTGAATGTTGGTGTTGTTGAATTTTTTGGTGTTTTCAAAGTTGAGATTGTTGTTGAATATGTTGGTGATTTTCAAAGTAGAGGTTGTTGATTTTTTTGGTGTTTTTCAATGTTGAGGTTGTTGTTGAATTTGTTGATGTTATCAATGTTGGGTTGTTGTTGAATTTTTTTCAATTTTCAGCATGTAGTTGACGTTGTTGTTGTGTTTCAATGTTGAGGTTGTTGTTGGATTTTTTGGTGTTTTTCAGTGTTGAGGTTGTTGAATTTTTTGGTGATATTCTATGTTGGGGTTATTGTTGAATTTTGTGGTGTTTTTCATTGTTGAGGTTGTTGTTGAATTTGTTGGTAATATTCAACATTGAGGTTGTTGTTGAATTTTTGATGTATTTGATTGTGGAGGTTGTTGTTGTATTTGTTGGTGTGTTTCAATGTTGAGGTTGTTGTTGAATGTTTTGGTGATATTCAATGTCAGGGTTATTGTTGAATTTGTTGGTGTTTTTCATTGTTGAGGTTGTTGTTGAATTTGTTGGTAATATTCAATATTGAGGTTGTTGTTGAATTTGTTGGTGTTATCAATGTATATTTTGTTGAACTTCTTTGTATTTTTGAAAGTTGAGGTTGTTGTTGAATTTGTTGGTATTTTTGAATGTTGAGGTTGGTGTTGAATTTGTTGGTGATTTTCAATATTGAGGTTATTGTTGAATTTGTTGGTGTTTTTTTCAATGTTGTGTTTGTTTTTGAATTTGCTGGTGTTTTTCAACGTTGAGGTTGTTATTGAATTTGTTGGTCATTTTAACTATTGAGTTTGTTGTTGAATTTGTTGGTGTTTTTGAATGTTGAGGTTGTTGTTGAATTTGTTGATGTTATCAATGTTTATTTTGTTGTTTTTGGTGTTTTTCAAAGTTGAGGTTGTTGTTGAATTTGTTGGTGATTTTCAAAGTTGAGGTTGTTGAATTTGTTGGTGGTTTTCAATAGTGGGGTTGTAGTTGAATTTGCTTGTGTTTTTCAATGTCGAGGTTGTTGAATTTGTTGGTGTTTTTAAATATTGAGGTTGTTGTTGAATTTGTCGGTGTTTTTGAATGTTGAGTTTGTTGTTGAGTTTTTTGGTGTTTTTCATTGTTGAGGTTATTGTTGAATTTTTTGGTGTTTTTAATTGTTGAGGTTGTTGTTGAATTTGTTGGTGATTTTCAATGTTAAGGTTGTTGTGGAATTTTTTGCTGTTATCAATGGTTTTTTTTGAACTTTTTTGTATTTTTCAAAGTTGAGGTTGTAGCTGAATTTGTTGGTGTTTTTCAATGTTGAGGTTTTTGAATTTGTTGGTGATTTTCAGTGATGACTTTGTTGAATTTGTTGGTGATTTTCAATATTGAGGTTGTTGTTGAATTTGTTGGTGTTATCAATGTTTATTTTGTTGAACTTTTTGTATTTTAAAATGTTGAGGTTGTTTTTGAAGTTTTTGGTATTTTTCATTGTTGAGGTTGCAGTTGAATTTGTTGGTGTTTTTCAATGTTGAGGTTGTTGAATTTGTAGGTGTTTTTCAATGTCGAGGTTGTTGAATTAGTTGATGTTTTTGAATGTTGAGGTTGTTGTTGAATTTGTTGGTGGTTTTCAATCTAGAGGTTAGTGTTGAATTTGTTGGTGTTTTTGAATGTTGAGGTTGTTGTTGAATTTGTTAGTGTTTTCAACGTCTTTTTTTGAACTTTTTTGTATTTTTCAAAGTTGAGGTTTTTGTTGAATTTCTCGGTGTTTTTGAAACGTTGTTGAATGTTTTGGTGATTTTCAATATTGAGGTTGTTGTTGAAATTGTCGGTGTTTTTCAATACTGGGGTTGTAGTTGAATTTGTTGGTTTTTTTTATTGTTGAGGTTGTTGTTGAATTTGTTGGTGATTTTCAATATTGAGGTTGTTGTTGTATTTGTTGGTGTGTTTCAATGTTGAGGTTGTTGTTGAATTTTTTGGTGTGTTTCAATGTTGAGGTTGTTGTTGAATTTGTTGGTAATATTCAATATTGAGGTTGTTGTTGTATTTGTTGGTATTTTTCAATGTTGAGGATGTTGAATTTTTTGGTGATATTCAATGTTGGGGTTATTGTTGAATTTTGTGGTGTTTTTCATTGTTGAGGTTGTTGTTGAATTTGTTGGTAATATTCAATATTGAGGTTGTTGTTGAATTTTTGGTGTTTTTCAATGTGGAGGTTGTTGTTGTATTTGTTGGTGTTTTTCAATGTTGAGGTTGTTGAATTTGTTGGTGTTTTTCAATGTCGATGTTGTTGAATTTGTTGGTGTTTTTCAATATTGAGGTTGTTGTGGAATTTGTTGGTGTTACCAATGGTTTTTTTTTTAACTTTTTTGTATTTTTAAAAGTTGAGGTTGTAGCTCAATTTGTTGGTGTTTTTCAATGTTGAGTTTGTTGAATTTTTTGGTGATTTTCAATATTGAGGTTGTTGTTGAATTTGTTGATGTTATCAATGTTTATTTTGTTGAACTTTCTTGTATTTTAAAAAGTTGAGGTTGTTTTTGAATTTGCTGGTGTTTTTCAACGTTGAGGTTGTTGTTGAATATGTTGGTGATTTTAAATATTGAGTTTGTTGTTGAATTTGTTGGTGTTTTTCAATGTTGGGGTTGTTGTTGAATTTGATGGAGTTTTTGAATGTTGGTGTTGTTTTTGAATTTGCTCGTGTTTTTCAACGTTGAGGTTGTTGAATTTGTTGGTGATTTTAAATATTGTGTTTGTTGTTGAATTTGTTGGTGTTTTTAAATGTTGAGGTTGTGGTTGAATTTGATGGTGTTTTTGAATGTTAAGGTTGTAGTTGAATTTGTTGGTGTTTTTCAATGTTGAGGTTGTTGTTGAATTTGTTGGTGTTTATCAATGTTGAGGTTGTTGTTGAATTTGTTGATGTTATCAATGTTTATTTTGTTGAACTTTTTTGTATTTTTAAAATTTGAGGTTGTTGTTGAATTTGCTGGTGTTTTTGAATGTTGAGGTTGTTGTTGAATTTGTTGCTGATTTTCAACATTGAGGTTGTTGTTGAATTTGTTGGTGTGTTTTTCAACGTTGAGGTTGTAGTTGAATTTTTTGGTGATTATCAATATTGAGGTTGTTGTTGAATTTGTTGATGTTATCAATGTTTATTTTGTTGAACTTTCTTGTATTTTAAAAAGTTGAGGTTGTTTTTGAATTTGCTGGTGTTTTTCAACGTTGAGGTTGTTGTTGAATATGTTGGTGATTTTAAATATTGTATTTGTTGTTGAATTTGTTGGTGTTTTTAAATGTTGGGGTTGTTGTTGAATTTGTTGGTGTTTTTCAATGTTGAGGTTGTTGAATATGTTGTTGTTTTTTAAAGTTGAGGTTGTTTATTTTTTTGGTATTTTTGATTGATGAGGTTGTTGTTGAATTTGTTGATGTTATCAATGTTTATTTTGTTGAACTTTTTTGTATTTTTAAAAGTTGAGGTTGTTGTTGAATTTGCTGGTGTTTTTGAATGTTGAGGTTGTTGTTGAATTTGTTGCTGATTTTCAACATTGAGGTTGTTGTTGAATTTGTTGGTGTGTTTTTCAACATTGAGGTTGTAGTTGAATTTGTTGGTGATTTTAAATATTGAGGTTGTTGTTGAATTTGTTGGTGATTTTCAATATTGAGGTTGTTGTTGAATTTGTTGGTGTTATCAATGTTTATTTTGTTGAACTTTTTTGTATTTTTAAATGTTGAGGTTGTAGTTGATTTTGGTGTTTTTCAATGTTGGGTTGTTGTTGAATTTTTTTGGTGATTTTCAATATTGAGGTTGTCGTGGAATTTGTTGGTGATTTTCAATATTGAGGTTGTTGTTGGATTTATTGGTGTTATCAATTTTTTTGGGGAATTTTTTTGTATTTTTCAAAGTTGAGGTTGTACTTCAATTTGTTGGTGTTTTTCAATGTTGAGGTTGTTGAATTTGTTGGTGTTTTTCAGTGTTGAGGTTGTTGAATTTGTTGGTGATTTTCAATATTGAGTTTGTTGTGGATTTTGTTGGTGTTATCAATGGTTTTTTTTGAACATTTTTGTATTTTTCAAAGTTGAGGTTGTAGTTGACTTTGTTGGTGATATTCAAAATTGAGGTTGTTGTTGAATTTGTTGGTGATATTCAATATTGAGGTTGTTGTTGAATTCGTTGGTGTTATCAATGGTTATTTTGTTCAACTTTTTTGTATTTTTAAAAGCTGAGCTTGTTGTTGAATTTGTTCGTGATTTTCAATATTGAGGTTGTTGTTGAATTTGTTGGTGTTTTTCAATGTTGAGGTTGTTGTTGAATTTGTTGGTGTTTTTCAATGTTGAGGTTGTTGTTGAATTTTTTGGTGTTTTTCATTGTTGAGGTTGTTGTTGAATTTGTTGGTGATTTTCAATGTTGTGGTTGTTGAATTTGTTGGTGTTTTTCAATGTTGAGGTTGTTGTTGAATTTGTTGGTGATATTCAATATTGCGGTTGTTGTTGAATTTTTTGGTGATTTTCAATATTGAGGTTGTCGTGGAATTTGTGTTTTTTTGATGGATGGGGTCTAATAGATTCTGTTTGGATGGATTGTGTCTAATGGATGGAGTTTGATAGATTCTGTTTGGATGGATTTCCTCTATTGTTGGGATCTGATAGATTCTGATTGAATAGAGTTTTAAAGTTAATTCACGGGATGTGGGCTTCGCTGGCTGGGCCAGCATTTATTGCCCATCCTTAGTTTCCCTTGGAAGGTGATGGTGAGCTGCCTTCTTGAATCGCTGCAGTCCATGTGGTGTAGGTACTACCACTGTACTGTTAGGGAGGGAGTTCCAGGATTTTGAAACAATGACAGTGAAGGAACTGTGATATATTTCCAAATCAAAATGGTGAGTGGCTCGGAGTGCAACTTCCAGATGGTGATGTACCCATCTACCTTCTGCCCTTGTCCTTCTAGATGGTAGTAGTTGTGGGTTTGGAAAAGCTGTATAATGCGCCTTGGCGAATTCCTTGTGTCAAATCGATGGTGCCTAATAGATTCTGATTCAATGCATTGTTTCTGATGTATGAGCTTTGATAGATTCTAATTGAATGGATTGGGTCTGATGGATGGATCAGGTAGATTCTGATTGAATGGATTGTGTCTGATGGATGGGGTTATTTAGATTCTGATTGAAAAGATTGTATCTGATGGATGGGGTTAGTTAGAATCTGATTGAATGGATTGTGTCTGATGGATGGGGTTAGTTAGATTCTGATTGCATGGATTGGGTCTATTGGATGGGATTACTTAGATTCTGATTGAATGGATTGGGGCTGATGGATGGGATTATTTAAATTCTGATTGAATGGATTGGGACTGATGGATGGGATTAGTTAGATTCTGATTGAATGGATTGGGTCTGATGGATGGATCAGGTAGATTCTGATTGAATGGATTATGTCTGATGGATGGGGTTATTTAGATTCTGATTGAAAAGATTGTATCTGATGGATGGGGTTAGTTAGAATCTGATTGAATGGATTGTGTCTGTTGGATGGGGTGAGTTAGATTCTGATTGAATGGATTGTGTCTGGTGGATGAGATTTGATAGATTCTGATTGAATGGATTGTGTCTGATTGATGGGATTAGTTAGATTCTGATTGAATGCATTGTGTCTGATGGCCGGGAATTAGTTAGATTCTCATTGAATGGATTGTATCTGATCGATGGGGTTAGTTAGATTCTGGCTGAATGGATTGTATCTGATGGATGAGGATAGTTAGATTCTGATTGAATGGATTGTGTCTAATGGATGGGATTTGAGAGATTCTGATGGATGGGGTTAGTTAGATTCTGATTGAATGGATTGTGTCTGATGGATGGGATTAGTTAGATTCTGATTGAATGGACTGTGTCTGATGGATGGGATTTGAGAGATTCCGATTGAATGGATTGTGTCTAATGGATGGGATTTGAGAGATTCCGATTGAATGGATTGTGTCTGATGGATGGGATTAGTGAGTTTCTGATTGAATGGATTGGGTCTGATGGATGGGGTTAGTTAGATTCTGGTTGAATGGATTGGGTCTGATGGATGGTGTTAGTTAGATTCTGGTTGAATGGATTGTGTCTGATGGATGGGGTTAGTTAGATTCTGGTTGAATGGATTGGGTCTGATGGATGGTGTTAGTTAGATTCTGGTTGAATGGATTGGGTCTGATGGATGGGGTCTAATAGATTCTGTTTGGACGGATTGTGTCTGATGGATGGGATTAGTTAGATTCTGGTTGAATGGATTGGGTCTGATGGATGGTGTTAGTTAGATTCTGATTGAATGGATTGTGTCTGATGGATGGGGTTAGTTAGATTATGATTGAATGGATTGTGTCTGATGGATGGGATAAGTTAGATTCTGATAGAATGGATTGTGTCTGATGGATGGGGTTTGATTGATTCTGATTGAATGGATTGGGACTGATGGATGGGATTAGGTAGATTCTGGTTGAATGGATTGTGTCTGATGAATGGGGTCTAATAAATTATGATTGGATGGAATGTGCCTGATGGATGGACCCTGGTCGATTCCGAGTGACTGGATTGTGTCAGACGGATGGGGTCTAATAGATTCTGTTTGGACTGATTGTGTCTGATGGATGGGGTTAGTTAAGTTCTGATTGAATGGATTGTGTCTTATGGATGGGGTTAGTTAGATTCTGATTGAATGGATTGTTTCTGATGGATGGGGTTAGTTAGATTCTGATTGAATGGATTGTGTCTGATGGATGGGTTTAGTTAGATTCTGATTGAATGGATCGTGTCTGATCGATGGGTTTAATTAGATTCTGATTTAATGGATCATGTCTGATGAATGCGTTTAGTTAGATTCCGATTGAATGGATTGTGTCTGATGGATGGGGTTAGTTAGATTCTGATTGAATGGATGGTCTGATGGATGGGGTTAGTTAGATTCTGATTGAATGGATTGTGTCTGATGGATGGGGCTGGATAGATTCTGATGGATCGTGTTTGATAGATTCTGATTGAATGGATTGTCTCTGATGGATGGGGTCTGGTTGTTTCAGGTCTGACAGACAGGTTTCTGACGGAAGGCTGCCAAACTGAAAAGGGTTTGATGGACAGTGGACAGATATATCGGGGTTTGACAGACAGCGATCTGCTCCGTTAGAAGGTTAGAATGGGTTGTGTCTGATCGGGTCTGATTGACGGGGGTCGGGTAGATACTGTCTCATTAGGAGGTCTGAATGTAGGGCTCTGATTGATGGCACTTTGAGATGAGAGACTGATAGACGAAGCTCGTCTCTCTCTTTGTCTAAAGCTCCTCCCATCATCAATTGTGACCATCGCCTGGCCCCTCCTTTTCCACAAAGCAACCAATCAGCGCTGTGCACCGAAGTTCCATTTTATGTTGATGTTTCCCCAAGCAACCGGAGCCCTTTGTTCTCACTGACCAATCGGATCTCGAGTTGGCTTCATAGAATTTGGTATAAATAGCGCGAGCGGGAACGTACGCAACACATTGAGAAGAGCTGTGAGAATAAAAGGGCATCATGGTGAGTGAGCATTGAGTAATGGCGAATGGAGCGTGTAGCACAAACAGGGAGTGCTCACTCGGCAGAGGGGGATCTACAGGGAGAGAGCAGGATCTGTAACAGAGTGTGGAATCCAAGATCTAGAGCGAGCCAGAGACCCACAGGAAGAGACGCAATCCCCAAGTAGGGAAGAGGGATCCACAGTGGGACAAGTGAATTCCACATGGAGGGGCGGGATAGAAAGGAGACGAAAAGAAATCCAGAGAGAGGGTGAATATATAGGGAGAAGGAGGATCACACGGAGCACGAATCCCTCGGGAAATGGGGATCAACAGGGACAGGGGGATGTGCGGTGTGGTTACAGGATCCATGGTCATTGTGGGAGGGACGGTTGTGTTTGCTGCTTCCCGTGCTGCCGAAGGAATGGGAAATCACAGAGAGCGGTCACAAGGATCAGGATTGTCCAGGACATGGCCGGATCTCCATGGACAGTAGATCGAGGTAGAATAGAGTTATAGAGGGGATTGGATGGGATCCACAGGATCCAGGAGCGGAATGTTTGCTGCCCTTCAGACCCTTCTCCATCCATCACCAGACTGAATGTATAAAGTATCCCTCTCCATCCTGGGTCAATAATCACCTCTTGTACCCTCTTTAGCGCGAGTGTCTGTCAATCCACGTTGGCCAGGCCGGTGTACAGATCGGGAACGCTTGCTGGGAGCTGTATTGCCTGGAGCATGGGATCCAGCCGGATGGGCAGATGCCCAGTGACAAGACCATCGGAGGTGGTGACGATTCCTTCAACACCTTCTTCAGTGAGACGGGGGCGGGGAAACACGTTCCCCGAGCCGTGTTTATAGACCTGGAGCCCACTGTGATCGGTAAGAGGAGAGATTGTTGATGGGGTTGCTCAGTCAGTGTTCTCACTAAACTCAGTGAAGTGTGGCCTGAATTCTCGTGTCCCTGTTGTTAAATCTCTGTTCCCTGTCTCCAGATGAGGTCCGCACGGGCACCTACCGACAGCTCTTTCACCCCGAGCAGCTCATCACCGGCAAGGAGGATGCGGCTAATAACTACGCCCGGGGCCACTGCTCCGTGGGCAAGGAGATCGTGGATCTGGTCTTGGATCGCATTCGCAAGTTGGTAGGTTCTCTGGGTTTAGTGATCCGGCTTTGTCCGCCCTAGATTCGCCAGGATAGAGATTCTGGGTGGTTCCATCACTCTGCGGTCCCAGTGAGGGAGATGCACCCATGGGTGTCGCTGTTCGGTGACTCGGCGATGTGATGTTTCCTGTCCTTTCTATAACCCGCCTCATTTCAATCGGATGGGATCCATATCAGGAGGAAGATTGTCCTCAAGCAGTGCCCCACCCAGACCGAGAACAAGCTTCTAACTCTGTATTCCGCTCAATCTACTGGCGAGGAGAAACACAAGGGATTCAGGAAGGAATTTTTGGAAGGAATTCTAAATCCTTGCTGGCATCCTATGCACTCGGCAATTCCCGGTGTCTGACTGTCCCCCGCTCCCTCTTCCAAGCCCCACGCCTCTCACATCAATACTCTCCGAGCTGCTTCACCCTGGTTCCCCACTCCCTCCTCCACAATGTCCATGGCTGCATCTCCCAGGCTCCCACTGCTCCAACTCCCCAGCTCCCACTGCGCCATCTCAGCAAGGACCGTGAGGACGTTTGCTCGTGTATCGATTCCACTGTCCTTTTTGAGGATTGATTCCGTTGCCTGTTGCCTGTTTGATGTGTTGTGTGTGCTTTTCCCCCACAGGCTGATCTGTGCACAGGACTGCAGGGGTTCCTCATCTTCCACAGTTTTGGGGGTGGGACCGGCTCGGGTTTTACTTCCCTCCTGATGGAGAGACTCTCCGTTGACTACGGCAAGAAATCCAAGCTAGAGTTTTCCGTTTACCCTGCTCCCCAGATCTCCACCGCGGTGGTCGAGCCGTACAACTCGGTGTTGGTCACCCACTGCACCCTCGAGCACTCTGACTGCGCCTTCATGGTGGACAATGAGGCCATTTACGACGTCTGTCGGCGTAACCTGGACATTGAGAGACCAACATACACCAACCTCAACCGTCTCATTGGACAGGTAGTGTCGTCCATCACGGCCTCACTCCGGTTCGACGGTGCCCTCAATGTGGACCTGACTGAGTTCCAAACCAACCTGGTCCCCTATCCCCGCATCCACTTCCCTCTGGCAACCTTCGCGCCCCTTATTTCAGCCGAGAAGGCTTACCACGAGCAACTCTCGGTGCCGGAGATCACCAACGCCTGCTTTGAACCGGCCAACCAGTTGGTGAAGTGTGACCCTCGCCAGGGCAAGTACATGGCGTGCTGCATGCTGTACCGAGGAGATGTGGTGCCCAAGGATGTCAACGCCGCCATCGCCACCATCAAGAGCAAGCGCTCGATCGCGTTTGTTGACTGGTGCCCAACTGGGTTCAAGGTAAGTGTGGGTTTTGTACTCAATCCAAGAGTCCAGGGAATCATGGATTGTGTCAACCTGATAACAGATGTGAACAATATTGTATTCAATCCGGCTCAGTCATGGAACAGCCTCTTCCCATTCCTGGTGATAGAGGAACCCTCAAAGAGAGGCTTGAGGTGGAATTCTCTTGAGTTCACCCCATTGACTGCTGCCCAGAATGTTCCAGGAGAAATCCTGCCTTGAAACTAGGAAGAGGCTTCTTGACACTCGAGGCCTCTCCCCGGTCACTGTGATAAAGAATGAATTTGCTCTTGAATGCAGTCCCACCCCATCACAAACTGCAGCTTTGAAATGGGGGAAGAGCCGGGGAAATAAGCAGATCTCGGTGTCTGTACAGGGAAAGACACAAATACATTGAGAAACGTGTCTCCCTGAAAAGTAACGGGCGGCTCCGGGGCCTGATTTTTGAAGCTGCGTCGTACGTAACTGAAATTGAACAAATTTGCTTCTCCCCAACAGGTTGGCATCAACTACCAGCCGCCGACGGTGGTGCCAGGGGGTGACCTGGCCAAGGTGCAGCGGGCCCTCTGTATGCTGAGCAACACCACCGCCATTTCCTTGGCTTGGACCCGCCTGAACCTCAAATTCGATAAGATGTACGCCAAGCGGGCCTTTGTCCACTGGTACGTGGGGGAGGGTCTGGAGGAAGGGGAGTTCCAGGATGCCCGGGAGGACATGGCCTCACTCGAGAAGGATTATGAAGAGGTGGGGATCGATTCCTCATCACTGGACAGAAAGGGCGAAGAGGAAGAATAAGATTTATTAATTTAGAAAATTTAACGGTTTTAACTTTACTTCACATGGATATTATACAGTTTATTTAATAAAATAAGGTATTTACAATGATTTTGGAAGTGTGTCTGATTAAATGCCGCAGATGCAGACAAGAGATTGAGAAATTCGGTGTAAAAAGAAGTTTGACGATAGAAGTGGATGAATTGACCCAGAAAGTGGGCCCAAGAGTGAAAGTCCATCAAACCCCACAGCCCAGGATCCACACAGCATTTCACTCATGAAAACACTCGCCTCTGTTACAAGTGGATCGAATAAGTAACGGGTCTAATTGAGACAAACACAGCAAGTGCTGGAAAAGCTCAACAGGTCCGACAGCATCTGTGGAGTTAAAAACAAAGTTAACGTTTCGAGTCGGAATGACCCTTCGTCAGAGCCACAAGGACTCCAAACGTTAGCTCTGTTTTTCTCTCCACAGATGCTGTCAGACCTGCTGAGGTTTTCCAGCATTTTCTGTTTTTGTTTCAGATTTCCAGCACCCGCAGTATTTTGCTTTTATTATACGGGTCTAATTGATTTTGAATCTGATTCACTGGTTTCTGAATGATTGGGTTTCCGGGGGTGCGGTCGGAGTTTGAAGGAACTGAGAACTGGAGATCGGTTTCATTTTAATCAGATTTACAGGGTGTGGTAAATATGGGTCTGAGAGATATTGGTCATTGACTGGAGATGCGGATCAGGAGCTGTTCGTTGGAGCGGGGCTGATTCAAGACGCTCCCATGGACTAGTGGGAATCAGCAGGATTTGGGATCTCATTAATAGAAGTTGATAAGAGTCAGCATGGACATGAGGAGCCGAATGACTTCCTCCTTTGCTCACACTGGTGTCTGATTGACGGGGCGGGCCAGGGAGCCGGTGTGATTGATCGCGCCTGATTGATGACGATGTGATTCTGTCTGTCTGATCATTGCAGCATTATTCCTGGGGATGAGCTGGACTGGAAAGTGATAGATGGGCCGGATTACTGGGGGAATGAATGAAGAGGTGTGTTTGACGGATGCACTTTGCGTCTTTGCCACGACAATTGGGGACAATGTTTGATGCTGTTGAAAAATTGGGATTTTAATTTTTAAGGATCAAGGCTACTTCGCAGGTGCTGGAAAGCGGGATTAAAATGAGCGGCTAGTTTCTTTTTTTTTGCTGCGATGGGCTGAATGGCCTCTCTCTGCGGCACAACTTTTCTCTGCTCAGATTGACAGGGATGTGAGTGATGTGAGTCTGACTGACGGACAGTGTGTTTGATGTGGAGCTATTGCTGTGGTTCTGCAATAGGCACTGCTGAATGATCATGTGTGTATTGGGTCTAGGTAATGGAGCACTGATTGCTGATGGACTGTAGATGATGTCTAAGTGACGAGGGTAACAGTTTCCGATTCTTGGTGGTTTGGCTGCTGGGAGCCTGAGAGAAATTAATCTCAGGAATGGCCGTCCAATTCACGGGCTCTGATAGAGGGGATCTGATGTGGAGGAGTTGGATAGTTAGGGTCTGATTGTCAATCCAGCAGATGGGGGTTGGTGGGCAGGTGTCTATTGGAAGTGAGTCCGATCACTGCGGTATGTATGACTGTAATCTGAATGAAGGGAATCCAATGGGCCTTTTATATGTTTTCCCCTTTGAATGCAAATTCCCCGTGTTTCACTATGTCTTTGGACTTTGCCTCCATAATAATAAAAACCTATCATAGTACCAATTTTACCAGTAATCTTTGGGAAAAATAAACACTGTTTCTTAACTTCTCCTGGTTAAGTGAAACATTCCACCCCTCTTCTGAATTCAAATTATTCTAGTTTATTTAAAAATGCAAATGTTCCCTTTGCACCTCACATTCTGAAACTTCACCCATGTTTACCTACTTAACACTTCAACCCTAGTTTATCTTCTGATCGAAGTCTTCAGAGCAGTTACCTTTAATTCAATTAAGTCACACACACGCACGCACAGGCCCATAGATACAGACCCAATTATTACCCTACTTTACAAGAAATTCCAATAACATTATGAAAATTATAATACCTCCCAGACATCCTCCTCCTCATTAAAAAATGAACCATCATATTTTAAAAAGATGGCTTCATTTTCTAAACCCATCTTACATTAACACCTCCAATACTTATTACACTATTACATTACCAGATGTGTGCAATATCAGAACAACATCTATACAAATCCTTGGTATCAACTGAAATCAATCAAGTCCAGTGTCCAATGTCCAATTGTTTTCAATGTCCAGTTTTCTGTTTAAGCATCTGCAATCAGGTTTTCTCCCCTAGCTAATTGTTTCATTCGTAGATTAAGTGTTTGCAGTAATAAACTCCATCTGAATAGCCTTGAAATTTTATCTCGAAATTTGTTCAGAAACTTTAAAGGTAACTTGCACTTTTGCAAATTCACTTTTAGCCAAGTTCATCACCAAATTAGCTTCTTGTAATCGAGTAAATAATTCTTCCAGATGTTATAAATGCTCCTCCCACGTCTGACTGAAAACTATCAAATCGTCAATGCAAACGTCACAATTTCTCAGACCTGCAATTACATTGTTTGTCAGTCCTTGAAATGTTGCAGGTGCATTTTTCATATCAAATGGCTTGACTGATATAGTCCATCTGATGTCACAAAAGCCGACATCTCCTTTGCCCTCTCTGATAGTGGTACTTGCCAATATCCTTTTTGCAAGTCAATTTTTGTGACATAGTTTGTTGTCCCACTTTCTCAATTCAATCTTCCAACTGTGATGTAGGATATAAATCTGCTTTTGTCACTGCATTTACCTTTTGATAGTCCACACACAATCTTTGTGTTCCATCCGGTTTCAGTACCAGCACAATAGGCAATGTCCAGTTGCTGCAACTATGCTCAATGACATCATTTTGAAACATGAATTGCATTTCTTTCTGTACTTGTGATGACTTTGCCGGATTTAATCTGTAAGGATGTTGCCTTACCAAAGATGAAACTTCTACAGACACATCATGTACGGCTAAATTCGTCCTTCCCAGCTTATTTCCACAAATAGATTTGTGTGACTGCAATAGCTTTTCCAAATCACTTTGACACTTGCCTGAAAGGTAACTCAATGTTACATTTAAATTTTCAAGTACCCCCTCATTATCCAATTCGATTAGAGGAAAATCAATTTCAGAATCCTGTATTTCTTCCTCTTATTGTCTACCATCACTAACACCTCCTTTTGGTCCTCTTCCCTGTCAAAATACTTTTTAAGCCTATTTACACGACACACCCTATGCTTCATCCTTTATTTTAAGTAACTCATTAAATAATTTACTTCACTCAATTTCCTTTCAATCCTGTAAGGTCTATTAAACCTGGCCTTTAACGAGTCAACCAGTACAAGTAACAGAACTAGCACTTTCCCCCCAGCAACTAAACGATGAGTTGTAGCTTTCCTGTCTACCTTTGCTTTCATCATTTACTGTGATATCTTTAAATGTTCCCTACCGAACTCACAACTTTTGTCCAATTTCTCTCTGAAATCTGATACATAATCCAAGAGAGTGTTTTCTGAATTATGACTCACCAATTTCTCATAACTCAATTTCAGTAGCCCCCTTATCTCATAACCATGAACTAAACCAAAATGACTAAACCCAGTTGAAGCATTAGGAGCATCCCTAATAGCAAATAGCAAGAATGGAATTCCCTCATCTCAATCCTGTGGATAATCCTGACTATACGCCCTCATCACAATTTTTGGAGCTTGATGTCATCTTTCCAGAGCACCTTGTGATTCAGGATGGTAAACTGTTGACTTGAACTGTATTATCCCCAAACTGTTCATTATTTCCTTAAACAGCTGTGACATGTAATTTGAACACTAATCTGGTTGCATTTCTTTAGGTAAATCATTTCATATCAAGAAATTTAGTTAACTCTTCCACAATTCTTTCTGTTTTGATATTTCTTAAAAGTAACGCTTCAGGAAGCCTGGTAGGCACCTCCACTATTGCCAGTGGATACAGTGCCATACTGACTTCCACTTTTAGTCTTAGGGAGGGGTCCTACACAATGAATCATGACCCTGGTAAAAGGTTCTTCAAATGCTGGAATGGGAATTAAAGACACCAGCTTAATCACAGTTTGTGTTTTCCCTCTCACCCGACGTTTGTGACATGTTCTACAGAATCTGACTCTATGGCTATGCAATCCAGGCCCATAAAAATGTTTTTGTATTTTTGCCTGTCATTCTAACTCCTGAATGTCCCCCACATTGGAATTTCATGAGCTATCCTCAGAATGTCATTTCTATATCCAAATAGTATTACAATCTGATGCACATCCCTCCAGCTTTCATTTGCTGAAACATGATAAGGCCTCCATTTTCTCATTAGACCATTACCCTTAAGGTAATAACATACTGTAATACATTCTGCCACTGGTTCTGAACAAGCGGTCTTATAACTGTTTTATCTGCGTAACCTTTTTCTGTAAATCTACCAACTGTCTTGAGTTAAACACTTCAGCTGAATTATATTCTAATCCTTCTTCCTGAAAAATCTTATCAAACACAATGCCAGATAATTGGGTTTCCATACCTTCTCACTGCGTTTAAACCTCCTGTTCTTCTTGTTTCAACCTATGAGCCTGTGATCTTGTTATCACACAATCTGGAAACAATCCAGGATGCTCTCTCTGCAATACTTCTGTTGAAAACACTTCTACAGGCTGCCCAACTACCATAGGCATCACCCACATTTGCGATCCAGCTATATCATTAACCAGAATAAATTGACCCCCTGCAATGGACAATTTTCCACTATTCCAACAATCACCTCACCTATATTCCGCTTAATCTTTAAATTTACCTTCCACAATGGAATAGGTTTAGCATTTCCATGAACCCCACTAATTATCATATGTTCCTGCAATACTCTCTCTGAACAACAGACGTCACTATCCCATAACATTAAGGATTGATTAGCCCCTGTGTCTCTTAAAATTTTAACATTTAACAACCTGCTCCACCCTGCCCACATGGAAAGACTTTTCCTTCACATACAAAATCTTTGAACACTTCTGCAACCTGCTCCTCAGAATTCTCTTGGGTAAATTGTGAAGACATTCCCGCTTCTTTATCTATCACTGATTCTTCCAGTTTTAACTCTACACCAAACCATTGGTTTCTCCTGTGCCTGAACCTCAGACCCCACAGTACGTTTACTTCCAGTACTTTTCTGCACTCCTGTAATTCCAACAGATTTTCCCTTTAATTCCCAACACACTGCTTTATTACAATGAAAACACCTCGATTTTCGGGGGCCACCTCTACCCTCAGTACCTTCCTTTTTATTCCCAGAAAAAACTCACAGGGAATTTCCATCTACTCCTTCCCTTCCCTGACTACCCACCTTCATTTCACCTTCCCACTTTCTACCCTTTGCTGATTTAAAAGGGTGATGGAAAAAGGTTCAGCTCAATGAACTAACTGATAATCATCAGCTTTCTCTGCTGCTTGTCCTTACAGAATCAACCCTCTGTTCATCCACACGAGTCCTCACTACTGGAGGAATTGAATCTTTAAATTCTTCCTAAACAATTACTTCTCTAAGAGCTGCATATCTTGTTTCTATCTTTAATACCTTTCAAAATTACTTTGTTTTAATCTCTCAAACTCAATTTAAGTTTCCCTAGGCTATTTTCTCATATTCCTAAATTCCTGCCTCTATGCCTCAGGAACCAACTCATATGCACTTAATATAGCCCTTTCTTTTAACCACATCATAGTTCACCGACATTTCTCCTGACAGTGAAGTATAAACCTCAGGTGCTCTACCCACAAACCTGGATTGTAACAACAATGTCCAGTTTTCCGATTTCATCTGTTTAGCTATCTTCTCAAATTAAATAAAGGATGCTTCAATAACTCTTTCCTCAAAGTCTGGAAGATCTTGAACAAATTTAAACATCTCCCCATTGGGTCCTGGCCTGGAAATAAGTCCTTCCTCACCTTCTGGTGCCTGTTTTCTAACTGCCAGCAGTTTAAGCTGGCAATTCTCTGTCTCTCTCTCTTTTTCTCTCTCCTCCATTTCTTACCATTTCTAATTCCCTTTCCTGTTTCCCTTCTCTCTCCTGCCATCCTGCCTGTCCCTTTGGAATGCCATTCTCTTTTTCTGATGCTTCTAATTCCACTTTTTTTTCATTTGCAACTGAATTTGAGCCCAGTCCATTGAACCACCCCTTGGAGAACTCGGTCTCCCTGGTATTCATTCCAGTTTCAAATGCCCTGTTATACCTTCAATTATGCCTGATTTCCTTACCCCTGCAGGTAATCCCAATTGTAACGTATCTGCCAATTCCATTAACTTAACTTTATTTACCTTTTGTAGACCAGCCAAAGTTAGAA
This sequence comes from Cetorhinus maximus, assembly GCF_964194155.1. NCBI lineage: Eukaryota > Metazoa > Chordata > Chondrichthyes > Lamniformes > Cetorhinidae > Cetorhinus > Cetorhinus maximus. Next base: position 39,795 of record NW_027596187.1, on the reverse strand, counting down.
CATCAACTCCCAGCCATGTTACAGTCTCATCATTTCAATAAAAACTTCCTGAATTCAAAGTGCTTCTCATACTGGTCACCCTTAGATTCACCAACTCCAAACTAATCCAGGAATTTCAAATCTATCCCGCTAAGAGCCCCCGATTTCTGTTATGGCAAGCAGATGGTAAATGATAAGTTGCCCAATACCCGGAGGGAGACTTGAAGCAGTAGCCACAACTATTTGTAATTTGTGCTTATTTTGAGATGTGGGCTTTAATTCAGTAAAAGGCCACCAAGTCTTATACATGTGAAAAAGCTTCTCCTCGTAACAATTTTGCTCCTTTTACTAATTACTTGAAATGTTTTTCCCCTAGTTCTCGATCCTTTCACGAGTGGGCACAGTTTCTCCCTATCTACTCTGTCCAGACCCCTCATGATTTGGAATAGCTCCATCAAATCCCCTCTCAGCCTTCTTTTCTTTAAGGTAAACAAATTGGGGAAATTAGGACTATCTTCATAACTGAAGTTCCTCATCCCTGGACTATTGTCATGGATCAATTCTGCACCCTCCCCAATGCCTTCACACCCTTCTTAAAATGTGGTGTCCAGAACTGGATGCAATACCCCAGCTGAGGCTAAACTAGGGACTTATAAAAGCTGAACATAACCCCTTTTCGCTTGTACTCTATGCCCCTACTAATAAAGCCCAGGATATTCTATGCTTTATTAACCACTCTCTCAAACTGTCCTGCCACCTTCAATGATTTACATACATAAACACCCAGGCCCCTCTTCATGCACACCCATAAGAATTGTATCCTTTATTTCCTGCTGTCTCTCCATGTTCTTCCTACCGAAATGAATCACTACATATTTCTTTTCATTGAACTTCACTCCACCAACTTGTCTATTTCCCTTTGAAGTTCTGCACTGTTCTCCTCACAGTTCTTAATGCTTCCAAGTTTTGCATCATTCATAAAATTGTGCCCTGAACATCATGGTCTAAGTCATTAACATATATCTGGAAAAGCAAGGGTCCCATACTGAACCCTGGGGAACTCCATTACAAACCTTACTCCAGCACAAAAAACATCCATTAACAGTACTGTTTCCTGTCACTCAACCAATTCCATGTCCATGTTGTTACAATCTCTTTTGTTCCATGAACTACAACTTTTCTCAAGTTTCTTGTGTGGCTCTGTATCAAATGTATTTTTGATGTCTGTATACACCACAACGACAGCATTGCCCCCATCAGGCCTCTCTGTTAGCTCTTCAAAAAACTCCAGCAAGTTAGGTTTTCCCTTAAGAAATTGTTCCGATCCCCAGCTCAGGTTACCCCGCGACAAGCCTGAACCCAGAGTGCAGCCCAGCTTGATAGATCCTAACTTTTATTAGTTTGTTTAGATACGTGGAGAAGGGCTACTGAACAAAGTCACCAGAGTCGGCTAATGAACTTTTAACAAAAACATAAAACATTTGTTAAACATGAAAAGATGAACTATATTATAATGATCCTTTATTCGCAACTATGCCTTTACAGATATATACAGGTTTTTAAGGATAACACAGGTTATAACAACTATCGTTCGAGGTAAGTACACCATCATGTAAACCAATGGGCACCCTGTGGCCAGACACACCACACTCTGAAACCAAGTGACAGATGCCACCTCAGCCAGATGGTATGGATTTCTCCTCAACTCCCCCCAGACCTTTGTCACACCGTGAGCCAACTGGTCTCACTGAACTTGATCCTTCACACGAGGGTTTCTAATCTCCACTCTCGAAGGACTCACTTTGGAATGTTCTCCCAAACTGACACTTTCTTTCAGACACCTTCCACAAGGGTCCACCTCCAGGGTTTTGAACTTTCCTTCCGATGTTCCTCTCTCCTGGGTCACCACATGTGTTCAACCTTTCTTCCACGCATTCTCTCCCACTGACTCTGCCATCACCAGTACACCACTGCTTCACATGCCCATAGCAAAGAGTTACAGCCATCCAGCCGTCTCTTTCGGCCTTCTTGCCCCTTGCAAGCTGTTCTCACTTTAAATCTGCTTTCTGCAGCTTTTTTTCTTTTTAAATCTGAAGCTTGGAGCCCCTCACTCTTAACTTCACTGAACAGGACTTTTCCCAGTCTTCTGTCCTTCCTTTGACTAGACGGCCAGCTTGTGACTTTCCCCTGTTTCTGTCTCACTCCTTTGGCCTTTGAACATTTTGGTTCTTTTAGGAAATCTGCTCTCACTCTGCAGTTCCCTCTCCCAGAGTCCAGTCTCTCTGGAGTCCTGGCTTCAAACTGAGCTCGAAACTGCTGTTTCTTTAGTTTTTCTGAGTGGGAGGGACCTGCCTCTCTGGACCCCTGTTGCTAGGCAACAGCATTGTGTTTTGTCTACTCTTGCTTGTTTAACTTAGCTGCAACTGTCTTAAAACTCTCATTAGAAATGCAGGCGCCTTTAAAAATGAACCTAAAACTCAATTTGACCTTTTCTTAACACACAGATACAGGAATACAAATCAAACTTAAACTTAAAAGCTAAAATTCATTCCTAACACCCACAAATACAAATATTACTTACTTAAACTATCTCTATTTCCTAACACAATCCATGCTATCTTTCCCTAATTAACCCACATTTCTCCATGCAGCTATTAGCTTTGTCGCAGATTATCGGTTCTAGAAGGCTCCCCATCACTGAAGTTAAACTGACTGGCCTGTAGTTGCTGGGCTTATCATTACACCCTATTTTTAACAAGCGGGCAATATTTGCAATTCTCCAGTCCTCTGGGACCTCCCCTGAATCTAAGCCAGACTGAAAAATTATGGCTAGTGCCTCCGAAATTCCCACTCTCACTTCCCTCAGTGTCCTCAGCTGCAGCTCATCCAGTCCCAGTGCCTTATCAACTTAAGTACAGATAACTTATCCAATTCCACCTCATTTTCAAGTTAAAACCCCCTCAAGGACCTGAATGACCTCATCTTTCACCATGACCTGGGTATCATCTTCTTCCTTCGTAAAGGCAGTTGCAAAGTATTCATTTCATTCCTCAGTTATACCCTCTGATCCCATGTGTAAATCCCCTTCTTTGTCCCTAACTGGCTCTAAGCCTCCTCTTACTGCCCTTTTACTATTTATCTACCTATAGGAGACTTTGAAATTCCCTTTTATGTTTCCTGCCAGTCTCTTTTCATACTCCCTCTTTGTATCTCTTATTTACTTCTTTGCATCTCCTCTGAACTTTCTATACCCAGCTTTCAATTGGATTTTCTACCTGATGCCTGTCATAAACACACTTTTTCTTCTTTATCTGAATTTCTACCTCCTTTGTCAACCAGGGAACACTGGATGTGTTTGCTCTACCTTTCCCATTTGAGGGAATATATCTTGACTGTGCCTGAACCATATCTTCCTTAAAGGCAATCCACTGGTCAGTTACCATTTTTCCAGCCAACATTTGACTCCAATTTATTCAGCCCGGACCCATTCTTATCCCATTAAAGTTGGCTTTCTCCCAGTTAATTATTCTTACTCTGGATTTTTCTTCATCCTTTTCCTCAGCCAACCTAAACCTCATGATACAATAATCGCTGTCCCCTAAATGATCCCTCACTGACATTTGATTCTCTTGGCCCACCTAATTCCCAAGAACCAGGTCTAGCAGCACCCCATTTCTCATTGGATTGGAAACATACTGCTGTAGAAAATTCATCAGAACTGTTGCCCTTTACTGCTAGGGTATAAAGGAATAAATAACTGGGGTGCGTAGAAAGGTACCGCAATAATCAGGGGTGATCTTTACCTACAAGTAGATTGGTAGAATCCGTTTGGCAAAGGTAGCTTGGAAAATGAATTTATGGAGTGTATTCGGGACAATTTCTTAGAGCAGCACATTCTAGAGCCAAACAGGGAGCAGGCTATTCTGGGCCTGGTAATGAGAAATGAGACAGGAGTAGCCAATAAGCTCATAGTAAAGGGCCTCTCGGCAACTGTGATCATAACATGATAGCATTTCATGTTCAGTTTCAGGGAGAGAAATGTGGGTCTCAGACAAGTGTCTTAAACCTGAATTAAGGATATGAAAACAGATCTAGCTATAATGAATTGGGAAGCTAGGTTAGAAGGTAGGAGAGTAGATTTGTAGTGGTAAGGAGATATTTAAGGAGGTATTTAATAACTCTCAGCAAAGACTTTTCCCAGTGAAGAAGATGCTTTGAGAAGGATGCATCATCTATGGGTAAAGAAGGAAGTTAAAGATACTATTCAATTGAAATAAACACTGTACAAGCATGCAAAGATTAGTGGTAGGTCAGAAGGTTGGTCAAATTCTGAGAACCAGCATTGAAATATCAAAGTATTCTATAAGCACATCAATAGTAAAAGAGTGGTAAAAGGGGGAGTAGGGCCGATTAGGGACCAAAAAGGCAACGTACATATAGAAGCAAGAGGCACGGCTGAGGTGTTAAATGAATACTTTGCATCTGTCTTTACCTACGAGGCAGATGCTACCCAGGCCATGGTAACAGAGGAGGAAACTCAGTCACTAGAAGGGTGTAAAACTGATAAGGAGGAGGTATTTGATCAGCTGTCGGAATTTGAAGTTGATAAGACACCAGGGCCGGATGAGATGCATTCAAGAATATTGAAGGAAGTGAGAGTGGAAATTGCAGAGGCACTGGCCATAATCTTTCAATGTTCCTTGGATTTGGGGGAGGTGCCAGGGGACGGGAGAATTGCAAAAAAATTGTTCAAAAAAGGTTGTAAAGATCTGCCCTGCGTTTACAGATCAGTCAGTTTAGATTCGGTAGTGGGGAAACTTGCAGAAACAACTATTCGGGAGAGAATTAATAGTCACATGGGAAAGCATGAATTGATTCAGAAGAATCAGCATGGATTTGTTAAAGGAAAATCGTGTCTAATTAACTTGCTGGAGTTTTATGAAGAGTCAGCAGAGATGGTTGATGAGGGCAAGGCCATTGATGTGGTGCACATGGACTTCCAAAAGGCATTCAGTACAGTGCCACACAACAGACTTGTGAGGAAAGTTATAGATCATGGAGTAAAAGGGACAGTAGCAACGTTGATAAAACTTGGCTGAGGGGTAGGAAACAGACAGTAATTTATATAGATTTTTCTTTTCCCACCTATTTCCATTATTTTAAAATGTATTTCCATCCATTGTTTTTTCTCTGCCTTTGAGCCTATTTCGATTCCTTCCCCCCACCCCACCCCCACTAGAACTATCTGTACCTTGCTTGTCCTGCTTTCTACCCTTAATTAGCATATTCCTTAGATAATATCACCACCTTCAACACCTCTTTGTCCTTTTGTCTGTGACATCTTTTGGTTATCTCCACCTATCACTGGCCCTCTATCCAGCTCTACCTGTCCCAGCCCCCTTAAACCAGCTTATATTTCACCTTTCTTCTATTTTTACTTAGTTCTGTTGAAGAGTAATACGGACTCGAAATGTTAACTGTGTTCCTCTCTGCAGATGCTGCCAGACCTGCTGAGTTTTTCCAGGTATTTTTATTTTTGCTTTGGATTTCCAGCATCCGCAGTTTTTTGCTTTTATCTTAGAAATTAATGGTTAATAGGTGTTTATTTGGCTGAAAGAAGGCTTGAGGTGGAGTTCCCCAGGGATCAGTTTTGGGACCCTTGCTTTTCCTGATGGATATAAAGGATCTAGATCTTGGCGAGCGAGAAACAATTTCAAAGTTTGCGGACAAAACAAAACTTGGGAGAATTGTAAACAGTGATGAGGAGAGTGTAGGACTTCAAAAGGACATTGACACATTGGTGGAGTGGGCAGATAGGTGGCAGATGAAGTTCAATACGGAGAAGTGTGAGGTGATGCACTTTGGTACAAAGAACATGGAGAGACAGTATAAAATAAAGGATACTATTCTAAAGGGCATGCATGAGAAGAGAGGTCTGGGTGTTCATGTATATAAGTCATTAAAAGTGGCAGGACTGGAAGAGAGAGCTGTTTCCAAAGCTTACAGTATTCTAGGCTTCATTAATAGGGGCATAGAGTATAAGAGTAGGGGGGTGTGATGAACTTATATAAGACACTGGTTAGAACTCAGCTGGAGTATTGTGCACAGTTCTGGGCACCACACTATAGGAAGGATGTGAATGCACTGGAGAAAGTGCAGAAGAGGTTTACAAGAATGGTTCCAGGATGAGACACATCAGTTATGAGGAAAGATTGGAGAAGTTGGGACTGTTTTCCTTGGAGAGGAGAAGGCTAAGAGGAGGCTTCACGGAAGTTTTAAAAAAGATATTGAGGTCTGGACAGAGTAGATAGGTAGAAACCGTTCCCGCTCGTAAACGGATCGAGAACCAGAGGCCACAGGTTTAAACTGTTTGCAAAAGAAGCAACTGTGAGGTGAGAAAAAAACTTTCACACAGCGAGTAATTCGGGTTTGGAATGCACTGCCTGGTAGTGTGGTGGAGGCTGATTCAACTGAGGCATTCAAGAGGGCATTGGAGGATTATTTTAACAGAAACAATGTGCAGGGTTACAGGGAAAAGGCAGGAGATTGGCACTAAGTTAGAATGCTCAGAGAGCCAATGCAGACACGATGGGCCGAATGGCCTCCTCCTACACCGTAACAATTCTGTGATTCTGTAAAAAACAATAATGTGAGAGACAGCACAGTATTGGAGGGAGCTGATTGATTTATATAGAAGAAGGTAGAGAGAGTTTCTACAACTGCTTAAATATCAAAAGAGGAACTAAAGCCAGTTTGATTTTAGATGGTGAGGGAGAGGTTTGATTCGGTGTGTGAGGGGGGTGGGTTTGATTCAGGGATGAAGGAAAGGGATTGATTTTGAGGTGGGTGTTGGGTGCTATATTTTTGGCTTGGGGGAGTGGGGATACCACTGAGGGTGAGGGGGTGGTGCTAAAACTGAGGGGGTTGTGAGTGGTGCTGATACTGAGTGTGATGTGTGATGGAGTGGTGCTGATTCTCAGAGTGAGGGAGTATGTTGATATTGAGGGTGAGGGAGTGGCATTGATACTGAGGGTGAGGGAGGGGTTCTGATGCTGAGGGTGAGGGAGTGGTGTTAATGCTGAGGATGAGGGAGTGGTGTTGATACTGAGGGTGAGGTAATGGTGTTGATACTGAGGGTGAGGGAGTGGTGTTGATACTGAGGTTGAGGGAGTGGTGTTGATACTGAGGGTGAGGGAGTGGTGCCGTTACTGAGGGTGAGGGGTTGGTTTTGATGCTGAGGGTGAGGGACTGTTCCTGATGCTCCGGGTGATGGAGTGGTGCTCACACTGAGGGTGAGAGAGCGGTGTTGATATTGAGAGTGAAGGACTGGTGTTGATACTGAGGGAAAGGGAACGGGATTGATACTGAGGGTGACGGAGTGGTACTAGCACTGAGGGTCAGGGACTAGAGTTGATACTGAGGGAGAAGGAGTGTGGTTGATACTGAGGGTGAATAAGTGGCATTGATACTGAGGGTGAGGGAGCGGTGGTGATACTGCAGGTGAGGGAGTGGTGTTGATACTGAGGGTGATGGAATTGTGCTGACACTGATGTTAAGGGAGAGCTGTTGATTTTGAGGGTGAGGGAGTGGTGTTGATACAGAGAGTGAGGGAGTGGTGTTCAAGCTGAGTTGAAGGGAGTGGTGTTGATATTCAGGGTGAGGGAGTGATGTTGATACTGAGTTTGAGGAAGTGGGATTGGTACTGAGGCTGTGGGAGTAGCGTTGATACTGAGGGTAATGGATTGTTGTTAATACTGAGAGTGAGGAAGTGGTGCTGATACTAAGGGTGAGGGAGTGGTGTTGATACTGAGGGTGAGGGAGTGGTGTTGATACTGAGGGTGAGGGAGTGGTGTTGATACTGAGGGTGAGGGAGTGGTGTTGATACGAGGGTGAGGGAGTGGTGTTGATACTAAGGGTGAGGGAGTGATGTTGATACTGAGGGTGAGGGAGTGATGTTGATACTGAGGGTGAGGGAGTGATGTTGATACTGAGGGTGAGGGAGTGATGTTGATACTGAGGGTGAGGGAGTGATGTTGATACTGAGGGTGAGGGAGTGATGTTGATACTGAGGGTGAGGGAGTGATGTTGATACTGAGGGTGAGGGAGTGATGTTGATACTGAGGGTGAGGGAGTGATGTTGATACTGAGGGTGAGGGAGTGATGTTGATACTGAGGGTGAGGGAGTGATGTTGATACTGAGGGTGAGGGAGTGATGTTGATACTGAGGGTGAGGGAGTGATGTTGATACTGAGGGTGAGGGAGTGATGTTGATACTGAGGGTGAGGGAGTGATGTTGATACTGAGGGTGAGGGAGTGATGTTGATACTGAGGGTGAGGGAGTGATGTTGATACTGAGGGTGAGGGAGTGATGTTGATACTGAGGGTGAGGGAGTGATGTTGATACTGAGGGTGAGGGAGTGATGTTGACACTGAGGGTGAGGGAGTGATGTTGATACTGAGGGTGAGGGAGTGATGTTGATACTGAGGGTGAGGGAGTGATGTTGATACTGAGGGCGAGGGAGTGATGTTGATACTGAGGGCGAGGGAGTGATGTTGATACTGAGGGTGAGGGAGTGATGTTGATACTGAGGGTGAGGGAGTGATGTTGATACTGAGGGTGAGGGAGTGATCTTGATACTGAGGGTGAGGGAGTGATCTTGATACTGAGGGTGAGGGAGTGATGTTGATACTGAGGGTGAGGGAGTGATGTTGATACTGAGGGTGAGGGAGTGATGTTGATACTGAGGGTGAGGGAGTGATGTTGATACTGAGGGTGAGGGAGTGATGTTGATACTGAGGGTGAGGGAGTGATGTTGATACTGAGGGTGAGGGAGTGATGTTGATACTGAGGGTGAGGGAGTGATGTTGATACTGAGGGTGAGGGAGTGATGTTGATACTGAGGGTGAGGGAGTGATGTTGATACTGAGGGTGAGGGAGTGATGTTGATACTGAGGGTGAGGGAGTGATGTTGATACTGAGGGTGAGGGAGTGATGTTGATACTGAGGGTGAGGGAGTGATGTTGATACTGAGGGTGAGGGAGTGATGTTGATACTGAGGGTGAGGGAGTGATGTTGATACTGAGGGTGAGGGAGTGATGTTGACACTGAGGGTGAGGGAGTGATGTTGATACTGAGGGTGAGGGAGTGATGTTGATACTGAGGGTGAGGGAGTGATGTTGATACTGAGGGCGAGGGAGTGATGTTGATACTGAGGGCGAGGGAGTGATGTTGATACTGAGGGTGAGGGAGTGATGTTGATACTGAGGGTGAGGGAGTGATGTTGATACTGAGGGTGAGGGAGTGATCTTGATACTGAGGGTGAGGGAGTGATCTTGATACTGAGGGTGAGGGAGTGATGTTGATACTGAGGGTGAGGGAGTGATCTTGATACTGAGGGTGACGGAGTGATCTTGATACTGAGGGTGAGGGAGTGATCTTGATACTGAGGGTGAGGGAGTGATCTTGATACTGAGGGTGAGGGAGTGATGTTGATACTGAGGGTGAGGGAGTGATGTTGATACTGAGGGTGAGGGAGTGATGTTGATACTGAGGGTGAGGGAGTGATCTTGATACTGAGGGTGAGGGAGTGATCTTGATACTGAGGGTGAGGGAGTGATCTTGATACTGAGGGTGAGGGAGTATTGTTGATACTGAGGGTGAGGGATTGGTGTTAATACTGAGGGTGATTGATTGGTGTTAATACTGAGGGTGAAAGATTGGTGTTAATACTGAGGGTGAAAGATTGGTGTTAATACTGAGAATGAGGGAGTGGTGCTGATACTAAGGGTAAAGTAGTCGTGTTGATACGGAGGATGAGAAAGTGGTGTCGATACGGAGGGTGAGTGAGTTCTGTTAATACTGCTCCTATGTCTTATGGTCTTATGGTCTTATGATGATACTGAGTGTGAGGAAATGGCATTTATACTGAGGGTGAGGGAATGGTGCTGATACTGCGGGTGAGGGAATGATGTTGTTGCTGAGGGTAGGGAGTGGCGCTGATACTGAGGGTGAGGGAGTGGTGTTGTTGCTAAGGGTAATAATGATACTGAGCATGAGGGAGTGATGTCGATCCTGAGGATGAGGTAATGGTATTGATAGTGAGGTTGAGGGAGTGATGTTGACACTGAGTTTGAGGAAGTGGGATTGGTACTGAGGCAGTGGGAGTAGCGTTGATACTGAGGGTAACGAATTGTTGTTGATACTGAGAGTGAGGAAGTGGTGGTGATACTAAGGATGAGGAAGTAGTATTGATACAGAGGGTGAGGGAGTAGTATTGATACGGAGGGTGAGGGAGTGGTGCTGATACTGAGGGTGAGGGAGTGGTGCTGATACTGAGGGTGGGGGAGTGGTGCTGATACTGAGGGTGAGGGAGTAGTGCTGATACTGAGGGTGAGGGAGTGGTGCTGATACTGAGGGTGGGGGAGTGGTGCTGATACTGAGGGTGAGGGAGTGGTGCTGATACTGAGTGCGAGTGAGTGGTATTGATATTCAGGGTGAGGGAGTGGTGTTGATACTGAGGGTGAGGGATTGGTGTGAATATTGAGTGTGAGGAAGTGGTGCTGATACAGAAAGTGAGGGAGTGGTGCTGATACTGAGGGTGAGGGAATGGTGTTGTCACCTCCAGACCAGGCAGCATCCTGGTAAACCTCCTCTGCACCCTCTCCAAAGCCTCCATATCCTTCTGGTAATGTGGTGACCAGAATTGTACACGATATTCCAAGTGTGGCCTAGCCAAGATTCTATACAGCTGCAGCATGACTTCCCAGCTTTTATACTCAATACCCCTGCCAATGAAGGCAAGCATGCCATATGCCTTCCTGACTACCTTATCCACCTGCGTTGCCACTTTCAGTGACCTGTGGACCTGTACACCCAGATCCCTCTGCCCATCGATGCGCTTAAGGGTTCTGCCATTTACTGTATAATTCCTGCCTGTATTAGACCTTCCAAAATGCATTACCTCGCATTTGTCCGGATTAAACTCCATCTGCCCTTTCTCCGCCCAAGTCTCCAACTGATCTATATCCCGTTGTATCCTTTGACAATCCTCTTCACTATCTGCAACTCCTCCAACCTTAGTGTCGTCTGCAAACTTACTAATTAGCCCAGTTAGAGTGGTGTTGATACTGAGGGTGAGTGAGTGGTGTTCAAGCTGAGTGTGAGGGACTGGTGTTGATATTCAGGATGAGGGAGTGATGTTGAAACTGAGTTTGAGGAAGTGGTATTGGTATTGATGAGTAGCGTTGATACTGAGGGTATGGAATTGTTGTTAATACTGAGAGTGAGAAAGTGGTGCTGATACTAAGGGTGAGGGAGTGGAGTTGATACTGAGGTAAGGGTGCATTGTTGATGCTGAGGAGGAGCGTGTGGTGTTGATACTGAGGGTGAGGGAGTGGTGTTAATACTCAGGGTAAGGAAGTGGTGCTAATGCTGAGGGTGAGGGAATGGTAGTGATACTGAGAATGAGGGAGTCGTGTTGGCACTGAGAGTGAGAGACTGGTGTGATACTGAAGGTAAGGGTGCAGTGATGATACTGAGGGTGAGGAAGTGGTGCCAATGCTGAGGGTGATAGAGTGGTTGTGATACTGAGGGTCAGGGAGCAATGTTGTTACTGAGCATGAGGGAGTGATCTCGATCCTGAGGATGAGGTAGTGGTATTGATACTGAGGGTGAGGGAGTGGTGCTGATACTGAGAATGAGGGAGACGTGTTGATACTGAGGGTAGGGGATGGTTGTTAATATTGAGAGTGAGTGAGTGGCGCTGATACTACGGGTGAGGGAGTAGTATTGATACGGTGGGTGAGGGAGCGTTGTTGATACTGAGGATAAGGGTGCAGTGTTGATGCTGAGTGTGAATGTGTGGTGGTAATACTGAGGGTGAGGGAGTGGTGTTAATACTGAGGGTGAGGAAGTTGTGCTGATGCAGAGGGTGAGGGAGTGCTATTGATACTGAGGGTCAGGGCGCAATGTTGCTAATGAGCATGAGGCAGTGATGTCGATCCTGAGGATGAGGTAGTGGTATTGATACTGAGGATGAGGGAGTGATGTTGATATTGAATTTGAGGAAGTGGTATTGGTACTGAGGCTGTGGGAATAGCGTTGATACTGAGGGTAAGGGATGGTTGTTAATATTGAGAGTGAGGAAGTGGTGCTGATACTAAGGGTGAGGGAGCAGTATTGATACAGAGGGTGAGGGAGTGGTGTTGATACTGAGGGTAAGGGCGCAGTGTTGATGCTGAGTGTGAATGTGTGGTGATAATACTGAGAGTGAGGAAGTGGTGCCAATGCTGAGGGTGAGGGAGTTGTAGTGATACAGAGGGTCAGGGAGCAATGTTGTTACTGAGCATGAGGGAGTGATGTCAATCCTGAGGATGAGGCAGTGGTATTGATAGTGAGGGTGAGGGAGTGGTGCTGATACTGAGAATGAGAGAGTCATGTTGATACGGAGGGTGAGTGAGTGGTGTTGATACGGAGGGTGAGTGAGTGGTGTTGATACGGAGGGTGAGTGAGTGCTGTTGATACGGAGGGTGAGTGAGTGGTGTTGATACGGAGGGTGAGTGAGTGTTGTTGATACGGAGTGTGAGTGAGTGTTGTTGATACGGAGGGTGAGTGAGTGTTGTTGATACGGAGGGTGAGTGAGTGTCGTTGATACGGAGGGTGAGTGAGTGGTGTTGATACGGAGGGTGAGTGAGTGGTGTTGATACGGAGGGTGAGTGAGTGCTGTTGATACGGAGGGTGAGTGAGTGGTGTTGATACGGAGGGTGAGTGAGTGTTGTTGATACGGAGTGTGAGTGAGTGTTGTTGATACGGAGGGTGAGTGAGTGTTGTTGATACGGACGGTGAGTGAGTGGTGTTGATACGGACGGTGAGTGAGTGGTGTTGATACGGAGGGTGAGTGAGTGGTGTTGATACGGAGGGTGAGTGAGTGGTGTTGATACGGAGGGTGAGTGAGTGGTGTTGATACGGAGGGTGAGTGAGTGGTGTTGATACGGAGGGTGAGAGAGTGGTGTTGATACGGAGTGTGAGAGAGTGGTGTTGATACGGAGTGTGAGAGAGTGGTGTTGATACGGAGGGTGAGTGAGTGGTGTTGATACGGAGGGTGAGTGAGTGGTGTTGATACGGAGGGTGAGTGAGTGGTGTTGATACGGAGGGTGAGTGAGTGGTGTTGATACGGAGGGTGAGTGAGTGGTGTTGATACGGAGGGTGAGTGAGTGGTGTTGATACGGAGGGTGAGTGAGTGCTGTTGATACGGAGGGTGAGTGAGTGCTGTTGATACGGAGGGTGAGTGAGTGTTGTTGATACGGAGTGTGAGTGAGTGTTGTTGATACGGAGGGTGAGTGAGTGTTGTTGATACGGACGGTGAGTGAGTGGTGTTGATACGGACGGTGAGTGAGTGGTGTTGATACGGAGGGTGAGTGAGTGGTGTTGATACGGAGGGTGAGTGAGTGGTGTTGATACGGAGGGTGAGTGAGTGGTGTTGATACAGAGGGTGAGTGAGTGGTGTTGATACAGAGGGTGAGAGAGTGGTGTTGATACGGAGTGTGAGAGAGTGGTGTTGATACGGAGGGTGAGAGAGTGGTGTTGATACGGAGGGTGAGTGAGTGGTGTTGATACGGAGGGTGAGTGAGTGGTGTTGATACGGAGGGTGAGTGAGTGGTGTTGATACGGAGGGTGAGTGAGTGGTGTTGATACGGAGGGTGAGTGAGTGGTGTTGATACGGAGGGTGAGTGAGTGGTGTTGATACGGAGGGTGAGTGAGTGGTGTTGATACGGAGGGTGAGTGAGTGCTGTTGATACGGAGGGTGAGTGAGTGCTGTTAATACTGAAGTTGTGGAGGTGGTGCTGATGATGAGGGCGAGGTCCTGCCACTGAGGGTGAGGGAGTGGTGTTGATACTGGTGAGGATAAGAGAGTGATGTTGATACTGAGGGTGAAGGAGTGGCATTGATGCTGAGCGTGAGGAAGTGGTAATGATACAGAGGGCAAGGGGGTGGTACTGATACTGAGGATAAGGGAGCAGAGCTGATACTGAGTTTCAAGGCGTAGTGTTGTTACTGAGTGTGAGGGAATGATGTCAATACGGGGGGTGAGGGTGTGCTATTGATACTGAGGGTAAGGGAGTGGTGTTGATGCTGAGGGTGAGACAGTGGTGTTAAGATAGAGGGTGAGGGAGTGGTGCTGATACAGAGGGTGAGGGCGTGATGTTGATACTGTAGGTGAGGATGTGGCATTGATACTGAGGGGGATCAGGGAGTGGTGTTGCTGCTGAGCGTAATGATGTGGCATTGGTACTGAGGGTGAGGGAGTGGTGTTGATACTGAGGGTGAGTAAGTAGTGTTTGTACTGATGATGAGGGAGTGCTGTTGAAGCTGAATGTTGATATTGAGGTTGAGGGAGTGATTTTGATACTGAGGTTGAGGGAATTGTGTTGATATTGTGGGTGAGGAAGTGGTGCTGATACAGAGGGTGAGGGAGAGGGAGCGGTGTTGATACTGAGGGTAAGGGTGCAGTGTTGATGCTGAGGTGAGGCTGTGGTGCTGATACTGAGATGGAGGGAGTCATAGTGATACGGTGGGCCAGAGAGCAGTGTCAATACTGAGGATGAGGGAGTGGTCTTGATAGTGAGAGTGAGGGAGTGGTATTGTTGCTGAGGGTAAGGATGTGGCATTGATACTGAGGGTGAGGGAGTGGTGCTGATATTGAGGTTGAGACAGTGGCATCGAGAAAGAGTGTGCAGGAGTGGTGTTGAGACAGAGGGTGCGGGAGTGGTGTCGAACATGACTGTGGTGGAGTCGTGTTGATATTGAGGGTGAGGGAGCGATGTTGATACTGAGTTTGAGGAAGTGATGTTGATACTGAGGGTGACGGAGTGTTGTTGATAGTGAAGGTGAGGGAGTAGTGTTGATACTCCGTTTGAGGGATTGGTGTTAATACTGAGAATGAGGAAGTGGTGCTGATACTAAGGGTGAAGGATTAGTATTGATGCTGAGGGTGAGAGAGTGGTGCAGATACTGAGGGTGAGAGAGTGGTGTTAATAATGAGATTGTGGGAGTGGTGCTGATACCGATGGTGAGGGAATGGCATTGATACTAAAGGTGAGGGAGTGGTGCTGATAATGAGAGTGAGTGAGTGGTGTTGATACTGAGGGTGAGGGGATGGTGCCGACATTGAGGGTGAGTGAGTTATGTTGATGCTGAGGGCGAGGGAGTGATGTTGATGCTGAGCGTGAGGAAGTGGCAATGATACTGAGGGTCAGGGAGTGGTGTTGATACTGATGGTGAGGGATTGATGTTGATACTGAGGGTCAGGGAGTGGTGTTGATGCTAAGGGTCAGGGAGCAGTGTTGATACTGAGGGTGCGGATGCAATGTTGATGGTGATGGTGAGGGGATGGTACTGATACTAAGGGTAAGGGAGTGGGTCTGATACTGAGGGTGAGGGAGTGATGTTGTTACTGAGCGTGAGGGAGTGAAGTCAATACTGTGGGTGAGGGATTAGTGCTGATATTTACGGTAAGGTATTGATGTTGATACTGAGGATGAGGGAGTGGTGTTGAAGCTGAGGGTGAGGGAGTGGTGTTGATACAGATGATGAGGGAGTGGTGTTGAAGCTGAGTGTGGGGGAGTGGAGTTCATATTCAAGGTGAGGGAACAATGTTGATACTGAGTTTGAGGGAGTTGGTGTTGAAACTGAGGGTGCGGGAGTGGTCTCGATACTGAGGGTGAATGATTGGTGTGAATATTGAGTGTGAGGGAGCGGTGCTGATACAGAGGGTAAAACGGTGATGTTGATACTGATGGTGAATGTGTGGCGTTGATGCTGAGGGTGAGGGAGTGATGCTGATCGTGACTCTAAGGGGGTGATGCTGATACTGAGGGCGAGGGAGTGGTGCTGATATTGAGGGTGAGGAATGATGTTGATACTGAATTTGAGTGAGTGATGTTGATACTGAGGATGAGGGAGTTGTGTTCATAATGTAGGTGAGGGAGTAATGTTGATACTGAGGGCGAGGGATTGTTGTTAATACTGAGAGTGAGGAAGTGGTGCTGATACTAAGGGTGAAGGAGTAGTATTGATACAGAGGGTGAGTGAGTGGTGTTGATACTGAGGGTGCGAGAGTGGTGCTGATACTGAGGATGAGGGAGTGGTGTTGAAGCTGAGTGGAAGGGAGGGGTGTTGATATTCAGGGTGAGGGAGTGATGTTGATACTGAGTTTGAGGAAGTGGTATTGGTAATGAGGCTGAGGGAGTAGAGTTGATACTGAGGATGAAGGATTGGTGTTAATACTGAGAGTGAGGAAGTGGTGCTGATACTAAGGGTGAGGGAGTACTATTGATACGGAGGGTGAGGGTGTGGTGTTAACACTGAGGGTAAGGGTGCAGTGTTGATGCTGAGGGTGAGGGAGTGGTGCTGATCGTGAGTGTAAGGGGGTGGTGCTGATAGTGAGGATGAGGGAGTGGTGCTGCTATTGAGGGTGAGGGAGTGATGTTGATACTGAATTTGAGTGAGTGATATTGATACTGAGGGTGAGGGAGTGGTGTTGATACTGCAGGTGAGGGAGCAGTGTTGATACTGAGGGTGAGGGATTGGTGTTAATACTGAGAATGAGGAGGTGGTGCTGATACTAAGGGTGAAGGAGTAGTATTATTTCAGAGGGTGAGTGATTGGTGTTGATACTGAGGGTGCGAGAGTGGTGCTGATACTGAGGGTGGGTGAGTGGTGTTGATGCTGAGGATGAGGGAGTGGTGTTGATGCAGAGCGTGAGGAAGTGGTAGTTATACTGAGGGTGAAGGAGTAGTGTTGATGCTAAGGGTGAGCCAGTGTTGCTGATACTTAGAGTAAGGTGGTGGTACTGATACTAAGGGTAAGGGAGCGGAGCTGATACTGAGGATCAGGGAGCAGTGTTGTTACTGAGCGTGATTGAGTGATGTCAATACTGAAGGTGAGGGATTGGTATTGATACTGACGATGAGAGAGTGATTTAGTTGTTGAGGGTAAGTATGTGGCATTGATTCTGAGGGCGAGGGAGTGGTGTTGATATTGAGGATGTGGTAGTGATATTGATACTGAGGGTGAGACTGTGGTGTTGAGATAGAGGGTGAGGGACTGGTGTTGATACTGAGCCTAACGATGTGGCATTGATTCTGAGGGTTATGGAATGGTGCTGATATTGAGGGTGAGGGAATGATGTTGATACTGAGTTTGAGGGAGTGGTGTTGATACTGAGGGTGAGTCAGTGATGTTGATACTGAGGGTGAAGGAGTGGCGTTGATGCTGAGGAGGAGGCAGTGGTGCTGATACTGAGGGTGAGGGAA
The DNA here is from genome assembly GCF_964194155.1 of Cetorhinus maximus. Classification (NCBI taxonomy): domain Eukaryota; kingdom Metazoa; phylum Chordata; class Chondrichthyes; order Lamniformes; family Cetorhinidae; genus Cetorhinus; species Cetorhinus maximus. Next base: position 22,503 of record NW_027596187.1, on the reverse strand, counting down.
TGGTGTTGATACTGAGGGTGAGGGATTGGTGTTCGTACTGATGATGTGGGAGTGCTGTTGAAGCTGAGTGTTGATATTGAGGTTGAGGGACTGATGTTGATACTGAGTTTGAGGGAGTGGTGATGATATTGCGGGTGAGGGGGTGGTCTCGATACTGACGGTGAGGGAATAGTGTTGATACTGAGGGTGAGGGATTGGTGTGAATACTGAGAGTGAGGAAGTGGGGCTGATACAGAGGGTGAGGAAGTGATGGTGATACCGAAGGTGAAGGAGTGGCATTGATGCTGAGGGTGAAGGAGTGGTGCTAATCGTGACTGTAAGGGGGTGGTGTTTATACAGAGGATAAGGGAGCGATGTTGATACTGAGGGTGAGGAAGTGGTGCTAATACTGAGGGTGAGGCAGTGATGTTGATACTGATGGTGAAGGAGTGGCGTTCATGCTGAGGATGATGGAGTGGTGCTGATACTGAGGGTGAGGGTGTTGTGTTGATACTGAGGCTAATGATGTGGCATTGATTCTGAGTGTGAGGGAATGGTGCAGATATGGAGGGTGAGGGAATGATGTTGAAACTGAGATTGAGGGAGTGGTGCTGATACTGAGGGTGAGAGAGTGGCATTGATACTGAGGGTGAGTCAGTGATGTTGATATTGATGGTGAAAGAGTGGCGTTGATGCTGAGGGTGAGGGAGTGGTGCTGATACTGAGAGTGAGGAAGTGGCATTGATACTGAGGATGAAGGAGTGGTGCTGATACTGAGAGTGAGGGAGTCGTGTTTTTGCTGAGGGTAATGATGTGGCATTGATACTGAGGGTGAGGGAGTGGTGTTGATACTGAGGGCGAGGGAGTGGTGTTGATACTGAGGGTGAGGGAGTGGTGTTGATACTGATGATGAGGGAGTAGCGTTGAAGCTGAGTGTGAGGGGGTGGTGTTGATACTGACGATGAGGGAGTAGCGTTGAAGCTGAGTGTAAGGGAGTGGCGTTGATATTCAGGGTGAGGGAGCAAAGTTGATACTGAGTTTGTGGGAGTGGTGTTGATACTGCGGGTGAGGGAGTGGGATGATACTGAGGGTGTGGGAGTAGTGTTGATGCTAAGGGTGAGGGATTGGTGTGAATATTGAGTGTGAGGAATTGGTGCTGACACAGAGGGTGAGGGAGTGATGTTGATACTGATGGTGAAAGAGTGACATTGATGCTGAGGGTGAGGGAGTGGTGCTGATTGTGAGTGTAAGGGGGTGGTGCTGATACTGAGGGTGAGAGAGTGGTGTGGATACTGAGGATGAGGGTGCAATGTTGATACTGAGAGAGAGGAAGTGGCACTGATACTGAGGGCGAGGGAGTGGTACTAATATTGAGGGTGAGGTAGTGATGTTGATACTGATGGTGAAGGAGTGGCGTTGGTGTCGAGGGTGAGGGAGTGGTGCTTATACTGAGGGTGAGGTCGTTATGTTGATACTGAGGGTGAGGAAGTGGCATTGATACTGAGGATGATGGAGTGGTGCTGATACTGAGTGTGAGGGAGTGGTGTTGATACTGATGGGGAGTGTGCAGTGTTGATGGTGATGGTGAGGGGATGGTACTGATACTGAGGATGAGGTAGTGGTATTGATACTGAGGGTGAGGGAATGGTGCCGATATTGAGGGTGACTGAGTTGTGTTGATGCTGAGGATGAGAGAGTGATGTTGATACTGAGGGTGAAGGAGTGATGTTGATACTGATGGTGAAGGAGTGGCATTGATGCTGAGGGTGAGGGACTCGTGCTGATACTGAGGGTGAGGGAGTGGTGTTGATACTGAAGGTGAGGTGGATATTGACCCTGGGATTCGGGGCGAGGTTTTGATTCTCAGCATGAATGAGGAAGCTTGTTGGTGAGTACATGATGGGGTTTGATCATGGGATTGAGAGAGGGTTTGGTCCTCTGTGATTATCTCTAGCCCTCAAATACAGAGTGGGTCCATCTTCTGCATCGACATCACAGGGCTGGGAATATTTCACAATCAGGAACACACAAGGGCTGATGAAATTGTCAGAGTTGTTTCAAAACTGTAATAATTTCCATAATGTTATTGTGGTTTATTGTAAAGTAGTTTCATGGGGTGAATATGGGTGATTCTCTCTGTGTGTGATTTAATTGAATTGGAGTCCGCTGGACCACAAGCTTGAAATTATTAAAAGGAATTGGGTGTTGAAAGGTAATTAAAATGCTAATCAGTAAACATGGATGAGTTCTTAGCTTATAAAGTGTGAAGGAATTTTTCATTTTTAGATAAGTGAAGGAGTTGTTTGGGTTTCAAAAGGATGGTAGGGTGTTTACAACTGGTAAGATTAGCAAGGCCAAGCAGCTTGTTTACTTTTCCCAAAAGGAAGGAGGTCATATTGGCAACACGAAAGATTTTTATTTTATGGGAAATGAAAATTTGCAAAGAGATAGGGAACAATGGAATTTACAGGTTAGAGAGAGAGAAACATATATAAGGGGGAATAAAGGACCAAGTTGGGAGGGACCAAGTAAGATCTAACAGGAGTGTGTGAAACAGGCTTGGTGAAGCCTCCAGCCATGTTTGCAAAAGTCTGCTAAGTGCAGTAACTAAAGTTGGAAAATAGCCTTTGGAATTCCACTGTCGAGTGGGTGCTGTGGCAACTTTCTGGCTTGCTTTTTAAATTTAAAATCTAGTTTGAACTGTTGCATTGTGTAGTTGGGACTTAAGCTAATTCAGAATTTTAGGATTTGTTGTAGTGTTGAATAACTGTAACCTTGTTTATGTACTTTTTATTTGTTAACAAATATTTTAGCTTAATTTTTAAAATCTCTAAAAGTCTTAGTGGGCTCATTACTTCTGAATTCAATGCATACATCTTCTCGTAATAAATACAAATTGCAAAACCATTGTGATAGCGTGGCCATGTTTCCCCTGTGGATTTGGTCCACCTGGCACACATCACCTGCCACGTCATAACTAAAATTGGGGCTCTTTGTGGGATTTTTGAAATTCCTTGTTGGCTTGGAATTCGTGAATCTTAAGGCTATGAATACGAGAACAGCATTGAACTCAAGAGTTGGCGTTGATGGATTTTAAAGTGGTGAGACTGCAAAAATGGCATTATCCATGGTTAAAACCTTTCTGGGAGGAGAAGGCATAAGTTTGATTGGTTCACAAATAGTACCTAAGGCTAAGTTAACAGAATTGGTTAACATACAAGTTAACAGAACTTGGAGTTGAGGTTAATTGTCGTGGAAAAGAAAACAGATATGATTGAAGTAACAGCACCAAATTAGATACCTGAAACTAGTGAATCACCGCCGGAGGTAGGGAGACCTTCAGTCCCAAATGAAGAAGGTTGAACATGAACAAGTAATGGAAATGTAAAAACTGGAATTGATAAAGGTGAGAGGCAGAGGAAAGGGAAAGAGAAAGGGCATTTCAAAGGAAGCAAATAGCAAGGCAGGAGAGAGAAAGAAAACAGGAAAGTGAATTGGTACTGGAGAAATTAACAAGGGGGGGGAAGAAAGGTGAGGAAGAGGGAATAACAGATTAAAAAGCTGTAAATTAAAATAATAGATCTCACATGCTGAGGAAGGTTCTGTTGTGGAAATGATCACTTCCAGTCCAAAGCCCAGTGGGGAGATGTTTAAATTTGTACAAACTCTTCCAAAGTTTGAAGGCGACTTAGAGGCATTCTTTATTCCATTTGATAAGATAGCGAAGCAGATGAAATAAAAGATCAGGACATTGCTTTAACAGTCTAGGTTCATAGGTAGAGCTCATGGGGCTTATGCTTCAGTTTCGGAAGATGTGTCAGTGGATTATGACGTGATTTTTAAAAAGGGTGCTTTGAGTGCATACAAGTTGGTTCCTTGGGTGTACATGCAGAAATTTAGGAATATAAGGAAACAGCTTGGTCAATCTTACATTGAGTTTGAGAGAGTAAAACAAAGTAATTTTGGATGGATGTGGGCATTAATGGTAGAGACAACATATGCAGCTCTTAGGGAAGTCATTCTTTTGGAAGAATTTAAAGATTCAATCCCTCCGGTAGTGAGAACACATATGGAGGAAAAGAGGGTTAAAACAACAAGACAAACAGTAGAGATAGCTGGTGGTTATAAGTTAGTTCTTGGATCTAAATCTTTTCTCCTCACCTTTTTAAACCGGAGAAGGGTAGAAAGTGGGAAGGTGCAAGGAAGGTGAGTAGGGAGGAGAAGGAGTAGGTGGATATTCCCAGGAAGTTTCTTCTCAGAATGAAAAGGAAGGTGCTGAGGGTAATAGTGACACTCGAAAACTGAGGTGTTTTCATGGTAATAAGACTGGACACACAAAGGCAATGTGATGGACGTTGCAGGGAAACTGTTGAAGTAATTGGAAATCAGAAACGTTCTGGAAATAAGAGTACTGTGGTTCTGATGTCTAGGTACAGGAAAAAAAAAACAGTGGTTTGTGTACAGGAGAAGCAGGAAGAATCAGTGATAGTGATGAGGATACCCTCCACTACCACCGTGCTAAATGGGATAGATTTCGAACAGATTCAGCAACTCATGACTGGGCATCCATGAGGCTCTGTGGGCCATCAGCAGCAGCAGAATTGTACTCAAACACAATCTGTAACCTCATGGCCCGGCACATCCCCCACTCTGCCATTACCATCAAGCCCTGGTTCAATGAAGAGCGCAGGAGGGATTGCCAGGAGCAGCACCAGGCATACCTAAAAATGAGTTGTCGACTTAGAGAAGCTATAAAACAGGACTACTTGCGTGCCAAACAGCAAAAGCAGCAAGTGACAGACAGAGCTAAGTGATCTACAATAAACAGATCAGATCTAATCTCTGCAGTCCTGCCACATCCAGTCGTGAATGGTGGTGGAAAATTAAACAACTCACTGGAGGAGGAGGCTCCACAAATATTCCCATCCTCAATGATGGAGGAGCCCAGCACATCAATACAAAAGATAAGGCTGAAGCATTCGCAACAATCTTCAGCCAGATGTGGTGAGTGAATAATTCATTTCAGCTTCCTCTGGAGGTCCCCAGCATCACAGATGCCAGTCTTCAGCCAATTCGATTCATGACATGTGATATCAAGAAATGGCTGAAGGCACTGGATACTGCAAAAGCTATGAGCCCTGACAATATTCCAGCAGTAGTACTGAAGACTTGTGCTCCAGAACTTGCCGCGCCCCTAGCCAAGCTGTTCCAGTACAGCTACAACACTGGCATCTACCCAGCTATGTGGAAAATTGCCCAGATATATCCTGTACACAAAAAGCAGGATAAATCCAACCCGGCCAATTACCGCCCCATCAGTCTACTCTCGATCATCAGTAAAGTAATGGAAGGGGTCATCAACAGTGCTATCAAGCGGCACTTGCTTAGCAATAACCTGCTCACTGACGCCCAGTTTGGGTTCCGCCAGAGCCACTCAGTTCCTGACTTCATTACAGCTTAGGTTCCAACATGGGCAAAAGAGCTGAACTCCCGAGGTGAGGTGAGAATGACTGCCCCTGACATCAAGGCAGCATCTGACCGAGTGTGGCATCAAGGAGCCCGAGCAAAACTGGAGTCAATGGGAATCAGGGGGAAAACTCTCCGCTGGTTGGAGCACAAAGCAAAATGGTAGTGGTTGTTGGAGGTCAGTCATCTCAGCTCCAGGACATCACTGCAGGAGTTCCTCAGGGTAGTGTCCTCGGCCCAACCATCTTCAGCTGCTTCATCAATGACCTTCCTTCCATCATAAGGTCAGAAGTGGGGATGTTCGCTGATGATGTTCAGCACCATTTGTGACTCCTCAGATATTGAATCAGTCCATGTCCAAATGCAGCAAGACCTGTTCAATATCCAAGCTTGGGCTGACAAGTGGCAAGTAACATTCGCACCACACAAGCATCAGGCAAAGATCATCTCCAACAACAGAGAATCCAACCATTGTCCCTTGATGTTCAATGGCATTACCATCACTGAATCCCCCACTATCAACATCCTGGGGTTACTATTGACCAGAAACTGAACTGGACTAGCCACATAAATACTGTGGTTACAAGAGCAGGTCAGAGGCTAGGAATCGTGTCAAGAGTAACTCCCCAAAGCCTGTCCACCATCTATAAGGCACAAGTCAGGAGTATGATGGAATACTCCCCACTTGCCTGGATGAGTGTAGATCCAACAACACTCAAGGAGCTTGTCACCATCCAGAACAAAGCAGCCTGTTTGATTGGCACCACATCTACAAACAATCACTCCCTAAACCACCGATACACAGTAGCAGCAGTGTGTACCGTCTACAAGATGTGCTGCAGGAATTAACCAGGGCTCCTTCGACAGCACCTTCCAAACCCAGGACACTACCACCTAGAAGGACGAGGGCAGCAGATAGATGGGAATACCACCACCAGGAGATTCCCTTCCAAGTAACTCAGCATCCTGACTTGGAAATATATCATCATTCCTTCGCTGTCGCTGGGTCAAAATCCTAGAATATCCTTCCTAACAGCATTGTGTGTGTACCTACACCACATCGACTGCAACGTTTCAAGAAGGCAGCTCACCACCACCTTCTCAAAGGCAACTAGGGATGGGCAATAAATGCTGGCCCAGCCAACGATGCCCACATCCCATAAATGAATTTTAAAAAAGGAAGTGGGGATGTGTTGAAAACCAACACAAGGAATTTTTGAGGAGCAGGTTGCAGAAATATTTAAAGATTTTGTATGGGAAGGGAAAGTCTTTCCATGTGTACAGGGTGGAGCAGGAAAAGATATTAAAATTTTAAGAGACATGGGGGCTAGTCAATCCTTAATGTTATGGGATAGTGATATTTGTTGTCTAAAGGGAGCCTTGCAGGAAAAGGTATTAATAAGTGGGGTTCATGGAGATGCTAAACCTATTCCATCGTGGGAGATGTATTTAAAGAGTAAGTGGAAGACAGGAAAGGTGATTGTTGGAGTAGTGGAAAAATTACCCATTGCAGGGGTTTAATTTAATTTAGGTAATGAATGTAGCTAGGTCACAGATTTGGTGATGCCTACCGTAGTCTATTAGCATTGGAGCTGCATTCAACAGAGGTGGTGCAGAAAGAGCATCTTGGATTGTTTCCAGATTGTGTAGGAATGGGATCACAAATTCACAGGTAAAACAGGAAGAGGAGGAACTTAAAAGGCAGGGAAAAGGTGCTGATAGTCAATTAGCTGATGCTATCTTTGATAAGATTGTTCAGGGATAGAGAATGGAAGAGAATGAAGCTGAAGTGTTTACATCAAGGCAGTTGGTAGAGTTACAGCAGAAGGATCCATGAATACAGCAGTTATGTCAGACAGCTTACACAGAAACAGAGGCAGAATGCATTCAGAATGTTATTACCTTAAAGGTAAATGTATTGATGTGGAAGTGGAGACTGTCTGATGTTCCAGCAGATGAAAAATGAATAGGAAATGCATCAGATAATTATACCATCTGGATACAGAAATGAGATCTGGCAGTAGCTCATGAAATTCCAATAGGGGGACATTAAGGAATTAAGGAAACTCAGGCAAAAATACAAAAACATTTCGATTGGCCTGGATTATGTGGAGATGTAGTCACATTCTCTGGAACATGTTACACATGTCAGGTGACAGGAAAACCTCAAGCAGTGGTTAAACCGGTACCTTTAATTCCGATTCAAGTGCTTGAGTAACCTTTTACTAGGGTCCTGATCCTCCCTAAGAGTAAAAGGGAAATCAATACTTGCTGATGGTAATATTTGTCTCTACAAGGTTTCTGGAAGTGATGCCTTTGCGAAATATTTCAGTAAAGAGAATTGTGGAAGGGATGTTTTTTTATATTTGTTCATGAGATGTGGGCATTACTGGCTGCATTTATTTCCCATCCATAATTGCCCTTGTGTAGAGGACATTTTAATAGTCAACCACGTTGCTGTAGGTCTGAAGTCACATGTAGGCCAGACCAGATAAGGACGGCAGATTTCCTTCCCTAAAGGACATTAGTGAACCAGATGGGCTTTTACAACCACCTAAAATGGTTTCATAGTTATCATCGGACTTCTAATTCCAGATTTTTATTGAATTCAAATTTTATCATCTGCCGTGGTTGACACAACTCTTTACAAGATATGGTTTACCTAAAGAAATGCAATCAGATCAAAGTTCAAATTTCATGTTTAAGGAAGTAATGAATAGCTTAGGGATAAAACAGTTTAAGTTAACAGCTTACCATCCTAAATCATAAGGTGCTCTGGAAAGATGGCATCAAACTTAAAAACTATGATGAAGACTTATAGTCAAGACTATTCACATGATTGGGATAGGGGAAATCCATTCTTGTTATTTGCCATTAGGTACGTTCCTAATGCAGCGACAGGATTTAGTCCTTTTGAATTAGTCAATGGTCATGAGGTAAGGGGTCCACCTAAGTTGATTCAAGAGAAGCTAATGGATCAGAATTCAGAAACTCCTCCCCTGGATTATGTGACAAGCTTCAGAGAAAATTTGAACAGAACTAAGGAGCATTTAAAGATATCACAGCAGGTGATGAAGGTGAAAGCAGATAAGGGAAGCCAAGCTTGTAGTTTTGTTGCTGGGGGGAAAAGTGTTAGTTTTGTTAACAGTATTGGGTGAACCATTAAAGGCAATGTTTAGTGGGCTTTTCAGGGTTGAAAAGAAACCGAGTGAAGTAAATTATTTAATAAATACTCCAGGTAGAACAAAGCAGAGGTTGTGTCATGTAAATATGCTTAAAACGTACTTTGACAAGGAAGATGACCAAAAAGAGGCATTAGTGGTGGTAGATAAGGAGAAAGAGGTAGAAATGGAGGATTCTGAAATTGATTTTCCAGTAACCAAATTGAACAATGAGGGAGTACTTAAAAAATTAAATGTAATATTGAGCTACTTCCAGACTAGTGTCAAAGTGATTTGGAGAAGCTATTTCAATCACACAAAGATATTTGTGGGAATAAACTAGGGAGAACAAATTTAGCTACACATGATGTAAATGTGAGTGATGCAGTTTCAATAAGGCAACATCCTTATAGATTAAGTCCAGCAAAATTATCACAAGCGCAGAAAGAAATTGAATTCATGCTTCAAAATGACATCATAGAGTCTAGTTGCAGTAGCTGGAGATCACCTATTGTAATGGTACCGAAATTGAATGGAACACAAAGACTGAGTGTGGATCATCGAAGGGTGAATGCGAGGAAGAAAATGGATTCATATCCTGTATCACGGTTTGAAGATTGCATTGACAAAGTGGGACAATCAAAGTTTACCACAAAGATTAACTTGCTGAAAGGATATTGGTAAGCACTGTTATTGGAGAGAGCAAAGGAGACATCAGCTTTTGTAATGCCAGATGAACCATATCACTTTAAACTTATCCCATTTGGTATGAAAAATGCACCCCCAACATTTCAAAGACTAACAAGCAAAGTAATTGCAGAGCTAAGCAATTGTGCTGTTTAAATTGATGACTCGATGGCTTTCAGTCAAATGTGCAAGGAGCATTTACATCTCAAACAAATGTTTAATCGACTTTAATTTGGTGGTGAACTTGGCCAGAAGTGAATTTGCAAAGGCACAAGTAAAATACCTGGTTCATACCACACTGGACGTGGTAAGGTGGTTTTGAGAGATGTGACAGTAAAAGCCATTGTGAATTTCCCCATGCCTACAATAAAATGAGAAGTTTTGAGATTTCTGGGCATGTGTGGATTTTACCAGAAGTTTGCACCAAATTTTAGCTAGTGTGGTTGCTCCATTAAAAATGAACAAGAAGTTTCAATGGACACGGGAGTGTCAGAATGCATTTGACCAATTAAAAACTGTATTTACTACAACACTAGTTTTGGCAGCACTCAATTATGCCAAGCAATTTAAGTTGGCAGTTGATGCAAGCAACATAGGCAATGGTGCTGTATTGTGGCAAGATGAAACTGGAATTGAGGAACCAACAGGATATTTTTCATGAAGGCTGAATACGCATTGGAGAAGATATTCAACTCTGAGACGACTCTGGGTCGGGTGTTTGCATTACAGCATTTCGAGGTTTATGTTTCAAACAACTCAACAGAAACAGTTGTTTATACAGACCACAATCCTTTAAAATTTCGGGATGTATTTCGAGACTAAAGTGCGATACTGTTCAGATGGAGGTTATTACTGCAACCATTTCATTTACAGATTATACATATGACTGGATGGGAAAATCTAATTGCAGATGCATTGTCGAAAGTTTAAAGCTTAAAGGAAACTCGACATTTAAAATCTGGACGCTGGACAGAAATGACCTCTGTTGATACAAAGGATTTGTATTTCTTGCTATGTTAATGCATGCACCAGATAATGTAATGCTTTGTGTATAGATAAGTAAAGTAAGCAGTGTAAGATGGGTTGAGAAAATGAAACTGTCTGAAAAATTATGACGGTTCATTTTTCTATAAGGATGGATGCATTACAAAATTATAATATATTTCAATGTTATTGTGGGCTATTGTAAAGTGGGTTTATAGGGGTGAGTATGGATGATTCTCTGTGTGATCCAGAATTGGAGTCAGCTAGACTACAAACTTGAAATTATCAAAAGGAGTGGCTTGTAACTGAGTACATGATGGGGGTTGATCCTGGGATTGACAGAAAGGGTTTGGTCCTCTGTGATTATCTCTAGCCCTCAAGCACGGACTGGATCCATCTTCTGCACCGACATCGCAGCACTGGGAATATTTCACAATCAGAAACACACAGGAGCTGGTGAAACTGTCAGAGTTGTTACAAAACTGTAATAATTTTCAGAATATTATTTTAGGTTATTGTAAAGTAGGTTCATGGGGTGAGTACAGATGATTCTGTCAGTGTGTGATTTAACTGACTAGACTGCAAGTTATCAAAAGGAGTCGGGTGTTGAAGGGTACTTGAAATGCTAATGAGTAAACATGGACGGGGTCTAAGCATATAATGTGTGAAGGAAATTTGCATTTTTGGATAAGTGAAGGAGTTGCTTGAATTTCAAAGGGATGTTAGGATGTTTACAACCGGTAAGATAAGCAGGGCCAAGCAGTGTGTTTACTTTTCCCAAAAGGAAAGAGGTCACATTGGCAACATGAAAGGTTTTTATATTATTGGAAATGAAAATTTGCAAAGAGATAGGGAACAATGGAATTTACAGATTAAAGAGAGAGAAACATATATAATGGGGAATGAAAGACCATGTTGGGGGGCCAAGTAAGATCTAACAGGAGTGTGTGAAACAGCCTTGAAGAAGCCTCCAACCATTTTTACAAAAGTCTGCTATGTCCAGTAACTGAAGTTAGAGAAAGCCATTTGGAATTCCACTGTTGAGTGGGTGCTGTGGTAACTTGCTGGCTTGCTTTTTAAATTTAAATCTATTTTGGTCTGTTGCCTTAAAGGTGGGCGTGTAGTTCAGAGTTAATTAAGAATTTTAGGATTTGCTGTAGTATTGTATAACTGTAATTTTATGTACATGCTTGAAATCTTTTCTTTTGTTAATTTTTTTAATTTAATTTTTCAAATCTCGAAAAGGTCTTTGTGGACTCATTACTTATGAATTAAGTGCACGCATCTTCTTGTAATAAATACAAATTGCAAAGCCATTGTGATAGCGTGGCCAAGTTTCCCTTGTGGATTTGGTCCACCTGGCACACATCACCTGCCACATTATAACAGAGTGCATAAAGCTTTCTTCAGGCCCCTGCTAAAATGAGCTGAGGGCACACATAGACACAAGGCAACATGATATCATTGCTATAACAGAAACGTGGCTAAGGAGGGTCAAAAATGGCAGCACAACATTTCTGGATGTAAAATTTTCAGACTGGGTAGGGAGGGGGATACAAAAAGCTGAGGGTGTAGCATTATTGGCTAAAGAATCAATTACAACTGTGAGGAGGGGTGATATACTAAATGAGGCATCAAATGAGGCCATATGGGTTAAGTTCAGAAATAAACAAGGGGCAGCCACACTGCTCGGAATGTACTATAGACCCCCAAATAGTGGAAGCACGTTAGAAGAGCAAATATGCAGGCAGATTACTGAGTGCAAAAACAATAGGACAGTAATCGTTGGGGACGTCAACTACCCGAATATCAATTGGGATATGGAGAGTGTGAAGGGCACAGTGGGTGCAAAATTCTTGAACTGCATTCAAGAGAACTTTTTTTAGTCACCAAGTAAAAAGCCCAATGAGAGGTGGTACAATTCTAGATTTATTCTTAGGAAATGAAAGTGGGCAAGTGGATGAAGTACCATTTTGAAGATAGTGACCATAATAGTTAGATTTAGCATCATTATGGAAAAGGACAAAAATAAAACAGGAGTGAAAGTTCTAAATTGAGGGAAGACAAATTTTATGAAGCTCAGAGGTGAGCTGGTGAGAGTGGACTGGATACAGCTATCAGAAGGGAAAAGAGTGTCAAATCAGTGGGAGACATTCAAAAATGAGATGCTGCAAGCGGTGTAGACATGTCCTCACAAAACTGCATACAGACCAAGATAAAGCAGAAAAAGAAAACTTATAGTCACAACAGACTTTATACTGTAGAAAGTACAGGAGTGAAGTAAAAATGGAAATTGGGAAAGCAAAGACAGGGTACGAAAAAATATTGAAAAGTAAAATCAAAGAAAACCCAAAGATGTTTTACCAGTACATTAAAAGCAGGAGAATAACAAAGGGTAGAGCCTATCAGAGATGTACATGATAACATGTGCGTTGATGCTGAAGATATGGGCAGGGTTTTCAATGAGTGCTTTGTCTCCTTCTTCACTCAGGAGATGATGGAATCATTCAAGTTAATGAGGAGTGTGAAACATTAGATACAGTAAGCAGAGTGAGGGAGGAAGTATCGCAGAATCACAAAATTCTAACGGCACAGGAGGCCATTTGGCCCATCGTGTCTGCACTGGCTCTCCAAATGAGCATTATGACCTAGTGCCATTGCCCTGCCTTTTCCCCGTATCCCTGCACATTGTTTCTATTCTGGAAAAGTGTAAGGTAATGCATTTGTGGGGAGGGCAAACAAAGCAAAGGAATACTCAATAAAGGGGAGGATATTGAGAGGGGTTGAGGAAGTGAGAGAGCTTGGAGTACATGTCCACAGGTCCCTGAAGGTGGCAGGACAGGTGGACAAGGTGGTAAAGAAAGCATATGGAATGTTTTCCTTTATTGGATGAGGTATTGAATACAAAAGCAGGGATGTAATAATGGAACTTTATAGAACGCTGGTTAGGCCAGCTGGAATTTTGTGTACAGTTCTGATCGTCACATTACAGGAAGGACAGAATTGCTCTGGAAAGAGTACTGAGGAGATTTATACGAATGCTGCCAGTGCTTGAAATTTGCAGCATTGAAGAAAGATTGGATAGGCTAGGGTTGTTTTCCTTAGAAGAAGAGGCTGAGTGTGACCTAATTGAGGTGTACAAAATTACCAGGGGCCTAGAGTAGACAGTAAAGACTGTTTCCACTAGCTGAGGGGCTAATTTACTAGGGGGCATAGATTGAAGGGGATTGGTATAAGGATTAGAGGGGACATGAGGAAAAACTTTTTCACCCAGAGGGTGGTGGGCATCCGGAATTCACTGTCTAAATCGGTGGTTGAGGCTGAAACGCTCAACTCATTGAAAAGGTACTTGGATCTACATCTGAAGCACTGCAACCTGCAAGGCCACAGACCAGGTACTGGAAAGTGTGATTAAAATGAGCGGCTAGTTTATTTTTCGGGCCTGCACAGACATGATGGGCTGAATGGCCTCTTTCAGCACCATAACTTTTCTATGGTTCTAAAGATCATCACAGGGTCGGGCTGCATTGGGGCGAGGCTAACCTATAGTTGGGCCCCTGATAAAAATTCTTGTGCTGTGCTGCCTCTCCGCCCCATGTCAGTAAGTAGTTAGCTTTAATAACAGGGTAATGAAATACAAAAGCCAGCATGTTTTGTTAAACCTTTAGAAAACACTGGTTAGGTCCCAGCTGGAGTACTTAATGCATATAGGTAGGATGTCAGAAACATGATAAATGACTATAATAGGAATGTTTAAAAATGATTTTGGGAAAGGCCAGTGGGAGGACCCAAGGGGAGGGCCTTTTAAAAAGCATTTACAGCAAAACTCACAGGCCATTCTGCCCACCTGCTCTATGCTCCTGGTTTCTGCTCCATACTGACCTCCTTCCACCCCACTCCATCTCGCCCATCACCATATCCTTCTACTCCTTTCTCCCTCATGCTTATCCAGCTTCCCCTTCAATGCATCTATACCATTCACATCAACCAGTCCCTATGGTAGCCAGTTGCAAATTCTCACCATTCTCTGGATATAGTTTCTCCTGAAATCCTGATTGCATCTATTAGTGATTGTCTTATGTTGATGGACAGACCGAGCAAGCGGCTGCTGAGAGGGACGCGCAAGTGTGTACAGTTCTTCCAATGGATTCGAGTTTCCTCTCCTGCTTCAGTTACCCAGGAATTACATTCCGCCTCTGCCTGCCTCCAACCAACCACAAGGGATCAGTAAGACTACAGGTTTTGGGTCGAGTATAAAAGTTTATTAAACAGATCTAGCTGAATAAACGTCATATTCAGGCATTGACATAATGAAAATGATTCTTTGCTCGTTAAAAGTAGAAATCCTCACTTACAGTCACTATATAATCCCCGCATCACTCATGCTGGTATAGCTGCAGTCCATGGGCCCAGTTGGTTAGTAAACACCGGTGGGTGGGCAGGGGAAGGTTAGCGCACTTCATTTTCTGCCCCTCCCCCACCACTCTAAAGCTGGGATACAAATTTCAGTCACTCACCCGCGTGTCTCGTCTTCACGCCTAAGCCCCATCGAGTTCCAGGGTATACAGGCACATTTCGGTCTCCTTACTCAGTGAGGGACATACTTGCATTGGAAGCAGTCCAGAGAAGGTTCACTCGGCTGATTCCTGGAATGAATGGCTTGTCTTACGAGGAAAGTAAGTTGACCTATGCCCATTGGAATTTAGAAGAATGAGAGATGACCTTATTGAATCATAGAAGATTCTGAGGGGACTGGACAGGGTAGATGCTGAGAGGATGTTTCCCCTCAGGGGGCTATCTAGAACCAGGGGAGCAGAGTTTCAGAATAAGGGGTCTCCCATTGAAACCGCAGTTGAGGAGGAATTTCTTCTTGGAGGGTCATTAGTCTGTGGAATTCTCTTCCTCAGGAAGCAGTGGAGGCTGGGTCATTGAAGGCTGAGTTAGGCAGACTTTTAATTAACATGGGAGTCGAGGGTTACTGCTGGCAGGCAGGGAAAGTGGAGTCGAGTTCACCATAGATCAGCCATGACTTAATTACTGAATAGCGGGCGGAGAGGGTTCAAGAGACTGAGTGGCCTAATCCTGCTCCTATTTCTCAAGCTCTTATGACTTGAAGAGAAATCACAGCCCAGCCAGGACGTTCACTGGTCCCGGTTAAGAAGGAGGGATCAGCTAACTCAAGGGACCTGGGGTCGGTGGGGTTCAGGAGAGACTGGCTGAGATCAGCTAACACTGCACAGGCTGGGGGTGGAGCTGGTCCTTGCTGCTTCAGAATGGGTACAGGAGGAGGAGGAGCAATTGGGTGGGTGGATGGGGGCAGCTGGGAAGTTGCACGGTCAAGAAAGGGCCAGGCAGCCACCAAATGAAGCCCTGCCGTGGGACGAGAGGGTGGTCACAGCGATGACATCGGTACAGAGTCACCCATCCCCAAACAGCACCAGCCAAAAAAAATCATCATCATCAAGCACACTTTCCCTTTGAAAGACATTGGGATCCTCTCAAAAGAGATCCTCTGTTTGTTTGATTTCCGGTTCGATTCCCGGTCTCTCCACAGATTCAAGTTCACTAGAATAAAAGTAAAATAAACAGAGGGAAAAAAAGCATTTTTTAAAAATAAAAACATTGAAAGGAGAGAAAAAGGTTGATGTTTTTATAAGTTTCGAGAAGGTTGTTGAAAGCTCTGGAAGTCTCTAGAAGGTTGCTGACATGTCTGGATGTTTCTAGAAGGTGGTCTCTTTAACATCCCGGTTCTTCCTCCATGCTGAAGCTGCTGCGACGACTGCTGCCCTTTGATGCACCGGGTGAGACTGAGGAGAGCAGCGGATCAGCGGCTCCCACTGGGGACAGCGAGTCGTCCATCAGGATGTCGCCCAGGCCAGAGTCCAGCTTCAATGGGAAAGGCAAGTCAGCCAGGGAGTCAAAGGCAAGTGACTGGTCAATCAGCCCCAGGTCGAGGCCAAGGCCAAGGCCCAAGTTCGGGCATGCTGCTTGGGGGAGGCTGGGCAGCTGCAAGGGCTCTCCACTCTGCAGGCTGGGCTGGGGCTCCTGTTTGATGACCTGGGCAGCCAGCTGGGCAGTGTTGAGGCCCGAGGGGGAACTAAGCGACAGGCCATGAACCCGGGCCTGGATCTCCAGTTCCTGCCAAGAAAGGGGAGAAGAGAGGAAATGTTCACTGCCGCCGACACCAATACTGAGAGATAGAGAGAATGGTTTCCAATACTGGGGAGTGCACAACCAGTTTGACTCAATTGACACATGAAGCAGCCAATGAAAGAACAGTTTCAGGTCGTGTGTTGAAACCTCCTGAATTTTTTTCTTCTCTCATGGGATGTGGGCTTTACTGGCTGGGCCCAGCGTTTATTGCCCATCCCTACTTGCCCCATGAGAAGGTGGGGGTGAGCTGCATTCTTGAGCCGCTGCAGTCCATGTGGTGTAGATACACCCCCAGTGCTGTTAGGGAGGGATCTCAGAATCACACAGTGCAGATCAGGCCCTTCAGCCCATCAAGTCTGCACCAACCCGTGAGAAACACCTGACCTACCTCCCTAATCCCATTCACCAGCACTTGGCCCATAGCCTTGAATGTTATGACGATGCCAAGAGCTCATCCAGGTACTTTTTAAAGGATGTGAGGCAACCCGCCTCCACCACCCTCCCAGGCAGCGCATTCCAGACCCTCACCACCCTCTGGGTAAAAAAGTTTTTCCTCAAAACCCCCCTAAACCTCCTGCCCCAGGATTTTGACCCAGCGACAGTGAAGGAATGGCGATATATTTCCAAGTCAGGATGCTGAGTGACTTGGAGGGGAACTTCCAGGTGGTGGTGTTCCCATGTGTCTGCTGCCCTTGTCCCTTTAGGTAGCAGCTGTCACGGATTTGGAAGCTGCTGTTGAAGGAACCTTTGTGAGTTGCTGCAAGTGCATCTTGTAGATGGTACACACACTGCTGTCACTGTGTGTCGGTGGTGGAGGGAGTGAATGTTTAAGGTGGTAGTTGGGGTACTAATCAAGCAGAATATTTTGCCCTGGATGGTTTTGAGCTTCAGGCATTGTTGGAGCCGCACTGATTCAGGCAAGTGGAGAGTATTCCATCATACATCACATCCTGGGGGTTACCATTGACCAGAAACTGAACTGGACTAGCCATATAAATACTGTGGCTACAAGAGCAGCTCAGAGGAGAGGCTGGGAGTCTCACGGTGAGTAACTCACCTCCTGACTCCAAAAAGCCTGTCCACCATCTACAAGGCACAAGTCAGGAGTGTGATGGAATACTTTCCACTTGCCTGGATGAGTGCAGCTCCAAGAACATTCAAGAAGCTCAACACCGCCCAGGACAAAGCAGCCTGTTTGATTGGTACCACATCCACAAACATTCACTCCCTCCACCACCAATGTGCAGTAACAGCAGTGTGTGTACCATCTACAAAATGCACTGCGAGGAATTCACCAAGGCTCCTTAGACAGCACCTTCCAAATCCACAGCCGCTACCATCTAGAAGGACAAGGGCAGCAGACACATGGGAACACCACAACCTGGAAGTTCCCCTCCAAGTCACTCACCGTCCCGACTTGGAAATATATCAGCCATTCCTTCACTGTCGCTGGGTCAAAATCCTAGAACTCCCTCCCTAACAGCGCTGCGGGTGTATCTACACCACATGGACTGCAACGGCTCAGGAAGGCAGCTCACCACCGACTTCTCAAGGGCAACTAGGGATGGGCAATAAATGCTGGTCTAGCCAGCAAAGCCCACATTCCATGAATGAATTTAAAAAAAACACAGCCCAGCCAGAGGTGCCAATCCCAGTTGTACCCAGTAACATGCAGGGCTCTGTGCATGGATTCTGGGAGCAGGCACCATGGGTTCATACCTGTATCCGCAGCAGTAAGTTCCGGTTCGCATGCTCCAATTTCTTCTGCCGGATCTCCAGTTCCTTTGAACGGTTGCTCTCCTTCTGCAGCTTCCGGATGTAGTCGACGGATGCCTTCAGTATCGTGCCCTTGTTCCAGCGAGCCTCACTGTGGGAGGAAGGGAGAGCGAGTCAGCAAGACTCAGAGCAACCAGCTTACATTCACTGGCTAAATCAAACTCCCCAAAAATAGCCGTCAAGGTGAAAGCGTTGAAAATAGAAGGAAGTCCAGTCCTCAGTGGTGGCAAAATGACAACATGAACTCCTCCCTGGGACAATCTCACTCCTCGTGACCAGGTCCCTCCTCCTCCAACACTTTCACGAGCACGGCCCATTCCCCAGCACCTACTTGAATAGAGCTGTACCTGTCCTGGGAGTGTTTGATGGGGACAGTGTAGAGGGAGCTTTACTCTGTATCTAACCCCGTGCTGTACAATCCCTGGGAGTGTTTGATGGGGACAGTGTAGAGGGAGCTTTACTCTGTATCTAACCCCGTGCTGTACCTGTCCTGGGAGTGTTTGATGGGGACGGTGTAGAGGGAGTTTACTCTGTATCTAACCCTGTGCTGTACAATCCCTGGGAGTGTTTGATGGGGACAGTGTGGAGGGAGCTTTACTCTGTATCTAACCCCGTGCTGTACCTGTCCTGGGAGTGTTTGATGGGGACGGTGTAGAGGGAGCTTTACTCTGTATCTAACCCCATGCTGTACCTGCCCTGGGAGTGTTTGTTGGGGACAGTGTAGAGGGAGCTTTACTCTGTATCTAACCCCGTGCTGTACCTGTCCTGGGAGTGTTTGTTGGGGACAGTATAGAGGGAGCTTTACTCTGTATCTAACCCCGTGCTGTACCTGTCCTGTGAGTGTTTGATGGGGACGGTGTAGAGGGAGCTTTACTCTGTATCTAACCCAGTGCTGTACCTGTCCTGGGAGTGTTTGATGGGGACAGTGTAGAGGGAGCTTTACTCTGTATCTAACCCTGTGCTGTACCTGTCCTGGGAGTGTTTGATGGGGGCAGTGTAGAGGGAGCTTTACTCTGTATCTAACACCGTGCTGTACCTGTCCTGGGAGTGTTTGATGGGGACAGTGTAGAGGGAGCTTTACTCTGTATCTAACACCGTGCTGTACCTGTCCTGGGAGTGTTTGATGGGGACAGTGTAGAGGGAGCTTTACTCTGTATCTAACCCCGTGCTGTACCTGTCCTGGGAGTGTTTGATGGGGGCAGTGTAGAGCGAGTTAACTGTGGAACTGGCCTACCTTGAGCTAGTTAACTGACATTGCACAAGGCCAGCTCCATGACGGGCCTCACCACCCAAATTCCCCGAGTGTAGGTTGGCAGCCTCTATCATTAATAAGGGAACTTACGGGTCATTGGATTTTGGTATCATGGCCCCCAGCTCTTTGATCCGATCATTGATATTGAATCTTCGTCTTCGCTCAACTATTAAAGAAAATAGAGACAAGCAGTGAGCACTAGACGGTCATATATCACCACAGAATTAGACTAGAGACGAGATTGGCCTCTCAGAGCAACAGAGCCCCACCACTCACTCAGTGACAGGGCCCCTCCTATCCCTCCCCAGTGACCTCCCTCCCCAGTGACAACCCCCTCGCTACCTCCCTCCCCAGGGACAACCCCCTCGCTACCTCTCTCCCCAGTGACAATCCCCTCGTTACCTCCCTCCCCAGTGACAATCCCCTCGCTACCTCCCACCCCAGTGACCCGGCCTCGCTACCTCCCACCCCAGGGACAACCCCCTCGCTACCTCCCACCCCAGTGACAACCCCCTCGCTACCTCTCTCCCCAGGGACAACCCCCTCGCTACCTCTCTCCCCGGTGACAATCCCCTCGCTACCACCCTCCCCAGTGACAATCCCCTCGCTACCACCCTCCCCAGTGACCCCGCCTCGCTACCTCCCACCCCAGGGACAACCCCCTCGCTACCTTCCTCCCCAATGACCCCCCCTTTCTCCCTCCCTCCCCAATGACCGCCCCTCGCTACCTCCCTCCCCAATGACCCTCCCTCGCTCCCTCCCTCCCCAATGACCCTCCCTCGCTCCCTCCCTCCCCAGTGACCCTCCTCGCTTCCTCCCTCCCCAGTGACCCCGCTTCACTACCTCCCTCCCCAATGACCCCCCCTCGCTCCCTCCCTCTCCAATGACCATGCCTCGTTCCCTCCCTCCCCAGTGACCCCCCCCCCCCCTCGCTACCTCCCTCCCCAGTCACCCCTCGCTACCTCCCTCCCCGGGGACAAAAACCTCGCTACCTCCCTCCCCAGTGACCCCCCCTCACTCGCTCCCTCCCCAATGACCCCCCTCGCTCCCTCCCTCCCCAGTGACCTCCCCTCGCTACCTCCCTCCCCAATGACCCCCTCTTGCTACCTCCCTCCCCAGTGACTCCACCTCGCTACCTCCCTCCCCAGTGAGCCCCCCTCGCTACCTCCCTCCCCAGGGACAACCCCCTCGCTACCTCCCTCCCCAGTGACACCTCTCGTTCCCTCCCTCCCCAATGACTCCCCTCGCTACCTCCCTCCCCAGTGACCCCCCCTCGCTACCTCCCTCCCCAGTGACCCCCCCTCGCTACCTCCTTCCCCAGTGACCCCCCCTCGCTACCTCCTTCCCCAGTGACCCCCCTCGCTACCTCCCTCCCCAGTTACACTCCTCGCTACCTCCCTCCCCAGGGAAAACACCACTCGCTACCTCCCTCCCCAGTGACACCCCTCGCTACCTCCCTCCCCAATGACCCCCCCTCGCTCCCTCCCTCCCCAGTGACCCCCCCTCGCTCCCTCCCTCCCCAGGGACAACCCCACTCGCTATCTCCCTCCCCAGTAACACCCCTCGCTACCTCCCTCCCCAGTGACCCCCCCCTCGCTACCTCCCTCCCCAGGGACAACCCCACTCGCTATCTCCCTCCCCAGTAACACCCCTCGCTACCTCCCTCCCCAGTGACCCCCCCCTCGCTACCTCCCTCCCCAGTGACCCCCCCCTCGCTACCTCCCTCTCCAGTGACAACCCCACTCGCTACTTACCTCCCCAATGACCCCCACCTCGCTCCCTCCCCAGGGATAACCCCACTTGCTACCCCCCTCCCCAGTGACCACCCGCTCGCTACCTCCCTCCCCAGTGACACCCCTCGCTACCTCCCTCCCCAATGACCCCCCTCGCTACCTCCCTCCCCAGTGACCCCCCCTCGCTCCCTCCCTCCCCAGTGACCCCACCTCGCTACCTCCCTCCCCAGTGACGCCCCCACGCTACCTCCCTCCCCAGTGACCCCCCCTCGCTACTTCCCTCCTCAGGGACAACCCCTTGCTACCTCCCTCCCCAGGGACAACCCCCACGCTACCTCCCTCCCCAGGGACAACCCCCACGCTACCTCCCTCCCCAGGGACAACCCCCACGCTACCTCCCTCCCCAGGGACAACCCCCTCGCTACCTCCCTCCCCAGTGACCCCCCCTCGCTATCTCCCTCCCCAGTGACAACCCCCTCGCTACCTCCCTCCCCAGGGACAATCCCCTCGCTACCTCCCTCCCCAGTGACCCCCCCCTCACTATCTCCTTCCCCAGTGACAATCCCCTCGCTCCCTCTCTCCCCAGTGACCCCCCTCTCTACCTCCCTCCCCAGTGACGCCTTCCCTCGTTCCCTCCCTCCACAGTGACACCCCCCTCACTCCCCACAGAGAACCCCCCTCACGCCCAACAGAGACCCCCACCTCACTCCCCACAGAAACCCCCCCTCACTCCCCACAGAGACCCCCCCTCACTCCCCACAGAGACCCCCCCTCACTCCCCACAGAGACCCCCCCTCACTCCCCACAGAGACCCCCCCTCACTCCCCACAGAGTCCCCCCCTCACTCCCCACAGAGTCCCCCCCTCACTCCCCACAGAGACCCCCCCCTCACTCCCACAGAGACCCTCCCCCTCACTCCCCACAGAGACCCCCCTCACTCCCCACAGAGACCCCCCCTCACTCCCCACAGAGACCCCCCCTCACTCCCCACAGAGAGCCCCCCCTCACTCCCTTCTCCGCCTTGCGCCATGACAGAAGATCCTGGAATCTTTGTGTCACTGTCACTCGGAACCACACACACCCTCTGCCCTGGGGACTGAAATCCTTCAACCCACGTGCCTGCCACTCGATATTCTCCGCTGAACCGTGCCCATTTACCACAACCCACCCACCCCCCCCCCGCAATGTGCTTTCTCTGGTAATCGGGGAACTTGTTCACAACTCAAAGATCATTCATCTCCTCACACATGGCATCTGAGAGTCCCAGGCCACCCACCGACTCCACACCTTCACCTCTCACTGCCAGGCTGGC